>NC_089986.1:17197500-17836943 GCF_036417845.1 Apteryx mantelli
TGGAACAAACTCCTGCTAGCTCTCTTACTACTTACCCTTTTTCCCCATGGGCTGTGCAGGTTTTGTCAAAGGTGGGAAGGACCCACAGTTGCTGTGATACTTCTAACTCTCTAGGCCCATTTTTCTTTCCACTGAAATAAATTCAATGTCTGTAAGTTACTCAGCCAAAGATTTCTCAAGTCACTGTCCTGAAGGGGGAAAAAAGGGGTGAATACTGCAGAGCCATTAGCATCTCCTACATCTAAGAGCGGGAGCACACATGGGATATTGCACTCTCCCTCTTGAAGTGGAAGAGGACCTGAACTTTCTCTAAACCACACAAAGGCTATAGGATACATGAGGGTGATGTCTGCAGATTATCCTGGGAAGGACTTGCAATTCATGAGGGCTGAGAGGTAATTTAAGCCACCACACTCCAAAATAATGCTTGTGAAACCTGCACCTCATCATTTTATGTTTAAGAGGTGCTACAGATTGCATAGAAAGTTATTAAATGATTTTTAGGGAGCTTAAAAATACTTTTTTGGGGTTTTTTTTGGGTCTCTCCCCCATCTGCAAGGCAGGTGTCCAGCATTACAAGCCAACAGAGGGAAAGACCTGAAGCTGAAGAACAGGTTTAGCGCCCTCCAGGATGAGGAGGAGATGGACATGGCTGCCAGGGAAGTACCTGGGACAACAGACCCTGTGCCTTGCCGGAATGCCCGGAAAAAGCGGCGGGTGGTTGTTGTGGGGGACTCCCTGCTGCAGGGGACGGAGGCATCTATCTGCCGACCAGACCTCATGTCTAGAGAGGTTTGTGGCCTGCCGGGGGCTCGTGTGAGAGATGTCATGCAAAGACTGCCTAGGCTCGTCCATTCTTCGGACTATTACCCACTGCTGCTCTTCCATGTGGGCGCCAATGACACCAAGGGCAAACTGGAGACCATCAAGCAGGATTTCAGAGCTCTGGGGTTGGTGGTCAAGGGTCTGGGAGCCCAGGTCATCTTCTCCTCAATCCTGCCAGTGAGGGGGATGGATGAGAGGAGGAGGAGACGGACTTTCCAGGTTAACGACTGGCTGCGCCGCTGGTGTTGGCAACAGGGTTTTGGTTTCTACGACCATGGGACCCTGTTTGAAGATCAACAACTGATGGCAAGAGATGGGATCCACCTCACGAGGCGGGGCACGCGGGTCTTTGCCAACAGGTTGGCCAACCTGGTAAGGAGGGCTTTAAACTAGGAAAGATGGGGGAAGGGGAGAGTTATAGTGCCAGGGTAGTTGGCAAAAGACTGCTCAAGTCAGGATGCCTCCAGCAGGTGAATGCAGCCAGGGAAGTGCGCATGGGATGTGGCTATGGAGGATCCTCTCTTATCCCTCCTGGGAAACCTGTGTGCTCGATCACCTTCCTGAAATGCCTGTACACCAATGCACGCAGCTTGGGGAACAAACAGGAAGAACTAGAGATATGTGTGCGGTCGCAGGGCCATGATCTCATTGCCATTACAGAGACATGGTGGGATAGCTCGCATGACTGGAGTGCTGTCATGGATGGCTACGTGCTTTTTAGGAAAGACAGGCCAGGAAAGCGAGGTGGTGGAGTTGCTCTTTATGTGAGAGAGCAACTGGAATGTATTGAGCTGTGCCTAGGGGTGGATGAAGAGCGAGTCGAGAGCTTATGGGTAAGGATCAAAGGGCAGGCTAGCATGGGTGACACTGTTGTGGGTGTTTACTACAGGCCACCTGATCAGGAAGAGGAAGTCGATGAGGCCTTCTAGAGACAGCTGGAAGTAGCCTCACGATCCCAGGCCCTGGTTCTCATGGGGGACTTCAACCACCCCGATATCTGCTGGAAAGACAACACAGCTAGGCACAAACAGTCCTGGAGGTTCCTGCAGAGCATTGGTGACCACTTCTTGACCCAGGTGGTGGAGGAGCCAACAAGGAGAGGTGTGCTGCTGGACCTCGTACTAACAAACAAAGAAGGACTGGTGGAAGATGTGAAGGTTGGGGGCTGCCTTGGCTGCAGTGACCATGAGATGGTGGAGTTCAGGATCCTGTGAGGAGGAGGCAGGGCACCAAGTAGGATCGCAACCCTGGACTTCAGGAGAGCAAACTTTGGCCTCTTCAGGGACCTACTTGGAGGAATCCCATGGGTTAGGGCCCTAGAAGGAAAGGGCGTTCAAGAGAGTTGGTTAATATTCAAACATCACTTCCTCCAGGCTCAAGAGCGGTGCATCCCTATGAGTAGGAAGTCAAGCAAAGGAGGCAGGAGACCTGCATGGATGAGCAAGGAGCTCCTGGCAAAACTCAACCAGAAGAAGGAAGTATACAGAAAGTGGAAAGGGGGACAGGCCACTTGGGAGGAATATAGGAACGTTGTCAGAGTATGCAGGGATGTGACAAGGAAGGCTAAGGCCCATTTGGAATTAAATCTGGCGAGAGATGTCAAGGACAGCAAGAAGGGCTTCTTCAAATACATCAGCAGCAAGAGGAAGACTAGGGAAAATGTGGGCCCTTTGCTGAACGGGGTGGGTGCCCTGGTGACGAAGGATGCAGAGAAGGCAGAGTTACTGAATGCCTTCTTTGCTTCAGTCTTTACTGGTCAGGCCAGCCCTCAGGAACCCCAGACCCTGGAGGCAAGAGAGAAAGTCTGGAGAGAGGAAGACTTTCCCTTGGTGGAGGAGGAGTGGGTTAGAGATCATTTAAGCAAACTTGACACCCACAAATCCATGGGCCCTGATGGGATGCACCCACGAGTGCTGAGGGAGCTGGCGGATGTTATTGCTAAGCCACTCTCCATCATCTTTGAAAGCTCATGGAGGACAGGAGAGGTGCCTGAGGATTGGAAGAAAGCCGATGTCACCCCAGTCTTCAAAAAGGGCAAGAAGGAGGACCCAGGGAACTACAGGCCAGTCAGCCTCACCTCCATCCCTGGAAAGGTGATGGAGCAGCTCATCCTGGAAGCCATCTCCACACATGTGGAGGAAAAGAAGGTGATCAGGAGTAGTCAGCATGGCTTCACCAAGGGGAAATCATGCCTAACCAACCTGATAGCCTTCTCTGATGGAATGACTGGCTGGGTAGATGAGGGGAGAGCAGTGGATGTTGTCTACCTAGACTTCAGAAAGGCTTTTGACACTGTCTCCCATAGCATCCTCATAGACAAGCTCAGGAAGTGTGGGTTAGATGAGTGGACAGTGAGGTGGACTGAGAACTGGCTGAATGGCAGAGCTCAGAGAGTTGTGCTCAGTGGCACAGAGTCTAGTTGGAGGCCTGTAGCTAGCGGTGTCCCCCAGGGGTCAGTCCTGGGTCCAGTCTTGTTCAACTTCTTCATCAATGACCTGGATGAAGGCACAGAGTGCACCCTCAGCAAGTTTGCTGACGATACAAAACTGGGAGGAGTGGCCAATACGCCAGAGGGCTGTGCTGCCATTCAAAGAGACTTGGACAGGCTGGAGAGGTGGGCAGAGAGGAACCTCATGAAGTTCAACAAAGGCAAGTGCAGGGTCCTGCACCTAGGGAGGAATAACCCCAGTCACCAGTACAGGTTGGGGGTTGACCTGCTGGAAAGCAGCTCTGCAGAGAAGGACCTGGGAGTGCTGGTGGACACCAAGTTAAGCATGAGGCAGCAATGTGGCCTTGTGGCCAAGAAGGCCAATGGTCTCCTGGGGTGCATCAGGAAGAGTGTTGCCAGCAGGTCGAGGGAGGTGATCCTCCCCCTCTACTCAGCCCTGGTGAGGCCACATCTGGAGTACTGCGTCCAGTTCTGGGCTCCCCAGTACAAGAGGGATGTGGCACTACTGGAGCAAGTCCAGCGAAGGGCCACAAAGATGATTAGGGGACTGGAGCATCTCTCTTATGAGGAAAGGCTGAGAGAGCTTGGCCTGTTTAGCTTGGAGAAGAGAAGCCTGAGAGGAGATCTTATCAACGTGTACAAGTATCTGAAGGGAGGGTGTCGAGAGGATGGGACCAGACTCTTTTCAGTGGTGCCGAGCGACAGGATGCGAGGCAACGGGCACAAACTGAAACACAGACACTTCCATCTGAACACGAGGAAAAACTTTTTCACTGTGAGGGTGACAGAGCACTGGAACAGGTTGCCCCGAGAGGTTGTGGAGTCTCCTTCTCTGGAGATATTCAAAACGCGCCTGGATGCAATCCTGTGCAATGTTCTCTAGGTGACCCTGCTTGAGCAGGGGGGTTGGACTAGATGATCTCCAGAGGTCCCTTCCAACCTCAGCGATTCTGTGATTCTGTGAAAGAAATGTTACTCTCCATAAAATGTTATGAACGGATGATGATTCTACAAAATACAGTTCTGTGCAAAAAGCAATATAAAAATGTAATATCTCAAGTTCTTTCAGAGGTAGAAGCACTGCTACTGTCACCGCACTGTATTAATGTAGCAGCTATGAACCCTAGCCGTGCGCCAGGGCTTTGGTGTACTGGGTGCTGGGTTTAAGCAATGTAAAGAGACCATGCAAAGCGTGGACTACAGTGTGTCCCTTCTGCAGAATTTCAAAACATTTGTAACCAGCTCCTACTGCAGGGAATGGTGCTGGACTTGAAACACAGCTTTGGAGAGGGAGATTGTTTTCTATGTATGAAAGTTGTAGAAAGAGGGTTTTTTTGTTTGTTTTTGACAAGCTTTAAGGGCTGCACTAAATAGGTCTGGAGTAAGTGCAGATGAAGTGGGACGTGAAAAGTACAACTTATTACTGAATTGCACAAGTATGTGTCTCTAACCCAGGTATGTGGGTGCATCTCTTTCTCTTTCTATACTGCTAGAGTTATGAAGCTTTCTGTTCTCTTTCCATGGGTAATGAAGATATTTCTACATTTGAGTATTAATTTTTTTTAAGATATAACAGGCATTAAAACACTGGTATCTTACGAATTTGCTTTAAAGCTTTTTTTAATAATTCTGACCACTGTGTGTTATGTGAACAAGATATTAGTTTTTAATGGAAAGAAATTTAATGATTCTAATTTTTTTTTCATTGGACTCAAAAGCTGTGTGCGCACTGGGAACAGGATTGGGCCCATATTCTTTATTTGCAAATGTGTACACCTGGGAAGCATGCAGGGTATCAGCTTTGTATGGCCTAATTAAAGTGTACTGTGGTGTAAGACTTGGCAAGGAGCAAACATTTGCAGGAAGGCTGTACTGAGAGAATACTTCATACTCTGCGTGAAGAAGTGAAAGTTGGCCTGTGTCACTCTGAACTGAACAGTTGATTATTAAGATGCTAATAAGTGAGAATGGATTGTAGTCTGACAGTCAGAGACAGTACTTTTAAGCCCCCTTATATTTATGAAATTAAATGCTGATGTGTTTTGTCCCAGTGAAAGAAAGTATCAGCTTGCAAGAGATATAATAAACACTTTGTACCATTCTATTTAGTTCTGCATATCCAAATTCCCTCTGTACAATGAAAGTAAGATACTTTCTGCTCATTTAAGCAAAGAATTAACTGATGAACATGGGTATTAACATTGAAGCTGAAGGCCAGCTCTTCTAGTTACTTTAGTCCTGCTGTGAAAACAACCAAAGCCTTTTCTAAAATACAGACTGTCCATTGTGCTGCATTTAGAGCATGTGAACAAATTTAATATGGTTCCCACTTTTGTCTACGAGAAGGGAAGCTAATTCTCATTGCCACGTTTATTTGGCTTTTTGTCCTCCGTGTGTTAGACTTCAGCTATATATAAGATGATAGCAAAAGGAGATGTAAAGGCTCCTTTGCTCTTAGGCAGATGAGATACCCGTTTGGTTAGTGTTTCTCTTTTGCCAGAGCACAGGTTTGGCTTGATGTGGTGACTTTCCATGGGATATAGCCCTGGTGAGCAGCTACCCCTGCTCTTCCCACCCCAATGCAGAAGGACAGTGGACAGCTCTTTATCACTTGGGACGTAAAGTTTTGCAATGGTCATTCTTTTTCACAAGGTTCATCTTTACTTTGGCTGTGGATCGTGCATTAGGATCTGCCTTAGTCCCCTCAGGGTCTGTTGCCTGCCTTTTCTTCCAGTAGTACAGGGGCTTTTAAGCTGTGGTTTTTACTATTCTTGTCATCTAAAAAAATCAGTGTGGATTGCTCACTGTTTTAGTGTAACATCACAAGATGGGCAAGAAATTAATTCATGGCTATTGATAATGGTGTAAGTCCTGCATATTTCGCTCTGCAGCGATGCTGGTCACTCATCTGTGGCTCTGTCTGGATATTGCTAGCATGAGTTTCATTTTGTTGGTGACTCACTCCAGCTGCCTACTTTACAAAAATGTCAGTCATAAACAGGATCCAAAGTGATCCCTTCTCCTTTATGTACTTATTTGGGGATGTAAAATAAAAAGAAGTCAACTCTGCCAGTTTTGGCTGGAGAGAGGGAAGCCTGGATAAGCGGGGGATGCACTTGGCCAGAGCAAAGGCCCAGGGAGTCCTAGAGGTTTGCGGACAAGGAGCCGGCTTGCTTGTGTTGCACAGCAGCATGAGCTATTGCACTGGTTGGGGACAGATGTCTCATGTCCCCAAGGTCCAGGACAGCAGTGTCCCCAGTTGTTCATCACCAGCTCGAGGGGGTTGCTGCCAGCAGTGCCTGCCTGAGTAGTTGGATGTAGGCTGAGACTGTGAGTGCATGTCTATAAAACCATGGGCTTTTAACTTTGGGGAGCATGCTTCTCTCTCTCTACTGTGGCACAGCATTTAGCTAGCGTTCTTCCTCATGCATCAGCTCTTGCTTTGCTTGGAAATTAATCGTTTAATTAAAATTCTTATTTTTGAGTCTCTTGCTGTCAGTGGCCAGACTGCTGATAAGGTGACATCTCTAGTGACACTCAAATTACGGAGGATCAGTGTTTAGGCTTATATACTTAAAATATATGTTTCAAAACTCTTTTAGCAGTCAAAAGAATGTTGCTGTTAAACAGAAAATACTTTTTTTTCCAAGGTATCTTTTCATGGGTCATAACCCTGATGAGAAACACTCCTCTCTAAAGGAGATTAGGAAACAGAGCAGCCTTGAGTGGGTTCAACTCTTACGTATGAAAAATAACATCACCTTATAATAGGACCTGTTTTAGATTTGAAATATTGGTATGTTTCTACATTTAAATGTGGGTTATGATATAAGATTCCCCACATACATTCAGATCCTACAGTGACCCTAAGGGTCACTAAGGCACCCTAAGGGATGCAAAAACCTTTTCATATAAGGTTCACTGCATGACTCATGTTTTAGGATTAGATTTTTGTCATCCTTGCCACTATATGCTCCAGTGCAGTAAATTGTCCCTATTCTGTAGAGGACCTAAACACATAATTATGTATGTAATTGAATCAGGTCCACTGAAAAGACCCCTGGCTTCTCAGGTAGTGCCGGTGTTATCAGAGGGACAGTAAGGAAGGCTAGGCTACACGATGCAAACAACACTCTAGGAAACTGTCAGTATATTTAAGTGAATCAAATGAGTAAATTCCCATTTTCAAATAACCCTGAGCACAATTTCTCATTTCATCTAGCAGGTTTTTAAAATAATATTTAGTAGTTTTGCCTTCAGCTCTTCAAAAATCGGAAATACTTCAGATCCATTTTTGTTAATATATTAGTATAACATAGCTCTTGCAGTTCTGTGTGGTAGCTATGCAGGACTTTCTTTCTGTACTCTGCGGAGTTGCCTGTAGTGAACCTGTAAATGTTTAGACGCTTTTAATGTAGGTCTTTATTGGAACTACGCATTCACATAAAACATGTAAATAATGTCAGGGTCTTATCTACATGCTCAGGGTCTTAGTTGTTAGTACTGCTCCGTTTAGCAGAGTAGTGTTATCTTTAAGTATACTTGAGATATAATTTTACCAGAATTTATTGCATTGTTATATTAACTCCTAGATGAAATTTAGGTTGTGACCTCCCAGCAGGCTTAGGCGTGTTACCTGTAATCTTTCACATGCATACAGTTTATCATAAGCAGAACTCCCGCTTTCAGATCAGTCATATTTTAGGACTCTCAACTGATATATCAGTCACAGCATAAAATGCTATCATTCCTGTAGACCAACTGTTTACCAGAGTATAACACAAACTCTCCTCCTGTGTCTCATTTCATCACACTGTTCCACATAGTGATGTTTCAATGTGAAATGAAGTTTTTTCATGCTGTGCTTCTGAGTAGAAAAAAGACAGAAGTACATGTATGATAAATGGCAAAGGTTCCAAGAGAAACCTTGCAAAACAATACAATTTGGAAGCATTACATTTGCTTAAATAATTTAGTACATAAATGGATCTGTTAAAGTTTTATAACCAAATACTGTTTATGTGGCTTTGGATAGAAAAACGGTTTTCTTTCCACTGAACCACTTAATCTTATATCTTATTTAGAAATTAGAAAATATGACTAACTTGAAAGTCATCGTTGTGAGGTACTTTTGGAATCTGTAGCATTAGAAAAATATACTATTCTTTTACTTAGCTTCATATACTTAAGATTCCCATTAAAAAATTAAGAATTTTAAATTTCTATGAGGTAGAATTTGTTTTCTCTTGGTTTTATGGTAGATTAAATGGCACAGTTTAAGCAGATGAGCTATTTCATCTCATAGGCTAATAATAATATTTAGATCTGTTCTCTCTCAGATATTACAATGTGCACTGAATTTGGTGGTGTATTCCTGATTGGCCTTTGTTCTTAATGTATGTTTTAAGAACTATCAACAACATTCTTGTTGCGTCCATTAGGACTGATGCATTCTTGGCAGTCCTGGATATTGAATACTACTTGATCTCAGAAGAGAGATTGTTTGCAGGGATGCTCAAAATTAGGGACCTGTCATTATTCTCACCTGGAACACCGAAATAACGGAAAGAGTTTTCTACTTGCTAATAAACAAAACACAGCCAAACCTCTCTTAAGGCCCTTTAATGTAAAAAACCATATCAAACGACCAAATGTGAGCTGGAAAGCTAACTCCACTCTCAAAGAATGAGAAAGTGCATTTTGTGTCTTCAAAAATCTCCCCGTGTCTTTATGAGCATTAAGCGTGGGTATAGAAATCCTTAAAAGCAAGCACATGCCCTGGCATTTTCATGGTATAAAACAGGTTGACAGAAAAAGCAGTTGATAGTGAATCTCTGCAGGGAGTTTTTTTTTCTTCTTGCTTGTTCTTACGTGATATTTGCTTAGCCTGTTGAAACATTCCTAATAAATGCCGATTCCGCCATTCACCCTTGGGTGTGAGAAACGTGCTGCCTTAGTTAATCTAACAGAATCCTCTTCCTATAAATGGGTTCTGCCTCTGACCATTCGTTCCAAATTTGGGTTTCATGTGCAGATGTAGCTGACCATGAGGCAGAACCTTGTCCTTCAGTCACATAAGTCGTGTAGCTGCTAGTTCTCGTGTCTAGTGTCTTTTTTCTTTTTTGGCTTGCTATTTTTTGCTGGGAAATGTTTTGCTAGGAATGTGTTTTAATGTTCTTATGCAACAACTAAGGAGTTCTAAAATTCTTAACTAGGAATTTTTTTATAGTTCTCAATTAAGCTTTTAAAATAAAAAGTAGATGTTTGCACTAAATGATGGCAAAACTTGCTGCTGTCGTGAATTTTCTTAATTAAAAATCTTTTGATGTTTTCCTTTTTAGCAGTAATTTAACTAAGTAACAGCTGTGAAATACAATCTTCTGGTGACATCAAAGCTATGAAATAGTGTAAAATAAAATTCTTTTGGAAAAAGTATCTACTTTTGTAGGAAATGATCTATACCTTTTCCATGCAAATAATCTGTTTTAGGCTGTGTTATGGAAAGATCCAACAAGTACATAACTATTTTCAGAAAGTAGATAGCAATACATATTTATGAAGAGAAAATTTAGAGCTGAAATTTCAGTAAGGGGAAAAAAAATTCACAATAGAGAACTTCATTTCTTGAAGAACTTTGGTTTATATTTATGGAAAGTAAACTAGTAGAAAAATATTTTAAACTTTGCAAAAGCTTTACAAACACTTCCCCACCTCCCAATCAAATGAGCTATGAAGATGAAGTTAATCATTAAAAACCAGTGGGTTTTGACGACATAAGGACATAGGAAACTGTCTGATTTCTTATGAGGCATTATGCAGAGCTATGACCACATGCCTAAAAATCACACTGGTTTGGAATGACATTTACCTTCAAATGTTACTAGTGCAAAGACTGATTTATTAGATTACCATTCTCTCTGACACCAGGCAATAAACACTGATATATTAATCATGTAATTTAATATTTATGGTATTTGTTAAATACTTCTATGATTAAAATTGTTGACATTCTATTAATTATGTCTAAGTAGTAACCAAAAGACCTGTGGACCCTGTGCTAGAGCATTTGGTGTAGTATATGATCTATCACATATAAAAATAAAATGGAAAAGCTAGACTTGTCTCTTTTGCCTACTAGAAAGCCTGATGATCATGAATAGCCACTTGTACTCAGAATTCGATTTTTCAAAAATCCTTCCAATGTAGGAACAAGACAACCATGCCAGGACAGGAGGGGACCTTTAATGGAAGTAAAATATTACATTAATAAACATACTGTTCAGATTCCAGGCAGGTGATATTAGCATATCTAAAGTTCAAGTTAATTTTTAAAAACTGTATGTATACAACTTGATATATCACATACCCAATCCAATACACATATATCAGCTTGCATTCCTTCCCCTTCCCCCTCCCCTCAAAGAATTTACAGACCTATCGGACCCAGGGAGGGGGGGAACCCACCATAATTACACTTTCAGATATTGCACTGTTTGCCTGATATTTTTTTAATTCCAGATGTTTTTCCATCTGGATAGTGTTGGAAGCCCAGAGATGAGCCCGTTAGTACATATGCGACTACAAATGAATAATATTTACTTGGCATGCTACTTATATTTATTCAACATCAGTGACTTCCTACATGCCCTCCATAAAATGGAAATAAGGCAGGTTTAGCACATGAATCTGTTTTCATTTCTTTCACTCTGTCAAAGAAAATCCAGATCTAGGCAGAAAACTTACTGTGACAATGTCAACTAAAGCTCAGAAATTTTGTTATTTGAGTTAACTGTATACTCTGATCCATTGCAAATTTGTTCATGAAAGTTATCCAAAAATTTTCAGGTTATATTGAATGGTGCAGAATCATGTACTTGAAATGTCGGATAACTAATGTTAGTTGGCTGAGATTAGAGCCAAAGATGAAATGATTGAAGACCAGCGGAAGCAATGAGTTGAAAGAGCTGAAATTGTATCATTCTTCTCAACTTACTGGAGGGTGCTTTCTGATTGTTTGTCAGATTTACAATCCAGTTTTGTTGGATCCTCATCTGTTTCTATTTACTCTGATAACAGCATACCCCAAGAATGCTATATTTATCTGCTCCTGGCAAAAAAGTTTCTCTCAGCTGCCACTCTTGCCATGTGTATCTGTGATTTTTGTCACCAAGCGTGAGGGTTATTGCCTGGTTGTGTGTTTGAAGGTTATATTTTTGAGACTTCATAGGCACTGCAGAGTGCACCCATCTGCTGAAGCTAGTCTGTCCTGCCGAGCACAAATTTCGCTTGTGCTTTTTGTCCCTCATGGGCTTTTACTGAGTTTGAATGAAGCTTTCCCTCCTCTCTGCTCTCCTTAGATTTAAATGATTTGGAAATCAGCACTCTTATAGCTCAGGCTTTGCCTCTTCAAATGCTAAGCAATTACAATTAGCCGTCATGTGCAAATAGGCCCCTTTAGTTTTAGCAGGACGGAACAGGACTAGGCATTTTCAGTGGATTTTTTTCTTTCTAAGAAACAGCAGTTTCTTCAGAAATGTAAGTCAGTAAGATGATCACAGTGAAAACCTTGGCTAGGAGCTGGTGAAAACCACTATTGGTACAAAATATCCGTTGGAGCCTTTAGCACTCGGTTGAGCTGACCTGAATTTCTTACATACTGCTAAGGAGATAAAGTGGGGTCCAGTCACAAGTATCAGAGTGCAGAATTTTTTGCATGGACAGGAAAAGTGGTGTGTCTAAATATAGTGCACCAATGGCTGTTCTGAGAAGGTTGTTCTGGTACTCGAACTCTTCAGTAAATCTTTGATTCTTTTAAGGTTGATGGAAACTTTTCTATTGCCTTTAGCAGGATCCAGTTTTATCCCTAGGCATTAAATATCTCCCAGCATTTTAGGCAGTTTAAAAGCAATAGATATGGTGTTCTAGTTCAGAGCACCATACACTGAATTAAACCAGAGACTCAAAACTTCCACTGAATCTAAGTAGACAAAAAAGGCTACTTATTTCATTGCAAGCTTATATGATGTGTGCAAAAGAAAAATTACACCCCAGATACAGTTACAGAGGATCACCAGAAAGAAGTTCTTATTAAAAAAAAAAAAAAAAAGGAACTTAATAAATTATTCCCTTTAGCTTGAAATTTCTCTAGAAATATGTCACCAATAGCAGCAAAAATATAATACAGAGATTGCAGTCTCTAACAACTTCATAAAACATCATACTATATTAGAGAAGAGGACACAATAAAAACATTAAGCAATTAGTTCTAAAATTCTTTAAAGAGTCAACACCAGACTTAAAATCCCCAGGTCTGTACAAGATCAAAGAAAATGGCAAGGGTCTTACTGAGAGTCGATCTCCTTTCTGAGATGGTAGTGGTGGAATGAAACTTTGATGTTTTATATACTTAGACACAGATTAAAATATTTTAATGAAGGTGAAAATGAATTCTGAAGTGGCCAACCTTAATAAAAATGACACCGTGCACAGTTCTGTGCTTGACTTACTTACTAACGTGTACTTATTCTAAATTAGAACTGCAGTATCCAAAGATGTGAAGTGAAATGAAAACACAATTATGTTCTCTTCTTTTAATTTGGTCTTGTTGGTCCTTTAGGCTCTTTTCAAATCACAATGGCATAGACTTTAAAAAAAAAAAAAAATTGCAAAGGTCTATGATATAAGTGTAGAGTTCATAGCTGTGAACATGATCATTTTGATTGAGACAAATTAAAGCTGACAAGGGGACAGGCTCTGAGGGAGCAAACCCCACTTCTGTACAAATCAAGACCAATAAAATTATTCCTGTACTTAAAAATATGTATATTTCTATAAATTTCAATATCAATTGACTGTGGCCCTCAAACAATATGAGATTCAGCAAATCTGAGTCAGTGGTGTAAAAATAATAACACTGTCTAATTTTAGAACCTTAAAGCAGAAGTACTGAATATATTGACTTGTGACACTAGCTGTTCACAGTGAAAAGTACATGATCATTAAAAAACACAGCTTGAATTGTCAAAAAAGAATAACGTTAAAAGTGACTAAAAGACAACTGGAGCTCCTAAAACAAAACAGTGTGAGAAGAAACAGTAGTCTTTACTTTTTTAAAGAATCAAACTTCCTTCTCCTTGCCTCCAACAAACTTAAGAGCTAATAATTACTAATCCAGAGAGTTGGTTTAGTGTAACATTACTAGTGTAGCATGCAGGACCTACGTTTGCAACTGATTTGAAGAGTTCCTTTTCCCAAAGAGACTGAGATCAAATTCATTGAATATGTGGCTCGCCTTGGTCAAGGCTTGCAAGTTACCTGTTTTCAGGGTATCCTCTGCCAGCTTCTATATGCAACTGTAGCCAAGAAACGGAGTCAGAAGTGTTCCCCAAGGGCAGCCTCTTGGAGGAATGAACATGTGATATGGTAAACTCTTTGGGGCAGGGACTCCAGAACTACTTGCTTGTACAGTGATATCTGTACCCAGCAGTAACAACCACATCCTCATAAAATTCAGCACTTAAGATGGTCTAGAAAATAGTCGCAGCATGACAGAGAGAGATTACAACTTCATTTTCTGTCCCATCCAAAATTAACATGAAATGATATTGCCAAGCAAAACAGCCTCAGCACTTAATTTGGGGCATTAGTGATGCCATTATGAAATATGAGTGGCTGATTCTCATCCTGCCTCAGAAGCTTTTTATGCTTCCCAGATCAGCTTGCTTGGTGAATTAATCAGATGAAAAAGGCTCAGTTACCTTGCACAAGAAACTGAAAGGATTGTCTGATGGCTTATGAAGCTATGTGATTTGTTTCATGTTGTGGGGACACTGAAAGAGAATTCTTATTAAAAAAGAGGTCTTGGAATACAGTCCTGCATGTGGTCAGCTCAGTGGGGTATCATTTGAAGCAGAATGTGAACAAGTAGAATTGAAATGGAGGGATCTTTGAAAAGTAATGAAAAGGGGCTTTGGTTGCCAGTAAAATAACTGTTTGGGATACCAAAGAGGGTTTCCTCAAATGTTTTAGAACATTCTGGTCAAGAAATTTATGGTTATTTATTTATTTATTTATTTTTTAATGGATCACTGAGGGAACAGGGGGAATAAAAGGTAGATTCAACAAACTGAAGCCCATATTTCACAACTTCCTGAGAAATTAGTCTGGAGAATTTACATGTAGTGGGTAATTTTTTTTCATAGCAACTGTTCTTCAGGGGCAATTTCTTTCTTCTTCTTTGCATGTTTTTATACTAGTGACCCTGGTTTCAACTCTGCCTTTAGGCAATTACAGCCTTCTCTGGTTTTCATGTGGTAGTTGTTTCATGGCACAATGTCAAAAGTATTAAATGCTGCTCAGAGTCCAAGCCTTAAACCATGCAAACAACAAAGGATAGATCTTGGATCCGTTGACTGGTTAGTACCTGGAAATTCACATTGACCTCTTGTAACATAAATCCACCCTTGGGGATCTAGAATAGGTGAGAAGGTTCTTTAGAGTGTCTGTGTTTACATGTGGAGGATATATAACTTTTACACTGAAAATCTGGGCAGTATTTAAAATAAGGATCTTGAAGGTATTAGCTTGAGAGACTTACTATTCTTACGTGGGGCCTGCTTCCTGCTGCTTATTCCCTCTTCATAGGTCTTTTGAGAGATGATGTTGAACTCTGTCATCATAAGCATAGATTATCTGGGATGGGTACTCAAACTGAACCTTTGCACTGGTTAACAGCAATGTTTAATACATATGTAAATTGTCTTGTTACTTGTGTGTATATATATACAAGTGTGTGTGTGTATATATATATATGCATACAAAAGTTTTTAAAATAGAAAATTACTTGGACTTTGTTTCTTTTCTCCTCCTCTTTTGCAAACTTTCCTTGAAAAAGGACGTTTTGGCTTTTCTCCTAAAATGGCTTGGGATGATGATTTATGCTCCCATTTCACAGACAGTTTTGGTTAGAACAAACTGAAATTTCTCATTAAAACAGAAACAAACTGATCCCTTCCCCCTACAGCAAAAGCATTCTGAAAAGTCTCCAATTAGCCCTTTGGAGATCCTGACAGAAATGTCTACAAATCACCACAACATCAACACTGAGAAGCCGGGGAATTTTACCCTATTCTCTTCTTTCCTCACTTCCTTAGAATATACAGGAAAAAAAATATGGAAGGGCTCTGTGGCCAGTCAACATTAATAATTAAGTGCATAGGAAAAGGGGAGAATTGAAGCTCAGGGGACAGAGTACAACATCACTCCTGCCCTACCACCATCTTGCTCCTAGGTGCATTCCAGGGTTTTGGCTTTAGTTTTTCTCTGTGTTACAGCTACAGCAGTATGGTGCCTCTGCAAGTTAGTCTCCTCTGGGGATGCGTGGCCAGTAATTAACAATGCATAGCAATGCACAGTAATTTCGAAGAGAAAGGTAAGAAGAACACTTCATTCAATTAAAACTTGGCAAAGCAAAGCAATTATCCATCCTGGACTCTTGCCAGGATGCAGGGGCCTGTACCTTATCACCTGAAAAAGTATTGTGGGATGTATAACCAGTATCAACCTCTGTATACTGTTGGGTTTTTATTATTATTATTTTTTTTTTTCAAGCAGTATTTGGAAAGTATAGAGGCAATGCATTTCACAGGGATCTAATGAAAACCAATCCATTTCTTCTTCCTAACCTCATCAATACAATCAGAATGCTGACAGTAGATAAAATTCATTCAAAGCAACTGTCCATAAGTTAACCCAAACCTGCTGTCTGCCTGTCTAATTTTACACTTATTGAGCTAGTCTAGGTGTAACATCAAGGTACAAACCAGGGCCTTGATACGAGGCTACTTCCAGGGAGAGCACAGCATAGGCTGCTTGCTGGGTTTGCCAGGGCAGCATATTGCTGCTTTCTATACTTGCCTGGGCTCAGGCCAGCTACCTCCAAGGTGCTGAGATGAACGGGGCTTACGTGTCCCCTTTACTCTGGCCACATGGTCTTTATTCTAGCTGGGACTCCTTTGAACCTACCACAGGTTGAATAGTGAAGTGGTGTTCCTAGCTCATTGCCTTGGGGGTCCTTTTACACTGGGGAAGGTCCTTCTCTAGCTAATTCAGTCTGTCTCAAGATGTGCAAGATATGTGGGTGTATGGTACCTCCTCCCTCCCTCCCTGCCCATCTGCACACATGATCCTCTGATCATGCAGTCTGATCAGGCACCCCCCACCCCCCCCTCCAAGATGATCAGGAATTCACCTGAGCAAGATTCTAGTCTTTCTGGGATCCCTGGTAGAAGCTGATCACCAGGATGATTCTTTGAGTCCATATTTATGAATAATTTCTGTCTTTTTCCCCCCCTTTTCATTACCAAGAAAAATTTCTACTTTTCTACCTACTGCTGTTGCTTGTGAATTACCCTTGAACTTTGTTTAGTGCTGAGGGAATAGCTACTTTATCTCTTTTCCAGATGCAGCTTCCCTAGGGATTGAAGTCCATTTATATTCTATGTGAAGCAATCGTTGTGTCGTGTTTTCACTTTTTCCTTTCTTATGACTTATGGGCACTCAAGGGTAAATTTTCAAAGCAGAGATCACTCTGTGCACAACTCTTATGATTTGTTGATGAAATATTTGTTCAGCTCTCTGGTTCACTACTTTGAAACACATGATCACAAGAAAGAGAAAATCTTATGTTCTATAAATATATACTAGCATGAAGACAGGCTAGTGAAACACCAATTTACACAGGGAAGTGAGCTATACATCTAAAATTCTTGTGCCTGGTTTCTGCAGGTTGAAAGCTAAAATTCAGGGAAGTTAGTTGTCATCCAATCTAAAAACTCTTCAGCAAAAAAGTGCAAAGCTGTGAAACGTGAATTTAAGATATGGAATTTACTGAATTATGCCGAAGTGGTGGACTTAGCTGTACCTCCTTGATATCTCACAAGAGGATGTGGTGGGAGAACGGAATTAGAGGATGAAGCAAAGCAGCGAAGGGGAGTCTGAAACATCTTCAAGAGAGATTTTAATGTAAAGGCACCCATGAGGAAGCTAAACTCATTAGGACAGTCACAGAACCACAGCGTTTATGTAGGTCTAATGTAAAATTTTGCTTTCCTCCATCTGAATGATGAACTTCAATCCTTTCCTCTGTAGGATCCAAACTGTGCATTTAGCAGATCTTTGAGGCCTGCAAGTGATTTTTGAGGTTTCTTACTGGCAGCAGTGAGGCTTTGTTCCCAGCCAGAACTTATCTAGAACATCCCAAAAACAATTGTCATTTGAAAGGAGATAATGTTGTTGTGGCATTTTGCTAGTAGCCAAGAGGAAAGCGAGAGTCATTTCTTGAACTTGTTAACTTCCTTTTGTGTAGGTCTTTGAACCACCGGCAGAGGTTCTCTGGGTCTAGAATGACTGACAATAAGTCCCCCATTTTTCATGTGGGAAGAATAAGTCTTACAACTGAAGTAATTCTATATGATAGACCTTTATAGCCTTCTCTGTTTTGGTACAGACACAAAGTTCTGTGGAAATCAGTGGAACTGCACTAATGATGGCAAATTGTATACTACATCCGTTACACATCTTGCAGAACATCTATTGTCATAGGAGTGGAAATACCAGGTAGTAACAATGTTGTTAGTATTAAACAGAGCAACTGCATCTCCAAATCCTCAGAAAGTATAAGTGTTTATAGCTATTGAAAGTTATTTTGATTTGTATTGCTTTATACCAGCTAAATATCTAGTTCTCTGTGTAACTAATATGGGTAATTGAGGGATCTGCATTTTTTTTGACTGACTCGAAACAAAAAAAGAACAGAATTTCCCTCTGAGAAACTACAAAGAAAAAAGTATCTATGACCTTCCTGAGGATGCTGGATAGCTAAGTCAGTGAGGGAATAAGAAGAAATAGGTTCTGACCTCGACAAAGGAAATGAGCCCTGGTGAAAGCTTTCACTAATGCTCACTAATACTCAGGGAGTACAAGAAACCTGATGTCAAAACTAATGAAAGTTTTGATGCTATAGAAACATACAGTGAACACTTTTTGCCATGGAAGAAGCTGAGAACTGATTTTAGAGGGCAGATTTGAAGATTTCACACTGTTTTACTCTGTATTTATGACAAGATCCCTCTTTGAGGCAGATCTCAGCTTATCATATCCTTCTAAATTCCTGGGGAAAATGTGGCTTATTTATTTCTTGGACGCTTTATACTCTGAAGATGGGTATTTATCCATAACCAAACTGGGTGTTGGAAGAAGCTAAATAATGTAGCATTGTATTAAATAAGTGTATTACATGTCTTTTACCAAAATTTTCTCAAATATTGAAAAAATCCAGTACATAATTCATAACAGCTTTGGTTTGTAAACCAGCACTTCCTCTGTAGATGACAGTAGATTTCAATAATCTTGGCAGTATTAAATGACTATTTTAAAATAAATTAATGTTCTGGAACACTTTCTTCCATGAGCTCTGCATAAACAAACTTTCTTTCAGTAGGATTCCTCTTTTCACTCTTTAGTTTCAATAAATTATTTTAAAGAAAGGAGAGGGGGAGTATCCCAACCTTAATTGTGCCATGGCTTGCTGAGGTTAAGAAATACTAGTAAGTATTTCTCGCCTCCTTTCTGCTTTTCTTTCAAATGAAGAGACATGAAAGACAAGTCGTTAAAGTTTTTCTAAACTAAGATCCTCTAAACTAAGTTAATTGGGAAGGAAACGGTAAGAAGTTGGAACAATTGTCTTAAAGATTTGAAATATCATTTGTTTTCTTTCCCAGGAATTTATACACTTGTATTCAAATACAATGCCCAGACTGCGCCCTGGGTTTTACAGTTTATAATAGTGCATGAGACTGTTTGACATCTTGATCACAAACACTGGCTACCAAGGCAGGAGGTAGCAAATATTTGGCAAATCTGTTGCAAAGCTGTACCATCACATTTTTTGGACACAGACATTAGCCAGTATTTCACTTGTATTCTTCCTATGTGACTTTTTTAGGTAAAATCACCCTTTCAACTAGAGCCAGTATAATTAAGAGCCAAATACTGGAGCTGTCTCACAGGTGGGGTAGATGGTGCTGAGGGTGAATGGACAGACAGAACCTCTTCCCAGTTTTGGAGATTGTAGCTTATTTGCTTTTCACA
Source organism: Apteryx mantelli (assembly GCF_036417845.1). NCBI lineage: Eukaryota > Metazoa > Chordata > Aves > Apterygiformes > Apterygidae > Apteryx > Apteryx mantelli. The sequence goes on from NC_089986.1 coordinate 17,216,924, forward strand.
CTGCTTGTGGATGGAGGTCCAGGCCAGGTCTAGGTCTAGGAACAGATGATGTAGGCTCCTTCCTAAAGGAAGCTTTTACATGCAGATGGTGAAGGCACAGAGCCCCTGGCCATGCTTTAGGGCTATGAAGTGAAATGAAATGGAGGAGCTTGTCCATAAATGAATGGGTGCTGCAGTGATTTGCTTCTCTCTTCATCCAGCTGAAAAGTGGAACCACGTTAGCTCTGCTGTCTGGGCCTTCTGCTCCTATAGAGGTCTGTTTGTTTCACAGTGTGAAAACCAGCCATTAAAACAGCATATTTCTTTGTCAGTGAGCTGATATTAATTAAGCTTGCTCAATTTACAGTAATAAATTAAATTTTTCCAAGTGTGTTTTAAACAGTCTAGCATCTGAAAAACATTTTGTTTGTTTTGGACTCGTACATCCCCACCATGGAGCTGGAATTTTGCTAATAGTTCCTGATATGTGAGTCAGCACTGAATAAAACTTATTCTCCTGTCACTTGGCGCTTGCTTTTGTGTGTGTGTGTGTGTGTGTGTGTGTGACTTTAAATCCTCACCTGGGGCTGATGTGTTGAACATGAAGATGACATATTTCATAGTCTTCTTTCTGATCAGAACCATGGTTTCAGGCTAAGTTTATATTTTATGTAACATCTAATATCTTGGTAGTTGCCAATCGCAATGGGGTGAAACATTGTGTACCAACTGTCAGCCTCATGCAAACATTTAAAAAACAGATGCTAAATCTTTGAAGTCATTGTTAAGTTTAATAGCTTCAGAAAATCATTACTCAAATCCATTCCCTAAGGTCTTTTCGTCAAGTTCCAGAGGATCTAAAGTTAAAACAAAACAACCCTCCAAGAATTTATCTGGCAATTAAGAGGATTTTTTTCTAAAGTTTTCTGTGGAATTAAAATCTCATGATTCCTAGAAGCTGTATAGCTAACCTCTATCAGGATACTCTGAAAGCTCATCAAATAGTCTCCAAACTGGCTTTTGATCATAGACATATGTAAAAATGCCAACTGCCATATTTTGCATTTTGTGCACATTCCATCTAGACTATAGCAAAAGCATAACGTGGTAATGTGCAGCTAAAAACTACATGGTGGCCTTGGTCTGTTAATACTGATGCCAGTTGCTGACCTTGCTGAAGCTGCAAACCCAGCAGAAAAAAAGTAGCCTGAAATGATTGATCAGTGACTCCTAATGGCGTTTTTGTCAATATCCAGCTGATTTTCCTGTTGCTCTTTCTTACATATTTATACTATTCACAGTCTGGCAAAAATTTACAAAAAAAGTATCCAAGTGATGGTTTCACAGCAGGTGCTGGATCAAACAGGTCTTGTTCTTTGCCCCCTTGGGAGGCCTACATGGATCACAGGAATCCTGATACTGCCCTTCAGATGACCTGTAGTAAAACTGCGGAAGATACGCTCAGTTTCTTCCAATGAATAAACAAAGTGTACATGAAATATTTGTACAAGTATGAATAGGGGATTTATTTTTCTATATATACTGCTTGCCTATGTAGTTGATTGAAAATGGCATGAAGTAAATCTTGCCTAATAGATACTTATATAAGAATTTTATTTAAATGTCCAGCAGTGTAAATGTCAACATTTGCACTTTGATCGTAGTATGAATATACTGGTTTCAACTGGATAGGGAGGGAAAAAAATTACAAGAAAATACGTGAGCTTTACAAGGAAAAATATACAGTGGGCTTATAAAACGCAGTTTGAGAAAGTCTTAGCAAGCTTCAAAGACCAAGACCAAAAAGTACCCTGTAGACTTTGGATCTCGTCCACTGCTCTTAGATTTGTGCTGCAAGTTAGAAACTGAGGTAAAATTTTTGTAACATATTCTTGTCACGTTTAGGCAATGCCAATTTATTTCTCATCAGATTTGAGATTTATTGTAGCTGGATTATGATCTTTTGACAGTGCAGACAATGGGATTGAGGTGGCTGTCCTCTCCAGTGTCACTAAAGTCTTTGTCATGAATCATAAAAATCAGAAATCTGGAGGTGGAGTGAAGCAAAGCACAGATAAATATTCAAAATGCAGCAGGTTGAGAAGACCAAACTGGAGCACACTCGTAAAGCTCACACTGAACAGAATGTCTGACCCTTGCAACACCTAATGAGGAAAGTTATAAAATCGACCATTAATCCTTTTTCATGATTAAAAAAAAAATGTAAAAAAAGAAATAGTATTGCAGCGAACCGTTAGTATTAAAATGTTAAGTACGCTATCGTGAATATACTCCTGCAATGTGTTTCTTATGTTTGCTTGGAGTCAAAGTGTAGGCATCCCAGTTTCAAGTGAAAGGTGTTCTTTTTGTGAAACCCTGTTTTTCCTCTGAAAAGATGGTACCATTTCTGGTTTGGTTTGAGGGATTCACAGGTATTGTAAAACAAGTTCAGCATATGACACAGCTCGGAGCTCTTTCCCTCAGCAATGAAACCAAGTTAATGAGACCCCCTTGATTTATCCTGGCTGACCTCAGACACCTCAGCAAGGTGATTAAATCAGGCTCCTTTCCTCTGCGGTTAGATGTGCCCTTCAGAGCTGCTTATCTCTTTCCATCAGCCATGAAGTGAGAGATGACAGGTATGCTCCTAATTGAGGTGGCATGAACCTGAGCCAAGGCCAGTTTGAAATGCATGGATTGGACTCAACTACAGTTAATAGCAACTGAAGTGTTGTAGCTGAACACAAAAATCCTAGTGCTGTTTCTCCTGCCCAAAAGCACATTTGACATGCGATGCTCCTGTGTCGCCTAGAAAGGGGCAGATGTCTGTTAGGCCCAACTTACCTTTACCTGATATGGAAGAACATTTCTATTTGTTTACGTTTTTCTAATGATGACTTAGCAAATCCTTACAAAAAAACCCTCCAAAATCTTTAGAGTCACCTTTTCTAAACAAAGGCATGGTAAAGTCAATATCTAAGGCTGACACTGAAGTTAGCCCAGCAATCCCTTGTGTTACATGAGTACTTCATACACAACAGGTGACGCCACTCTGAAATCAAGCTGGCATTGTGGCTGTAGCTGAATTATTTCCGCATGGAAAACTATAATAATTTTTTTTGGTTGTATCCAGCAAATTTCTCTTTCCTTGGAGGCATAATATAGTCTCTTTTTTTCCATCAGGTTTTATTTCTCAAACATATTTTTAATAAGCATGGGAAATAAGAAGGGAAAAGCCAGTCTTTCTCATTGTTCAGCTTGTATCTAAGATAGATAGATACAGCTAAAATGATCAGAAATAAATAGCTAATTTGTATTTAATGAATTATATCATTTTTTCTGCTTGACAGCTGATTGTGATTGCCATCAGTGTATTAATTATTCAGTTTTATTAGTTGTACTGAGATTCAACATTGGATTTTCTTGGCTGATCTCCACAGAACACATCTGACTTAATGCCTACATTTGCACTTTTGAGTTCCCAGTGTTGCTATTACAAGGTAAATTGAGACCTTTTAAGGATGCGTTAACTTAAACCTTCACTGAAACACTTAAACTAGTATTACCCAGAGACTAGAAGCTTAGCTCAAGTGGATCTGATAAAATTTATGATGAAATATGTGATTTTCCAAGATAAGCACCTTCACTCTTTCAAAGTTTTCTAGACAGTAAATAATAACAACTTAAGAAATGACTCCCCCTTTTTTTTGTGGAGAAAAATAGTATTTTTTTAGAACCTACCATTTTCCGATCATCTTGCCTGTAGAGAGTGTCCATATCCATCATGCTTGTTCTCTAGTATAAGAGCTCTTAATTTATCTGTTCTTCCCCTGATGATCACTGTTTAAGTGGCGCTGCTCTCCCTGGGCTAGCTGTGTTGATGAAGAGCCAGAATTTGATGGTGATACACACCAGGACAATGTGTTGTTCTGCGGAATCTGGCTGCTAAATCTGTCTGATGCCAAGCCTGAAAGTAAAAGTAGCAGGATTGGGCCTCAGAAGGAGTAATTCCTCTGAAACTCCCCTCTAAATTCTCTGACGCTTTACAAATGGAGAAAAGTTAATAAATGGTAATAAAAGAAATGAAATGACTCGCTTTAATTTCCTCACATAGCTGAATAATGTTTCCTTTAGGCAGTAATTATTGTATTGAATTCACAAAGTTATTTTCAGAGCACTGGACACAAATGTCAACAGTGAAATAATAAAACTGAATACTGTGAACACCTTGCTAACCATCTGTAAACCAATTTTCAAAGAGAAAATCACATCAGTAGACTATCTGACCCATACAGTATCTTGCAGATGTTTTGCTATAGCCTTTGGGATCTACCTCATTTCAAGGTCTATATAGTAGAAACAAATTGTGCATTTACACAGTGAAAGTCTGACTGAATTCCCATAAGAATCTTCAAAGGCTTTTATGTTTGACCAGGCGCTGTGTTCTGCTACTTTGGCAAAGAGGTATTAACAATGACTTGTTAATAGTAATGGAACCATACCTTCTCCATATGGGTTCCAACACTTAGAGCTGTATCAGCTGTCCATATTTAAAGTTCCACCTTAAAAAGATGATAAATGAGAGCAACTTGACCTGGCCTTAGACCAAGTCATGGATTAAACAATTTCTTTCAGCTTGATTGGTGCTTTATTGAGGAAACCTGCTAAGTAAAAGCTATTCAGTCACAGTGCTTAAGTATCAAAAGAGTGCATGGAATTCAAGAAACACTGCCGATGTGCCAGCCAGATTCTGATTTATAAACAGGACAGAGACTAGCTGCATGATACTCAAACAATAGCTAACCTTTTCTGAATTCCCTGATTCCTGCACTATGGGAATCTCTGATACCTATAAGCTCTTAAAACGTTGTTTTCTTTTTCTAGAATAAATAAATTCAGGGTGTCTATATGTATATATGTATACATGTATACTATATACACACACATATATGTATATTTATATATGTATATACATATATGTGTGTGTACATAAAGTGGATTATATCATTGTGTCCCAGCCATACATCAATGTCAAACATAAGTAGCCTTAAGAATGTGAGGTAGCTAAAAGAAAGTCATCAAATCTAATTTTTAAGGTGAAAAATTTGATACACAATGGAAATGAAGTTCCACGTTTCATCTATTAATTATTATTCTGTGATCCTGTCTTTTATGAGGCTCTAAATTAGTTTGCAGGTTTCCATAGTAGGTTTGTGTTAACCTTCTTTTAGGAGGTTATATACCACTTCAGGTCAGTGTCCCATATAGCCTGTGCCTGATTCTGGCAGTGGGTTTAAATTTTAAAAACTCTAAACCCCACCAATGAACATTAATGTGTGAACTTAACCACAAAGAAGTTTCATTCTATATTTGCTTCTATCCCGAAACATGAGGGTGTATTACACATTCAATTTCAAAAATGTCTTTTTTTTTTCCCTTTCCTAATTGCCACTAGGCTTTTTGCCTGAACTGTAGATTCTGCTGTCTGATGAGTTTATTCTTCTATATGTAATTATCATACATGTTCAGTGCAAACAACCTGTATTGCTATGTTAATAAAAAAAACAACAAAAGAAAGAGCAAAGTAGGGACTCAGGGAGCACACAGCATGTCCTTCTTTACAGCTGGTCTAATCTGATGCTCAGTATTGCCATAGCAACATCAGCTGAGGAGAGCTGAGCGGGTCTGCTGGAGCCTCCTCCTCCTGTTGATCACAACCAATGAGTTCCTTACTGCACAGCTGAGAATTCCAGGATGTAATTCAGCTTTTTGGAAAAAGTAAAAACCCAGACCTTACCCTATTTTAATGTTAAAAAGTGCTGTGCAACTAAAGTCAGCAGAAAACTTTTCATCATAACCAGAACTTCTCAAAAAAGTTCATTCATTGTTCAGAGCTGTACTTCTTAAGGAACCGTGAGAGAAACTGTAATGTTACCAATTATTTTAATCAATTCACTAACAAAAATTAAAGTCTGCTAAATATCAAACCAAATCAAGGCAAAACACTTTTGGAAGATTGTGGGAAAAGTTTTGCTATAAAGACACCATGACCATTCTGAAACTTATAAAATGGAAATTACTTTAACATTTTAAAAAAAGTTTCTCTGATCTGCTGTAATTAGGACCTATATTTCATTTTATCAGTTCTGTCAGAATGTGCATGAGAATCAGAATGTACCCCAGTGGGACTTTTTCCAAATCTTTGATGATTATTAATTTACTGAAAATACTCTGTGCTTGCTTTTGAATTTTCTGAGCTCCCAGGAAGCACTTGTGGGAAGAGGTGTGTCTCATAGTGCGGTCTGCAAGGGGCAAATGGTCTCCTTGTCATCTCTTTTCTTGGGTGTCACAAGTGAGGAACCCATTGTATTCTGGCCCCAACTTGTACACTTCATCTTGGCCTCTACCTACACATCTGCTTTGGAAGGCTGTGGTAGGTTATGATGTTTCAGAGAAACTATAATATCCACTGAAGATCTTAATTAGTATTAGTGATAGATGTGCTCCAGCAAATCTAGCTGTAAGAGACTAAAGTATGTCTGCTCTAATTTTTTGGACATTTCACTTCTCTGGAGGTTATCAGTAATACAGTGGAGGATGAAGGGCAAATTGGTACACAATCCTTGGTTGGTATTCTGGAAACCACTTCCAAACATATGAAGGACAAGAAGGTGATTGCGAGTAGTCAGCATGGATCTTTGACTAGGGGATAATGCTTGCCCAACCCGATAGCTTTCTGCAATGAGATGAGTGACTTGGTGGACGAGGGGAAGACAGGCGATATTGTTTATCTTGACTTTAGTAAGGCTTTTGATACTGTCTCCCACAATGTCCTGATAGACAGGCTGATGAAGCATGGGCTAGATAAGTGGATGGTGAGGTGGACTGAAAACTGGCTGAACTGCCAGGCTCAGAGGGTTGTGATCGGTGGCATGAAGTCCAGCTGGAGGCCAGTAATTAGTGGTGTCCCCCGGGGATTGCTACTGGGTCCGGTAATGTGTAACAAATTCGTTAAGGACCTGAACGATGGAACAGAGTGCACCCTCAGCAAGTTTGCAGATGATGCAAAACTTTCAGGAGTGGTTGATACACTAGTTGGTTGTCCTGCTATTCAAGGGACCTCGGTAGGCAGGGGTTAATGGAAATCTCATGTAATTCAACAAAGGGAAATGCAAAGTCCTGCACTAGGAGAGGAGTAACCTCGTGTGCCAGTCTGGGCAGGGGGTCTACCATCTGGAAAGCAGCTTTGAAGAAAAGATCTGGCATCCTGGTGGACACCAGTTTACCATGGGCCAGCAAGGTGCCCTTGCCACAAAGAAGGCAACAGCATCCTGGGCTGCATTAGATAGAGCATGGCCAGCAGGTTGAGGGAGGTGATCCTTCCTCTCTACTCAGCACTGGTGAGGCACATCTGGAGTGCTATGTCCAGTTTGGGGTACCTTCATGCGGATGATAATATCTTAATCCTGAGAGGGTATCAGTTCTTTAAAAAGGACAACTGCAGGAGGCCTTGACTTCTCCTGGGAAAAGCTCGTGGGAAAAGCTCCAGCTAGGAGTGGCTGCTGCTAACGAGCTCTCTGGGTTGCCCCTGACCAGAGGGGGTTGGGGCCTTTGATCCCAGTGGCCCTTGATTGGGCGGTCAAGCACCCTGTGAGTCAGTGCTAGGGAGAGGCCTATATAAGAGCCAGGCCTAGAGCGCAGCTCCCAGAGCGCAGCGAACAGACGCAGCAGTTTGCGCAGAAGGGCGTGCGAAGGGACCTTCATTTCTGTTCCCTGTGGTGTACACTTCCTCAAGTATGGTCGTGACACGCCGCACAGCGCGTTCCCCAGTGACTGTTGGAGTTGCTGCGTCAGAGGCTTGGACCCAGACTGACCCTCTGACAGTAGATGCGGCTCTACAGGTCTCAGGCTGCAGGGAGTGCTTGGGGCCTCTCCAGGAGGCCTGGGCTGGCAGCCAGCTCTCCTGCAGGAGGTGTGCTGCTGTTGACGAGTTGTGTCGTCAGGTAAGGGAGTTACGGGAGGAGGTCAGTAGGCTGCGCAGCATCCGAGAAGCAGAGCAAGAGATAGACAGGGTATTCTCGGAGACTGTACAGCTCCAGGAGTCCCAACCCCCTGCAGCAGTGGAGTTGCCAGAGGGCTCTGTGCCGTGTGAAACGGTACATCATAACATCACAGAAGAAGGCTGGAAACTGGTCACTGCTCGTGGGAGGAGAAAGGCTCCTACTCCTCCTGAAGACCTGAAGCTGAAGAACAGGTTTAGTGCCCTCCAGGATGAGGAGGAGATGGGCATGGCTGCCAGGGAAGTAACCGGGACAACAGACCCTGTGCCCTGCCGGAACACCCGGAAAAAACGGCGGGTGATTGTTGTGGGGGACTCCCTGCTGCAGGGGACGGAGGCATCTATCTGCCGACCTGACCTCTTGTCTAGAGAGGTTTGTGGCCTGCCGGGGGCTCGTGTGAGAGATGTCATGCAAAGACTGCCAAGGCTTGTCCACGCTTCGGACTATTACCTACTGCTGCTCTTCCATGTGGGCGCCAATGACACCAAGGGCAAACTGGAGACCATCAAGCAGGACTTCAGAGCTCTGGGGATGGTGGTCAAGGGTCTGGGAGCCCAGGTCATCTTCTCCTCAATCCTGCCAGTGAGGGGGATGGATGAGAGGAGGAGGAGACGGACTTTCCAGGTTAACGACTGGCTGCGCCGCTGGTGTTGGCAACAGGGTTTTGGTTTCTACAACCATGGGACCCTGTTTGAAGATCAACAACTGATGGCGAGAGATGGGATCCACCTCACGAGGCGGGGCACACAGGTCTTTGCCAACAGGTTGGCCAACCTGGTAAGGAGGGCTTTAAACTAGGAAAGATGGGGGAAGGGGAGAGTTATAGTGCCAGGGTAGTTGGCAAAAGACTGCTCAAGTCAGGATGCCTCCAGCAGGTGAATGCAGCCAGGGAAGTGCGCATGGGATGTGGCTATGGAGGACCCTCTTTTAGCCCTCCTGGGAAACCTGTGTGCTCGATCACCTCCCTGAAATGCCTGTACACCAATGCACGCAGCTTGGGGAACAAACAGGAAGAACTAGAGATATGTGTGCGGTCGCAGGGCCATGATCTCATTGCCATTACAGAGACATGGTGGGATAGCTCGCATGACTGGAGTGCTGTCATGGATGGCTACGTGCTTTTTAGGAAAGACAGGCCAGGAAAGCAAGGTGGTGGAGTTGCTCTTTATGTGAGAGAGCAACTGGAATGTATTGAGCTGTGCCTAGGGGTGGATGAAGAGCGAGTCGAGAGCTTATGGGTAAGGATCAAAGGGCAGGCTAGCATGGGTGACACTGTTGTGGGTGTTTACTACAGGCCACCTGATCAGGAAGAGGAAGTTGATGAGGCCTTCTAGAGACAGCTGGAAGTAGCCTCACGATCCCAGGCCCTGGTTCTCATGGGGGACTTCAACCACCCCGATATCTGCTGGAAAGACAACACAGCTAGGCACAAACAGTCCTGGAGATTCCTGCAGAGCATTGGTGACAACTTCTTGACCCAGGTGGTGGAGGAGCCAACAAGGAGAGGTGTGCTGCTGGACCTCGTACTAACAAACAAAGAAGGACTGGTGGAAGATGTGAAGGTTGGGGGCTGCCTTGGCTGCAGTGACCATGAGATGGTGGAGTTCAGGATCCTGCGAGGAGGCAGCAGGGCACCAAGTAGGATCGCAACCCTGGACTTCAGGAGAGCAAACTTTGGCCTCTTCAGGGACCTACTTGGAGGAATCCCATGGGTGAGGGCCCTGGAAGGAAGGAGTGTTCAAGAGAGTTGGTTAATATTCAAATATCACTTCCTCCAGGCTCAAGAGCGGTGCATCCCTATGAGTAGGAAGTCAAGCAAAGGAGGTAGGAGACCTGCATGGATGAGCAAGGAGCTCCTGGCAAAACTCAACCAGAAGAAGGAAGTATACAGAAAGTGGAAAGGGGGACAGGCCACTTGGGATGAATATAGGAACGTTGTCAGAGTATGCAGGGATGTGACAAGGAAGGCTAAGGCCCATTTGGAATTAAATCTGGTGAGAGATGTCAAGGACAGCAAGAAGGGCTTCTTCAAATACATCAGCAGCAAGAGGAAGACTAGGGAAAATGTGGGCCCTTTGCTGAATGGGGTGGGTGCCCTGGTGACGAAGGATGCAGAGAAGGCAGAGTTACTGAATGCCTTCTTTGCTTCAGTCTTTACTGGTCAGGCCAGCCCTCAGGAACCCCAGACCCTGGAGGCAAGAGAGAAAGTCTGGAGAGAGGAAGACTTTCCCTTGGTGGAGGAGGAGTGGGTTAGAGATCATTTAAGCAAACTTGACACCCACAAATCCATGGGCCCTGATGGGATGCACCCACAAGTGCTGAGGGAGCTGGCGGACATTATTGCTAAGCCACTCTCCATCATCTTTGAAAGGTCATGGAGAACAGGAGAGGTGCCCGAGGACTGGAAGAAAGCCAATGTCACCCCAGTCTTCAAAAAGGGCAAGAAGGAGGACCCAGGGAACTACAGGCCAGTCAGCCTCACCTCCATCCCTGGAAAGGTGATGGAGCAGCTCATCCTGGAAGCCATCTCCACGCATGTGGAGGAAAAGAAGGTGATCAGGAGTAGTCAGCATGGCTTCACCAAGGGGAAATCATGCCTAACCAATCTGATAGCCTTCTATGATGGAATGACTGGCTGGGTAGATGAGGGGAGAGCAGTGGATGTTGTCTACCTAGACTTCAGCAAGGCTTTTGACACTGTCTCCCATAGCATCCTCATAGACAAGCTCAGGAAGTGTGGGTTAGATGAGTGGACAGTGAGGTGGATTGAGAACTGGCTGAATGGCAGAGCTCAGAGAGTTGTGCTCAGTGGCACAGAGTCTAGTTGGAGGCCTGTAGCTAGCGGTGTCCCCCAGGGGTCAGTCCTGGGTCCAGTCTTGTTCAACTTCTTCATCAATGACCTGGATGAAGGGACAGAGTGCACCCTCAGCAAGTTTGCTGACGATACAAAACTGGGAGGAGTGGCCGATACGCCAGAGGGCTGTGCTGCCATTCAAAGAGACTTGGACAGGCTGGAGAGGTGGGCAGAGAGGAACCTCATGAAATTCAACAAAGGGAAGTGCAGGGTCCTGCACCTGGGGAGGAATAACCCCATGCAGCAGTACAGGTTGGGGGTTGACCTGCTGGAAAGCAGCTCTGCGGAGAAGGACCTGGGAGTGCTGGTGGACACCAAGTTAAGCATGAGGCAGCAATGTGCCCTTGTGGCCAAGAAGGCCAATGGTCTCCTGGGGTGCATCAGGAAGAGTGTTGCCAGCAGGTCAAGGGAGGTGATTCTCCCCCTCTACTCAGCCCTGGTGAGGCCCCATCTGGAGTACTGTGTCCAGTTCTGGGCTCCCCAGTACAAGAGGGATGTGGCACTACTGGAGCAAGTCCAGCGAAGGGCCACAAAGATGATTAGGGGACTGGAGCATCTCTCTTATGAGGAAAGGCTGAGAGAGCTTGGCCTGTTTAGCTTGGAGAAGAGAAGGCTGAGAGGAGATCTTATCAATGTGTACAAGTATCTGAAGGGAGGGTGTCGAGAGGATGGGGCCAGACTCTTTTCAGTGGTGCCGAGCGACAGGACGCGAGGCAACGGGCACAAACTGAAACACAGACACTTCCATCTTAACATGAGGAAAAACTTTTTCACTGTGAGGGTGACAGAGCACTGGAACAGGTTGCCCCGAGAGGTGGTGGAGTCTCCTTCTCTGGAGATATTCAAAAGCTGCCTGGATGCAATCCTGTGCAATGTTCTCTAGGTGACCCTGCTTGAGCAGGGGGCTTGGACTAGATGATCTCCAGAGGTCCCTTCCAACCTCAGTGATTCTGTGATTCTGTGATTCTGTGATATGGGTGGTGGTGTCACTTGAATTGTTTAATTTCAGGCAATGAAAATAAGGTTAGTCAACAACGAAGTTGGCTAGCTGATTCTCAGTTGTGCTATTGGAAATATCTCCCTATGACAGTTGTCTTTCCAAAATCTAAAGATTTAGATGTCCACTTTATACTGCTTAAATGCCATCACTTAAAGTAATGACTGCAAAGATTCCATCAAATGCCCTCAAAGTGTGGAGCATCATTAGCCCTGCTGTGATATGACTATTGCCTGGCAATGACAAGATACAACTTGTGTCTTAAAGGTTGACCCATCTGCTATTTATTTAGCTGTGGAAAAAAGCAGAAAAAGCATCATCAGACAACAAAAAAATGGAATTAGAAAAAAGACTGTAAAGCTGATACGATGATTTCAAGTTATAAACGTATTTAGTTTACATAATGATCAGAGAATCATGACTTTATGTTTGTAAGCTAACACTGTAGTGTAATGAAGGGTGTATTTAGCTTCTGTACTGTTCAGCGAATCCCATTGGTACCTTGTAAGCTGAAAATGTAAAAGGCCAAACATGAACAATGAAAAAAAGATCTGTAAGTTATTAAATTTATGGTGATCATATTCTGTCTGCATAATGGAAGTTCTCCGAAGGTGCTTGGCAAGTGAAGGAATTCATTGCTTTTAAATTACGGCTGTATCAGCTGCAGTCTATGGTTGAAAAGTCGTGTTCCAGTCCATAAATAATGGTGTCCAGAAATATCCCATGCTGATCTGTATTCTGGTTGGGATAGGTCAGTCAAGGAAAAGCCATGTCCCAGATTCCTGGACAGGAAAACCTAGAAAACCTGTAGGAATATCTCTTTGCCTCCTTGGTAAATAAACCTTCAGAATTCCTTTTGTGTTTGGTGCCCCCGTTAAAATCACTTTAGGTTTAACAGACTTGATCTCCTGCTTCTTTGTGTTCTGGAAACACCCTGGAATCTCTTAAAAAGTGAAGTATTATGTGTAAAGCTGCTGGGGTGTGTGTTTGAGAGTAAGGATTTTCAAGGCTTTAATATCTTGCTTTCCTCTCCTGTTAATGGGACTCATACTCCTTGATATGAAGAAATCCCTAGGAAACCTAGCTTTTCATGATGTCTGGCAAGCATTCAAAATATTTCAGCTTCTTTACAACAAGAAATAAGCTTACTGATGAAACCCATCTTTTTGGATGTTGAAAGCAGTTTCTGTAGCAAAAATCTGCTCTTCCTTCCAAGACAGGAAATACAGGAATATACTGTTCCCTCCAAGATAGATTAGTTCCATAGTTATTACTTCCAGTTTTATTATTAATAAGGCATGATGCTGATCATCTTCTTGTCTCTTATTTAAACAAGATGGTCATACAGTTCTTTCTAGTACAGGATTGTGTTCTTTTTAGAATGTAGAGTGTGTTTCCTGAATTTTTATTTATTTAAATACTCAAGCACTGCATTCAGTTTTAAACTGTTATCTAATACTATTCCTTGAGAGATTTCTTGCAAGGTTTGTATCAAATTCTATCAGCTGAGAAGCAACAGAAGGAGACAAGATAAAAAACAAAAACAAAACAACCCCCCCTCCCCCAACCCTTCCAGTGACCACATATCTAGGAAGAGAAACATCTTTAAAAGATGTCTGGAAATTGGATGAGTTTAATTCTTCTCTAGAATTATAAGGGATCCATTTTGCCTGTAAGGCATAACCCAGTGAAACATGAAGTTCAAAATGCAATGCCACAGCAGGAGCAAATGACAGTGCATCTGGATTTGGAGGAGTACAGATGAAAGCTATCGTTTCTACCATTTGAGCAATGATGTGGGGCCTGTAGAGTTTTGACTCTAATGATCCAGATGATAGGCTGGATTCTGTTTCAAGCATAGTCTGGAGATGTAGAGAAGGAGGTCTCATACTGCAGCTTCCTGGTGCTGGAATTGGTGGGATATTACTACAGAACTGTTATTTCGCTGGATTTTTGAAGAGTGTGAGATGCCAGTGAAGAATATAGAGTTAGTAATTAGGTCAATCTCATTGTGCTCCCATTTTACCTCAGTAGTTAAAATAAGTAGTTGTAAAGTTAAACTTTATTAAGCAAATTTAGATAATGTAAGGTTTTATATTCAAATCTGATCTGCTAATGCTAGTCTAATTATTTCTTTTTCAATGCAAGACAATGCAAGCTCTTCCTTTAAAAAATTCTGACGTGCTAGATCTGGCAAAACCTTGAGCCTTAGGTGATGCGTGTTTGGATAAACAATGTTGGGTTGGTTACTCTTACACTTGACATGGTGCACAGGGCAATTTTCAGAGGATTAGCATCTGCTCCTGAGCTGCCACTTACATGGGATTACCATTCAGTTTGGACTCTCAATATCTTAAGCCTCTTTCTGAAGGTTGAATTTTTTTTTTTTTTTGGACACATCAGGAAGATTTAATAACAAATGTATCCAAAAGGGACTTTCTTGCTAAAACAGGCCTGAACTTGCTTCTAAGTATTTCTAAGTGATCGAAATTCAAATAATTTCTCAAGTTCTCTTAGGAAGCATACGATTCCAGTGTGAGATAATTGTTTTCCATCTGGACACTGTCTGGTGGTGTTATTTGCTGTAGTCATAAGTAAATAAATGAAAGAGTCAAATAAATGAACACATCTGTAAATAATTTATTTGCTGATTGATGGATGGTAAATAAACTCTAGCTTCTTTCTTTGGCTAGATTCACAATCAAAATTGTGGAATGGGATATACACCAGCATGCTAGAAGTCTGAAGTTCAAAGGTAGGATATGAGAAAGCCTCTAGGGATACCCAGAAACTCCAAAGAAGTGGCAGACAAATTCCAGTTAATGCTGTCTCTGACCTCAGCAAGCACCTAGCTGAAATACTTTAAAGCATGCTAAAGCCTTTCTTGAAATCCTGCTCTGGTTGCCTAACTGCCCTTTGTTTTGATCAGCTCTCTGTATCCAGTCTTTCAAGGGGAAGAGTGATAAGGAGACCCAGAAGTTGTTCACTTTTGAAACTGATGATTCTGTCAAGGACAGACAGGAGTAAATAAAGTAGTGAAGAAGGAAAGCAGGAAAAATGACTGTTGTTTAACTCTATGGAGACTTGCCAGACTCACTTCAGTGTTTTCACTTGTCTGAGGCGACTCTTTTCCCTCATCTCCTTTGTCTGAGTGAGCTAAGGCAAATAATGACACATGAACCTTCTTATCAGTCTTATTAATATATGTTTTCATACTAAGTTGAAAGTTCCTGCTCCTGAATAACTACTTAGGTCATCTATTTATTGCTAAGGTTCACTAGAAGAAAGGGGGACTATCAGAACTATGTAAATCGGGAATTTGTAGCCTCCAAATTCTTTGAGGCCAGGAACCTCAGCCAGCCTTGGAACACTTGCACTGAACAGGGAAAATGCCTGTGAAAAATGACTTTTTAGCTTGAGCATTTGTACACTTACTGAACTGAATTTCAAACAGGACTCATTCAGATGTCAGACTCTTGCAATTAAAAACTGTGCTTGGTAGCTAGTTAGTTCGTTATTACACACTTTATGGTGTGAGCTGCAAATTAGCTACTCAAAGTCCACAGTTCAAAGGATTTGCAGGCCTAGAATTATTCACTGAACAAGATTGTGAATAATTTCAAATAATGAATAAATTCAATATATTGTTTGTTCTGTCCATGCAGAACTCTGAAGAGGGAGAGAAGAAAAAGAGGAAATCAATCAGATAAATTATTCATTGAGAATTATTTGTTCAGCTCTAATGCTTATGTACTTAGACAATATTTTCATTGGAACAGACTCTGAAGAGCTCTTCAGCCTGCATACATCTCAGCCACAATTCATCTGTTAAAGGTTTTGAGGTTCTTGTTAAATGCAGATGCCTAGACCTAGTGATAGGCAATACGATTTATGTGATTTTATCTCCAAGGTCTTGAGCTACTCTAGGAATTATTTAACAGGCATTGTGTTGTGAAAGAATTTCTTTGTCCTCGCTGGGTCTCTGCGTGGAAATAGTTTTCAATGGCCATCCCAACTGTGGTTGCTGCTGTTTCTGTCCGACTTGGTCATTTCCAATTCACTATGGCAACCTCTGAGACATGGACTAGATGTTTCCTTTCAAGAATTAAGCCTTCTCATAACATAGTTAAGGTTGTCACCAGTTCATCTACAGCTATTATTAATACCTAACATTCTGTACTATTTTTCACCATTTCAGAGGAAACAGATCAAGGAGTTCAGCAACTTCTATAGTTCAGATTAACATATTAAGCACCAAGTATAGCTCCTCTTAAAATATGTATTAGTTGTTAAATATCTTGTCACAGTAGTGGCAGATTCTCCAGTTTGCCTGCTACTCTTTCAATGCCAAGTGTCTTAAAATCCAGAGGATGAATCTGGAAGGGGCTGTATTTTTCTTGCTCAGGGTAACCAAACCTCTTTTAATGTGAATATCTTTGCTGCTCTACTAGGTCAGCAAGACCAGGGGGTCTGTGTTCCATCTTGTCTAAAATATAATGAACTATAGCCTTTGTGGAGATAATAGAGAAAAAACAGTGGACCTCTGGCACTGAAAGGGGAGGAACCTCAGATATTGTAGAACAGACATTTGCTTTCCTAGTAATGACTCTTTTACTAAGTTTTGGTTTTCTTTCTCCTATCATCAAGCATTTACATTATATTTTATTTCTGCAAGCTAAAGAGATGTCTGCCCAAAGAGAGAGTTCAGTTAGCTATTAAAAATAATGAAATAAAGCTGTGATACAGTTAGTGTTCTCCTTCTTCCTCTTGCAAAAAAGTTTCTCTTGTACATTTTTACTGTCATCCTAGAGTATCCCTGTGACATCCTTGTTGGCTGGGGGGAGGTGGGCTAGGAATTAACTAGATTATTTTTGGCTCTGCCATTGACATACTATTGGTCATGATCAATGACCAGTTGATCAATGGATTAAGTCACTTAAGTTTAAGTTAAGTTTATCCTGTCTACCTACATCTTTCACTCATGTTGATATAAGAGTTTGGGAGAAGGATTATCTTTTATTTTGTAATGTACAAAGCTTAACACAGTAGGGGCATAATCTTGATTAGGGTCTCCATGTGGTACTATAATAGAGTTAATAAATAATACTTGACAGCAGTCTGAAGATGGAGGTATGGAAGGAAATGAGGCATAACTTCTGAATAACCCTTAATTCAAATATCATAGATGCAAAGGAAATCACAAGGTAAAAGTCAAACTTTGTTTCACAGGATAATTCCATAATTTGTGACAACATCAAACATAGGAAAGCATGGCTCCAAGGTTCTGCAGACTAAAATGTCAGCTATAAAGATCCTTCTTTTTTTCAAGAAGTAGGTAGTCCACTTGTAATATAAGGCTCTTTCATTGTCACTTTTGAAAGGCCTTTATCTGATATTTGTTTATATTGCTTAGATTATCTATTGGCTCCTTATGAATCTTCATTTCATGAAAGACACACTGGCACTCAACTGTCTGCGTAATATGCTATGAACTTGATTCTGATACTTGAGAATATTTGGAAAAAACAAAAATATCCTACTTTTGAATATCTACTTCCTATTCCTATTATTTCTTTCTTCCTATGTGTACAATAAAGAGCATCAGGTTAGTTTCTTTTATTTCATTTCAAAACTTCCAGAGATTTGCAAAAGCTAACCTTGATAAAAGAGACAAAATAAAACTTATTTATTGTATTATTTCATGAAAACTGTAAAGTGGGTGAGTTTCATATTAAATTTAGAATAAAATGTAACTTCTTGTGCAAGAGATGCATCTGATAGGAAGAAAATATTCAGGTTATGCTAATGTCGGTATGAGGTTACTGTGGGAATCTATTTCAATGCAGCCAGCAAAACTGCAGTGCTGTCCATTCAACAAGCACTGGGTCATGTTAATGTGTAATAAACTACACTCAAGTATATGACAATTTTGAAGGAAATCAGATCTAAAGTTCTCTAAGTGCCCATCAGTCATGTAACAAACACTTGCTTCTTCCTTTTTCTTGCCTTATTCTCTTCTTGTATTGCTAACGTTTTCCAAATGATGGAGCGGAAGCGTAGCCAGCTCTGTGTGCAGACTGATACATGGGAATCCTCTACTTTAGTTGCACACATTGTGCATGACCGTTTCACTCTGTCTTTGCTTCATTGAGGCAATATCACAGCATGACATCTGGAAAAAACAAGCAAAAGATAACACAAGACACTTTAAACTAGAACAGGTCAATTAAAAAACTTATTAAGAAGCAGTTAAGGCTCTGTAGTTGCTGCATGCAGTATTCAGCAGAGAGTTCATGTGCTGGAATGGGGCTTTCTTCCCTTTCCCTAGGTATCAGTTACTGTAAATGCCTGAGGAACACCATGAGCAGCAGAGAGACAGTTCAAAAATACATGAACAAATTTGAGTGATTTTGCCAAATGTTGCAAATGCCTGTATGCTAATTAGCTCTCTGTAAATGTGTTTTCTGTCAGCAGATAGTCTGAGTGTGTAGACTGATTTTAGCACTGGTCCAGGTGACAGAACAGGGCTGTTTGCAGATGGCTCGATGCAGGGAAAACTGGCTGAGAGAGGAGCTGAACTCTAAGCTGGTGGGTGAATCAGTCCTGAGACCATGCAGGGCCAAGCTGGTGGGTCCTACAGGATGCCAGGCACTGGAAATTCTTGCTAAAGTAAATGGACACCGAGGAACTCAAAAATGGGTTGTCTTCTGAAGGCTTCATTCCGCTCCTACTGAAATACCTGGGAAATATATCACCAACTTCAACAAGAGCAGGATCAGATGCTAAAAGCAGACTTCACAATCTCATAGTGAGGCTTACATTGAGGGCCAGCGGCTTGCTAAAAGACTTTATGTGACCCTGTGATGGGAGCTGGCATACATCAGTCTCAGGTAAACATCCATTTCTTTGTCTCAGGAAGACTCCACACAGACTATTCTCTTATGCCTTCAGTGCACTCATGGCTGGAGAAGCGGTGCACAGAAGAGCTCAAGCCTGGAACATCAGAAAAGATGCAGGAAGTACACAGAAACCATACAAGGTGAAATGTGCTGCACAACATACACCTATAGTTATTATCAGTGAACCCACACTGAAAAAAAACAGGAAAACCACTTGAAATCCTCCTCCTATGTACACCTTTGCTTGTAAAAGTCATTTTAAAAGGATAATTGAGAACTCGTGGTAGAAGACAAGTTAGGAAAGGTATTCTTGGTTACTTTTGAGTCCTGGCCCTGTGCCTGGCCAAAGTGGAAATTTAAACTTTGGATTTGAGGATTTTTGGTTTTCTGAAGACCTTCTACTCTTTGTCATTGGCTGTTTCTGATCAAACCGCTACTTAAATTCTGCTCTTCTAAAATATTTATGATTTAAAATACCTTTTAAAACCTTTCTTTTTAAAAGTATCTCTTAAATTACGCTAGAAGGTTCATGTAGCTTGATAATGGCCACTATTCTGTGTCTTCAAGAGAAAAGAAGGAATTTTATTTGTCTTTTATTTGTGTTTGGTGTAAGCATAAAAATGAATATAGAATATTTTATTGTTTAAGGTATTTCTGGAGTATCTTTAGCTCATCACTTAAAGGCAGTGGAGCCTGTATATGCTGAATGTGGGTAAGATTGGCTAAAGAGCATTTTCAGTTGCTTATAGTTGAAAGGTCTTGAGAGTAGTCCTCTCAGAGTTTGGCCAACTTTGGCCAATATCCCTGAAAGCTTAAGAAGTTTTAAATTCACACTAGCTACTTCGGTTCCTGCCATGCGATAATATTCATGCTAATAATATTTCAGTAGGAAACATGCTTTTTCATGTAGAAACCTAAAAAATTAGCATCTTGGGTTTCATCCAAAACCTCTTGAAGATAAAGTCCTGCTTCTTCACTGAGCAACAAATCAGATTTTTGGGTTTGTCTACACCACTAAACAAAGCCTTTCCAGACAGCAAGCATGAGCACAGGACTGCTGATCATCCACACTGTTTAAATGGTAGCTAACTACTTTGCTCTGTTTTGGTGGCCCACTTTAACTTTCTCTTTCTGAGACAAATCTGCTACAGCTGGTCTAGCTCTAGAAAGACATTTGCCTGTCTATACCATTTGGATTTGAGACAACGATCACTCCCTGGCTGTGTTTTATTTCACGGTATTTAGAGCTTTAGAAACAAAATCAATGCAGAGTTTGTCTGTTAGAGGCTTCAGGAGACAAAATCATGGGCCGGCTGCAGGGCTGACTGAGGAGACGGCTGCAGACCTATAGCAGGAATGCCTGTGTGAGGTGACTGCTGTCCCACCACACTTGCACACAGATGGTAGCCTGCACATTTCCGTGTGATTCACCTTGGAAAGCAAATGCAGAAGGTTTGCACTATTGCCAGCCTTGTAGCTACCCTTGAACTGGATGCCTTGCCCAACAGGCTGCTCCTGCTTCTGTTGTCAAGGGGCGGCTGTGGCTGCAGAAGAGAGGCCAGGATTTGTCTGTGAGCGAAGGACTGCAAGTGCCCCAGTTCCACAGTGTACACCTGGCTGATGCCAAGTGTAAATTTTGTTGGAACTGGGCCCTTGAATGCAAGTTGTTTCTTTCTTTAGTTTTTTATGGTTGTATGTGGGGTGGAATCAGTATTTTGCCTGTATCAGACATGTTGGCTGATGACACTAAATTAAAATCCCTAGGGCCATTCCAAGTCTGATCACCCATTCTGTGTACTGTTAAGAAAGTTTAAAATAGAACTTACCGTTACTATACTTAATTCTTTTGATGTTAAATTATATCCCAGCTGCTATGATGCCACTAAAACTTTGAAAAATGTGCTTTATGTGTGGCCCTGATATATAGATTCTGCAATATTGCTTACATACTAGAATGAGATATTAGTTGTGAAAGGATTGTGAGGTGTTTGGCAGCTGAGTGAAAAAGAAAGCTATTTTTATTTTAATATTTTTGGCAATTTGATGAATGTAGGTGAAACACGGTTGTCACCAACAGACAGAAAAGATCCAACATTACACAGCACAAATCATTTGGTAACAAAATTCAAGACACAAACAAAAAACTCCTTACTTTAAATCAAAATGCAAAAAAGGCCAAAAGTTGTTTGTCAGAGACACAGGAAAAAAAACAACAAAAATATATTTTTAAATCTACCTTGGGAAATTAATATTGAGGTAATTTTCAGGCTAGGGCTGGAAATGTAGCACTTTGTCATTTTAGAATAAACTCCAAAAACAGATGCCACAATTTCATAAAATAAACATGCAGTGAAAGGGTAACACAGACATTAACAGCAAACTGAGACAGTAGCCAATACAGTATGATGAGAAGAAATACTCAGTATGGTGTGATGTGCGATAGAAGCCATTAGCCATATGGTACAGTGTGAAGAGGGCCTCTGTGACTGAGTAACAGTTGTATGTTATGTGGTTTATAAAATAATTATGCAATGGCAAGCAACTCTTTTATAATTATTGGCTGTTTCAAAATATTTCTGCTAATCTAGAGGCATTTACTAGGTTGATGGATGTAGACAGTCTGCTTCCTGTGTCTTCATGTTTGTGGATGGTGTAGTGCATCACACTACTATAGGCAGTGACCATTTCAGACCTGGCCACTAGAGACCATATTTGTTTTCCTTTTTCTGAATAGCCAGGGAATATCGATTTGAATACATCATGGCTCACTTCGCCACCTGCCAAGGAAAGGTCCTGTCACTACCCTTCCTTTATTCACTGGCATCTCTGTACCAAATATAAAGTGTATCATTAGAAAACCCTACTCCTCTGCCACTGTGGATGGCATAAGCTGGCAACAATTTCAGCAGAGTCTGAGCTTTCAAGTTTTTTTATGCTGTTTCTTTTAGGCTTGTATTACAGTCTACAAACTATCAGTAACTGAAGAACATTGAGCAGATTTCCCTAGTGTAACCAACAAGAAGGCGACACTAATTTTCCTTTCCTCTTCTGTTGCTCCTCAAGCAGGCATATGGAAGACAAGTGTATGTTAGACCTTTGTAAAGTGTAGCACTCTGGCTTGGAGATGGGGGGAAAAAAGTAATAAAGTAATAAGATTTGGGGGAATTTATTCAGCTGCAAAAATCTACTAGCAAGTGAGAGATGGCATGTAGAGAATCAGAAAAGGGACAGATTGCTAGAGCACTGAGGCACAGTGTTTTTCAAATTCTTCTTGTAACACCCAGACAAATCCTTGAGAAAGATAGCTTTTCCTACATTCTTTAAGTGCTGCCTATGCCCCTGATTGTCCAACTCTAATAAGGAAAGGTGAGAGGTTGTGTAAAGCCTCTGTGTCCCATGACCCTGCAGTACGTGGAGCTGCTGAATGGGAGTAATATGGAGATGTGGGACTGAGCAACACCATCTAGGACATCAGTCCTAGTCCCCAGAAATCAAACACAGATGCTTAGCTCAGAGAGGTCCACAAAACATCTCCTCCCTTTGCGATCCCTTCAATGTACGCTGCAGGCCACAAAATGCTTCCCAACTTCCCCCAGCAAACTTTAGAT
This sequence comes from Apteryx mantelli, assembly GCF_036417845.1. Taxonomy (NCBI): domain Eukaryota; kingdom Metazoa; phylum Chordata; class Aves; order Apterygiformes; family Apterygidae; genus Apteryx; species Apteryx mantelli. Next base: position 17,239,321 of record NC_089986.1, read on the forward strand.
CTACCGTAAAAGACCAAAAGCCACAACCATAAAACATGACAGGAAGAGCACAGGAGAGATCAAGGGCATCGCCAGTACAATGGTCTTTGAACATGCTCAGTCTGTCACACCCGCATGGGTCAGCTCTAGCTCAGTCCTGGAGACAGTACAGATCAAAAGTGATTTTTATTATATGCATCTGTTATATCTCTATTAATGCTCTAGAATAGCACATGCATAATTTCACTGTACTAGGTAAGCCTGTTATCTCGGTTTTTGATTTCTGGGCGGCTACTCAATGGTTTCATAGTGTGAGTAACTGATCAGAGTCGAAATAGTCCTATAATGATGACATGTATCATTAGAAATCACAGAAACTAAATATGCTATCTATAAGGCTTCTATCAAGACCATAGTGCACTAAAATAAACTTTTGGTCAATATGCAGGCAATGCAGGTAGCATAAAAATTTTTGGTTGGGACCAAATAAATTTTGCAAGGCTACAATCTGGTGACATGCTTTTACCACATTTTAAATACTGAAAAGGGACATGTTGTTGAGTATAATGTAAGGATATACAACAGGAAACTGCAGTACACAGACTAACACACACGCACGCACACACACGTATGTATATACATATACTTTTTCTTACAAGAAGAAAGTGATTGTTCATCGATGAAAGCAGCTGGCATGGCTGCTGAACCAGTTATTTTATCTGGTATTACTAGCAAAGATACCACTTTCATTTTTGCCAGCATTTGTAGTGTAAATGAGGAGCAACCTATCGTAAAATGATGCTACTGAGATCAAAGGAAGCAATCCTTACTACCAAGCTAAAATCATTCTGGGGAAATGTTTTTGATTATGGTTAATGATGTAATCAAGCCAGTAAACTGCCTAGAAGTTGGAGTTGCAGCAGGCGTACAGCCTGCCCATTACAAAGCACCTAATCGACAATAATACAGAGGAAAAAAAAAGGTGTGATCCAGCAAACAAGATGCCAGTTAAATGTTTACTCTAATGGCACACAAAATTGGACAGATTTGATTAGAATACTTACGCCTGTCTTCCTAAGAGGCGAATACTGAATGGCTGAGGGTTTAGCACAGGAAAAAAAAAGAAAGAAAAAAAAAAGAAAAACCCAAAGGTGAAGAGGAAAGGACCAAAAAAGGTCATTTTTTAACATCTTTGATTTCATTCTTTAAAGACCAATTACTTTCCTGTCCCCTGTGGGAGAAAAACATTCTTCTTCTTAATAGCAGAATCATTCTAAGACTTCTCTGATTCATTTTATATTTAGCAGATTACAGTTTTGGAGTCATCAGTAGGAGAGAACCCAGCAAACTGACAGACCTGAAATCATGTCCTTTGATTGTAATTGACAAGGAAAGCGTTTAAGGTAAAGAAAAAAAATATTTTATTCATCTTTGATTACACTGTGATGTGATTTGGTGACATAATACAGCTGTGAACTGAGGCAAGAAAGGCAATAATTCCTACTTGAGGCTTTGACATGATGTAGCCCTTTAGTCTTCTTCAAACCAATGCCTCCAGCTACAATAGTACCCTTGATGGAGTCTAGACAAATAGATATACAGACTGTTACAATTTAAAAGGCAAACAGCGTTAAAATAACATTTCTCTAGGCCGTGTATTTCAGTACTAAATGGCTAGGCTTAATACACATTTTTCTTTATCAAATTTAAATATGGTTCATCTATTAAAAAAATCACACACTGGAAAAAATGATTCACTTCAGAAGGGTCTTAGAAGTAATACGAAAAGAAACTATTTTTCACACCTAAAAAGCAATTTAATCATGAGCATCTACTGGAAGTGAAAAGTATATTTAGCTAATTCACATACAGGAGCTTTATTTCAAGTACTATATCTGTCTCAAGGTTATCTTAACTTTTTTACTTTTTTCTTTGTACTGCAATCTCAAAATGTCACTTTATTATCCCTAGTAACTTATTGTGTCAGGACCTTCAAAAGTACTTAACAGCACCTGGTTTACAAAACCTTTGGTCATCTTTGAGAGTACAAACTTTCTGTAAGGAATAATATCTAGAAAAAAAAAAGTCAATAACTGTAAAACTCATATCATCAAATTTTATCTGCCATATGGTATACAAACTCAGCCAGCTTCTCTGTGTGTGTCTGCAGGGTGATTCTGACTTACACCATGCGCCTAACTCAGGCTCATCTGGAGAGGCACCTAGCTGGTGGGCTCAGACTGAACACCCAAAATGGAGTATGAGGTTTCCCATGTACAACCTGTTACACCGTATTGTCCACAATGAAATTCCAGACAGTTTAAAATGCTTTGCTCATGCCTGAAACGTTTCCTCACAACTACAGATTGTGGGGAATGACAATGATCTCACCCATTTCATAATTACGAGATGTGTTCCTTTTGTTCCAAAGGGAAACGGTGCTTTCATGATCACGTTCAATTCTTGCTAAGGATTTGGTTCTTGCTAGCACATTGCATTTTTAGACATCAGCAGCTAATCTAATGCAATAAAGAAAATATTAGAAGATGCTGTCACAATGTGTGTAAAGACATTTGAAAACCAAATGGTTCATTGATCTTCAAAAATACTTTCAGATGAAACTGTAAATTCCCTAGCTCCCAAAGAATCTAAATATTTTCATTTAAGGCACTTCACAATTATTTTTTCTAAGCTATCTTCATAAAGCACTTTGGAAAGCCTTCTCATCTGAGTTGAGCTACTATATGCAGTTTGTAAAATAAGGTAGTATAAAACATGCATTCAGTAGCATAATGTGATTTCATAAGAAGAAAAATGAAGTTCATCTTAATTGATTCTGAACATGTAAAGGACGGTTCAGTGTCACTGGTCTTTTCCTTTTTGTAGTCATCACATGTGGAAAAAGACAGAAATGGCAGTTGCATAGACGGAAGTTCCCATTGCACAGAAGAGCTTCATCACACACAGCAGCACCAGCTGAGCAATCTTCCCTAATCTCTTTCTTTTATAATTGTTATTATGTCTGAACTACAGTGACCAGTTCTATGAATAAAAAAATTCAGACCCCCTGCCCTGTCTGCAGAGAATGCCAAAAATTTGTAAGTTAGTTCAAATAGTGATGATGAAGCCAAATGAGCTCCACCAAATCAGATCTAATCTGTCAAAGAGCAATTAGATACTGGTAGGAACTGTACCTAGATATTAATGGTTTCATGTCTGATAACCCAGAGCCCAGTTCCACATGTTCTGCCCCTAAACATTTCTTCCTTTCAGTGGAATTACAATTTAATTGCAGTATTTAAGAATTACTGAAAACAGGGTAATATCTGCATTGTGGAATTAACCCCTGAATGATCCCAGGTCTGGAAAAACAGTGTAGTGGCTTGAATCTTTACTTACCTCTCCTACATCACAAGTGAGAATTACCCATCCAATAGGATGATCGCTAGTTCTCTGTAGGGGCACACTGCTTTAGTTTGTTATAGTCTTAAATAATTCCCAGTGCACCATTGGGATGATATCCATGACCTGCAAAATATTAGGAGGACAGGAAACTCCTCAGCTGCCTAGTTGTACAAATCAAGCAAAAGGAATTATTTCTTTTTTTTTTCTATTTGATTATTACAGTTTCCAAATTATGAACCAAAGCCCTGTGAGACTGGATTGAACTCTGTGAGACTGGTTGAACACAAATATCAGAACTGTATCAAAAATTAACACCTAATAATATTTAATGGCTGTATAGATTTGATAGTCACACAGAGCTAGATGCTAATATTTTTAGCAATGCTATAACATGCCTATTGCGATGAATAGACTTACAGATTCCTATTTGTTTGTAGAGTTAATAGTTACTTAGCCTTTTTAAGGGTGACTCGTACTGTCTCTTTGCATTACACAGGCTTCATCACACTCATGAAGGAAATTCCACCCCAAAATGTTTGCTTGGGTATATTACTTCACTACTACTGTTGCAACATTACTGCATTTATCTATGAAAGTAAGGAATACTGATTAAATGACATTAGCATACTTCTTATCTGTTGCATTTTTTACAGTCCATTTTCTGTTTCCTTTACAGTGTCAAGTAAATTAAAAAAAGCTAAAAAATAAAATTCAGATGAAATTTATAAAGTTATAGTTAAAGAAACATTATCCCTAAAATTACCATTTGAATGATAAGCAATTTTAGGAGTAATTATAGTGCACACTCTACATTCAATGCATTCTGATATATGGATAATTACTCCTGGTAATATGCGTTAGTTAGATTTTATAACAACAATAACAATTTATTGCAAAATTAATTCCTTGGCACAATTTAACATTTATTGATGTGAAGTCAAAGTGAATTGATTTTATTGCGGACCACTTGTGATACGCTTTCCCTATGCTCCTGCCTAATTGGTTATTATGGGTCATTTTGGTATTTAGTTTTAAAAATAAATTAATTTAGTACCAAGGTGCATTTAGTTAAAATGGCAAGATATTTACAGCTCATGTGGTTTTATTTAAATAAAAAATGGTAAGGTAATGCAATCATCTTTGGTTATAAAGTGATGGATGAATTGAAAACATTTCTGAATCAGGTCAATGGTAGTGATGATTAGTGCATTGTTAATCAAGTTGCTGAGATTGCTATCAAAAGCTTTATCTCTTTCACTCAGACTGGTGAGAGGATCATGAATATTAAAGAGATTCAAATAGATCTGCACTCATGTAATATGGAGCACTACAAATGAAAAGGCTAAATGAACCCAGACTGTGACTTTATGCACTGATATATCTTTTAACTAAAGAGGAATGCCTAATCCATTTCTATACTTGTATTAGGCTACATACATAGAAAGCATACAAAGACAAAGTATTTCATGTTCTGTATTCATCTTATGGGCTAAGTGCTTATTTACTGCCCTATCAATGTGAAGGAAAATAGCTGTGGAGAAGGTTCTTTCAGGATAGAAAACAATAGCTACGGTAGGCCAGATTTTAATTTCTGCTACACCAGTAAAAATCCAAAGTAGCGCACTTGAAATCAGCAGCCTCATCTCAATTACATTGCTCTCATTTTATGCTGACTTACCTGAAATTAGGATTTAGTCCAGTGCATAGTTTAATTATATGCCTGGAATACATGCTCACTTTAAATCTTAGAGGAGATATAACAAACACTGTACGTAACCACAAATAGATGGTGGAAATATGGGGACTGTGGAGGCCTGAATCCTGCGAACATGCAAGTATGTGCTTAGCTGTGTGCTCCTGAGAAACTCCATGGAAGTTCAGCTGGTTTGGTCAGGCAGGCAAGGCTAAGCAGATTCAATTTTGCAGGTTCAAGACCTTACCCATAACAGTTCTTCATAATCAAATGTGGAGAACACAAATCCCAGATGGAGGACACAGAATGAATCAAAATCTTACTTCACGCTTACGTCTATTTGACATTTAGTACGTTAGAAAGTGGTTGAAATGGATCAGATGTCAGAAGCTGCCAGGGCAAGTCAGAGCTAAACTGATAGCAGACTGAGCTCTTTTAAAGTTAGTTTAAATGACTGTAAAGACTTTTTAATTTTAAATGAATGTAGAGAATGTGGAGACACCTTTAAAGTATGGCAGTCTGTAGTGTAAACACACCCCAATTTGTCTTAGGTATTCTACCTTACCATGACCAACAGGGTAGGAGTTTTAACTTCTTAGCCCACAAACCTGCTCATGACTGCTGAGTATGAGGGTGAAATTCTTACAAAATTGTCACTTTTTGAAAAAGGACCAGAGCTAATATTTAATGAGGTATAAGAATAACAGTAGAATCTTTAGAATATTTTCTGAGCAGTTTTCTCTACCATTTTGTCAATGCACGGTAGTCACTGTTTATCATACTATTTCTAGTCCTAGATAGTTTAAGTGATTTATACAGAAGCTCCTAACCTCTTACTCTAATGCCAGGTTCTGCCATCAGCAGAAATACTGAAACTTTGAAAGTTTTTGCAGATAATCCTTGTTTTGTGCACACACACCATGAAGTTTAAGGTCTTCTGGAGTGGATGAATATATATAAACAAATTATATAGTGAGTGTGTGATTATACACAAAATAGAATAGTATTAGACTAATGGGGCCTAATAAACAGCATAACGAATCATTACTTATCCTTTGTATTTCATATATAACCATTGTTTTCTCTGTGTAGGGCTTAAGACATAAAATATATGGCACAGGAAATACCAGATCACAGATAATCACAGCTTTTGAATCTGAGAATTTACCTTTTATCTGATGAGAGACAAAGAATGAAAAGTTTCACTAGCCAAAGCCAGTACTGCTAATTTATGTAGACCACCCTGAGCACAGTGGAAGATGGAGCCCACCAAAGTCACTTGTTGTTATGGTTAAACTGCAGTGAGGCACAGTCCCTCATCCCTCCATGCCTTGCTCCATGTCTTCTCAGCATACAAGCATGCCATTAATGACCTCCCTGCCTGCCAAAGCATTCTTGCCACACTCCAACATTGTGCTGTGTGAACACATTCCAGAATCTAAAAGTAAACACATTAAAAAGCTCCGTGTCTCTCTCATCACCTCCTCGTCATCAGGATTTTGTATTTTTCATTTTCTATACTAAGAGAAGGCCACGTTAAGGAGTGGATTTTATGTTTTGATCTGATAACTTGGGGATTCCCAGAACTCATTTCTTTGAGGAAGAGAATATGTCATTGTAAATGAGCGGCCAGGAGAGGTTTGTCTTCTGTACTTCTGCCTTAGTTTTTTGTCTTTGGCTCTAGAATGTTTGGTGCACCTGCAGATCTCCTGGGATGTCATCCATGGTAACTTAGGCTAATCTGAGGGATGGCTTTGAAGATGAGGAACAAGACCTTAAATATAATCAGATATTCAATGAGGAGGCAGGCAGACACCATGGTAGCTTGTGGGCTTAATGCATGGTAGCTTAAATGGGCTGCTGCATTTTAAGTAACTTGAGCTCTTCAAATAACTTCATTATTGGCAAAGCTGGTGTAATGTCAGAGCCTTCAGTGGAATCACACTTGTATGTTTATGAGGGCTGGATATAGCCTACAGCACATCAGTTTTCTTTCCAGATATTTAAATCCTAGATATGCTGATCACACCCAGTGAGACTCTGCTCATCCACAGCTCCTCCCTGTCGCTTAGCAGACTCAGCTGTAATTGTGGCAAAGTTATGTCACCGTACACCTGAACCATGCAAAGAACAAAGATACTTAAAAAGGGATCAGTAAAAAGATGAAAATAAAATGCAGCAGATTTTCTGCTCATTACAGGATGTATTTCAGTGTGATATGTATGCATTGCACAATAAAAAGCGACACAAATGCAGGTTTACCATTTCAAACCCCTGAGCTTAGACACTTTCCATTCCATACTGCAGACTGTCAGCTAGCTGTCAGCTGGCTGAAGTCAGTCAATCTCTCTATCTTGTCACCTTCATTTTTTGGAAATATCATAACAGTCAATGTCATCAGAAGTGAGGAACTAGCACTTGGTGCTACTATGCATGTAATAAAATATGACTATTATTTTTTGCCTGGTTTACCTTGGTTGCCTTCTAAGGCTCTTATTCAGCAATTTAAATCAAGGCAAACTCTGCTAAAGCTGGCAGAATTAAAGCAGTGTACAACTGAGGTACATGAATGGGAGGAATCGTGTCCCAAGTTTGAAACATGTTAAATTAACATTTATGTGCTATTCTGCCTGAAGAACACTTCTCGCTCCTAAGTGCTCAGGTATTTGAAGTTTTATTGCAGATCTGCAGAGCAAGAGATGGCTTACATTTAATCAAAGAGTGGAAATATTTATTGAATACAGTAGCTGCAGTATGTAGGAGGAGAGGGGAAGGAGGGAGCTTGTATAATAGTTCCTCAAGGCGCAGCCATCTTGGGTGACTCTGGCTAGAGCTGTGTTTTAGTATATCATTATTTTAAATCAGCATATTTCATATATTTGACTAGGAAAAAAACTGAAAGAAACTCTCTGTGTCCTGCAGAGGAATCCTTAAAAGATGAAGAACAAAACGCTCACAAATCAAACCAGAGAAGAATGATCATTGGTAGATGCAGGAAGTTAATATTGTCAGTCAAATGAGAGCCCCATAGACAATTCCAGGATGGCTTTGAAATCACTGCATTCACAGAGAAATCAAAGAGCAGCTAGAAAATGCTGAGAGTGCTAGTTCAGCTCTGTATCTGTTCACTAGATACATGTGATTATTTGAAGTTTGTACAAAAATATAAGTTCTGTCATTATATTTAGTTTATAGATCATTGATCTAAAGATGTCTGCAGGAAAAGTGTTTCCTTTGCCAATGAGATTCCCTCCTTCTACCCAAAAGATAGTGGGCTGTTTAAAAAAAAAAAAAATCTAAGTCTATGAGAAAGATCTTAGAAATAAAAGCAATGTATTCTACCACACTAAAGCAAAGTCAGTGTTTTTAAACAAGCCACTTTATTCACAAAGTGTTGCGTATTTATCATTATTTGTAATTATCTATCGTTAACAAGTAACTTTGGATCAGAGTTATAAACTGGTATAAAATAGCAGAGGAAGGAATGGAATGGAAGGAATGGAGCTAAATTCATTGATACTGTCTGAGAGCTGAAGTCATACATTTACTTTCTCAAATTGTGTATTGCTCATGTAAATCAGACTCAATCAGATCCCTGAGGACTAAGTTCTAGTCACAGAGAAATAGAGTCTGGCTTCCATGTTGCTTCTTTCTCACAAAGAAAAAAATAGCATAAGTAGGGAAATTAGTTTTGTCTTCTGAAGAGACTTCACTGCAAATATATTACTAATGAATTTCAGGGGGTTGCACAGGAATCTGCCTCACAGAGGTGAAGGATTGGAGGAGGCAAATGGCACTACCAAACTTCAGGAGTTCATGCTTTTTTAGTACATGTCACTTCTAAAGACAACGCATGTGGAAACCCTCAGATACAGTGACATGAGCTAGCGGATCTTACTGGGAAGAGGTACGTGTCTAATAGTGCAACAGGATGGATGGTTTTTAGTATTGAGTTGGATGGAAATGTCAGCATTTAATATTCAAACAGGACTATTGTAGATAGCATAGTTCTCAAATACTGCTTTAAAAAGGCATTTAATAAGTTCAGGACTCTATACAACTTAAGATTTGGCCAAGTCATTATCCTTTGAGAAAATGAACAGAAGTTTTTTCTAGTTCAATATAAAATGCTTGACTAATTAAATGAAAAGGAAGGAATTTATTTAACTTGAAATGAATTTTCAAAAAAAATAATCCTGTTAAATTTCAGAAAAAATGATCTTATGGATGACATTATGGCAAAGGAAGTGTGATATTTTATTGTCCAGTATTCAAAGGTTAAAGAGACCATAAAAGTTGTTTTTATCTGGTGTTCTGGCCCACAGTTTGTGAGTCAGCTTCAAGACTGAGGGAATTATGAGTCACGGCCATCTTAATAATTAATACAAATGCACATCCCAAATTCTGTCACTTGATAATAAAGCAGCATTTGTTAAAATTCCATTACTCAGCTTGCTCTGAACAGCAATATATATATATTTTTTACTATTTCCTCTTTTTTACCATTATAACATATTATTTTGTTCATCATCATCTCTATTAATAAACATCACATCATGCACATCATGCTTAATCATATACATTTTTTTCAATACTTCTGAATAATTGCAGATCTCATTTCTCTATCTTGTAATAAAACCCCATCTGTGGTTTAAAATACTCATCAGAATTATGGCAAATGTTTATCAATGCTTTTTAGAAAGTCATGTAGTATACAGGTCAGTTCTGTGTAAAAAGCTTGCTTAAAAGATGTTACAGCTTTTAACTTTCTTCTAATATTCTCTTCAGATTAGTTTAGATTAGTTAATTAGATTAGTTTATTAGTTTAATACCTCTTTTATAGAAGTCTTAGTCATGTGATAATCTTGAAACAGCTACACATGCCCTTGATTTTGATCTCACTTCTACCTGTGCAACCATGCACAGGAAGAGCAGAGTAAATTTTAATTTGCTTCTTCCATTCTAAGCTGCTAGGGCATGGTAGGTCCAAAATTTGTATAATGGCTCTTTTTAACAACTGTTTCACTCTAAAACTCCCAGCTTTGTGTTTCTGTTGACTCTGGGCAGAGAACACCTCCTCAGTCCTTCTAAGACTTGAATTTCCATGGTTCTAAGTCCCATTTGCTCTTTCCAAAGTTTGAGAATTGCTAGGAAAGCACAGAGGACCCATTAGTGTGAATAACTGAACAACCAAAAATGCCACTGGTAGGGAATGGCTTCACAATAAAATGCACCAAAACTGAAGGAAACTGCCCGACATATCCAAATCTTGTATCTGCAGATCGTGCTGTATCAGTCGTCACCTCTGCTCTGACACTACCTGAACAATGTTTGGGAAGAGTCTTCTGCTGGTCTGTGAAACTTGGCTTGCTGTGCAGGAGACCCAGAGCTCTCAAAGAGTCTTCCTTGACTCTGAAATGAGCTTTTTCTCTATATTTTATCCATTGCCTATACTGTTCTGTTGGCTCCAGAAGACCAATAAAATACAAGAGCAGAGAACATTAGACAGATTAAAACAGTTATCTACTTCAAAGGAATCCCTTCTTTACTTTTGTGGGTTTCCGAACAGGACAGCAAATGTCTGACAAGACACCTCGTAATTCAGCGGACAGTAGTGTTCTTGTTTGACCCTTGGCTGTGTTGCAACCCAGCTACTGAGCAGACAGTAGACAGTTTTCATTCCCAAAGAGAGACAAGCAAACTCTGAGAGAGCATTTTGTTCCTTGCCAATCTTGTTTTGCATGGAGAAGCCAGACAGCCGATAGAATAGCAAGAACTGGATGCAGCAGCCAGGAAACAGCAATGTAACAAGTAACATAAGGGAAAGCATAATTTCCCAGTGTAGACAATGCTGGTGTAATGGTATTGCTGACAAATGAAAAAAATACCTTGATGATCATCTGCAGCAATAAGGCAGATAATAGTAAATGAGTTAGCAAGAAAATTCTATTCTGCATGGCAATTCTGTGCAACACCACAACCAAATTATTCCTCCAGCATCATATTCTTCTTCTGAAAAGAGTCAGGCCCCATGAAATGAGTATTCTTATTTGTATGGAAGGACTATGACGTTTCCTCAATCATGAAAATCCATTACTGTTCATTGGTTTTTGTTTTGTGTATTGTTCCTGCCTTTTGTCAAACCATGAGTTGATTAGCCCAAAATTATAATATATTTTAGGCAGGGTTAAGCATTTGAGCAATCATTTTCTTTAGCAGATGATGTCATCTTATCAATAGATATTTGTTGAGTGGTGATAAAGTGAGTAGTTAACAAAAGCTGGCTTTCTGAGTTTAAAAGCATACGTTGAACTGAGGTGTTCTTTCCCCCCCCCTTTTTTCCCACAGCATTGGAGATGCTTAAAAAAGTCTGTTTAATCCATTCTGTCAGCAGTCTCGGGAGTTGATGCCTCTGCTTTAGGCTTGTGCTGATTCTTTGGCCAAGCCTTAAAGCTTCATGGTTTTTGATGCAGCACTGAAGCAGAAGCTTTGATGCTTGTGAATACTGACTGCATGAAGTAAATAATGTGAGGGGAGTTTAAACTTTTTCATTTTTTATTAAGCCTTCCAATCACATATAAAACTGAAGGCAAAGAAAAATCATATGAAAAGGAAATAAAATCTTATAAGCTGAGAACTTAACGTTCCTAATCCACATAACACACATCCAGAGTCTATTTCCACTCCATGGGAATAAAGTTACCCTGATGTTCATACCTCATTATTCCTAAAAAATGAAATCATTTTGTGGCTATCAGTCTGTTGATCTGGGGATATATATTCACCTTCTATTGCAACTGCTAATAGGGAAGGAAAAATTGCTCAGACATCATGGATAAGCCAAGAGATCAGAATTCAGATTGGAAGGGCTTGGTATTTTAGGAAGGCTTAGTGTTCTGCAGGAGGAAGGGTATACTTTTTCCCTACCACACATGTAATTTGAATGTGGAACCCAGTGTCACAGGACATAACCGAAGACAAGATTCAAAGTGGGGTGGGATATTTGGAGAGGAACAAGACATGACTTACAGTTACAAATATATTTTTAAAAAAATATGTGGAAACTGATGCTTCGCGCATTGTCAGGTTCTGACTACTGAGGTCTCATAAAATACCTTCTTAATAAACAGACTCCATGTCTTCAGACCATAATCTCTCCCTCTGGAGTAGTACTGGCACCTCCACAATTGCTTTCATCAAAAGGGCATTGATGCATCTTAGTACCCTTCTGCCAGTAAACACCTGGCAGAAACTCTGCCAAAGATGTTTGATGGTTGTGTTATCACACCTGTGGCTTTGTCCTTTGTCCTTGTGAACCAATGAAGTAGATCATCAACAAACTGCAAAAAATTGTCATCATGAACAGATCTTGGATAGCTTCTTATGCAAATTATTACTTATTACAGGGGGTAATAAGGCAGACATTGTTATCTGCATGGAAACGTAAAAACTCCAGACTCTCACAGTCACCAATGACTCTGGATTCAGTGATATTAGAACCCATGCTTGCAAGAGGACAGCAGTTAGTTGAAATGTGGAATACAGGTAGGGTGATCATTTGTGTCACTATAGTGGAGACCAGCAGATGCTGGCAATTTCCCTGATTTGTGATGGCAAGAAGATTTGGAAAAAGGCAGGCTTCTATACATACTGAATCCAAGCTCATGGTTATTCTTCTGGAATAACCAGCTTTCAGATTAATGTCTAATTAAATAGGAATTAATGCTAATGGGTGAAGTAGATGTTTCTGTCTTCGTGAAAAGTGTTACAGTACTAACCTCCAGCCACAGAAAGCACCTTCTGGGTTCATGACCATATCGAATCTATAACTCAAGGCTGTGTTTGGGCAGAAGTTAACACTTATTATCCATCTACTAATAACTATAACTCAGAATACAAGTCATCAGTAAAAATAAGTGGAAATATTACTCTTAATTTTGCTAGACTCAAGGTGTTTAATACATTCTATAGATTTAATAGATTAATAGACAGCTGCATACAGGGAATAATAAACCACTTGGTGCTGTTCTCCCATTAACAAATTGTATTTGTCTTTGTTAACAAGGAAAATGGACTTAAAAAAACTGTGTCATTTTTCATGGACTTACAGGAATTTCTGTGCTCTCCAGTTAGGGACTGTTGTTTTATTGCATTCAAAGAGTCATTTACAGAACCAAAGACTAAAGAATACTTGGAAAATAGCTACGGCTACCACATTTTCAACAGCAGAAAGACTCCAGAAAGTGGTATTGCTTATCCTCTCTGAGCTAGAGGGTTGCAGGACACCCTTGACTTGCCCAAAGTCTTCTGCGCCAGAACTCCCCATTCTTTCTACCCAAGACTCCTCCTTTGGGCCAAATACCACCAGCTCAACCTCCAGCCCACCACACAACCTTCCCATTTGAGTACCAGGCCTGTCCTTCTTTCTGCTTTTGTCCTGAGATAGTCCTACTGCAACTCTGCCTTCCCAGATGCTACGTGCTTTCTCTGCAGCTCTCCTGTGCTGCTGTTGGACATGGGCACCCAATCCTGTCCTCCCTTTGGCTGCTAATACCAGTGGAGGTTATCGCATTGTCTGACTTATCCCACAGAAAAATAGCCCTAACTTTTCTTCATGGCAGGGATTAAAAATATAGACAATTATAGACTGGCTGCCTCTGTCAAAAATGTGCTCAAACAGAACTCTGAGGGAAGCAAAGTAGGACATATTCAGAAAAAAAGTAGGCATATAGTAGCCCTAAGAATAGCAAAGCAGTCACCACATCTCTAAGATATGGAGGTGATAGTGGTTATGGCGAGAGTGCCTTCCCGACCGAAGGGAATGTAAGTGATTTTTTAAATACTTACTTGGTTTCTCTGCCTTCTTTTTTAATTACCTTCTTCATTTTTGCTGAAAGCTAGGGGAGTATTAGGAGAAGTGGAGTGCAGAAAATAATTTCCTCGTACATCACTCTACCTCAGCTTTGGGGTCTGTAAGAGCAAATGATGGTTGTCCTGCGATGGACCATTTCTTTTCCTCCAGGTCTCAGAAAGCTGGAATTTTGTTTAACTGGCATTCTCTGCAGCTAGCGATTCTGCTCTGACATGTCTTGCTGTTTCTACAGGCCTTTTACAACAGTCCAAGGGGTTAATAGAAATCTATTAAATGCCTTTAAAATACATTTCACGTGTTGTTGTGGCTGTTTCCTGGTGTGAATCTCTTATTATTTTACCGACCCTTTTAGACATCAGCTGCTCCCCTTGTACTAAGCATTTATAATCCCTCCGATTTGCCTGTGTTACTGGCACAGCAGTTAGATTACTGAACCTTTGGGTTTGTCTTCTTTAATACATGACTTAAAAATTCCAGAAAAAGTTAAATATTGCTTCTGGTCACAAATGGGTCTGATCCTGCTTTTGCTGGTGGTAAAGACCCATTCCCTACAGTGAGAGGAGACTTGAGAAGAAGGAGGATAGTGTGGGTTTGCAGAGCTGGCATCCAAAGTTGATTGTTCAACAGAGGTGATTCACTGAAAGCGTTTTTCTTATTTCATTTTGATTTCAGTAATTTTCTTTAGAGTTTATTTGCTTGAGGCTGTTTCCCTCTCTACACAACTACTCTTTCATGCCCTCTAATGGAATTCTGCTGAATTTCACAATGAACATGTTAAATAACTTTATTCAAGAAAAATGACTTTTTCATTTTAAAGTGGACATATGTTTTGTATTGTTTGTCATTCACATGGAAAATAACACGTATAGTGGTGTACTATGTTTTCTACTCTATACAAATCTCTAAACATATTCTGAGAATCTTATTCTGGATAATGCTTCATGGCTCAGATACAGCATGGCTTTTGCCTGTTCTCCTTTGTGAATGGGCTTAGGAGATAAACTCATAGACCTGTAGGTTGAATGGATACTCAGGATGTATAGAGGGAACAGGGTGTAATCTATTAAGGGTAATAAAAGCAGTGTTTCTCATTACCCATGGAAGGTTCAAAGAGGATTTCCACTGCCTTCTGATGGTAAGGTGCCTCTATATTCCCCTGTTTCTGAGTTGAACTTATTAGGTGTGATCTAACACAAAGCTCACAGCAAAATGCATAGTTTCCATACCTTCTGTGCACTTGGAAAAAATAGGTTTAAAGACTTTTCGATACTTTGTACTTGAGTCTCAGATTTATGTGCCAGGTGAGGAAGAAGCCTTTAAGAACAGAATTTATAGTGTTTTTGTTTGTTATTTTAGTCAGAAAATTACAGTAAAGTGGTGATATAGAGAGGAAAGATGAATCAAAGGGTCAGACTGCTGACTGACTACATGGCCAACGAAGTAATGAATGGTATTGGCTCTGTCAGAGCACGTCGCACCACTGAAAGCCAGATGACATGATGCTTTATATGGTGTGAATGGCGGGATATGCTGTTGCAGATGACCGCATATCAGTATATACAAGGTTTAACAAACTAACTGAGTCCTGTTGTTTGCCATATTTTCATTGCTTTACTAATTTTTCTCTAGCTAGTTCACACTCGACAACTCAGGACTTCTGTGTTATCATGTGAGAGAGAAAAGAAATACTCATTTCTATAGACTTTTGGATCAGGCTTGTGTTCTGAATTAATTATTCTGCATCATTGCAGTTCCCGAAGAAAAAGCTTCTACTTGCTGCTTCTTTGAAGGCTGGGCACAGTGTAGAGATATACACATACACTCTAAGACTCTAGTCAATAAAAATATGCAGTGCTTCATTTATGCATGGTGCAGGCATCTCACTTATGTTCAGGAAGCCATAAACTTTAGTTTCCTCAATATAGTTAGATACTGTTTTTCTTGTGGAGTTAGTGCTGCATAAACAAACAACTTGCAATCAAGGACAAAAATACACAGCTCACATATTTTAATGTATGCAGCTTTAGTGAGCCCTGTTAGGCTTTGTGAATGCAAAATGCATTCTCACATGTAGGACATCCTGTAAAACAATCCTGTTGACTTCCTCTGTGCCCCATCTTTCGTATATTTTTGACATAATCCAGGCAATTAAGTATGTCTTAAGACATTCAGGATTTAGATCCTAAATTATAGGAGGGGGCTCTCTTAAAATGGGTATGGCAGTTTTAAGCTCATGAGAGAGGCATGCCAGCTTCCCACACAGTGAAAAGTTGTGCAGCTCCTGTGACTTGTGATGACCACAGATAACCTTCCAAGTGATGACTGCACTACTAGGAAAGACTGGAGAAAAGCAAGCTCTGACCATGTCCTAAATCTCCCTCAGGAGGCTCATGTGCAAAGATGTGGAGCCCCTGTAGTTAGGGGATCCTCAACTGCCTCCTTAATTAGCAGTGACCTTGATCCTAAGGGCTGGCCCCATCAGCACACTGACAGCTACATACTTAAAGATGTGCAAAGACAGCGGTAAAAGTTGGCTTCAAAATTACGGATGTTTTCATTCCTAGAAACTTTGTTCTAACTGCTTGATACAACTATGCCCCCACGAAATTAATGCTATATCCCCTTATCTAGGTCCTGTAACACCTTTAATATACAGACAAAAGCCACAGGTTACAAAATATACAGGTAAGGTAGATGAAGTTGATCACAGTGCTGTTCCTATTATTACTATATGCATTTGCAGAACTTCTAGATTTGGAGGACAAAGTCAGCAGGAGTTTTGTCATTGACCTTAGTGGGGATAAGATCTCACCCAGAGCATTTGAGTCTCTGTTATGCAATCTAGAGGACTCTGTGTGTGAGCATCTGAGGCTACTATTGAGATTGTGCTTCCTCTGTTCCTTGTGTTGTCTGTGTGCTCTCTTTCCTGTTTTTGGACAAGGTTCTGTTTGCTTGTATTTTGCTGAAGAAAGAGGATGGTTAATTTTCTGCCAGGATAAAGGTCAAGATTGTTTTTATTCTCTAATATTCCCAGAAGACTCAGACTTTTGTAAGGTTCCTGATCCTGGATATTCAAAGTCTCTTTCTGATCTTACTATACTACTTTTAACAAGTTTTCTGAATAATGTATTCTGCTGAGTAAGCAAGTTGTCTATAGTGTAACTTTTCTTTTTTAGGTATCACAGTGCTTTGTCTGAGGCTTCCAAATTTCACTGTCACAATTTTTTTTTACATTTAAAATAAGGAGGTAAGAGTTTAAAGCAGTAATTTTTTATTCCCCTTGCAAGGAGCAAAGGAGAACATTTCATTAGAACCACGTTACTTTGACATTCTGTATCTCTGAACCCATTAAACGAACAATGTTTTCATGACTTTTTTTCTTGTTTTTCTGGTTGTTGTTATGTTAGAGTATGTAAGCAGATTGCTGTCTGTCAGAGCATTTCAAGCAGGACTGGAGGCGGGGGGAGAAAATGCATAGGAATAACAGCAGCTCTCTTGTCCAGGCAGCCCCAGAATAAGCCTTATTTTGTGGTGAGGAAGAGAGTTGTCTGTTCCTGAACCTGTCACGCAGTGGGAGGGGATGAAAGATGTCAACTCAACAACCTTCTCTGGTTGCCAAGATATCTCAGATGGCCCAGTGACAATCGCTGCACCTTGCAATGCAACACTGACTTTCTTGACTAACATGGCATCTGACCCTCTGGTCAGAGCACTGTCTTGGTGTGCAGGCCTGAACGGGTTCAACAGGAAACCTCAATATTTATTTATTTTAAATACAGCTCAGCCTTTCTGCATGCATATCTGATGCTACTGTCTTTCCAAACACATAAGGACTCTCTCCTTGATTTCCAGGACAATTTGGGATTGGGGAAGATAACATGTCCAGTGTGACTTTCCAAACTTATCTGAAGACCATCCCGCTCCTTTCCACCATTTGCTTTGGTGCTTGTGTCCATGTGACCAGGGGCACCTCCCTGTAATTATCCCCTCACAGTCATGCCTGAGCCATTGCTCCCTGATGCTCACTTAAAAATCAACAAAACGTAGCAGTTGTTGAACACGCCAACCATATCCAGTGCCTCAAGAGACCACTTACAACCTTGCGGTAATTTAGATAGCATGGTGTGGGATGATGGTAGCAGAGAAAATGTGGAATACAGCTAACTTTAGGCATGTTTGTGGGAACAGAAGGCTCATTCTCTCTCTCATTAACTCCTCTCTGACTTTATAAATGAAGACTGGATAAAAAAAATAATGTTTTGACATGCAGTAGGTGCTTCAATTAAAGTCTGACAGAATCAATTGTTATTCTGTGCTGGAGTAATGAAAACAGAATTTTTATTTGAAATTCCTGATAAGGATGTGAAGGCACTGTTCTGAGGTTTTTTTCCTAAAAGACTTATTTTAGAAAACAATTAATAAAATCAAAGTCTATCTTTTCCTTCAAATCCACTGAGGTTAAAATAGGTTAGCATTCACATAGTTCTCATTGTATATCAGAAAGCTGAACACATTCTCTTTCAAACAGCGGGGGAAAAGTGAAGAAAACACAATTTAATTACAGTGTTAGTGTTAAACCTAAACTAGTTAGGGATGAATAAGTGTTTCTGTTGAAATTCTCTGGGTTCAGAGATTTATAACTTGGTGATAAGATTCTCCTAGGGCAGAATCCTACTGCACAAACATAGCTTGGAAACAAAAGATAGATGTTTTTCAGAAACTGAGATGTAATAACTGCTAAAAAAGTAAACAAAAATTATATTAATTTTATTGCAGTTTCATGATTTCAGATCCATTTTCTTATCAGAGCAGGAATTTTAATTTCTCTACATGCTTTTCTATGGCACTCAGCATTGATTCAGCTGCTGTAAATTGCATTGTTCCACTGAAATCAGTAGACCAACAATGTTTAAGCTGTAAATCTAATAGAGATTTTCAGAAGTATCCCACTCCCAGAACCTCAGTTGGCTTCTGAAAATTGCACATGTTGAAATGAAAGGCCAGACCTACTGCAAATAATGTGGCCTTCACTTTTTGTCAAACAAGACCTCCTTTTTAAGGAATCTGCAATGTGGAATCTCTGTCAAAAAGGATCTTTTGTTCTTTTCTGGGTGTTTTTTGGGGAGGACAACTCTACTGAGAATATCCTTGTTGATTAGGAGACCTACCTGGTATGTGAAGGGTTTGAATACTCCCCAGCAGAGAAGGGAACATCTCCCACACTTCTTCAGGAATGGCTCTAGCCAGCTGACCAATGTTTTTGAGGACAATCTCTTTCTTACTTTAGAAGCCAGATCCCAAAATAGCATTTGGACAGACAAGCACCTAAACTGCACAGATCCTCTGAAATAGCTGCATATTAAGATTTAAATATCCAAATAAGTTTAACATCAGATGCATTTATATGCTATTTTTCAAAGGTGGGTCTGTCCACTTTCCAAAATTTGCAAATGTTTGCACAGTTTCCAAATGTTCTATTGCAACTTATGTGAGCACCAAAAACATCAGGATAGACCAATGCTTTACAAAAATGGCAAAGACCTGTGTTCGATACATTATGGTTCTCCTAAATAGGAAAGACATTTTTTAGGGCTCCTAATGCATTGTCACTCTGTGCCACTTTTTTGTTCCCTAGCTAAATAAATAAATAAGTAACCTGGAATAAATAAGTTTTGGCTCCCTGGACTCATCTAGTTGATCTGTAGTGCAGAGAAATAAAGATTAGGTGATTAGACTCTTATTATTTTAAGAGTTATTAACATTTTAAATAGTAGCATCAGCATGGGTCATCAGGAGCTGATGAGCTAATTTTGGCTCTGGCAACTGCAGAGGCAGAGCTGAAAGAAGCAAGCCAAAGATTGTTCCCTTAAGCATCGCAGTCACTTCTTCGTGTAGGGGGACAGAAGTGAGAGAAAGGGTATCACACCAATAAATTACTTTCACTGTCTCCTTCTCATCCAGCACACTTTTGTGCAAACCTCTGTGATCTTTAAGAGGCCAGGGTAGGAGAGCAGTGATCTAAACAAACTTTCCTTCCCTTTGGGCTCCCAGAGGAGATTGGAAACCCTCCAAATAACTTTAGATTTGTTTCCTCCCTTGGAGGGTTGAGTGGGAGGGATGACACCCATTCCATCGTGAGATCGACTAGACTTGTCGTTGCCTAACAAGCCTATTTAGGCTTGTCAGAAGTTGATGAGCTAATTATGGTTCATTAGATGTAGAGGAGTCTATATTTAAGCTCATTTGGGGTTGGGATAGGAAAGTTAATAACATAGTGGGAAGTAGAGGAAACTGCTAAGGCTGTAGAGAATCTCTTCCTAAATTCCATGAGATTTCCAGGTGCTCCCTGGAGCAGGGTTGGACTGCAAAGTAAAGTGATCTTTCTGCAGAAAACTTGTAAAAAATGGTGTCACTTCCTGAATTCCCCCCCTTCCAGAATCCACTTGAGAAATGGTCTAATAAAGAAAAAGATAAGAGCATAGGACTAAGGGCATCCTCAGAAAATACATGCAGATTATGTCTGGATGCACTCCAGGGAGAGAGCTAGCAGGTCCTCTCAGGAACACTGTGATTATTAGAACTCTTCAGAACAACAATAAAAATCCTCCCATTCAAAATACCAATATCTTGGGTCAGAAAAGCTTGGAGCAAATTAGAAGTTTGCATTACTGTATAGTTTCAAAAACATTTCATCTTATCAGTACATACCAAGACTACACTGTTTTAGTGTTTTACTTATAAAAGAGGTTGTGCTGAGTTTGGCCTTTTATGGTCTTTCATCTTCCACAAAAAAAAACCCTTCTCTTTTCTAATTTCCATACCAGGCAAGTCGCCTATTGAGGCAACCACATAACTATTTGATCTTGTGTTTTTCTCAGTGTTCCACATTTCTGTACTGCAAGATCTCAACCCTCTCTGAGAGCCCAGGTCACTGAGTTTTTAACAAAGACATCTCTTCTCCAAAACGCTTGCTAGACTCCAACATTTAATAGGTATTATCAAAGATGAAGCAAAACGAAAGAATAAAAAGTAGTCTGACTAGGCACTAGAAAATCACACTGTTTCTGAGTTGGTTGTAGCAGTTGAAGCACAGTTCAATAAACCCAGGTAGCTGGGATGAGTTAATTCAAGATTGGCCATGGTGATGTTCACGCTTTCAGCGTCCTTGTGCAGCATGGTACCTGCCGCAGCTGCCTGCAGCGGAGGGCTTGGGAACATGAGGTGGGCTGGCTGCATCCTTTCAGCGTGGCAGTGTCTGAAACAGAAAATTGCCCGCATGGAAGGAATTTATGCTGAGTTGGTACTCAAAAATGCTGAAAGATAGCTTATTCTAAATGGCTTTTACAATACATGTAAACTGGTTGAAGCTGAACTTCTGTGAGGATGAGAAGTGTTTAATAGTCCTTCTTTTAAACCATCACTTTGAATGCTGAACCTGGCATTTAAGGCAGTACATTTCTCTAGTGAAAGTGAGGCTGGAGAATATCTTCCTCCTTTTTCCTTCCTGGCTACCAGAATACTTTGCTAGTTGACCTGTTAGAGATGAGCCTTCCAGGGTGACAAGATTTCTTAATGTGGACAAGTTACCTTCAACTGCGTGTGCCCGATGGCTGCACCACCCCTCCAGGCTTCTCTGTGCGATGCCAGGGAATGGAGTGCATTTCCGTTTTCCCTCGTTTTCCAGAATGACTTCATACCATACTATATTGACTGCACAAACTATGAAAGCTGGAACATTTAAAATAAGAATCTGGCTGTAATTTACACCATATTCTTTTGTGTCCTTCTAGGGGTGTCTGAGTGTTAGCTTCTGAATCATTTTCACTTCAAGGTGAATCATTTCAACAGATAAATTTTATCAATTGATTCTTGAGTAAGATAGCACATCCTATAAGTGCAACATATGTATAGACATTTGTGCTTCTGCTTTCCCCTGAGTACTGCACATTTAGGGTCTTTTTCTTTTTTTAGCGTCTCTGATTGTTTTGATGATAACTGCTATACCACTGTATTTGTTGTTGATATCCTTGAATGGATTCATTTAAACTAGTAGAAATCTATAAGCATAAAAAGCAATATTACTTCATGAGTAATAATGCCACTGTCAGGGTTATTGCATCATTTCTGGTGGAATTGTTTCTCTTAATGCATAAGTTAACAGAGTGCACTGTAGATGATTGCTGTTGCTTGCAACTTTAACTCTTTACGAAAAGGGTATTAATTTAAAGCCATATAAGCAAGTTCCAGGGATTTGTAGAGAATTATATTTCATGTTTTTCTCTATTTTCTATTTGTGTTTCTATTACATACCTGTTCACAGTTTCTCAAAGACAAATGATGAAGTTATAAGTTTGAATAAACCCATAAATCTCTGGTTGCATTGCAGTTTCATAGGAATTACAGTAAACATCTAAGTGATTGACTTTGTTACCATTGCCAGTTTGTACAAAACATAAAAAAAATCAAAACAGACCCCTAAAACTATGAAAATACACAATTTCCTGCACTATGTATGCCTGCCGTACATAATGAATAAAGCATCCACATATTCATGCTTATTGCCATTGCATGCTTTTAAATTTGTACATCATCAACAACATTGCAAATAGTTTCCCTAAATTTATAGAATAAAGTAAAATAAAAATGGATACCCAAATGTGGGTGTTTTTTCAGAATCAACAATTTTTTACTGCTACAACATTCAGCAATGTATTGCATTTATCCATGTATTTCTCACTCTTCCCTCAAATGTGATTAAATTGGTATGTAGGTAAATTAGAAGTGAAATTTGGTGGCTTCTATTTCTGAATTTCTGTTTCTGAATTTTGAGAGAAAGTTTTTTTTTTTTTTAATTTACTATGCTGTTGTGGATATGCTGTAATTTGGTTTATATATATATATAAAAATATAAAAATATATATAATATTATATATAACATATATATATATAAAATATAAAAAGGAGTTCAGTATTTTGAGGGTGTCTCCTGATATGAAAAATGGCCATCTTTTGAAATTATGGGATGTATTATCACAATGCCAAACTCTAATCTGCTACCAATTTGTGTCAGCTTTCTGCATTCGAAAAGAACTCAAATCCCCTCTAAAAGTGGGAATCAGCTGAAGGTTTGTCTTGGCTTCACGAGCCCACTGCAATTAGGCAGCATGTGAATGTGTGCCATATGCATTTATTGCTCTTCTAAGCATGTGTTACTTTGATGTGTTAGGTTAGAAATCTAACTCTTTTTCTTGGGCAGCCTTCCTCCTGGGTCTTTATACTGCTTAGCAGTTGAGTCCAGACTTTGAAACACAGCCTAATTTAGAGGCGGATGCTGCAGCTGCTGCTGTCATTTCAGCTGATTTTTTTTCCGCTTTGATGTCAGCTTAGGCTCTCGGTCGCTGCATCGGTCCTGCAGCCGCCGCAATTCGCCTAACGGACACCACACCATTTTAAGCATGCCTTTTTGCCTTTAAATTTAATTTGGGTAGCTAGACCCATTCACAATGCACTGTTGGTTTAGTGAAATGTTGAGTTCTGACTGAATACATCCTTCCTGATCTGCAGGACACAGAGAAATCTCTTTGAGTTGTTACATTTAATGCCTGATTAAATACCAATGATACAAGAGGACGGATGTATATTTCTTTGACAGAAAGAGGATGGGATGCCCAGTCAGTCCTGCCCCATCCTTTGCATTAACAGCTGTACACTACAAAATCAGCTTTTTCCTCTGAAAGCTGTCCTGTTCCTTTGAAAGACCTTATATTAACTGTATTTTTCCTGCTCTCTGTGATTCGTTTCTACAACTATAGTATGTGAAAAGACATTCCACCTCAATTCCTCTTGTTCTTGGGCCATCCTTTGCTTTGCTTTCTGCTCTCCCTTTCTGTGGTCGACACGAACTCAAGGACCACAGGAGCCTTGATCCTTTCTGCTGCCTTTGCAGAATGGTTTGTCTCAGTGAGCTCCCTTGCTCAGGCCAGACCCTGCTTTCAGATGTGCATGCATTTTCCCATTGATTTCAATGAGACTCACAGACTTCTGAGGCTCCTATTTGGCCTTTAATCTTTAGCTTAAAGAATATAGCAGTTTGTCTGACCCTTTTTAATAACTAAGGTCTTTGCATTCTCTATCATTTTGGTTACTTTCTCCATAGTACAACAATGGTCCATGTCTTACCACAAAAGATGAAAAAAACCCATCCGTCCGTATCTTCTCCTTTATACATTAATTCTGTGCATGTATTTCCTGGTTTTGCTCCTATTGAAGATATTTTTGCAGTATTTTTCTCCGTACTAATCACATTTTTTCAAAGGTGAAATATTGCAGAGGATATTAGTCTTTCCAGGATCTTCCTTATATCATCATATTTTGTCAAAACAGATTTTGGGTAGACTATGTTTTGCAATTAGTACATTTCTTAGTGTTGCAACAATGACAGTGGGTATTTTTCTCAGTTAAATAATAGCAAATATCAGAGCCATGATGGACTAGAATGAAATAACTTTGAGGGAGCAAGACGTTTAACATTTAGTACAGTAAAAGTTTATTGAGTATTTGAGTTCAGAAATTCCAGGCATTCTTAACTAGAATACCAAAGGGAAAAAAAAAGAGTAAATAGCAATACCAAGCAAAGGCAATAAAATCACAGTGATCTGCAATAAACTACAGTTTTTCTGGCAGTGAATTTATTCTCATCAGTATTGGTATTGACACTATTGGTGGTTTATTTATACAGTATTAAAAATGTTAGAGCAAACAGAAAAAATCTCTTGATCTGACATCACATAATTACAGTATTTTGCATACAAATAGTCTTATTAAACTCTGGGAACTCCACTTTTGTTTAGGAGTTTTTCAGGCAGCATCCTTAGGTTGCTGACTCTCTCTTTTCGTAATGTGTGCTTGACAGCAGAGCAGGGCATTCAGAATATTGTCTCTTTAGTGACAGAAGCTCCTTGCTGCTCAGTCTATTAAAGAGAGAATCATGTGGAAGTCAAGAAATCCTCAACCAACACTTTAGAAAACATGTTTCAAAAGTTGAGAAGTGAAACAAAAAATCTTCACTGCAGGTCAAAAGCCAGTTTGGCTTGATTTAATTTTAAAAAGAAATGTACCCTTTTTAACTTCGCAATTGGAAAAGACTGTTCACAGCAATGTATGAGAAAAGAAGGCGTGCCTGTCTGTGTGTGATGTTCTGGAAGAGCAGCTATGTTTATTCCAATAAAATCTACCACAATGATGAGAAACTGAGCAGCTGACGTACTGTAGCTACAAATGACTTTTTGGAGGTCTGGACCAATCATGAGTGTTATGGTAGGTAACACTTTCACCCTATTGCAGTCTTTTGCAATCAGGCAGATTAGGAATAAAAACATATGCAGAGATTGTGCAAGTACCTTTTGTTACATTTTGCATCAAAACAGCTGGTTATTTCTGAGATACTCTGTTTTCATAGAAGAAAGCAAGTAGAGGGAGGAAGGCTCTGGCAAATATGAGCACTGTGAATTTGGAGGTGTGTGAAATGACAGCCTGAATATGAGGAGGGAGTAAAGTTGTATCATACTGTGGCCATACCCAAATGACTGTTGTCTGAGCTAGAACACTGTGAACAGGCATTCCCGTGCTGCAGATGAAGCCTTGGCTCTGAGCAGACCCACAAAGTGTCCTAGGAAACAGTGGACGCTTTTAGCAAAGTGTCAGGTGCTCGGGTATGTGTGATATGCTGAGACGGTGTGCCAGCGAGTAGCCAAAACACAGAGGGTGTGCCTAGGGCAGGAGAGCAGCGCTGGAACAGTGATGTTAGTTCCAAGAGAACTGAACAATAAACAATAAACAGCCACCGATGCATGACAAGTAAAATCGGTTGGAAAAATGATGATGGGATGATACTGCTTCAGAATCTGCCATTTCATTGCCACTGAAATGCTTTACAATAAGTCTGGTTTCAACTGTTTTAGAGTATAATTACTTCCGGTTTGAAAATATACATGATGATTAAGATTAAGAATACAAATAATGAGTAGGAGTGAAGACAAAGTATATTCCTGGGAACAAATCCAAATGATCATGTTTTGAAATCCTATATGAAATGAAATGTTTATGTTCCACTCTGCTGCAATATCAGGGAAAGTTGCTTGTATTCCGTAAAACTGGAATATACAGAACATCAGGATTGGTCCCGGTGAGGTGTGGAATGATTTCAGTTCTCAATATTGTCCCAGGAGTCACCCAGAGCCCTGAGAGATCAGCCCTAACGAGAAAGAATATGACCTTACCATATCAGGGCTTCGCAACAGTCAAAATCTAGCCTGACCTTCAACAGTAAAGCATGTCCCTCAGGCTAAATCCTAACAAGCCTTTCCTTCAAACCAAGGCAAAAGGCCAAGAATGCTTATCCAGGGAGCAGCAATAGAGTGGGAAAATGAGAGGATCTTTTTGGTTGGCAAACATCACAGTTTGACCTCTGTGTTCTCGCTATGCCAAGCCATCTAATCTCCAGGAGGCAGTCCTTTCTAATCTGCCAAGTGGCGAGTTGGCTCAGTACCTGTCAAAACCAGTATGCCCTGCCAGGCATTTGGATTAAGGCTTAGATGTGTGAGATGACATACTTCTCTCCTAAAGCAAGACTCTGATTTCAGTGGGTCACAACCAGTGGTCTGAAGCTCCAAGACCCTTGGGACCAACACTGCGTCATATCAGCTCATAGAGCAAAGGTACATTAATTTTTCAGTTTGCCAAACTATGTGGATATTGAAGGTTACAGGACAGATATGATCTATATAATGCAAAACAGTGAAAGGAAATATAACTATCACTATATCAGCCAATATTAAGCACAGAATTAGAAAAAATATCATAGAGCAATTTTGGCTCTTGTTAAATGAGGAACCTACAGTTGCACTTGGATGCCTGTTTTGTCAGGTTAGTTTTTAGGGGTCTTTTAGACAAGGTCAGATTTTGAAGAACTGTTTGATGATATCATTAAAGCTCATTAATTTTAGGAAGGTTGCACTAAGAAGGACTGTTTTTTGTTCAATAATAAATTTTTGAAATGAATCAATTTATTGTAATTCATTATTTGCAACCTTTGCTAGCCTCTGTGGGCAGAAAAGTTACCTGGACCTTATTGCTAGTAAACACTGCTTATTTCTGAAGAAACTATCTTTTCCTCTGGACTTTTCTTTCTTATATTCTGGTAGTTATTTAAGTTTTCTGTTTCACTGGAAAACTGGTGGATTCATGGAAAAATGAATTCAATGATCTAGTAGGCTGTGGAGCAAGAAAACAAGAAGTAGCATTGTTTTATTGTTAATGTCAAAATTTAATTCTTTTTGCAAAAATACCTTAAATTTGTAAAAATACTAATATATTTTGTAGAACATTAAAGCATGTAGTTTTCCTGTCTTAATAATCTTCTCCCTTGAGAACTGTCATTAACCGGTTGTAAAAGAATTAATGCATATCTCTTTGTGAAGAATAAAAGGTTTGCTTTGTCTTTACACTGACCTGAATAAGCCAGCCGGTCTCTATTTCTTATTTGCCTTCATTTACTTTTTACTAAGGTCTCCTTCAGTGTGGTTAATAAGCAGCAAGATCATCAGTCACTTCAAAGTGCTTTCGCATTCCATAGTTTGTTTTCTCTGCAGTGAGCAAATGGAGAGATGATCTGGTAGAAATCAGTTACATTATGACTCATCTTTTATGTGACCTCCTCAAGAGGCCTTTGGGTCGCACATGGGCTTTCCATACAATTGCATGTAGCAGTTGTTGGCTAGCGAAATGTCCTTTCCCGTGCCATTCTTCTGCAATGCTGAAAAGCCATTAATGGGTTGGCTTTACGTAAAGAGTGTTTCACACCCGGAGAAGTAAAATTTCACCCAATCAATGCTTTCTTTCTCAGCTGGTTTAGAGACAGGTTATTTTGCATCTCCAGTGATAGTCTTTTGGGAAATAGCTGAAGTGAGTTCAGATATGGTCTTGATGAGAAGCAATTGCATTCCTCTGGCAACCAAAAAAAGTGTGAACCACTGAATTAAAGCCAGACTACAAAAAGGTATTGGACTTCTTCCTCCTTGATGTCACACATCACATCTGCTTTCACTGACCCCAAAACTACACAGCTACTGTGCACTGGGAGTTATTTCCCTGGTGTCAAGGAGGCAATTTGCACTTCCTAAACTTAATGCTGATCAAGACTTTGCACATTTAGGGTTATTACAAGGATAGAAAAGCTCATGGAAAAGAACCCAAAGTATCCTGATCTTGGTGCACAGACTTGTCAACATATCCACTGAAAAGTGCAATTTCTTTTTAAAGATATCACTCCTTGATTGACTTTGGTCAATGAGCATAGACACATTTGCTTCTTGATAAATGTAGAGAGTACTCCCCTGCTCCCTCCCAAGGAGGACAAAATATTTTTTCCCCTCAGACTCACGAGATGCTGGATTTTCTTGAAAGTACCGACAACATTTCCCTGTCATTTTGACAAGATGCTATGTCCCACACTGCTTGTGTATTCCCTTCTGTTCCCACCTCTTCCCTGAAGCACTAGTGGTGGTCTGCATGTTTCACAGATGTTTCTTCCACTCAACTCCTTGGTTGTTTTTCAAGTGGCTTCTTACAGCAAATGTTTCCATGTGTGTATGCTCCTTCCTTTCTGCTGACACCTTTTCTTTCTATAAAAACAATCTGCTGCTGTCTTTCAGATCTAGAGAGAGACCATCCCATACCACAGATGCTGGTTTTCTTTTTAGATTCTTTGGCACTGGTACACATGGTCAGCAGGCAATACCTCCCTCCTGTCTGTTCCTCATGACTAACAATGTTGATATTTTGTTCTTCCAATCTTATTTCCCTCTGTTACCCTTACATGCTCTGTTTTTTTTTTTTTCTTCTTTTCCTGTTACTCTTCTCTTTCTTTGTACTAGTGACCCATATGGGATCTCTTCATCTCTCACTACAGCTTGGAAGAAGAAAACCTCACACATTAACTGTTTTACCCCGGTTGTATGCCAACTTTTTCTTGTGCTCAGGAACTGACAAAATCTTTCAGCTTTACATTTTCTTTGTACACACACGCACACATACACACACACGTGCCACACACACACAATTAAATTCACTTTCTACAGCTGCTCAGAGTACTGGTTACTGAGTGACTCAGAAGAAGCATGCAAGGATCAGACACTACCATTGAGTTGATTGCCTTTCTAGTTTGTATGCGGTAAAAGTTAAGCTAAGGTTGTCTAATCTTTTCCATTCTGAAAGGTATATTCACTTGCCTGTAATAAACTTTGCAATCAAATTTTTCATACACGGTTAGGACCATGATCACCAAGTCTATGATCCAGCTTGGTTCTGCAGTTTTTTGTTATAAAGACAAACGAAAAAACAACAATAAAAACCCCAAACAGCTCCTCCCCTCCTGGTCACTGCATTATTTAGGGTCAAATTTGTTTGAGCTTGCCATAGTATAACTGAATAAATCTGTTCAGTATTTCACTGAATAAGTTCATTGCTTGCAAGAAATAAAAATATGAAAAATAGTATATACTGCAGAACACATTGGTATCTATACATAGATGCACATATGTGTATATACATGTAAATACACACACACACATATGCATACATAAATTAATGCTGTTTTATGATCATGACAACCTTCACCTAGGTAATTAATTTTCCAGTATAACTTCCTTTAATGATAGTTTTTTTAATATACAACAACGTTTTCATGTGCCCCCCAAATAGTAAGCATATCATACAGGTGGAAAATTTTCGGGATTAGCACTGCAAAATGCTATGCTGTCTCATGCTGTAAGGGAATTAAAACAGGTTGTCCACTCAGCTTTTCTTTATTTTCATAAAAATACTAGGTTTATTCTGAGAGAAAACTGAGAACATCTTTGCTTTGCCATGAAGTAGATTTAAGTTTGGAAGTAGATCAGTGATGGTCCTTGACAGTCTCACCTATAAATGCAGGACAATTTTCATTCTTTTCAGGTGTATGTATCTCCACGGAGATGCATGAATACTGCCAACTGCATTAACAAATTTGCATTTCTCGCGCCTCTTATTCTCTCTCCAGGAACATTTTGCTGAGCACATTTTCACACAAAAGTGTTCTCTGACAATCTTAAAGGTCTTTTTTTGATGTAGATAATGGAAACAATATTATATGATTTCGATAAGTCACAAAAGGTGAAGAGTCAATTATAGGTACAGACTGTATTCAAATTTGTATTCTTCACTTTCAGACATATGGACCAGAAAGGCCTAACAGCAGGACCAAATCACATGATATGATAATATTAACATAGTGTGTCTTAACTTTATACTGCAGTACTATTTAGGATTCATATATATCTTAACTTCAGCAGGATTCATGATTGCCAAGTAGCCCTAAACTACCATTGATAGCATTTTAGCAATGGTAGAGAAGGTGCAAGAATAATTCTGTCTTAGATAAAGTTTAGCGAAGTGTAGATGTTGCAGAATATGTAGGTTTTTTATATGGAAGAAACCATATTTTTAAATGGTTATGAGTAAAAGTGTTTCTCCATTTTTAATAAAGGAGAAGGAATGACATGTGGCTGATGGCTGAATCAACACTTTCACTGCTCCCTTCCCTCTTTCAAGTGTAGCATGGATGTTTCTCATGTTGTGCTGGCAACATGTTGAGAGAAACAGAGAGGAAACATTGCCTCAGAGCTTTTCTCTTCCTTTTCAAATCCTGCTTTTGTCCATGCTAGGCCACAGTCTTGATTGTATGGAAGACCACTGGGTCCTGGCACCCTTTCAGTGCCCTTAGTAATATATGTATCATGATATATTCATCACTTTACATGAGGCTTTGATATTAATTTATCTGTAATCTCTTGAAAGTATTCAAAATAGCAGCATCAAAATTTTGTACCTGAACTATGGCTATTTCTATTCTGACACTTCTTAGACTAAAAGCGTGCAATTTTCTCACACCTAGTTTTATTATATGTGAATAAAAAGATATAGCTATACATATTTATCCTTACCTTAACCATTATTATCTCTGTGATTATGATAGCTTTTAGGAGCCTCTTAAAGAAGCCGCTTATGAAAAGCTCTGTAAAAATGTCATACAACAAACAGCTACATCTGGCAAGAGCCCAGCGGTAAAATGTTGTCCATATTAAGGCTAGTAGTAAAACCTGCACTAATTTCACCAGGCATAGCATTTCCCATGAGGTAATAAGCACAGTGAGCCAGGTGGGCAATACAAAGGACGTGCTTTCGGAAGAGTGGAATAACAATAGCAATGAAAATAAACACAGGTTCGCCAAAGTGAAAAATAGCAACGAAAAGCCTCACAGGTTCGGCAAAATGAACAGAACTGAGAGGATATTACTTCCCTAGCCAAAGATATTTGGATCAATATATAAAATATGTAAATGCAAATCTACCAGTCACAGGCAAACATTTGCAGCTGCGGAGAATGTTAAGATTTGTGTTTTATTTGATGGGACGAGAGAACAATGTGCAGAGAATAAAAACAACTGAGTCTGAAGAAGTGCCTTGGCAGCGTTCAAACGCTAGCAGTTGTCATCATCGTAATAAGATAGAGAGAAAACAGATTTTTTTTTAATTTGCTTTTTTTTACAGTGAGAAGAACCGTCGTTATATAAATGCATATTTTTCTAAGAGTATCTTTCAAATCAAAAATGGTGTTTTGCAACATATGTAGATTTGTATTTTTATGGGTAATATAGTCTTCCTAATAACCTTTCCAAGTGAAAGCTTCTGCCTGATTCAGAGAAACAGACTGTTTTTTTATAAATTTGATTAGACACCTAAACTCATCAGTCCATCTCTGAGCCATGTACCTGATTACTCATAGGTATATGCAATACATTATGTGAAAGCAGTTTAGCTAGGATCGTATTGTGGCTGTAACCAAAGTGGATTTAGAGATAATGAGCTTGCATCCTAGAATACTTAGGATCGCAGTCTACTCTCTAAACTGATGATGCAGCAGCTGCATAATGCAACAATGTAATTTATTCATGTAATATGTACAATATTGCTGTAATAAAAAGCCCATTGGCGGTTCCTCTAATTCTCTGTATGAGCACCCTGTTATTAGTTGCTGTGTAAGTCAGTATTTCAGCATCTTCAAATTCTGGCTATTTATAAATTTCAAGCCGCAATATTTTAAAAAGAAAAAACTTGATTTTATACAGTGTGAGTTGTACTTTGAATCTGCTCACACTGAACTTAGCCTGTGGCTTTTTTTGAGCAGTATGATCTGTAACCATATCAGAAAAAAATAAACATTACAAAGAGACCTTAGCTACTGAAGTTTTTTATTTTTTACCACAAATATTTATCATGATGTAAATTGGATTTCCAAAAGAAGTTAAGACAGAACAGTGAAAAAAAGCTATTCTGGGTTTTCATGGGAAAACCAGAAGTCCACTGATATTCCCAGCTTTCATTCAGTAGTGAGTGCTGTTATGATATGAGTGTTTATATGAAAGGTAGATGTCTCTGAAGTAAATTTTAATGGGAACATATTAACTTACAACAGGAGCCTACATGTAAAGACAGTGATGAAGAGCATTACAACAGAATGCTTGAAAATTAATCTGCCAGTTTAACCCAGTAACCGACATGCATACTAAAACACTGATGTGAATTGAAAATAAAATAACCATGCTTGACAGATATAATAGTTTAAGTGATTTCAAATTAACCACATCCCACTGACCGCAAGTGAAGAATGTGTTCATTCTCCCGCAATGAAACATGCTCTAGGGACTCATTATACAGAGTGGAGTAAGTAAAACCAGAGAGGAGTAATTGATGCTGAGGAAGAAGGAAGAATGACAGCTATTTAATGATTCTCAAACTTATACATAAAGATATCACAAACACTTAATATATTATTTTTCTCTCTCCAATCTAGAAATATTATAGGCTTAAATCTGTATTGTGCAGTAATTGCAACACTTGATATAGCTGTTAGGAATAATGAATCATGACAAAGATGCATCAGGCAGTACATGAAAAGAGCGAACAACAAACAACCCTGTGCCAACATGTGTGCGTGTATTATGAGTGCTATGTTTCAGCGGAACAGGTGAGATGAAGTCAGGGCATATCTATTGTTCTAGTCCCTCTGCCTATAATTGCTTTTCAAATGGTAAGGATTCCCTAAACAGTTCAAACGTTATGAAATCCAAACTTACATTATTTGGTTCCCTCTTTTCACATACATTGAGGTCCATATTTATAGGCAAGCTACAAAATAGAAGATACAAATGACCACAGTCATCCCTATCCTTTGGTGGTTCACAGGGAGCAAGAGCAGGGAAGTGTATTGCACGTCACCATTACTCTCCATGGCAGTTTCAATCCTGACTCTCTTATTTTCTATATCTCTAGCAATGTGTCACAGGCAACATGGTGTCCACAAGCCACAGGTTATGATCACCCGATGAATAGCTACGTAGTTAGCTAGGCATTTGTGTTCACCAATACTACTGCTGTGGCTGGCGATACTAAAGGACACAGCATCTTCTGTTACAAAGCCAACAGAAATTGAAACATAAAAATCTCTGTCCAGGAGTCCTTTCCAACCTGAATTATTCTAGGATTTTAAGTATGTCAGAAAGTGACTTGCATAATATATACCATGGGTAGGAGTCCAGGAAGTGGCACAACACAGACATTACAAACTTCTGTGGCCTGTCTCACATGGTCCCCTCGGCGGCCATTGGCAAACTGTAAAACTTCATCAGTATGCCATTGCCGCTTGCTATCTCAATCCTTTTTGCTTATTTTGGCCACCTAAGCTATGTACTGTGTGAAGTAATTTCTTCAGCAAAGACATGGTTTTTAACGGTGCTAATTACAGTGTATTGTATATCTGAGCACTGAAAGGAACGGGAAACGTTAAGAGAAGTTTTCGTATTTAGCATAGAAGCTGTCCTAACTCAGTTTTGAAAGAGGAACAAGAAGGCATTTACGCTGCAGGCCTGAGGTGCACTTGGCTGTGAAACCCATACAGAGACTGCTGGCCCCTGCCTGACGTCAGAGGGGGCGACATTCCTGACAGAAAGCTGGATCTGTCTGTGCATGGGACCCGGTGTGGGGCACTGTCATTGCTGCATGAACACACGTGCCTGTAAGAGCTGGACCTCAGTCTGGAGTTTGCTCCAGCAAGGAAACTAATACTGATACCTCCAAAATTGAGTGCTGATCTTAGTTGCCAGTTAAGATCCATTTCCGACAAGGGACCCCTCCTCTTTCTTCCTTTCCTGGACACAGTGGAGATGATAATTGTCAGGAATGGAGAAGTGGGGAAAATCTGGCTTGCACTGGCTCCAGATACCCTTGAGGGTTTTGAGACCTACCTTAGAAGGGCAATAACCAAGAGACAGAGCTTTACCAATTTCAGCAGGACACAGATTCCAGCTGATTAAGGGCTTGATTTTTCCAATGTCTGAATATCACGTTTGCTTGTTTTTTGGTTATTTCTTTATCCAAAGACAGCATCACCATAATGGTATCCCCACTACACATCAGATTTAATATTTATTCAACAACTGATTCAGAGGGAATAGTGCCAGTCATTTTGGGCATTGTCTATTCTGGGATATAGACTAGTGAAATAAGCTAGTGGAATGCAATTTATAATGGGAAATTTATACCTTCTCTGATTTATATGAGTTGCCAAAATGCATTAAGCTATTGTAAAAGGACCAGTTCTTCCACTGGCATTTATTTTTTTCTCCATGTTCCTAATCAGGGTAGTTAAACTAGAAGAACTTTTTTTGCAAGAATCACTTGCTGTGGTATCTGTCTGCAAATTGAAGACCTTTCATGTGAGGGCTTATGAGACCTGGTCATATGTGTATTGCTGTGAGCTGACAGAATAATACCTGGAGATTTATTCTACTTCAAGAATTTTCATTATTAGCAAAGACTTATAGCTTCCTTAGCTAAAAAGAAAAAAAAACAGGAAAAAAGTTTGTGTTTGGGGAATTGTGCTTTTTCATGAGGAAGTTCCTGAACATCAGATTGAGGATTTCTTCTGCTGTCTTCTGGCCGTGTTGTTCTGCAGATCTCTTGTTTTAAATCTTTTCTATGACTTGCTTCAGCTTATCAAGAGGCAACACAAGCATGTATTTAAGCATGTTCCTGATGCTGATGATTTTATGCTGGTGCATCAGTAATCTGCTTTGTACTGAAATGGCATTAATAAATGCCATAGAAAAGGGGATATTTTTATTTACCTTTAGGAATCTCAATGAATTTTTCTGATTAGAGAATCCAGAGTCATAAACCAGTAGAATAATTTAACGAATTGCAAATAATCTTCCTAACTATCATTTAATGTAAGTTAAGGAATGCATTATAAATTGGCAGAAGGATTAAGCTGAAACTAAACACAGCCAGGACTACTCAGTGAGGGAAGACCTTTTTGAAGATAATCTCAAACTAGACTAACAGAAGCAACAAGGAGAGAACCCAGTTGCTACTAGTAAATCTCTCTACTTAAACCCCAGTACCGGGGGGTGGATTTGTGGTCTCTGTCAGCCTTCACCCTTGCTTAGAAGTCTTTTTGCAGAGGAATCAAGTGAAATGAGGGAAAATGAAACTAGAATTAACAGATTGTGTAACCCTTGCCAGTATCCCTGTCTTCTGTGAAATACAGCTTTCTCATACATATTTCCAGCCCTTTCATAAAGTCTATTCATTCAGCAATTATTTTATTATCCAACCGTGTGGCTAGTTGGGGAGGAGGGCTGAGAAGACCAGATGCTGAACCTGCCAGAGGGGGCTATGGGTAAATTCCTTCATTACACACCAAGACGACACTTGTCTTCTCTACATTTGGCCCGATCCAGAGAGGCACTATAGAAGACCCAATATATTTGAACGTGAATTTGGACAAAATGCAGCACTGCAAATGGATCAGTCTATTATAACAGCATATTATAGAAACACCATCTGTGCCAGTGTCTGCAGGTAAAACAAGTGCAATTTTCAAAAAAAAACAACCCCAAACCCTTAGTTAGGATTGAGGCTTCTCTCCTGTTCCTCTCATTATTTGCCTGTTCCACCAGTGATACACACCTTTAGGCCAAACATGAGTTGTGATAGGCTGTCACGCGGTTCGGGTATTATAGATGAAATCCTTCCAGAAGCAGCATCTGGCTCGTTTTGTAAGCTCTGCAGTCATTTGTAGTGATGGAGTTACATGTGCCCTAGGCTTTGTCAGATGGTTTGGCTGCTTTTCTCCAGTTTTTTTTTTATTGTTATTATTAGTTGTTGATTGTGAGGAATTCATACTCTGCAGTACATGCTTAACTCACCAGCAATTTGCATTTTTAAATAAAAAGATGCTTTATCTATAAATAAGGCATTTTGAAAGCTGACCATTAAGATGTTTTGGTTAAGTGTGTTAGTATTAAGGACAAAACAAACTCCTCTACCTATTTCTCTCCGGTGTTTTGTTTCTGAGAAAGGCATTGCTTGACCCTAACAATTAGTGGTGGAAATGACCTACCTGGCTCTTTTGTTACTCTGTACCTGTAATGCAGGGTTATTTCCAGCAGGCAGTAGAGATCTACAACACATTCCTAAGTATTTTGTCCAATCTAGTTTGAAATTATTAATGTTTTTACCATTACCCTTCAGAAAATTCAGTACTTCTCACTTTTAGAACCATGCCAATGTTTCTGAGTTTTCCTTTCCCCTCTGTCATGTCTTATCCTGATTATAAGCCTTCTTTCTTTGAAAAACAAAACCAGACTCAGTCCTGAAATTAGGTAAGGTAAATGCCAAAGCAGAATTTAATGCTTTGGACCAAATCCCTAGTGTAAGTCTGTTCCATTTTTACTTTGGAATCTCAATATTATCAAAGGACTTGACTACCTTGCCCTATTCAGAGGGTTATCATACCTCGATTAAATAACAGTTAACATTCCACATTGTATTAGACCTCCAAATAGTTTACAGTCACCTTTACTAAAAAGGAAGAGAAAAATGCAAGCTATATTATGAAGTTTGTGAGGCATGATAAAGCCTGATGATTCCTACAGATTTAAGTGTTATTTTCAAGGTTTACAGGCAATCAAAGGAAAAGAATTTGAGGGATGTGGAAATAATGTATCTGCATGGAATACGGGGCAGAAAGATTTAAATATATACTGGTACGCAGAGAAATAGTCCCATACTGCATAGCTGTGCTTATATACAGTTCCTCAAATTCCTAATATATCCTTGACTGCATACTTCCCCCCTTTTTGTGCTAATTTTTTGCTTTGAAAAGATGTTCATATGTGAACTAGACTATTCTTGAATGAATAAGATTTGCCGCTAAGGGCATACTTCTTGTTCTTTTCTTTTCTGTTATTCTGTCAGGTGACAAGGAGACTATAATGAAATTCAGTTGACATGCAGCACATGATAAAGAGCATCAACATGCAGTGAAACTTCGGAAAAAAAATGACATCAAATAATATTTGTTCACAAAAGGCGTTTATTTCTGAACAGTAGTGAAAGGAGAACAAATTAAAACAAATGAAACTTTTATGCAGTTTTTTGCAGGCAATGACTACAAGAAGAAGCCAGTTCAGAACACCACTTAAAACAAGCTATGGATTTATTTTGAAACTGATAAAAACTCATTGAATTTTATCTTCTCCTCCTTCAGTGTTTGGATGATTATCAAAAAGTGATTGTGGAGGCCACTTGAAGAAGAAAGAAATTATTGGGTTAAATTTTTCTACAGGTTTTTTTATTATCACTTGACCAGTAATCCAACTGTAGCAACACATTGTACAGAAGTGTGAGAAACGTGGCTTGGGAATGAACAGTAGACAGAAATAAATTTGCATAATTTATTTGTCAAGTATTTTCAAATAGATTCAATTAAACAAATCTGTAATCTGTAAAAAAAAATGAGTAATTTGCAAGCAGAAATCAGACTGAATCTTTTGAAAACCATTGTCCATTACAAGCAGCTTACTGAAGTGCAATCTTAAACCATGTCATTTCACTGTCACAACTTATTTTCCCAGAATTTCTCTAAGATTTGAATTTTAAGCCCATTGTATAAGTATGCTTATTCAAATTAGGCCTAATTCATGTCTGCTGTAAAATAATTTTATCAACAAAATTTGAAATTTCACTGGATCTGAAATCTGATCAGTTTTGAAATCTGAAGTTTTGATCACTTTTGCATCATTCAGCAACATTCATCTGAAAGTAAATGTTTCCTTTTACGCCTGTGCCTCTGAATTTCTTGGCCTTCTGTTTCCTTTTGAAATACTTTCATTTAATCACATGCAATGTCACTACATCCCACTCTCTTTTATCCTCTGCCTATTTCAATTATTTTGGGGTATGCTATATTTAAAATGCAACTTGTGCTGAACTATGCCACTGATTTCTCTCCTTTGGTTGGTTTGGCATCTCACATCAGTTCTGTACTTTAACAAAGAAAGGCATAACAGGAAGATTCAAAATTTGCTTCCTTTAGTTTTATGGCTTGCTATAATAATGGCTTCGGGCCACTTCTGATTATTCTGTTTTCATTTCAGTACCTTATAAACCAATGGTAAATAGTGTCAGAACCCTTTCTCCTGTTTTTCCTTATCTACATTTGTACATCACAAAGACTTATGGTTTCACACCATAAGTTTTCTTGAAGAGACAAAACCAACCCTGCCAATCTAGAAATATCAAACTTTTTTTCCATTTAAGGTTTGCCTTTTCAAAAGTTAAAACGGTCTCAAGTTGTGGTCTGGAGTTGCCCAGATATTTACTGCCTATGTGTATCCATGTGGCTTGTTCACATAGCCAAAATAGTTATTTGTGCCTACACAAATAGAACTCATAAAAATATCTGTTTGTGAAGTCAGGCCTTTTTATAAGGGATCTAATCAGTGATTCTCATCAAGTAATAATTTACTGACGTTGGGCAGATATAAAGGGAGATAACTCTGGAATAGGGAAGGAAATGGCAGCAGAAGGTTTAGTTGGGTAGTTCTTTTTACTTTAAAAAAGACTGACATGGATGGACAGGAAGGATATGGGAGAAGGAAAAAGGAGAGGAATGATTGCAGAGAAAAACTAATGAGAGTGATTATCAAAGGAATAGACTCAGTAGTAACTCAGTCCTAGCAAGAGACCTCTGAGGACCATCATGTCTTAAACCTGTGGTGGGGAAGGGCCAGGGAAATGGCTAGCTGAGCTAGTATCACAGAGGATAAATATCCCACGGGACAGCTCTGCTCTTACTTATATTCTATCACTCTCTGTGCTCATTTCAAGTAAGTGTTATATGACTAACAACAGGGAAAGAGGATGGGAAGAGTCCAGTGTTTAAACAGTGCTTTTCCCTTTTAGTTGTCTATAAGTAAGTGGGCTATAAATGGATGTCTTTGCTTTTTCTGCAGCTTGCTGCATGTGGGCAGGAATCATGGCTGAACAGAATTCTCTTTTTTCTATGAAAAAAAAGATCAAGAAAGTTGAACATAATGATTTCATGCCGTGACTATAATGCAAACACATACTTAACCATCATTGTCTCCTCTTCATATAATAACTGAAAACATCTGTATTGTGCACTGAAACATTACACGCTGCATTACAATTAGAAATGTGCTGAAGTGTTGGATTGGGTGTTTATTTATGGGCCATGAAAAGTAAGATTTTCTGCGCTTCTCATGTACAGCAAAATAGCCATAGGTAGAGTACTGAAAAGTTTGGAACCCAGCAGTCACTGTGGGAATAACTTCATTATTCGCTGAAGGAGGTTTCTCCAGCAGAGCGGAGTTGCTGACAAACAATAATAAACATTACTGAAAGTTGAAAACAAGAACTCAGGCATGTTGATCTTGACAGTAAAAAATGCTCACAGGGCCTGGAGGGCAAGGTGCTCTTGAAATGACAAGACTCCCAGGTATCACTGCAGAGAGATCCCCATTAGAGCTGTGCACCTATATTCTCTCTATTGACACAAAAGTGTTTTGACAGGCTCAGCAAACAAGCAACTCCTCTTAACCATAAATGTCTTTACCTGTTGCTGCAAGTAGTCTAGAAACAGAAAAGTATTTTTAACAGGCACACAAATGTTTTGCTGATGAAATACACTCAGGTGGGGACATTACAAATGTCTGGCTGGTGTAGCTTCTGAGAGCTTTTGTCACACCAAAGATATCACTACATCTTTTTGCTGAAATGCTTGATAGTTCACAAACGTGGTGCAATATTATTTGAGATCAGATTGTATGATTACTTTGTCCTGATAATATTTTGTTTGTACGTAAAACAATATGGTAGTTTCAAAGAGCTCTCCTTACAGTTAATACATTTCCTAATGGCCTTCTGCAGATAGACAATACTCAGTAGGGGTTTATCTGGAGCTATCCTCTTTCTCTCCCTCCCACTCATTATGGCTCAAAATTTAAAACCAACGAAGCGTAAAGTCCTGGCTTGTGCTTGTGATGGTCCTAGTCACAAAGAAGGACATAAAGATTTTCTAGAGCCAGTTTCTCACTGAGTCAGCAGAATGAAGAAAATCTATGCCAACTGGGATTTAGGCTATGATCGTTACATGATCCCTGTTGATTTATTCACAAGAAAGAATGAATTATATCAATCAATAGTAGAGCTAAATGTAATTTAATATTTTCTCTGCTGTAGGTTTACAGAAGCTCAAGCAATTTGAATGGCTCACATTTTCCCTGAGCATCAAGTATGTCACTTATTTGCTATCACGGGCTTGAGTGTCTTAGCCTCTGCCAGAAATTGTTGGTTGACTTTCAAAGTGTATTCAGATTTCTCCCAGAGAGGCTGACAGATATGCAGGATTTCTGGTAGTGCCCCAATTAAACATGCATCGTTTGCACTGATTTTCCAGATGATTATCTCAAATAGCCATGGAAAGGCACAGTTATCAATCAGGACACAAAGGATTCAGGTTCGTACAACAGGGAAAGCTGAGGACAGGAAGAGAAAGCTGTTTTTTCTTTGCTTTCCAAGTGTTTACTGGGATATGTAGTTGTGATTGCAAGCCAGCTGTTGCTGTGAAGTAGGGCTGACTGAACCTTTCCATAAAGTGAGGACACCAAAAGGGCTTTCAGTTTCTAATGCTAAGTTTCATTTGAGCACAGGATACAGCAAAGGAACTTTTAAAACAGGAAAACTCATACCAGCTGGCTAAATTTAAAGCTGGTCTGAAAACCAACTCTTTAGCCTGTCCACAATGTCTTTGCAGGTTGGATCCTTTCCGCTAGTCTTACTCTAGGTCCAGCAATTTTCGGTGGCTTCCAGGGTTGCAATAAACATGTCGCAGTCCCCTCCAGGCCCCGGGGAAAATTTCTTTGGCATGCAGGTATATCACCTCCTTTCCCTGAGCCTCTTGCTGTAGATCCCTGTGGGATCCATCTCCCTCTTTCCGGCAGTCTGCTCCTCCCAGGCCACCCCCGTTCCTTGCTAGGAGCGCTCGCTGCTGCAACCTCTTCCTCTCGAAAAGGGGCCATCTGACCCAGCGTGCAGCAGCCAGGATGTGGCAAATCGGCCAGTTTCTTTACTGGTCGGTCACAATTTATGAGAAAACAGAATGGGCAGCACACTTGCAGGCACAGGAATCATCCCTTTATTATAATTATTATTTTTCCCCCTCCCCTCCAAGAGATAGCTGAAATGAGTTCAGGACCTAGGAACAGTAAACACAGCTGAGTCTGGGTGTCTTGCGTGTGATCAGCCTTCACTACTTGAACTGCTGATCTCAGTGTTGATGATTGCTGGGAACCAGAGAGGACGGCTATGAGCATTTTTCATTCAAAAGATATATTACCTGTATTTGTCTTTGCTTATCTGCGTGTAATGGAAAGGGTAGGCCAGAAGCAGAGTCACTCAATGGCTTTAACTTAGCCCTAGGTGAAGACCTGGGAGGAGAATATGCTTCTTTCTGTATCTTGGATGGCCTGGAAAACCTACTCTAGTCAGAAATCCATAACTTCATGATTGTAACGTTGATGCCGTGTTAAGTGTGGCCCTACAGCTACTGGGTATTCACTATTACTACTAAATAGTTCCCCCGTTAATCCTAGCCAGCTTACACTCTGTCCAATCACACACTGAATGCATGGCCAGGTCTGGAAGCCGGTTCCGTAGCAGATAGGTTTGTGGTGTAAGCTCCTTGTCCAGCCAGCCCTCTCTGTGGCGCCTTAAATTGTTTGGAGGTGATTTTATGGAAAAAAAAAAAAGATGAGTAGATGGTGCATATGCTTTTTCTTAAAAGCAATACTACGTGAAGTTTTTGTCTGCTAGTCTTTCTTGTCAGGGCCTCAATGGAGACCAAATAGACTTCTGAGAGCAGCAATTTCTCTTAAGTGTACTTTCCCTGCACATGCCTACCTAATTTTCTATCCAGAAAAACCTCTTACTATATCCATCAAGCTCTCCTATTTCTCTGTTCTCTCAGGCTTCTTCTTTGTCCCCTTGCATAGCAAGGAAAAGGTTTAACTTCCTGGTTTTACAATTAGAAAGATGTACAAAAATTTGCTGAGAATTGAACAGAAAACTAGTGTTTTACTTTACATTTATTTATTTAATTGTAAATGCCT
The DNA here is from genome assembly GCF_036417845.1 of Apteryx mantelli. Classification (NCBI taxonomy): domain Eukaryota; kingdom Metazoa; phylum Chordata; class Aves; order Apterygiformes; family Apterygidae; genus Apteryx; species Apteryx mantelli. The sequence goes on from NC_089986.1 coordinate 17,281,901, forward strand.
CTCAAATATTTCAGCTAGACCTGGAAAATGAAATTTCCATGTCACTAAAGGACTATACTGATTAAAATGAGTCCAAATACTATCTGATTTCTAGAATGTGAGACATAGATGCAGATGTCCTCTTTGGAAGTGGTGTCCCCGGTTGCAAAACATCCTTCCCATTACTGCAAGGAATCAAGGCATTATTTGCCTGTCCAGAATATTATCATGTATAGTTAACCATGTATTCTGTATTCATGGGGATCCGATCATACACAATCAATAGCTTATTTTTTTGTCCTAATTATCTAGTACAGATTTGTCTAATTAATGTAACAAAAGCAAGCTGCTCCATAATTCCTTGCTAGTGTCAGCTAGAATAGCTCCATTGAACTCAACAGACCTACGTCAGTTTATGCCAGTGGGGAATTTAGCCTTAATATTCTAAAGAGCAATATGGCACATGATTCACTTTGGTTCACATTTTTCCCAAGCTTTCATGTCAAATGATTATATTTTTAGTTCAGAAGAAGAGAAACATAGCATGTTTGTACAGACATTCCCAGAATATAGATATTAGATTCAAAACGTATCCTTTCGTCTTCACAAAAATAAAATACAAAACAAACATCTTCAGAATAGAAAACAGAAAGGCAACTGCTGTACTTTATCCAGCATTAAATTGGATGCTCTTATGTTGTTGCAGCTGGTCTGTATCTTCAGTTACTGGTGATGGACCAGATTGAAACAGAAACAGTCATGGCCAGATTCTGGTTATTCTATGTTTCCATCTAATTTTAGTGTACAGAAGAAAAACAACTTTCAAAATAGCAAATTCAAAGAATTCAGTTAAGACAGGTTTTTATACTGAACATTTTTACTGCTCTGAAGTTGTTAAGTTTTGTGTTACTGAGGAGTCTTTTACTCCAGCAGTATTTAGACAGAGCTTCCGTTGACCTAGTGATTTACAGAAGTAAAAAATTTCTAAAGATTAAAGAATATGGATTATTGCTTATCATAGTTTTCTTGGGAGGGACTTTAGAAATGCTGTCAAAGAATATGACCTGCAGATTATTACATGCAAAATGTTCCTGAAACTGGAATGTCAGATGAGGTCTTCAGAAAACATTCAAGACCACAACATTTCTTAAGTAATCATTACCGATGCAGCTAATGATGCTGAAATAAAAGTGTCAATGGTGGAAGCCATTATCTCAAAGGCTGCAAAAGAAAGATCAATATACTTCCAAGGTCAAACTGTACAAGAACATTTTAAAAACACATTCATGTTTTTCTCTCTTTAGCTCAACACGAAGGTCAAACTTCTGTTTGGTGTTGGCTTTACACTAAAAGTTCATTCTATAAAAAAAGTTATTTTAATAAAAAAATTCAGGTGAAATAAAACGTGTAGACATTGAAATGATTAGACACAAATTTGTAATTTATTGCCGTTGTGTTAAGGCTAACTAGTTTTATAATTCCTGGAATTGCAGGACAGATTACACTTTTTATTATCATGGAAGTATATATGTTGTCTCTTCTTATGAACTTGTTCAGAACAATTTTTTTTAATGTGTGTAAATATACATGAACTTTTCAATTCTCTCTCTCTTTTTTTTTTTTTTTTTTTTTTGTACCTTAACTAATTTCTGAGAAACTGAGTATTATAGCTTAGGAATAAAAGAAATGTATACTGTTACCTATGGTCAGCATTTCATTATGCTGGTCAGATACCAATCCTGGGTATCATGAAAACCAGCAAGCAATACTTTCTTTGAAGTCTAGCAAATAGAAAAATAGCATTCAAGGCTTAGAATACATCAGCTGTAAACATACTGCATACCCACAGGCAATTACTGTACATTCTGTGTGTCAGTATAGCTTTCTGTATTATTAAATAACTTTCTGAAAACCTAATTTACAGGGCAGCTTTATGATGTGAAAGGGAGAAGAAAAAGATTAGGATAAGACTTGGCTTCATTCAACACTGATGGCTGTAGCTTTCAATATCCATAAATATCTAGACAGGTGCCTTTCTCCCCCACACATGTACATAGCTAATAGACACAACGTCACAGTGATCACGGTGCTGAACTCGAGCCCATTAGGATACTAATTTGATCTCTAGCATACCCTCATTATAAAACACCATAATAAGTATTCCTCTGCCAGGAAGCTACTACACCTTATTTCCCATCTGATATGAAGCTCAGTAAGAATACCTTAATAACATTCATTAATCTATTGCATATAATACAAATTATAATACAGATATAAGTCCCCAAACTGGTACTAACCTCATAATGCTTGTTTGTTCTAAGAAAACTATGTTAACTCCAGTGAGGTATTATGAAGCAAAATGAGTAACTAAGTATATCTTTTTATATGGTTATCTATTCAAGATCACTTAATTATTCCCTTAGTATTATTATATATGTGCATAGTAAAACTATGGGCATAATAATAGATCAGGAAAAAGGAAGAAAGACCCAGAAATGTTGATGAAAATGAAAGAAGAAAACTTCAAAATAGAAATTGGGTGCAGAGGGAACAAGCACACAGCACAGAAACCTGCTGTCTCCCTTTCCCTGCAAGACCTAAATAGCTACATTCAAGAAATACTACTTCCCTAAGATAACTGTGGAGGAACCAACTGAAAACAAGTCCTGGGGAAAATTGGATGTAAGATGTAGGGATAAAGACTGTAGAATTCCTTCAGTCAGAACTTTTTGTTCTGTCAAAAGTTCCTTTATTCATATTAAGTGGAATGATCTGCCAAGCAGCTGCATGTTTGGGAAGCAGTGCAGGGGTGGGAAAACTACCTCTCGCTGGCCACTACTTTTTTTCTGAAAAGGCATCAGACCTATAGAGTCAGTCCGATAGGGCCATAGGAATATTCCTGGAAGGAATTTAAAAACAGAGAGAAGAGACACTCTACCAACAGTTGTGTTTGAGAGCTGGGTGGGAAAAGAGGTAGTACATGTGAAAAAAAAGAAAAAAAAATGTACGAAGTAGGATCTAACTAAGCAAAACAGCAAAATATTGTATTTATTATGCTTCTTTGGCTATTTGTTGTATGTAGGTGACTGGTCCTAGGAAATATATTTTATTGCACCCGCTCAGAATAGGATGCAGAATGTATTGTTATTAACTTTATATACCAGAGCTTTTTACCAAAGCAGAATCTGGTGAATGTGGCATCACATGGCTGAAGAATCCAGGAAATTATCATCAGGGGTGAGCCAAAAATTCCCAAGAAACACGTTCCCTAGTATCGCATCTCGGCTTTCCTTAGAGTAGTACAGGTTGACACCAACCCAAATGAACAGCTCTGGCATAATGCCACAATTCAGTGGAAAGCCTGGGAGTTGGAGGCATGCTAAAAATGCTCTGGGCTTGGTTCCACGCTCTGTCAGACCGCCGCTTGGACGGGTGGAGGGATGGGTCTCTGAACGCTGGTTGTCGCTCCCCGATTCAGTGCTGACTAGTCCTCCTGCGTGCAGCTTTAATTTATAGTATTGGCGTAAGCTTTTGCAATGACCTCATGGCAGTAGACTACCAGCCATAACAGAGTCCCTCTGTCACAACTTCCCCCTTCCCAGATCACCCCCGTCAACCTTTATTCCTCTTAACATTGGGAACGAGAGAAAGAGAAGCAGCCAACCACCTCCACGCAGGCGAAATCCCCACGCGGCGGTAACCTTTGCTGTGCAGCGAGCTGAACTGGTCGTATGGTGAAAAATGGCCAGAGCAAAGCCGAGGACACGGTCCTTGGTGCTGCATAAAGGACTCTTGTCCAAGCCTATATTTACTTATGATTGTTATCCTGTCAAAAAGCACGTATATACACATGCAACAAAAATTACAAGGTATGTATTCCACACAAATAAATATTAACAGTTTTAGCAGGATTAGTTCCCCTCCCCCCTTTCTATCTTTGGCTGTGAATTAAGTTATTTTATGCATTCTCTTCTGTCCTGGGCATGAAAAAGCAAATGCTGTATTACCCCAACTTAGGTAACCCTTAGGATAATTTTTTAAGCAGCAGGAAACTAGGCTATCTGGCTGGGTAGATAATGATATCAGCTGCTTCCTTCCAAAACAACAGGTGCTTTGGCATAAAAATGTATATCATCATACTGAGATGATGACATCAGTTCATACTTCAGCTTAATTATAAACTACCTCCATTAATCCTCAAATAATTAAACATTTTGTGTATGTTGCAAGGTGAAATATAAAAGCAAAAGGTGCCTAGCTGTTCATCACAGGGTTAAAATAGCAGTTTCTAAATCGTTTGTACTTGTGCCTCCCTATTTAAATGTAAACTTCAAGCTGATTTTAAACATTTGTTTATATTTCATTGTTCAAGCCACAAGGTGGGTCAAAATAAATACTGTTAAAATTCAGTGAAAACTTACTGAATTTACTAATATACATGGATCGAAGTCACATGGAGTATTTACGGGAATAAAGATGACTCAGAAATAACAAAGATGTGCAGGATCAGACTTTGTATGTACAAGGATAATTGGGAGAGAAGTCATGGTTCATGGCCTAATAGCAGAATAAACATTTCAGTATTCGGTATTCGCCCATTTTATGCAAGAAGATCTTAGACTCACATTCATAAGCAGTACATCTGAATAAAATAAACTCTGGCCGAGTAAGCACCATTTATTGAAATAGATAGATGGAATAATCTTTGTAGAAAGAAGTATTAGTGAAAAGCTACATCAACACAGTTGAATTTAATTCCTTTTTAAATTGTTCAGTTCTTACAGTATGTAGCCACTTGAAACCTATAGATTTTCTCCTTGTGTTCTTTGATTGTTAGCATGTTCTGTATGTACGCTTTTATCACTGTTTCAAAACTGAACAACACACCACACAACTTTTGATTTGATATAAAAATCAGTAGGCAAACCTGAGTGGGAATTAGCTGAATTTCTAGGCTAAAAGAGCAGAGAAGCGTAGCAAATAAAAGATTATGTTCTTCTGCCTTTAACTTTAAAATATAGCACTGACCTTCTTTAAAACAGATGCTATCTTCAGGAGCCAGATGTGTCTCCAAGCAAATTAGTTATAAGAAATACATCCAAGGACATAGCCATTTAAGAATCAATAAATTATGCATTTGTCATTTGTTATTGTGTGAGGCTTATGCTGACGTCTTTGACATGAATGAAAGAGTCTCTGTCCACAGTAATAGCATTAACAATTTAACAGAGGTGGTTTTATACCAAAAGGGAAGTGGTTTGAAGAAATTGCTGTTTATCACCATGTACATATACACACCTTAATTATTCATTGCATGTCCACTTAGCAGCCTACTCCATATTACGTAAGTTGTGCTAGATTAAAAAGGTAGAACTCAAGCACGTGTCTTGCACTGCTGTTATTTCTATTCACTTTAAACAGGAAAAAAAAAAGTGTAATAATGATTTTCTTTTCAGACAACCAAATCAAGGAAGTTTTGTTTACTGGTGGACACCTTATGAAAAATTCCTGCAGGAAGAGTTTTATTTTCTAAAACCCAAAAGCCATCGCAGAATTTTTTCTGCGGGTTTAGTTGAAACATTTGGATGACCATATGGAACTCTTAGTGGTGCCATGGGACCATGCAGCTATGAAATCTGATCACTATCTCCCTAGTGACAGCTGGAGCCTTTACACCATCAGAAAATTTTCAGACTTCTAATTTGTCATAACTACCTCCTGTGGAAAGAAAATATGTTATGTAGTTAGATACAAGAATCTGAGGCTACAGAACTACACATATCGGCTTCTTTTCCTTTTAGCTTTCAAGCTTCAAATTAATTCCTTGACTGCATTTTATGACTCATTGATGCAAGAAATAAAACATACACACAAAAAGAATACAAAAAACATATGGGGTCTTGTGAAATCAGTGTTAGCTCTTCTCTATTGTTATTGTAGGGAATTACTTATTTTGAAAATCCTACTTGTGTGACAAATGTTGATCCATGGAGTTCAAAGTTTTCTTATATTTAAGTCTTCTATTTAGTTTTTCTGTCTCCCACTTTGAATGATGATAACCGAAAAAAAAAAATCTTTTTTTTGCAAATTAAAGTTTAACTTTGCAATGGTTTTTATTATTTTTTATCATGTGCATTCTTTCATCACTACATCAGGCCCCAAAGGACACAAAATTCAGAGTCACTTTTTATTAGAGAAGCTCAAGGGAGAAGAGGATGAGAGCTCCCTGCCCACTGTAATCACACGATATGACTGTGTAGAAAAAGCTCAGCTGTTCCCAGAAAACAAGAATCCTTTGGGCATTCAGAAATACAGGTATCCACTATGCAGTAACTTTTGAAAACCATGGGGAATGCACCTTTTCTTTTTGTGTGTGTGTGCATATATATCTGTATATGCCACTACAGATGAGGGAGATAATCTTGCAGAGCTGAGGGTTATACATCTTCACATTTATTTGTTGTGTGGTCTGGATAGATGCCTGAATCTCTGAGGGCATTTTCAGAAGTTTGTGAGACAAAACTCAGTGACTGTGAGCAGGACAAAATGCAAATGTATGTTGTCATTTGCTTTTGTATGGCTGCGCTGGTATTCTGGCCAGCTAGACATTGAAAATGTAACATTATGCTTTGGGCAGGGATACCATTGCTATTGATTCATGTTTGCAATGAGTACAGCCTAGGGAGCTGAGTAGTGGATAATCTTGTGGACAAGGAGAAGATAACCACTGGGTTAAGGTTCCCAAATGTACCAGTGCTCTTTAGGATGCTAAATTTTTTAGTTCAAGTTGATATTTCATATGATAAGCTGGCACCAAAGTATGTAAAAGATAAATCTACTGTATATATTGGAAAGTTCCTTATTGTACAAATAAGCTTAAAAAATCAGGATGAAAGCAACCACACTTTTATCTGGTGTTTGGTTTGTACAAGAGGCTGGATTCGATCATCACAGCAATCTCTTCTTGCTTTACAGTCTAGGACACCAGAACAAAATTGCCCTGCTATTTAACAAATGAAAAGGACACAGCTTCTAATGGGGAAACCAGCTGAAACTGTTTTCCAGGGCTTAACAACATCACTCTCCACCACCGTACATGACCATTTGTGCCAGTATGCAAGAACCCTGAAAGTACCGATCTGAGACAATGTGGAGAAATACTGACATCCTTTAAGCTAGCTGATTACTGTCGGACAGCAAAAGTAAGGTAGACCCTAATTAAATCCAGACTCATTTACCATAAAGGAAAACTGGAGCATGGGAGACTGCACAGCCCATGTGACAACAGCCAACACTGGATAAAAAAGCTCTTTCTGTTCCAGCATGAATAGTATAAGACAGCGTTAGAAAGATATTTGCTTACATTACCAGAAATGATAAAAGACTTTCCATTAAAAAACGATGAGGAAAAACTGTGCATAACCCTAGGAGAAAGGAAAGAGACGGCAGGAATAGCATCATGCTATGTAACAACCTGCCACCAGCTTAGAAATGGACAATAATGACAAATGGACACAAGGGATAAAACCGCAAACACACTGTGAAGTGTTATCTTGGGCAAACGCTTGATATATTGTATCTATCGCTGACAGTTACCCAAGGCTTCTGCTTTTTTACACATTGACAGCATTTGTATAGCCTGGCATGCCAATAAAATATTTTGATTTGATGCTGAGCACTGTCTTTGTTTTTTTCTTTCCTTGGGGGCTCGGAAGCAAACCATGACATGCAGGTTGACTTGGAAGTTCATATTTCATTAAATCTTGTCCCTCTGTATCCTGCTGTTGCAAAGCTTCCTTTTCCCACCAGTGCCATCACAGCCACCCCTGCAACCCTGATGCATATCAGCTAGGCCACCTTTTAACACGTGGGAGAAAGAATATATAGAGAAAGGGCTTGGTAACAAGGAGGGGGTCATGCCAAACATATACACGTAGCTAACTGTTTATCATTTACGTAGCTGCAGCTTTAGCTAAGTGTTTGGCAGATGTTAATCAATGCATTATTTGGAGGGGTCACAGGTCCAAACCGAACTTAACCTGGAGTCTGAAACACAGATATTTCAGTTTCCAGAAGTCCCCATGTGTTATCACATGCCTGGTTTGCAGCAGCCACCTAGTTGTTCATGGTGGTTGCTGCTTGTTCAGCTAACCAGGGTTTGTGCAGCAGCGCCTCCAGGAAGGTGTCCAGGTGAAGATGCTTTGAGCTGAAATCATGTGGGGTTTGCTTGTGACTTCTTTGGCCCTAGGTGATTCCCTGACCTGCTTACCTCTATGTCAGTCATGGATTGGTACATTACAGATACCTGAAGCGTTCCCATATAAAATCAGCCTGTTGTCTCTCTCTTGATTTGCACCAGATCCCTTTATCTCAGGCTTGATCCTGGGTAGAGATAGATACAACAAAAAATGTTACCAAATTGTATGCTGATTTTTAGTTGCAAGCAAAGGTCAAACAAGGGCTCAAGGCTATCCATTTTATCATGTTGAGGTCTTTCCTGTCTTTAGTATAGTGATTTTTCACAATCAAATTTTTTGTTACTTTTTAAAAAAATACTTGATAGGATTTTTATTTTAGCCCTATGTATATTTACATCCCCAGAGCCAGATTCTGAGATGCTGTGACCCAATATTGTGTCCCAAGTTTGGCTCAGTTTACTGAAGCTGATGATTTGGTCTTTTTCTCTTTTTCTCTTTACACAAACCTGTTTCAGAAGAATATGAAAAACTGCTAGACTTTTTCTTTCCGATAACAGAGAAACCAAAATTTAAAGTAGAGCTCTGTTAAAGTGCTAAAGAATGGAAGGAGTCATTGAAGAGCACCATGGTGATGTTGGGAGTACTGGTGTACCTGCCTTATGAAATAGTTCCCTTAATCGCAAACTGTCTGTAATCAATGGGCTGACACAGATTTACAGAAGCTATATGTACGGTCAGTTTTGCCACCTTTTCTTTGAGTATCTATATCATTGCTGAAAAGTGCAAAGCTGGACTGAGTTCCTTTTTACCTAATAATTATTAAAGGGGATAATCATCCAAATGAATATGAATAATCGTTTTTCTTCTTATAATAATAATGCAAGGGAGTTGAATTCAGGAGTCACTGAGGGGCTGAGGAGATTTAATTAACACTGAGCAAAACATTTCTGGAAAAGTAGTTAAAATTTAGGAGATCCACTGTGGTGAAATTCCTAGTGCACTCAGCAAACTGAATGAAAACTGTTATGATATTGTTTAATTAATGCTGCATTGCATAATGATCTGCTTTAGCTCTCTAATTACTATTGGTAGTAGCTCTTCAAGTTTTGATTAGTGGAGAGGTGAATCACTGTCTTTGATGTGGTGAGGTAGCTTCTGTCCTGAATTAAAACGGGGTAGTTAGGCTATGGATTAATTGTGGGTACGTGGAGCAATTAGGACATTCTGCCTTGCGCTGTCTTCCGTCTGAAGTTTATTGCCTGTGGGAGAGGTCACAGAAACCAAACCTGAGTTGTACCATTTTTGGGTGAGAACTCTATATATTTAAATGTACTGTTTGGGGGAAAATCTTTAGTCATTCTAATTCAGAACACGCTAGATGGCATTTTCTTCCTTGCTGTAAGAACGAGCAAGGCTCGGAAGGCAATCTGCTGCCGGGGAGGGCTCGAGAGGCTCCGCGGGCCACCCAGCGAAGAGCAGCATCCATCTGGTTAGCAGTTGCTGGGGGCTGTCGTGGGGCCGTGTTAGTTTAGACTAACTTTTTATTCTTGCAAATGTGTAAAGCGGTTTGATAGGAAGTTAACCAATGGCTTCCAGAAACTGCATTTACTGGAGCGCTTGCTGCGGGACTCAGCCAGGGAGCTTGGCTGGACGGGGAGACCCGTGTCACCCTCCGGGAGCGGCAGCACCGTAATTGGCACGAACGCAGGCCATGCCTGCGAGATGCTTTGCAAAGCCTTAATCTTGTTTAGATATGAACCTGAACCAAAACAGAAGTAACACATGGCTCTGCTGTGAAATTTTAGTAACTTATATGCACAACAAGTGATCTTTTTTTAATCAGTTCAGTGCCTGTGCTGGAGGGTTGTGGTTTTCTTTTTGTAGTTTTCTCTCTGTGTTGTATTACCACATACTGGATGAACAATCTGGAATGATGGGGGAAAAAAACTATTAAAAAAAAATTATTTCCCTTACTTTCTATTCCTCTAATATGTTTATGAATGAAAATATTCTGATTTAAAGAGATCGTAACACGTCAATTATTTTGGTGCTCTGTCATCTTGTTGCTCCACTCCTTATGTACTGCTCAGATTTCATCTGCTGCCTGAATTTAAGGTGTTTTTTTTTTTTTTTTTTTTTTTCCTATTTGTCTCCTTCTACCTTACCAGTTCTGGTTTACTTCTTTCTCTGCGTTCCTTGCTCTTGTCCTGTGACTTACTGTTATTTCTTGCCCTGATTTGCTGGTGGGAGCATGAGAAAATAGTTTCTACTGAAGCTGCTAAATATGTCTCTCATTTATTCAGCTGGTGGGAGAGAGAGAAGAAGGAATGAGGTTCAGCAAAGTAGCCTTTGTAACCACAAGATTGTTTGCACTTTACTGCCAGAGCATGCTGAGACTTGAAGCCTTTGTATGATTTTTATAAGTAGAGAGGCTGTAATTGAACTTTCTTGCTAGACATTAAGAAAAAATAAAAGATTAAAATATTTATTTTCTTCTTTTTCATACACACAGACAAAACCTAGTTTTTGAAATTATGTGAGTAGGTGCAATTATACAAACCTCTGTGCAAATAATGAGACCCCTGTGAACAATTTTAAAGAGAAAGCTAAAGCAGCCTTTTGAGTATTCAATTCAGGAAAAAGCAACCTGACTGAAAGTTTTTACTGGAGAGCTTCACTCACCTACTGTCAAAACTGCTTTCTTAATGTTTATTTTAGATGTGCTTATAAAGCTGAAACTCAGGTCATAAAAGCATGAGATTTAGGCAAAACTGGGGCACCCTACTTCCCTGTCTTGGGCCTGTCTCTATTTTTAAAGAATAAAAAGTATAGCTATCATTTCAGAAAAAAAAAAAAAAAACCATATGCTCAAGTGCTTTATCAAATAAAGCAATCTTCTTTTAGTTAGAAACAACCCCTCCAAAAATAAAAAGGCAATGATCTACTTTATTACTTATTTTCAAGCACTTATTTTCATAGATAAAAGTGAAAACTTCATAAACCTCACAACACAACGGCACAACCAGCAAACAGGTTTTCATCTGTAACAATCTATCGACACAAAATTAAAAGATAAGGAGCCAAAACAATATCATAGGAGCCATTGCTGTTTCAGTGTTACAAGAAATGAAAAGAAATGAAAGTGGGTGAAAATAATTAAAATGACAGTGTGAAGAAAATATTTGCTTATATGTTTACGTATAAAACCATATTTATAAAAATATAAGTAGAAAGCACTATGTAGCAGTAGGAAACGGGCCATCAAAGAAATGGAAAGAAATGGAAACTGAGAGCCCTTATTTCTGGATATTTCTGCACAGGTAGAATTTCTAGCACCTGAAAGTTATCACACAGAAGAATAGCTCAGGTCTACATCCATAAAACCCCTTGTTTTCTACTGAAATAGTGTATGACAGAAGAGACAATGGTTATACCCATTAATCTTGTTCAATTTTATTACAATTTATAGCCCATGAGAACAAAATAAGTCTATTGAAGTACATGACAGCAGCAGTACATGAGTTCGTGCTTAAAAATATTATTCTCAACGTTGGGACATCTGGGCAGCCAGATCTAATCATATTTCTTTACTCTGCCAGAACTAGAGCATCTGACATTGGAGTTATTTTTTCAGGCATTTTTAAATAGATAGTGCCAGATAGCTAACTGTAATCAAAACCTTTCCTTTTTCTGACACTCTCTGGATGTGTCTCCAGTCCTAAAAATCCTGTCATTGTTCCAAAAAAAAAAAAAAAAAGGATGGGGGGGGAATACATGTTAAGCGTGAACAAGAGCCCCCCAGCCAGATTTCCTGCCCCACTTTTGATCCCTTTGTGTTGCCTGAGAGGTGCAAAGATGCTGGGTCTGTTTGCAGCTGCTCCCTGGAGGATCGCTCCGGAGGAGGGGAAAGCTCTGCAGGAGCAGCTGCTGGAGCTGGGTCCCACGTCCCCCAGCGCCCACCCTGCCCGGGCTGTGAAACAGGAAAGGGCTGGCGGTGGGCAAAGCAGGTTTCTGCTGACCAAACCCTGCTCGTGCCTCCCACTCGCACGGGCTCTCGCTGGGCAGCAAAGCCCTGCGCTGTGCAACGTGCAGGGGGCTGAAACATCTGGTGCATCAGCAATGTGTAATTGCACACCTTTTCCCCATTCCTGTGTGGAGTGGGCTTTCCCATAAATGCTAATCTGTTTCGCAGTCTGCCTATTTGCCGTACCATTTAATGTTAGCCACTTTCTGGTTTTAGGGCATTTTTTTCCGTCTGTTTCTCTTACCATGCTTTATATTTTCCTAAGAGAATTTAATGAAGTGTAGGAGTTCTCATAACAATCTCCCTGGTTCTACATTTATTTTCCTTAGCTTGCAGGAATGTTAGGGCCAAGAGAGAGAGAATAGAATTTGATCTATCTGAACAATACTCAGTATAGATCAAGTTTTGATGTACGCAGAAAGGAAAGAGTGGAAAGACACGTGGGAAACAAGGAAAGCACAGCCTTGCAGAGCGTTGCCTTCTCTGCAGCTGCACTGCATGCTACTGATTTCACTGACGCTTCATGGCCAGTTGTGCAACTCTAGTTTTCACTTTTTGAAGGCCCATAAATAAGACCTAATTCTGTGGCATTGATCTTAGAAGTTTATTGCCTTACCAGAGCGGCATATACGTTTAGTGTAATTTTCGTCTTTGTTAACAATATTGGAAATAGTTTCTAGGCGTATATTATTCCAAGGTGGACCATCCAGGGGGTATATGAATTAGCTCTTTAAAACCATGTTGCAATGTTGTCCAAGTTGTATTGACAAATTTTGGACTTTAGGTTTCTTTTTAAAGAAAAAATGAAGGAAAGGTTTTTTTTAAAGTTTCTTATTCTCATTTTTCAACTCATTCTAGTATTTATTCACATTCAAAACATCCATCTGTTTTGAAGAAAAATGTAAAGTGAAAATGAAATGTTTTCCTTTTTTGAAAAGCTCCATTACCCTAACTGTTTTTATTACTGGTGAGAATTTTTCACTCAGCTTCCTACACTTTGGGTTGGACCAGTGCCAGAGCCCACTTTTAAATGTAATAGATATAGTAAGTATGCAGGAGAGCCTGCTAATTAATCAGGAATCAGGGAGATGTTGCAGTTGGCCTTCCTTAACGTAAAAGGAGTCGGCAGCAGAGAAGTCTCCTGAAGCTGGTTCAAAGAAGGCCTCTAGACTGTGCAACTGGAGGGAGAAAGAGGCACCTTCACAGCTTTAACACTGAACAGAAGGTCTCTTGATGTATGGAGCTGCGTGTGATGGTGATGTTCCCTGTGGCTTGTTTTCTGGTTACAGATTAATTTGCTTTATGTTCATCTGTCTGGCATGTGACAGTTAATTCATTTTCTCCTCAAACAGAGGCTAAAATTCTGCCACATGACCTAGGGTGAAATCCTGAACCAACTGAAGTGAGGAAGAGTCTTGTCATTAACTTTAGTGAGGTCAGGATTTAATCCTTATTATTTACCTATTTGGGGTCAAATTCTGTCATGGCTGACTTGTGACTACATCTCCATTGACTTCAGTGGGATACTGGGTAAGAGTCAACTTAAAATTCAGTGTGCAGCTCTCACTTAATAATGGTTAGAGAAAAATTGAGGTTGGTTCCCATTCTGCTAGACACCGTGCAGACATTTTGTAAAGACTATATTTAGAGCATTGCTATGTAAAATATTCAATGATATTCTATGTTTTGGAGGGGGAAGCACAAGTTAAAAGTCTTGATAAAAGAAGTATATATGGATTAAAAAAAAGATGGAGGATAGGGAGAGAGAAAAAACTGTGCCAACTCAGTCGATACTTTACAGGATTTTTGAATTTGGCCCAAGGATTTTAGACTACTTTAATCAGATCACGACTGTGCCTGCACCTATGAATAGACTTTTTTGGTTAATTATGATCAGATCTCTCTGGTTTATTACAACTAGCACATTCTGTAAATGAAGGTGGTGTGGCAATAATATACATTTTTTGGCATTAAGTAACCATGCCTATCTTAATTACTGTAAAAATGTTCTTGCAACTGAAAGGAGGTTGGCACAACTAACAAGCAATTAAGCAGGTGAAGTAATATCTTTAGGGAGGTGACACCTGACCATCAGATGAATGTAATAAACCTGTGACAGACCTCCATCCTTGCAGCTTTTAATCAGAAGTCTTAAAACATGGTATAGAAGCACTGATTGCTGTATAGGCTGACCCAAAGGTAAGTGGCTTCTCCTTTATATAACATAATATTTTTAGCCTTTTATTTATTTATTTTTTTTTTTTGGGGGGGGGGAGAGGAGGAGAGAAAAAGAGGAATGGGACATTAATAGGCTACTATGGGGATCAACATGTTTTCATCTTCATTTATATCTTTGTTAATGATTGGGAAGAACAAGAAACTAGTATGTTAATGAAATTTGTAAATGAGCTTAATTGGAAGAAACAAAACCAACATGAGACTTTTTCTTAGAAAAACAAGTGTATGTAATAATAATTAAAGAAAAGACAGAAACAGGTACAGACTACTGGGGGGATCTTAAGAAGCACTAACTTTGAAAGGAATTTGGGAGAACACATTACATGTAAGTTTATGAACAAAGTGGTAGCAAAGATCTGGGGGACTGCAGGACTTCTGGAGCTTCTCCTGCCTTAGTCATGTACTGCTTGGCGGACAGCATTTGCACTCTTGAAGATGCCCTTTACTGGAAGGGAATTCAGGGAATTAGTGAAGCTGGCTTTAAAGTTATTAGCGAAGTTCATGTAAAGTGTGGAGTTTGGTGCTTGCTGCATTTGGTTGAAGCTAGACCATTCCAGCATTTCCCAAACAATGTATGCCTTGTTCAGGATTTCCAACACGAAGCAACACAGCATGAGCCAGAGCAGGGAACACATTCCAGATGACTTCTAAAAAATAGCATGGTAAGCAAAGATGAGGCTATGACTAATCAAATTGGCTAGTGGAGACTCTCTTATACTGCATTAAGTGTTGAAATTTTATGTACCAAAAGAAAGCTGGCAGGGTTGAATTAGTAAGAATGAGTCACTTATTAAAAATCTCTAAAGATGAGGAGGTAAGGCAAAGGGATCTGGTGTGAATGGAGCATAAAACATTTATGAAAATGCAATTAATCTTAAGATTGGAAAAGGACAGCAGAGCCTTCTGTTTATAACTTCTGCTTCGCTACTATGGATCATGAACTTTTATCCTGTTTTTTTTTTTTTTCTCCTAAATCAATTGCAGGGGGAAATGAACTAGGTCTCCCAAAATGATAAAAGTTGCTTTAAAATCTTGGGGTATAATGATTTCCTTGGAATTTTTATGTTTCCTGGCTTTGGACTTTAATAATATAACTTTTAAAAGTGAATACTGATCCTGACATCAGGAAGTGGTGAGTCCAATCAAACAAACTACAGCCAGGAAGCTGACAACGCTGAAGCAATGGTGAACAAGCTATCTACTCAGTAACTCCGCTGATCTGGTTCTTAACTTGGCTAACTAATAATGGGCTCACAGTGAAAGACTAACACGGAAGTGATAAAGAAATTCACAGTAACCTAGATAGCGGAGAGGAACACAGAGGTGACACAAGCAAGGAGCGGCTCTCCGTGGCAGCGTGTGCTCGTAGGGTTGCTGCTCCCCTCTCCTTTCCCTCCGCTCTAGCCTTCTCGAGACCATGGGACCTAGTCTGGAGTAAATCCCCTAAAACCCGTACAGCGTGGAGACTGGCTTCTTGGCAGCAATGGGTGCTCTGCAAATGTGATTCTAGCAGACTTTGCTATTTGGCACTACCAAACACATGGGGATTTGGGCCACTTTGTCCCCAAGACAAAGTCTGGGCTATTTCTGCAACTACTTCTCTAGGCAATGTTTCAGACTATTTTGACATGTATCCTTGTAGGCAAGGAATCGAGAAACTGATACCTAGATTAGATCTACTATCTGCGTAATGGTAGAGCATCCCACCTCTTAAAAGCAGGCAAGGCTAAGGGCTTCAGAAGAGGGCAACCTGCATTAGATAGTTATGCATCATTCTAGGGAAATGTCCCCTCCCCCCAGTATCTCTAAGAGTTTTTGTTAGAATATGATGAAAAGGCAGGAGTGGCACATGCTTTTGGACTACAGGTAAACAGGTTGGAGTTTTGAAGGCAAACAGCATAAGCACTATACATTACTGGCTACTGTTCTTTGATTCTCAACCTATTTTTAATGTTTAGAGAAGCAAAATCAAAGGGTAGACTCCAGCCCCAGAGAGAAAGAGCAAAAATACTATTTGATCCAATCCATTCTGTGCAACTCAATTAACAGTATAATTTCACCTGTCAGTAAGAAGATAAACATTTCTGATTAGCAAATCAACACCACCTTTCAAAGGACCTGTGGCTCTTAAAAATGTTTGCATTCATGGATGCCCCATGCAGATTGCGTCACTTAGTGTGTCTTGGGAAGTGGGTTAAGTGGAGATATCATTTACAAGACAAGGCAACATGATACATTTCTTTCTCCCTTCTTCATATTTATTACCTATGTCTCTGCAGTCTTTCTTTTGTTTCCACTTCCTGAAAATTTGAGAAGGCGGAGGGAAGGCTGCTGCAGCAGGCTGTGCCCTTACCCTCTTTGTTTCCACCAGCCTTAATTAACCTCTCCCTAGGTTCACCAAATTTGTGATTAGAATTTTTTTTTTTTAAGTTAGGTTCATGCTCACTAAGCAGGTTTTCTCATAGCTCTACTTGAAACACCATTATTACAATTTTGAATGCTGCACTGTTTGTTCTAGCAACCCATCTTAGTAATTTATCCCATATCTCTATTTTCCCCTTATGGAAAATACAATTATTTTAATTCTTCTAATTGTTTTTCATTTCCTACACTCCAAATTTGTCTCTTTCCCCCAGGCATCTCTTCATCCTAGATCATTGACTGGAAAGGCCTTTTTGGCTCTTTAATTCCTTATCTCTATTCCAAATGGACTAATATTGTACAGTGTTCAATAAAAAAAATAATTTAATTTGTTATTTCTTTCATCATGCCATTGCAAAATTGGCTGGCATATGAAATGATTCTCTAGTTTTGGGGTACTTAATGCAACTAAAATTTTAAGGGCCCAGTTTCAAAGGAAAGTTCTGTGAAACTTTGGGCAAGAATGAGCATTGTGAATAGTTGCACAGGTATAAACCTGCATTGTCATTCAGTGCTGTGAACAGCTCTTTTAAATGTAGAGCTTTGCTTGTTTTGTGCAGGAATAACTATTGCGTCGTGTCACAGTTCCCATGGAGAATGTTAGGCAGTGAATCAGTGCAGTATATTCTCTCTTTCTTGATTCTTTTAGTTATTTTGTTTAATCTCATGTAATAGCCAATTAACTTGATTTGCCTTCAGAGCAGGGAAAAATATAAATAAACCTGGCAAAAGACTGAGGTGGGAAGAAGCACAGAGATGCTCTGTGTGAGCAACAGGAAATCAATTGCCATATGGTCAGTTATAAATAGGGCTATCGTATAGCCTTGGCTTATTGGGCATGTCCAGGTTTTCTGCCCCAAGATTTCTATCTGCAGACTTTCTTGTCTTTGCTCACTCATCTGGCTTTTGTAGGCAGAACAGGCACAACTTTGTCTGGATGTGCTGTGATCAAGATGGTCTCCTTCTGAGGCTGGGTGTGGGATTTGGGAGTGAGATGAGCTCTGTGGTTAGACAGGCCAGGGGAGGGCCATAAACTGAAGAAGGAAATGAGAGCTTACTGTAGGCTCTCTGGGAAAGGCTAGAAATGTCATCTTTTTTTTACATCCAGAAATCTTTCAGTTGGAAATTTAGGGCTTTGGCTGTTTGTCCATGGATTCTAGATGAGGGTTTTAACACAGCTCCAGCTGGATTACTTGTACAAGTGTTTCTGTCTGGGAAAAATAAAACAATTCCACTTGGGCAGGTGAGTTTGAGGGAGATGGTGTGAGTCACTTCCTCACATAGGACCAGGGACCTAGAGACGGGGCTAGTGATAACATGCAAGGCGATGCTCCTGGCCAGGCTCTGTCCCTAAGATGTGCATGTTCATGCACCCCCCATCTGCATCTTCTTCACTTTCCTCCAAGATGGACTACTCCTGCTTAAGATGGAGAGATGAGATATTGCAAGACAAAGGGGTTGGGTGGGAAAGGAATGATGATCGTATGGTAAACGCAGAGGCCAGAAAGATTAATCCTGGTTTTGTATTTTGAAATCTCCAGTGCCGGGAAGTAAATAAGTAGAGGTTTTCAGGATTTCAGATCGAGCTGACCATATCTGCCCAGTCCCTTTGTACATGCCCTGTTGGATCTGGTGCCTGCAAGCACAGCTAAGTGACTGGCTTAATGGGCAGGATCCTTAAGTGCAGTTCTAAGTTACTGGAAACTATCAGGGTTTATTGCACCCTATGACTTTTCTGTGCGTTCTGTTTATTTTCTACATAGTACCAGCTTCCTACATAAGACTTTGGCTTGTGATTAACTGAGTATCTGGATTTAAGAGAGGATTTTGAGTGCCCCCACACAAATGCTCACAAAGTGCTATTTTCTATCTGCCTGCAGACAGGGTAAGTGCTAGTTTTGCTTTTTGTTAAGCATCCTGATATGCAACCCCAGCACAGAGACTTGAAACTGAATTACACCCACTATATCATCCAAATTTGTCATATATAAATATAGATGTTGAGATGATTAAACACATTAGCAATTTTCACTGGTTCTTTAATTCCATCATTCATTATTTTTATTTGATGAACCTCTTTCTTATGAAACTTATTAAAATGTTGGTATAAATCTATTCCAAATTCCCTTGATGACTATGTTTATACAAAATGATATACATAATGATCTCCTTTTAGAGACTGCATTAGAAATGTGCATTGGCTTTTCAGTTTATATGAGGCTCTGTATCACTCTCATAAGGAATAATGTCTGAGATTTTCTTTTTACATTAGGGAGCTACTGGCAGTCAGGCATGGTCTCTACCTCAGTCTGAGTCTCCTCCAGCTCTTTCTAAAGACACCCACGATCTCATTAAGAGTTGGGTGAGATCCTCTAGTGATAAGTGCGGACAGCCCTCCCTTAAGCAAGCTGGAGAGCACTAGACATTAAAGAAGACATAATGGTCAGGCTTCATTGACCTAGCTTTTGTTGTCCAGAAGTTATAATTTTAATTCAAACCAGTCATTTAAGCACCCTTTGCAATCAATGGACAGATACTTTTAGTAGGTGAATTTTTTAGCCTCTTCTTTGTACAGGCTCTTTCTGAGGTTGCCTCTCTCCCTCCATTCACTATAAAGAAAGCCTCGATACATATTTGAAATTAAACACCTAACTAATTAGACAATTAATGTGAGATGAGTTTAATCCCACCCTGAGGGATACTGCAGCTCTGTTGACCTTCCCCAGATAGGCTCTGGCACCAGTTGGAAATATGGATTACACCCTGCCTTTTGGTTAGCATGTTTACCTTTAACAAATGTATTTGACTTCTTTGTACCTTTACTGCAGTTTCATGGAAGGCACTTGTCTTTCAGGTATTTACCTATCAATATAGTGAAGTGTACAAATATATCTCATATTGAAATAAAATGTATTAAATCATTTGAAAAACTCATTGATATCAATGTGTAAATGCTTCAAGCTTTATTTTATTTGTATTCAATTTTTTTTTTTTTTTTTTTTTTTTTTTGGAAACAAACTACAGCTGCTTAAAACTTTCCCCTAAAAGGAAAGAACAAGACAAGTTATATGGTGGTGGTTTTTGTTGTTTAAGCCTTTAGCGGTCTCAAAGATCTGCTGAGGCGGAAGTTTTATCTGTGGGCTTAATGATACTTTTTTTTTTTTAATTACTTTTGTCTAAATTATTTTCTTCAGCCATGAAAGCTTCTGGTACCTGTAGCACAGTGTGGCATGGGTTTCTGTAATTTAATCTGTTTCCAGAAAAAGTTGTTTATACCTCTGCCTTTGGCAAATCCGTTTTCAGCCAGTCTATCAGAAAGCTGATTTTGTCCAAACTGGCTCCTTTTTACAGCAAATGCGCAACATTAGTGGTATTTCTTCTTGATTCATAACATTTTCACTGTTCGGTTTCTATACTGGATGAGGCATTTTCCACAACAGCTCTAAAATTTACTTTGAAACAATATACTTTGATTCAAGTAGATTTGGATTGTGGAAAAAGAATAATTTTTCTTTTGACCCTTAGAAAAACATTTATAAATATTTTCGTTAGAAGAATTATGCAGTGATACTGATATGTGTATCCCACTGTTCCACATTGCAAGCACTTAAGAAATTCATCTTTCAGATCATCAGTTTTTAAAGTGGAAGAGTGTGGTTTCCTTTCTTTTGCTGTTACGCTAACTGTTGTGCCATTACGTTAGTCATGTCGACAACTCGTATGCCCTCACTGACCACTGAAATCTAGATATTGGATGTTGTCTTATACAAGTTTTCATTATTAATTTAATATCTTGTGCTGAAAAGAGACCAATGACGAGTCAAGACAGAATTTCTTTTCCCTGTAATGAAGTGGTGTTTATCTACCTACATTAACTCTCTCTCTCTCTCTCATCTCTCCTTCCTTCTGGCCATAGACAGGGGAAAACAAACAAACAAACAAACAAAAACCCTGTTGCAATGACTAAGTAGTTCTGTGTAAAGGGTTTTTTTTGTTGTTGTTTTATTTGTTTGTTTTTTTGTCTCATAAGGAAGTGTAGATGAGGAAAAAATCATTAATAATATAAACTCAAAGAAATAAGCTAAATCAATACTAACACCATTATATAGGTGTAGTTGCAAACAAACTAGCAGGCTCTGTTTTAATAATAGCTATTTTAAACCCATGTAATTAGAATGGTGCAAAAGCTGTGTTGCCCTGAGGCCAGAAGTGGTATATAGGAATTAGGAAAAAGAAATGCCAATCAGACTTTTCTTAACCCTATATTTTGTCTTAATATTTGGATTTTAATGTAACTGATTCCTAGGTTTAAGTATCTTTTTCCTGAATTCAAATAAGCTTTGTGTTTACTTTATCTGTTCACCTTCCATATATCCATACATAGGCATTTACAAACATCTTGGAGCTTTGAGTGAAAACGGATTGACTGAGGATTACTTAGTTGGTCTTATAAAGATGAATGTTCTTAAAATATCCACCTTGAAAACACAAAAGCTCCTTCTCCTGGGAGCATTCTTTCTAATTATTCATAATTAATAAATAAACAAAGAACTGTGCAGTTCTACAGAAAGTAGTTATTAAAAGGCTCTTAGAACTAAAAGATCTCCCGGTCAGACATCAGATATCCAGCTGTGCTAAATGAACGTAGGATTGAATCCAGAGAAAATTTTAGAGAGTTTTTTGGGGTTTCTGAGTTCAAGAGAGATCATCTAGATTTGAAACATCACTTCTTAAATACTGACAGTTAGAAGCACACCAGAAAATCTCACTCAAGCCATCCAGCTTGATTCTGAATTCTCTGGGTAAGGCTGTAGTTCCTGCTCTAAGGCATCAAGTGCAGGAATACTTGGCACAGACTGATTAAAAGCAGCCCTTGTGGTTGGGGGAGGAAAAGACTGTGCATGGCTTGCTGGAGCTCTCCAAGGCCATGGCTGGCATGGCACATGGGAGGAGCTCAGTGGGCGTTGTGCGGTTGGATTTTCAGGAGGACCTTGACAAAACACGGTAGAAGGTGATGGAGAATGTGAGACAAGGCACACGCGATGTGCTACCTGTCTGTTGTTGCTGTGAAATGAACACAGCGTGGGCTGGAGGGCAGGAGAGCAAGCAGACTTATTGGAGAAAATATTTTTCCTTCTATTAGTGGATTGTATGCCAAGAAAAAGCCTTCTCCTGTACAATGTCTAGCTGGAAGGGCGTCACAACATATGGAATTAGTCGTGCACTCTTTCTTCCAAGAAGTCATGTGTTCCTGATGCATTCCAGTTACTAGATATATAATTAACAGTTAACCATTCCCCCTTGGTGCTGTTTCTGGCTTAAATTGTCCTGTACTGTTCCAACGTGACCCTCTAGGGAGAACAAATTCTCTCTGTAGTCTCATGATTTGCTGTAAGCATGCCCTGTTTTATTATAGTCTTTTTTTCAGCTTGCAGAAAAAAACCCTGCTCTGATCAGCTCAGACAAACAACTGGAATAAGGGGTTATTCAAACTTCTGTCCCTGCAGCGTAATAACTGTGCTATCTTATTTGCTTCTGTATTGGACCTTCCATCCTATACACAGCATGCTGGAAGAGGAAGTTTTCTTTATTGATTCGGACACTACTGTTATATTCACATATTTGGAGTTATATGAACACTCCTTGATATTCTTTGCTGTGTTATTTCCTCTGTCCACAACAAATAACCCCTTGGGATTCCTGTAAAAATAGCCCATGTGGCAGGTACTGAGAAGCTCTTGTAGACAAGAAGAGGCATGCAACCTTTTACTTAAACAGAGTATCTCTTGACCTGGGGATTTTGTTTCATTTAGAGTATCTCTACCCTCTTTCACCTGGGCAATGTTCAAACCAGAACACCAGACTCCCAAATGTCATTTTCATATCAAGTGCTAAGGGAAGTTTGTCCCTACTAAGTTTGTCCCTATTAAAGAAGTTTGTCATTAAAAATAAAGAATGCAAACCAGACGTAAAAATAGACATTAAACAGCCTATTAAGTACATGAACATCCTCAGAAGGAGAATACATGTCTACTGAGGGGAGCACCCTGGCACATTCAGTGGAGCAGAGTTGGGCTCCACTCCTGTGCTTTTTCTTTCACTATCCCAATGCATCTTGATCTTTATTTTAAGTTCTGAGCAGAGATTTAAGCATGCAGAGTGGAGGCTGAGCCACTTGAAAACTGCTAGCAGCTGGACAGGTAGAGAGTGCCTTCTTGTAAGAATAAGAATTGGTGTCCACTGAATTCAGGAAGGCATTGAGCTTTGGTCTCAGTTAAACTGAGATTTAGGCAATATCTGTACTAAATCCAGAAGAGACTTTTCTTCCTGGAGAAGTACTGAAGTAGTGTGTGGTACTTTTTCCAATCTGATACCTGTAAACAATGATGACCTTAAATATACATGAAAAGAGAATGGTAGAGGAAGTCAGGGATGACATTTTAACCATTGTGGCTCCCCCCTTCCCACTTTTTTTTTTTTTTAAAGAAACCGTTAACTTAGAACTATTAGACCTTTGCATGAACAATGTAATTATACATCCTAGACACACACCTGTTGAAAGGAATTTATTAGTACTTATAGAAAGAAAAATGAGGAGTTGAAGGTGTTGACCTTTCTTATTAAAATTGACTTACTAGTGTTTGCACCACCTGTTGTTGCAGTGTTTAATTGGTCTTTTTAGATTGGAGTAGGTATTGGATTAGTACCAGATGTTTTCAAACTTTGCACAGTTACTCCAGTCTTTAAATTAGGCCTCTTTTAAAAATCATTAAACAACATAGCTTGATACCTTCAACTCTGCTAAATTTTGAGGAAGAGAAAGTTTAAGTTACCATCTCTCATATTACCAAGGAAGACGAATTATCAAACAGATCTGAATGATCTTCTTTTGAGCTTGGCTGTTAACATACCATAGGCCTCCTCAGGAAAGCAGTGGCATGGCAGGATTATGAGTCCAAAGACTCGGCAGAGGCAATGTATGTAAGTACCAAAGGTCAACTTGTCTCAATAGTTTCAAAGAGAAAAACCTTGTCACAGATGGTAAAGAACGACAGACAAGATTTAAGAGTGTGGTTTAACCAGGCTGCATATGTATTGACCTAACATCTCTGAGAATTGAACCTGTTCATTCGAGACAAGCGTGCTTCCACAATCTGTACTGCATGAGGGAGGTCCTTCTCCCCAGCCTCTAACTGGTCCCGGAATTGCTGCTGCGAGCCCGAGGACCTTTTCCTGGGAGAACTGGAGAGTGAGGGAAGGAAGGCTCTGGGCTCTGCCAGCCTCCTTCCTCCTCCTCATCTTCAGATGGTTTTGACAGTGATTCCAAACCAAGTATGCTGGAATAGTATGGACTACATATGCAAAGAGTAGGCAGTCCTATGACTGTGGGTCCCAGGCAACAGATGGGCTCTGGGGCTGCTTCTGCAAGGAAAATGGGAAGAAAAGCGAAAATGTTGCTCACAGATGCATCTGAGAGTGAAGCAAAAATTCTCTCCCTATCCTTAAAAGGCAGCTAAAATGTAACTGTGCACTTCAGCCCAGTCAGTTTGGTATCCCTCGTCTTCATTCACAGCATTTCTAATGAGGGCCAGCACAAACGAAGAATGGCAGAAGGAGAAAACGGCAGACCTTTTGGCTCTAGTGCTGCTGGCCCAAACTCAGTTTTCGTCAACCTGCGGCCACCCTGAAGCAGGAAGGGCTGGAGTGGGCCCTGCAGTCTGGTATATATGGCACAGTATTTCATCCAATCTTTGATCCTAAACTGCAAGGTTCATGAAAGGTAGTTTATTAATAATGATTAGTAACAGCTCTTGTGAGATGCAGGTGACTGCGGACTGTGAATGCTCCCCGTATGTGTAACACGCAGGACAAGAGCAGTTGCCCCCTCTGTTTTAGCAGGAGGCATTCCTACTTTTTTTAATGCCTGTCAGACTGGGCTGGCAGTCTTCACCTGCGGTGCGATGTAGATTAGGTTTAACAAGCCTTGCAGAATGATTTTTTTTTTTTTTTTTTTTTTTTAAACCTTGAGAGGCACTTTGAGCATTATTTTCTTTCAAATTAAGACACTCTCATGTTGCAAGAGAAGCAAAAGAAGTGCTGGTGCCTAAATTTCTCTTTTATACTGAATCTTGCATCTCATTCCTTATTTGGTCCACAGTATCTTGAAATAAGAAAGAAATATGTGGTCATGTAAAAGTATCTTCTATTTTAACCATGACAAACATTTGCATGACTTACCCATGTGAGGGTCAGTCCAGCTTTTAAAATGGAGTTAAATTTCCATTTTTACACATGTATCAACAAAAAATATATATCACAAACGCACATATCACAAAAATATTACAATGTGACATGATTAAAATAGGAAGTAGTACATCTTCACTGCTCCCATTTTTAAGGAAACTACAGATGCACATATATAAAATGTCTGAATGAACATGCAAAATGCAATAAATTATTTTCATATATGTGTTAAAACAAAAAGAACTACTTTATCTATTACCATGCAAGATAATATGACTGGGAGTGGAAAGGAGTATATTCTACAGAGGAGCACTGGAAGTGATTTAAACTGTCTAGCAAACTATTTGTATCTTCATGTTTACAGACACATTCTGAAAATATCCTTTTGTAGAAAGCAATGCTGTAAGGACCAAAGTTTTAAAGGCAAACGTGTATGTGAAATGAGATTCTTTCTTGTGAATCCTCTTACTTTTTTTTTTCCAGATACTATTGTTTTACCTTTCCCTGGTAAAGGTTGAAACATCAGAGGTAATGTTACAGAAGGGTGTCATGCAACTTTGAAAAATATTTTCCACCATGGCAATTCTTTTTTTAGAACCTAAGTCAAAGCTGACTGAAGTTACTAGGAAAATCTCATGCTGTCAGTGAACAAGTGAACATGAATTCACGATACTCATGTGGAACAATTCTGTTTACATAAAACAGTAGTGAATTTCTTTGATTGTAACTGGGCAGATTATTCACAACAAAGTGTTTTTTTTTTTTTAATTCAGTATGCAGTATCATAGAGGTCATTTGATATTTTTTTCTGAATGGACGACTTGCTGTGTGTACGTGTGTGTGGGGGGGGGTTGTGTTTTTTTTTTTTTTTAAGTACATTAGCTCCTCAACAACATGTATGTGAATATAATTTTGAGGAAAAATCTCAGTCTGAATATATTTTTCTTCGATGTTTCCATAATCAAAACTTTCTTCAGGCAAACTTTTCTGATGTGTTAACAGAGATAACATATGAGTTGAAAAGACTTGATTGAAATTTATTTAGAAATTTTTCAGTCCTCCCTACCATTTCCTACTGAGCCTTTCTGTTCTGTTAGCTAAGGGTTTTGAGTTTATAATGCTTAGCCTGGTGTATTGAAGTTAGTAAGTCAATTTTCCAGACACTAAACTTTTTCTTTAGTATATTTGTATAAACTGCTTAACACATCTTCTAAATTCAAATACATTGTTAAAGACAGAAACAGGCATTTCATACTAAGAACTTAACTAGAGTTGATAGACACCAACAAACTTGTAAGACAGTATATTTCGAGAGACCTTGGTACACTAAATTATATATTTCCACTTAGGGAATTGTTCAAGAGAACAGTAATAGTGTGAGCCCATAGGTATTATGGTAAATACATCCATCGTGTCAGAACAGTTGTATTTAATAAAGCTTTATTCCCAACTACAGAGAGCTTTTTAGATGTTTTCCAGTTGGGTAACTGTTTTGTTTTGTGAGTTTTAAAGATTCAGTTATTAGTTTAGGGAATTTGAGACCAATGTTAAGACCAAAACTGTAAAATATTGTATTAAATATTTAGATTGGAGTGATCTGTGTTACATGGAGACATCTAGTAATATTTCTTACATGACATAGAACTACTATTAAATGGAAGGTCACAATAATTCACACAAAATGAGGACTTCTTAGGCACATGTTTAGCTTTAACTTTGGGTGGTACAGTTGTACAATATTTTAGCAAATGCATCAAAGTAATTTAATTTGTTCAAAACTGAATTTCTTGGACATATAGAAGAAATCTGTGCAGCAGCTCAGTAGGAAGCTGGTCGCTATTCAGCTTCACTGTATCGTGTACATGAAGGTATACCACAATTACCAACTGGTTATTAATGTGAGCACAGGCATCTGTAGTACCTGTGACAGGAATATTTGGCCGCTGACCACCTTCCTAACAAGCAACCTCTTACCGGAAATGTTGAACTTGTTTTTTGCAATGTAACATAGGCTGAAGTAGACGACTTAAGATGTCAAAGAATGTACTAGGATTATAATATAATGATATCTGCAAACTAGGCTATTTGGCCTTTTACTCACCATAATAGTTTTGATATCAGTCGATCACTTATCGCGGAGAGCATGTTTAGTGTGCTGTTGCCACCAGTAATTTTTTGGTCCATGTAGCTGGTCTTTGCAGGCCCAAATTCAGCTGCCTAAACTTATAAATCTCTAGCTCCTAAGTTTCTGTGCCTGGTTCTCTGCTGTGAAGCGCTTCTGGAGGCAAAAGGTTTCTCATGTGAGAAGCTGCACCGCCTTGGAGGCCCTTCCCTCTGCTGTAAGGGGCAGCTGGGCAGCCCCAGGACACCTGCATGTCCCACGGCTTCCTTGGTGGGCTGCTGTTAGATGGGACAAATGTCATGAAAAGCTAACAGCAAACCTCTGTAAGCAAGGATCGTGCCTCTGGCAGACAACACCTCCTTGTGTCCTTGCTGTCCCCTTGACTTGGAGCTACCTCTCCTTGGCGTCAGCAGCTTTCTGTAGCCTCTTGGACATGCGAAAAGAAAATCTATGGCAGAGTTCTCTGTCCTTTTTCCATCCTGCTCCATGACTGCCAAATTTGTTACCTCCATCCTTTTAGGTGTAATTGATGTTGGACCAAAGATTACTCTGTTTTCTCAATATATCTGGCATGAGGTAACATACAAATGGGCAGCTGTTCCATAACTCTTCTACTGCTTCAAACACAATTTTCTTAACTGTCTGTGGCCAGAAGTAATAATGGGAAATACATTTATAGTGAGCTTTAATTCTCTCTCTTCTCTACACAAAAGCTGCACATAAAATTTTCATCTATCAGGCCTTTTATAAAACAAACAACAAACAAAATATCCGCATAATAATCTGTGTTTTAGAAACAGATTCTTTTTCATCTCTCCTTCTTCTAGTTCACATTTGTCAGAGATATGCTTATGTGTGTTTTATGATTTGTTTGGTTGTTTTATTTTTTATAAGTGCTTTTTTAAAATATTAAAACCATGAATAAAACGAGGACTAAGTAATTGGGTATGTCTTAGGAGAAAAAAAATCAAAGGAATAAGACAGAAATGGAAAAAGTCTATGGTATTTTTCTCTGATGTGCCAAACAATATAATCATTCATTATAAAAAAGGAAAGAGAGCAAGATACTTTTCACATTGTTTTGGGTAAAAGCAAATTTAACACTTTAAAATGTATTTATCATGAAGTGAAATTCAGCTACCTTTAGGAAACAGTATCTTATTTAAGTACTGAATATAGATTTCATCTGAATTTAATAAAGCTTAGATCTCTTAAAAGCTTTCCTCTTATTCCACATCAAAGGTCAAATTCAGTTAATTCTTGAGATTCTAAGAGCTCAGTGAAAGCATATTTGTAAGTTAATTCTATAGCTCTGTATCTATAAAACATTTTCAGAGGTTTTATGACATTGTAGAGAAAACTCGAACCTCAGACAAGTTCTTCAAATTAGATTTAGGAGGGAATAGATTTGCCCACACCATAAAATATTTTGAGATTTTTACAAATTTCTTGTACTGAATGGGGATAAAATCAATGCTTTAAAAAAATTGTCATGAAAAAAATCTAAGGAAGGATT
Organism: Apteryx mantelli; assembly: GCF_036417845.1. Taxonomy (NCBI): domain Eukaryota; kingdom Metazoa; phylum Chordata; class Aves; order Apterygiformes; family Apterygidae; genus Apteryx; species Apteryx mantelli. Next base: position 17,310,643 of record NC_089986.1, read on the forward strand.
ACGTCCCTAAAGTTTCTGGTTGTAGCAATCAGTATGTGGGAGGCCTATGTTCAAGTCCCTTCTTCCTTACGTACCTGAGGTCAGTGCATCTAACCACGGGGCTACTGACTAATCTTTCTAAACCGCTTCTGCTTTTTTTTTTTTTTTTTTTTAAATGTGAAATAATCCGATATTTGATGGAGGAAGGGACCTGAATTTGATTATTCTGCTATAATACTATTCTTTTCCTGCTTGCATGAACAGAAATTAATATAAAACAGGATGGAACCAACAGGAGAGTTTGGAAGAGAGGCGGCACAGAGGCTAACCAGGTAGACTGGAGAACTGGCCACTCTTTAAACACAGAAAAGCTAGATTCAGTTCCTTTCTGCACCAAGTCCCTGCTCTGAATCCCAGGCGAGCCCTGTTTACCAGCCTATATTTTACACAGGGAGTGTGTATTATGTGTTATCTCACTTTCTTTATCTCCTCTGCAAAGTGTCATTTTTACCTGAACTTAATAAAAGTTTGCAACCATTCTGGTGCCGAGAAATAGCATTTTTCAACAACAACAAACAACTTGGGAAGTTCTGTTCTGGATGGCTTTTCTACTGCCTTCACTGCTTTCTAGTGAAAATTGTCTTTCATCTAGTTCACTAGCAGAATAATTCTGGGGAATAGAGAAGTTACCTCTAACCCTCTGCTCCTACTGTGTATCAAAAAGGATAACATTAAAGCATTACCCACAAATAGATCCACCATAAAAGGATCTTATATTGATTTGCTAGGTTACAATGTAATTTTTTTTGCATTAGAAAGAGGAGGTTGCTCTGGATGCATTAAAATAAAATCCATTCTCTTGCTGTTTGCAAGAATTTGAAAGCATTTCATACTCTGTCATTATATCTTTTAAAAATAATTTAAAAGTGTTTTACTTCCATGTGTTTACAGAAGACTTCTTACAATGAAACTAATTTGGATGAAAAGAAAACAATTTTCCCTCTCAAAAAAAAAAAAATTCAATCTACTATCTTTTTTTGCCTTCTGATATACTGCACTCTTGCAAGCAGTAGTCTCAAAAAGGGGAATTCAAACAACCTGATTTTGGTGACTATGTTAGCTGACTTGTCCTGTGCTTTCTTGAGAGGCAGTGGAGGGAGACAAGTTCTTGCAGGGAGAAATTAAGAAGTTCCTGCTCTGAATTGTCATCCAGAAGATCTTGCCTTTTCCAGGGACAATGGAAGGGCAACAGGAAGACCAGCCTTCTAACTAAGGCAGACACCTAATTTGGGTGTCTGAAATAGGAGGGTGTAAATACTCCTCAAAAGGATACCTTCTGATGGTGTTACAACAGTCACAGTAGGGGCACTGCCACGAAATATGGTAAGGCTTTTCACAAATCACCACGGTATTTTAGTGACCATCTGGTTATTTGGTACTTTCTAATGTACAACACACATTTAGTGATAATTCCAAGTATAGAAACAGGTGTAACCAGAAGAAATAATTTTGCCTATTGACCTGTAGGTACTCAGTAAATGGGTTGCTGTAATTCATTGCTTTCTGCTCAGCACAAGAAAATACCTCATTGAGTAAACAGGGAAGGCATAATTCTGTCCTTACCTTATAGTGTAAATGTTGATGATGACAATATTTGCTGTATTTATTTTATCTGAGTGTGTGTGTGTGTGTGTGTGTAAAAAGTGGCATAAGACACATCATCTTTATGAGGCTTAAAATAGTCCTTAATTACAGGAATATGATTAGGGTATCTACTCCTCTTGGTCAGATTCTCAACTTGTCAAGGTTTGTTTAGTACCAGTTTCAGGAGCTCCCTCAAAGGTTCTGGTATATATTTAGAGATAAGGAGTATAACATTAAAAAGACTGTATACTAGGCTTTTATAGACAATGTTAAAGGATTGAGCTTTTACAGGAATAACTTAAATACACTGAAGATGGATTGATTTGAAATGACTTTCAGGAATTAAGATGTATGGAAGAAGGCTGTTGGGAAGGAGATGAAAGCTGGCGTGGTTGGCAAAGTAGAAAGCATGACAAGAATGAAAAAAAAAAAAAAAAAAGCAGGAGGGTTAGGTGGCATGGCTGGTTCCTGCAGGTCTGACTAGAGAGATGGTGTTTGATGCAGTAAAGCAATCTGAGAAGTTGACATGGTTGAATCTGTGACTGAGGAGGACAATTTTGGCTGTGTGACTTTTGAGGCCTGTTCTGTTAAAGTAAATAAGGAATTATTTCAGAGAGAGCTAGGACAGAGAGACAGGCTGTATTTTGGGAACAATTTTATATGTTAAAGTAGGAATTTTGTAATGGGGTGAGGGGGTTTCCTAAACAGCTTTCATGTACACATAAATGCCTAATATTTTAGACTGGACTGTTGTAAATTTGGCTTTTTGGCTAGAGACATATCTTGCAGTTTGTGTGATGTACATTTTGACTCCATAGGCAACTAACAAAGAATATTTACTGTGACAGGTAAAAGTAGGATAGTGGGAGAGAGGGGTGAAGGAGGGACTAGAAAAGAGGCTAATATTTTTAACTGGCTTTAATATACTGTGACTTTGTTAATACAAAGTCCTTCTTTGGAAGGCAACAGTAAAATTCTTCACACAGACGACATGGGCTTGCTCAGTCTTCTGTACTGCTGAATTTTGCTTTTGCCCGGCTTCCTTGTGGTCGAGCCTGGATAGTTGGGACGTGGGATCTGGTCCCCAAATGACGCTTCCTAAATTTGACGGACAGGTGGACGGGCTGCCTACCAAGCCCAACCTGGAAAAGGTGGCATGGAATATTCCATGGTTCAATAATAAGCCAGAGATACAGCATCATCGTCTTGAACCTCAGAAGGCCAAGACCTATGTGTTTCAGTTAGTCCCTGGGACTTTTAGGTACTCAGCAGCAACAAGCATTTGGCCTTTGCTTTGTGAATGATTGGCGGGTTATTTAAAGGCAAAGCAGATGTTTCTATCTAATTCTATCTAATGTTTTGTACTCAATTAGTCTTTCCATTGCCCCTTCCAGTTTTGGCGCAGCAGTAGAGTGTAGTGATGTTGAAAAAGAACATGTACTTTCCATTTGTACCGTCCCTTCATCTAACTGCAAAGCACAATCATTTTAGTAGAGGTAAACTTTCATGCTCCCCAGAGTCCTTAAGTAATTTTTGGATTAAATGGCCGTACTTAGTTTTCTCTTGTAAGTGGTGTCACTCCGCTCTCAACTTAATTATAGCTTGTTTGGGTAAGCTTCTGTGTAATGTCAAGTTTTCCCAAACGGCTCTAGAAGGTCAGCAAAGGTCTGCTGTTAATACTTTCCACAACAGCCAAAAGGCTTTCCCTGTTTAAACAACAGCCAGAGAGAACACAATTAGATACAATTACCTAATTCTTCTTCTTGTAGTACTCAATGGCAAACTGTCAAAGTACTGGCACAGTAAAGATTAGAGTTTAAGAAAAATGTTGCATCAGAGAGCAAGTTTATAGAGACTCAACACAATAATTGACCTTACTTAGATCCCTTACTACAAAAGAGTGAAAGTTTAAAAATGTAGCAAGAAAATATTTTCAAGAAATCACAAGATGGAGAAAAAAATACATTTTTCAGAAATTTTAGTAAGACCATCTGTTTCATAAAGCATAGAAACTGACAGGAAGGAATAAATGAGCCTGTAGAATCTCGTATCCTATATCAGGAAGTTTCTAGAAGTGATCTGCATGCAATCATATGATTTCTCTGTGGCTATGACAATAAGTCAACATGACATTGACTTATGACCCAAATAATCAAAAAATTATTTTGAGCAAGCCAGAGATGTTTCAGAGAAAAGTGGAAGAAACTCCGCAAATTATGATGGCTAGGCACTGGCTAGAACTTTAAACATAATGCTTAATTTGATTCCAAAATAGCTGTTTCCATTGATTATTGTAAGTTTAAATTTAAGCCAGGTGAAAATTCTTTTGAACAAATGCTACATGGATCCAGTGGCATCTGCCCACAAGAAAGGGTTGTGAGGTCAAGAGGGAAATGTTTTTGAAAATTCTGAAGTCCTAAATTTCTAAAATCAAGGAGTTGCTTTTTTGTTTGGAAGTGGCATTTCTTTGCGGAACAGGGGGGAGGGAAGAGTTGAACTAAAGGAAAGGAGAAAAATTCAAAAGTAGTAAATGCCTTGAAACAAAACAATACATTTTATTTCAGTCAAGGTAAATGTCTCAGTTCTCTGACCCACTTTTTATACCTTGTTTCAGTAAACACTCATGTAAACTTGCCCATGATGGAATACTGTTGTTTTCCAGTTATCTGGAATTTGTTGAACCATGAGCTGTATTATTATTATTATTATTTTTAAGTTTTATTCTATCTTAACTATCTCAAAATGGTCTCATTACCCACGTTTACTTCCCTGGATTTCTATTGTAATCTTGTTCATAATAACAGCACTAAATTAACAGACAATTTCTCATTTTGCTGTCTCCTGGGTTTTGCGTTGAATAAGAAAGTAGACACAGGTCCAAGGTGATAGTCTCTACCACTTGTTGCTAATTTTTCTTTTTTCTTTAAGAAGCTTGGTCAGGCCCTCTTCTCTATCTTTTCTCTAAAATAAGTGGATTTGACCTCTCCATCTTTCTATCATATAGATACAGATACAGCTCCCTTATTGTTTTCACTACAAATACTTCCTGTATTTTTAATTAAAAAAAAGATGGGCACAAATCACAAGATTCCAAGTGAGAAATGATCACATACTTCTACAGTGACATTTTGATATCAGGTGTGGATTTCTGCGAGTTTGAAAAAATTGGGTTTTCCCCATTTTAATTGATCTTTTTCTGCTAAGATTTTTGTGTTGTTCTTCATCTTATTACCTAGGGATTCCTTTTATTTTCTTACAAACAAGTTCTCCTAATGCTGCTTGCCGAGGCAGAGACAGAAGCTGAGCTAGAAACCTGCTTTTTCCCTTCTGACTCCCCCGAAGGCGCCCAGCTTCCCACAGGGAGCATGTGAAAAGCAGTCTCTGGGCTCCTTACAGCAGCGAGCTGTTTGCCACTCAGTGCTTAAGGAAACCAGGCAGGATGGTCTCCTGCAATTAATCACTGCTTTAGATATTGTACATATCTTTTTCTGTTAAGATCAGCAGTACGCTATACGATATTTCTGTAATAGCACACCCATCAATTTATTCAAATGCTTCTTAACTTACAGCATAGCCCAGGTTGATGGCAGCGAGGAAGGCAGTGCTTATTTCATGGCGCAGCACGTAGTCCGCAGCTTCGTGCTCTCCTCCACAGAGCTGCCCCTTGCTTCGACGCCGAAGCAGAAGGACCACCTGTAAGAGCGAAAGCGCAGACCCCGCTCTGCGTTGGGGCACTTCTTGACCTTCTTTCCGAGACCGCCAGCGAGAGGACTGATGGAGAGCATGTTTCTGTGATGTGGACACCTGCCCACAAACAGCCATGCTGAACACACCAACTCATTTTACATAGGCTGCTGCACACCTGTCAAATGGCAATAACTTTAATTTAGTGTCAACCAGAGACATAAGCCGGATACGCAGGCAGTGACCCAGCAGGGCAAACCTTCAGATCACCTTTCCAAGCTTGTGGGCCAGCTCTTTCTTAGCAGCCGCTTCTCTGCGTTTGAAAGACGTCGGCATGTGTTAAACAAAACAAAGTGAAACATGGCATGTGAATGCAAAACCCTTTAATACTCACCTGGCAATACTCTTAAATATTGTGACTTGAAAGGGAAAAGGACTGATCGATGGTAGTATTATTAGAGAAAGTTTGTGTGGCATACTGGTGTTTTAGAGGTGAGCAATATCTCTTCCCAGACTGAGTCGTCTGGGAGGTTACAAGCTAGGCATACACGCTTGACGAGGTAGTGAGAAATTTGTTACTTCTCTATAGTACTAGATTAGGATGATCTCTGCTTAAAGTCATTGTTACAGTGAGAAATTAAGACTTGTACCACAGCTCTCTCTCCCTATATATATACACAAACCTTCTTGATTTTTATGTATGATTAGAATGTTAGCTAAAGGCAGAAATGCTGTGTATTTGGTTCTTGTTGGTATTTCAGTGAATACAGTTCTTAATTTCATTTTTATCAAATGATAAAAATTGTCGAATGAGCCTTTTGTGACTTTATCAGCCCACTCTTAACACCAAGCCATTTTATTGTGTTCCAGCCCTTTAATTTTTAGTTTTCTTGTTTTAGATGAAATCAAACCCAATACATACCATTTCTCTGGGATCATTTCTATGCAAGATTTAATTTTGAATGTACATACATAGATATATGAACACATGAAAATACGTTTGCTCCTTGTTTCTGCTTAACTTTGGATAATTTGTGCGTGCGTATATGTGTGCAAGTTGACACTGCACTTGCACATGCTGCACTACTCTAAAGCACACAAACTGGAATAATAAAGTAGGAAAGTTTCAAGTGGCAGAGAGCTCTGGCTTTAAAGGTAGTCTGAAAAGAGATGAGATTAATGTGATCAAATTGGGCCACACGCTAAAAGCCCATGTCACCCACTTTATGTGCGATCTGACCTATCAGAGAGACCAGTGTTTATCTTAGTGCTGCAGTCCCAGATTCTGTTTAAAGCTACCCATAATAACAGTAACAGTGTCAGTAATGGTCCTGACGCATTTTACATGTTATGGGAGTATGTGAGAACTATACAAAGACAATGCAGCAGATGCATTTTGAGAAGTTGTCGCTGTCACCGGGAAGAAAACACCTTTGTGCATTTGGGCACTCTTCCTGAGAAGAAAAAACACTTTTTCCAACGAATCTTGTTCTCTGCTGATGACAAGTCACATGCTTCACCAAGGAGCTAAACATCAAATGGCATTTTCCAATTTTCACTATTTGGTCTTTCACTGAATTTTTCACACAACAGGGCAAATCTTGCATTATGTTTGAACTAAGTCATGTTTTGCACCTTTTTGACTTCTGACTATACAAATGTAAATACGTCTGTAAAATCACCCGTACATGCAAACGGAGAAGCTTGTCTTGGTAACTTTTTAGTTCTGCTCTAAGAATATGTAATTCCTTTTGGTTGGTGCAGTGCAGGTGAGAATGTGTCCCATGTCTGCAAGACTGGTGCACACAATTCAGAGTGCTGAGAGATGTATCATGCCTCAGAAAACCCCCCCAACCCTTTCCAGAGGATGATCAATTTAGATGTGTCAGGATAGTGTTCACTTATAACTGCATAGGCTTATTTGGCTCTACGAGTTTGTGGGCTTTTGGGTCTCTTCTTATCCTCTTTATTAAACTAGGACTCAGTTATGAGAGGCATTTTCCAAGGCTGCTTAAGGATAGGAAGTTTACTGTGTTCCTTCCTTTTTTAATGGAAATATATGGTAATCCTCTTTGCTCTGCCTAAGAGGGACAGAAATGGGAAGGAAACTCTTCAGAAATGGGAAGGCAGAGCAGCCACCACAAACCACAGGTGGTATTTTGGTGTGGCAGTTGTCATCCTCTGGCATCAGCAACGACAGGACATTCGTGCCTCTGGCAGTGACGCCCTGCAGTATTTGTTTGTGCGTAGCTGTGAAGTTGGGGCAACCGTGTGATCTTTGCACTGTATGCCATAACACATCAGAAGCCCACGAAGGTTTGCTTCTCCAGAAGAAGCTGGGGGACCTGCCGTGAGCCAGATCCACCTTGCCACAAAGGGGTCCATAGCTTATTGCACAGCATTGGGTTTACCTGAGATGCCACAGATTAAGTGACATCAGTGAATTATAAATTGGCTTCATTCAGTGAAGCTGCTGAGTGGTCCTCCGTACATGCATGTGTTAGAGAAAATGGGACAGGCACTTCTATCTGCTCTTGGCAGATCTTTTTTGTAGGGACGGGCTTTAGTTTTCTAGGGAGTTGTTTAGTTAGAAATGCTATTTCTCTGGTAGACGTCAGCTGCATCAAGCTTCCTGTGCACAGTTTTCTCCTCTTCTTCTGCCAATCAACTTTAGAAAGGTGTTTCTGTCTGAGAGTAGCCTTGGTAGTCTTTATATTTTGTGATTTTTAATTTCATTTCTTTACACACTTATTCACATGCATTTATTTCATTAGTTCTGTCTAATTTCTCTCACCTTTAGGATTTTCAGTATTGTTATAACCTCAGGGCGTACAGTGTTGTGAAAGTGGAAGGAAAAAAAACCTTTTACTAGCACTCAGCCTTGCGGAGGGTTCAGTGCCTGCTTGTGTCTGTGAAAGCATTACATAAACAAAGAATTACATCGTAAAAGACTGGATTTGTCCAAGGAAAATAAAAACATTAAAAAAATGCATTATCTACAACACTGTTCCATGCAAAGTAGTTTGATGAGCTGATCTCCAAATGATGGATGGTGCCGTGACGTCATACCAGGAAGTAAAGTACCATACACAAAAACGTCTACGTTTAGTATTTATAAGGGAAGAATTCAGTCATCTTTTACTCCTGTTAGTCAGTCAAGATGATAATAAGAGACATGCACCGCTACCGCATTATGCTGGAGAAAAGGTACATTTTTGACACGCTGCCAGACACAGTAGGGAATAAAGACTGGTGGCTAGCTATTTCCTCCCAAAGCGAGAGGCTGAATACAAGCTCTATTAAAGACAAAAGCAGGACAAAGGAGAGAGGAGGCTAGACAAATATGATTTGCGTCTGTTTCTGTTCACTTCTAGGTGCGGACTTTCAGATGTAAATACAATAAAGGAAAAATAAAAACGAGAGCAGAACAAAGTTGTCTGTCAACATGACTTCTGTGACAGATTTTCTTGCTGTTCAGCAATGATTCTAATTCAATTGCTGGCTGCTGTGAAGGAGATGAGATGCCAGAAGCAGAAGCGCTGCAAACCAGAACAAAAAATAATTACTACTAGAAATGTGCTGCAAATAATTCCCTTGAAAATACACTTGCATTGTTCTTCTACTTCACTTATCCGCCAAATATTTTTGTTTTCTAATCATTGAATTGAGACACATTTCAACGGTATGAAACTTTGCACCTGATGATATCAGAAATATCTGAGCGGTTGTGCGTGACCCAATATCATTACATTCGGGAGATCTGCAAACCTAATTTTGTTTAAAAAAAATCTTCATCAGACAGGCTTTTTAGAGAGAAAGCGAGAGAGGAAAGCAAAGGAAACTGTTGGGTATGGCAGGGAGAAGGGTTTGTTTTGTTTTGGGTGCTTAGTTTATGCTCTAAAATCAATTGACATCTAAGCATGTTCTAAATGCATTTCTCTTATCTGTAGGGACAGAAATGTACCAAATTAAAATCTAGAAATGCCTTCAATTAAGCAGAAAAACCATATGCCCCTTGTGCCCAGGAGTTTCCCCAATGATGGAAAAAGCGAAATGCTTGGACATGTTTTAAAATGGGATGAAATATTTCAATGTGACCAAAGATCATTCTTTTATACAATATGATTGCAAAAGATATAAGGCAGTGGGGAATCGGGAGTGTTCTTTGAATCTTCATGGGAATTGTGCTTTGCATGGCCCAATACAATTGACTGAGTAGACTGCCAGACAGCCACCGAAATGCACCAATATAAGTGGTAGGTTTTATTCTCACCATTTTCCTGATTGGACCAGCAGATGGAAATTGAGATGTGATCATTTATCTTCAAAATTGCCCTAGTAATCTGCAGTGTTAGCACAGATTACGTTATAATTGCTAGAGCTGGAATAAAAGAGATTGCGGCATCTGTAAAGCTAGTGGTAAATTTAAAGGATATAAAAATCAGCTCCATGTCAGGGGACATTCTCACTAGTATATTACATTTCATGTACACAAATGTAGCGATGAAAGAGCAGAAGCTTATGACAAACATCATTTGAATTTTATTGTTGAATTTTCTCTGCAGCTGGTCTAGAGAAGTTGCTATAAAACACACTACTCTCATCCCATGCTAGTGCAGTGTGACATTGCGTGCAACCCAACCTGAGAGAACAAGCTGAACTGCAGAGTCCTGTGAAAACTGCTGTGGTACAGATTTTCTAAGTGTTGCTCTCCTTACAATTTTTTTGTCTCCCAATTTTATACCATGTGAGTCTCCAAGTGGTTTAATTTCATAGTAACAGATTTAACTTTTTAAGCTACAGGCAGAAGAAGGGAAGACAAGCTGAGACCAAGATAAAAATCAAGTTATGTACTTAACTGATTAAGTGAAGAATTTTGCTCTTATGCCTACTGCAAAATTAAGATAAGGATTTGTAACATAGTGGTTTACAGGTGTTCAACTGCACTCAGTGATGAAGACAAGCCAGACAGATTTTTGGATTCTGATCAACTGGATTTAAAGCCAGAGGTAAATCTTAGTGCAATGTGGGACCTTTGACACAACACAATCCCCCATTAAAATTGTTTTGCCAGTTCTAAACATCACAGCCTCGCAACGCTATTAGATATGTCCCTGTACTGGCAAATCACATGAAACCCTCTAGAATAAAGATTTAAGTGGCAAAGGTTTTCTTTAATATAAATTATTAAGCTAGAGCTGCTGCAGATGCTCAGCCTAAGCTACTATATCATAGCTCTACAAAGAAAACTTCATCTTATAAAGTTCAAATTGCTCCCTCTGCCAAGAAAGCAATCATTCACAGTGGAAAGTACTGGAGTACTGTATTTTTTAACCTTACTTTTCACTCATTTCTTTGGTGTTTCTCAATAATTGTTGAAAATTCCTGAGAAAAATGGGACCAAATTTTGTTTTCTGTTCCGCTACTGATTTACACAGAAGTTCTCCAGATTCACCTTGGTTCTGGTGAATAAAAAATTGCCCTTATAATAGCAACAACTGCAGTGTCAGGAACATAGAAGAGCATGGACTACTAAAATTGCAAAAGATATAATGTAGTGTAATATAGGTGAATACAAAATCAGCCCTGTTGATTACATTCTCAGCTATTCCACCACACATTTATCATCATCAGAAAACAACAAAGGGAGCTGTCGAAAATAATACAAGCCAATGTTGTTATTTTGTGTGCTGTTCTCAGAGCCATACAGCTCTGGAAGAAATCCAAATAGTAACTAAATTGAATAACATTCTGCAATTCAAAGAGATTGTGATGGGAAATGGCAGGAGCTAATGAAATATGGTGCAAGTTTAACAAACACTATTTCAAGACGGGATGTTATTGCACAAGCAGCAGTAAAAACTCTTCCTAGAGATGATGAACAGACTATGACTGCAGTAACACTTTACTGCAAGAAGATGACATTTTGTTTTAGCTGACTCTGCAGTCCTTGGGTTAGAGTTATCCTGTCGCTGAAGATTGCACCTTTCACTGTAGCAGTAGACTTCATCTACTGCTTCCTCCAGAGGGAGCAGCTTTGCACCAGATTCCTTCATGGGCCATGTGTCCAGCCAGACACGTTGGGTGTAGTGGCTGTACCCCCGCCACTAATCCCTGCTCTTCTTAGGCAGTTGGATCACAGACTGGCTACAGGCTCTTTCCATTAGAGCATAACTAGCTGCAGGACTCTGCTGGAGTACATTTCAGCACAACTGGTTGTTAAAAGCACAGATGATTTCTGAACTGGCTGTTAGAAACCATCCTTGGCAAGCTTTGCTCCCTGTTCTTTCTGTCTCCTCCCTGGAAGCTGTATCTCCAAGCTTAACCAGCAGGAGGCTCTTCTTCCCCCTAATCTGTTTAGGCATGGGCCCCAAAGCATTCTGTCCTCTGTACCAAGCCCCCACACTCGCTGGCATCCCTGCCTTGCTGCTGGCCAGAATGATTCGCAGGAGCTTGGCAGCTCATCTGGATAATGGATGCCTTGAGTTGGACTTTTAGGCTTAGGCTTTGTAGAGTGACAAATATAATTTGGTGCCTTAATCTCTGGAGGCTCATTTTGAAACACCTGAAAGGCTCCTGATTTTCAAAGACTGCTATGTGCATCCATCTGCAGAAAATTAGATTTCTTAAAGGTTTCTGAAGCTGGGAACTGAGAATTGTGAATTCACTAGTCATCTGTGAATACTATTTGAAGAACAACATTTACGCAGCAAAAATAAAATCCTCTTATAGCCCTTAGCATTATACTAATTATTTTGCTTTGCATTTCCAAAAATTCACTTGGGATAGTTTGAAAATCATGTGTTTAGGTAGGACAAATTTCAACAGTTTGCTTCCTGTACATAAATGGGCAAAACCTGCCCTCATTATTTTTGACAGGAGTAGATTGTGGAGTATATGAGAAGTCAGTGCTTTCAAAGCAGTGTGTGGGGGGGACCGAACTATTTTATTTATAGGTGTCACAATGGCTTCACTGCTTGGAGAATTAAACTCTTTTTTTAACGTCGGAAAATACCTAAAATGCATGAAATGAAACCAGATTGTGCTGCTTGCAGTTGTCTCTGTTGCGCATACGTCTGGTACTCTGATGCATGCTAGAACATCAAAGTAGCATTCTCCCTTTTTTGACACAGAACAAACAGAACCACTTCTACTCTGAGTCATCAGACAGATGTTGCTTTGGTGACAACATGCTACATACACGCTAACTACAGCACGTGTGGGCTGTCTTCTCTGACATCTACACAAAGCTGAAGTACATTTGCTCCAATAATATAGAGAAGAGAGCAGGCACCAGCAGGTAAGGCCAGATGAAGGACTGAAAAAGAATAATGATTTATTCTTCCCTCCCTGTTCACCGTGACCTAAATGGGCTCCTAATTAAAAGCTCAGAAAAGCTTGAAAAACTCAGAAGCAAAATGGATTTCTCTCTGGTTTAGGTGAATAATGGGTGGATGGCTATCAGAGGAGGGTGGTCAGGTCAAGATTAATAAAAAATGATTTAGGTTTCTAAACTTGGAATTAATTGAATATGTTAGGCACCTAAATTGGAGTTACAAGCCCAAACATTTTGCTGAATTTGGGCTCTGAAGTAGCATTAAGAGATATCCATGCAGGTGATCTGATCAGTCGTGAAACCTGTGGCTGCGAAGGGGAAACTGGGAAAATACTTAAGCCCTTACCATTTCAAATTTTCAAGATGGGCGATTCTAAGAGTGGAACTTTGCAATTTCCTTTCTAATCCTCATGGAGAGGTGGCGTCACTGAACTTTTAACAACTATGCACATTCAGGGAGCCTGAAGGGAAAGCTCTGAGACTGCTGAAGGCTTAGTTACTACTACAGCCTCATTTTCTTTTTCAGGAAAGCAAAGAAGAAAATTGGTGAGATCCTTATATTCTCTGTGAGTCTATTTCTTTGTTGTGCTTAATCTCATTTACAACAGTGCAAAATTGTGTTTTACATCAGTGTCAGATGAGACTGGCAGTATTTTATTTCTGCTTTGAACTCCTTAGCAGTAGTTGGAAAGACAAGTAGAAATCAAGCCTTCCAGGCTTCATCTCTACAAATGCTAACCATAAGAACACTGCCTACCCAGTTCTGTTTGTCTGTATAATTACTTTAAGGAGTGTAGAGTGATTATGAGGTAGGTGTAAATCTTTAACATTTCACACTCACCATTCACAGATGATGTTTATTTTACACTTAATATAAACAAGTCTAAATAGCTCCCAAAGCCGTAACAGCTTAGAAAACCAGGACCTCTGCTAGAGCAGTTAACTGCCTAACCATTTGGTTGACCACATTTCTGAACTGTCCTTTGTCCAACTGAGAGTACGTTACAATCATGAATCATTCATAACATTATATTTTGCAAGTTTTCTCAGTGAGAATCTATTCTTTGCTTAAAGATGGTTCGTCTCTGGCAGTATTAATTTAGATGAGAAGAATAACAAATATAAAGAATGGAAAGAATACCTCTAGAATAAGCGATCAGCAAAAAAGATAGACATGTCCAGGACATAGAAACAAAGCTGAATCACCTTACCCATATTTATAATTAAACATGTGGACATTCACTACCGTAAAGTACTCTGAAATCCCCTGGTATGTTTAACATTAGCAACCATTCAGTCTTATTTTTACTACTGTATCATGCTTGCACATCGTTTCTTGCAAGTGTTAGCATGTATTAGGACAACTATCAGCAAGACTGCGTAGACTGGAAGCAGTTAGCGCTGCTTAACCAGTGCTGTCAAATCACACATCATAAAAATATTATGGTCAAATCTAAAACAGTGAGAAAAGAAAGGCTTGATTATAATACAAGATCTTCATAACATAGCTGACAGAAGTGCAGTTCTCTGAAAGTCTGCTTTGCATAGTGCTTGACTGTTTTGCTGGTGTTATTTTGATAGCTTGCCAGTGCCTTGTAGATATGAAAGCAATGTAAAACATGCTGCTAAGATGAGCTACTGTTAGCTCAGTAATCTGGGAGCATGCTAGTTTCCTAATCATTGTATTTTCACATGTGAGTTTCTGATGTATGAAATATTACAGGGAGAAACAGTTGGGCTTTCATTTATTTACCGCTGCATCATCCTGGTTGGTCTGCTCTGTCCCCCATGGATATAGCAGTGGTTCAAGCATCCACAGCCCTGTGCACGCAGGCATGCTGTCATGCAGGCCTGCACTGCACAGCAGAATATGGGCATTCTCACCAAGTGCTTGTGCCATAAATTAGCATCAAAAATATCATAAAGTTATTCTGTGCTACATAGATGAAAATAGAACTGGTCAAAACATTTTGAACATTTATTTTTATAATCAAAAAACACCTTAAAACAAATTTCTCTCGAATTTTTCTTTCTCCAGACAAAGAAAGAATATTATTGTTCAGTTTTTCCTTCCCTGCCCTTTTTCAGAAGCAAAGAATGATGGAGGAAGAAGGAGGAGGAGAAACTTCTTATTTTCAATCACATTTTTTAATTTTCTAAGCAGGATAACAGAATTTTATTGTTATTATTAGTGGTATTTTCCTGCTTTTCTAAATAAACTGACTACCATATTCATTAGCTCAGCATAGTTTTTCACCAGGTCACAAGATACTCTCTAGTGATTTCTGTTAATTATACTTTTAATAGTATCAAATTGTTCTTACTAAGATTATAGTTAAATATGTCAAAGACCTTCCAGGTTTTCCCTAGGTCTTCTCATCAGCCTGCCCTCTAGGAAAACCTAGCCTGCCAAAAAAAGGGAAGTGTTTCATGTTAAGCAGGGAAACATTGAAATCCAGTGGAGAGAGCTCTGAAAGGGGCTGAGGAGATGGCTGCATCCATGGGCAGCAGTTGGAGTGCTCCTCAGCCTGGCCTCTCTGGGCCCATTCTCATGTCCCAGAAAGTAGAGATACTGAAATTAACTGGTTTTGGAAAACAAATTTGAAGTCTATAAATGAAAGAGGTATTGAGGTTCCTTGAAGTGCTTTACCTGGTAAAGTGCTTGGACACTTCCATGTACAGGGAAAGACTAGTAAGCTAGATCACCTGAGATTTACTCTTCAGGTACATGTCCGGGAAGATAGACTATTTTAAAAGTACCTATAGAGTTTCTCTAGATCAATGGCTCATCTAAAAAGATTTTCTTCTATTTGTATGGTAACCTACACAGGAACAGGCATTCTGGGTGTTAAAAGTTAGTTTAGCTCAATAATGTTTCTCCAACCTTGGCTAATAGCTTATGTCTAGAGGAACACATAAGCATATTGTGATATTTCCCCCAAATACTCTGCCAATTTCTAGCAATCTGTAGTTTTAAAACAGTAGATTTGAACTGGGATATTGATAATACCTAGTTAGAAATAAATAAAAGAGAGATTTCAGGATTAAGGAAGGAGAAAACTGGAAGAGAGGCTCCAACTTTCTTTGCATATATCCCTTCTTTTTCACAGCTATAGGAATAGATTTCTTTTACTGTTGATGATGGTAATTTTGTAGGTCAGCTGTTGTGTGTTCTAGTCATAAATGAAGTAAGGAGAAAGAAGCATGCTATACATCTCATTAGCTCTCTCCTATGGAAGAGACTATAGAGCACTACAGAAGTTATTCATTAGACCTGTAGAATTAATAAGAGAAACAAATCCTTGGCACAGATGCAAGATTTCCTCTCTCTGTTGTATAAGAATTTATACTTTTCTCTTCTCCTCCTGAGGAGGACTTTCTCTTGGACTTTCTTGCACTCTGGGGATGTGGGGATAAGGAGGAATTGTAGCATTCAAGAACTCCAAGAACACCCAAGTCTCTCAGTCTCTCACTGTTTGTAATGCTGATGGAACAGCGCCCCAGTCCCTCCCTATATTTATGTGCATGTCTGTTACAAATAAGGACATAATTTAGCAGAAAAGCAATTGATAATTGAATCAGTGAATGTTTTTCTACCTATTGCTGTTTGAAGCAAATAAAGCAGCACTGAAATTTAGCAATGTCTGTAATATAGATTAGACATCTAACATTTCTTCTCACCTTTCCCATATGGGTCTCATATATTTCTGTTGCTGCTGGTAATGTGGTATATAAAGTAACAAGGAGGTGTGCTATACAATCTGTTTGTTGGTCATCTCTCCAACAGAAAATAATAACTGTAACAAAGAGAGCAGAACATGACACAGTTTTCTGTGTGCTGTTGTGTTGATGCAGCATCTGTCAGCTTCTGAGAAGTTAAAGCCAAGCACCAGAATTTGAATTGGAACTCAGAATTACAGCAAAAGACACGAGTTTGGGTCTCATTGTGCTCAGCAGGGGTCGCGCTCCACAGCAGATGTACCAGAGGGAAAAGAAAACAGATGTAGGTATGGAGAGACTCGAGTCTCGGCACAGTGAAGCTGTTCCACATTGCTGGTGTTATATGGTGTTATATATGGTATTAGAACAACACTATGGTAGGGTGTTGTAGTTCAGTTGTTATTACTAAGTGTCATTGTGTGCTGATTGCAAGCACTCAAGTGTTCAGAAGGGGGAATCAAGGATACCAAATGGGGAAAAACAATACACAGGAGTCTAATATCTTTAAGAGGATAAATTATCTTTTCCTTGAGAAAGCAGAAAATGTTAATGGCTAAGTCTGCCAAGACATTTTCTAATACAACTAAATAAAGATGGAAAAGATTATTCCAGTCCTTTTATGGGTAATTATAATATATCACTTGTTCTCTTACTGATCTGTGAAATCCTGGCATGACAAACAGTTCAAGTCACTGTAGAATATTCCAGTGAGTTTATGGCTGACAAAACATTGGAAAGGTTATTTTTGGCTTAAGAAAGGGATGAAATGGAACAGGAACAAAATGATAAGTGTGTGCCCTTTGGGATTCTTCTATTAGGACTTGGCTTGTCAGAATCATCATACCCGGAGTCATGCATTTAGTACATATTGTTACCTAAGTGTCACTGATGATGTAAACCTGCGTTGTACCTGCCATTGGACTGCAGCCAGCTCACTGCAAACTATTTGAAGAATTTTGGACATTATAAGCCCGGCTCTCTGTCAGCCTAGCTTTACCATATATACCACAATGGGTAGGTGCTTCATAGATCTCCTCACAGATCAACTAAAGACCATGACTTTTAATTCTCCTTCAACAGCTTTGGTGAGGCTGCAGCCAGGCTCTGGAGTTACTCCTATGCTCCACCAATCCCAGGTAGCTGTAACGGCCTTTGGGGATTTTGGATCAGATCTGACATTGCTTCAGTGGGAGCAGACAAACAGCCTTGAGCCTGGGGAATGTTGAAGGCACCTAAAAAGGAAACAGTGGCATTTCTAACAAGCTTTCAGCTGCGTAGCCCTCCTCTGTCAGTGACTTTGAATATGTTTTACCTTGAGCACAGAAGCTCTACAAGCAGGGTATACATAACTCAAAGTTATAAAGCAGTTATTTTTTGGAGAAGACACACAAAAGATTGCTTGGATTAACATGCTACTAGGCTAAAAATTAGTGTGCTTACTACTTCCAGTAAGATTTAAGAGAGTCTTTGGTAGTTAGGCAGGGAAAGGCTCAGTTTTCCCTGGGTCCTCGATCAAGTCCTTAGTAGTGCTGAGTTGCCATCTTCCTTTTCCCAATTTCTTTCCTTAGGATGCCTTACTTTCCCACGTTGGTGTCTTTTACTCTTGAATCCTTGATCTACCAGCTCTCCCCCTCTTAACACTCTTACCTCTGTCTGCAATTTTGCTTTCCTAAAGCTCTACTTTACATACTTTCTCACTGCTCTGGCTCGCACCTTAGTGATTTTCTCAGAAGTTTAAGGGAAGGTTATGCAGCTGTGCCATGTCCAAGCTAGGCATGGAGTCCCAGACAGCTGAACCCTTGCGGGGAGAGGATTGCAGTAGGCCCACAGGCCAAAACAGCCAAAAGCCCAGGCTGCAAAGATGCAGCTTTGAAATTTGGCTGCATATTCTGGCTGCTCTGAACCCAGAGCTCAAATAGACTATGCTATGCTTATGAGAATAATGGCATGTGTCCTAAATCCCCCCAGGATGTGGTGGTAGACCTAGCTGGAGATTATAATCGAGAAACACACAGATGATATGACTCAGTATGTTTTCCTATTGGTGTAGCTGGGCAAGATGATTTATTAAGTGTGAATTCCAAAAAAAATGTGGAAATGAATTAAAGCTCTAAATTTACTAACATGAAAAAAAAAATCTACCTTAAATGGAACAAAGTGACAGGATGACCAGAGATTTGCCAGATTATTACTCTAGAAAAGAGATGCATTCCTAAATCTGTACCATAAAATGACAGTGGTCTATTCCTGACCAGCGAAAGTTTGCCCAGACTACTGATAGCAATAGCTGCTCAGCAGCTTTTTAATAGCTTAATAAGCACCCTCTCCATCTTACCCCAGTGGAGTCATGGCAGGCTTTGTTCTGTCAAACAATGAGACTAATGATGAGGGGGAACAAACAAACAAACAAACTAATGGTGTGGTGAGCTGTAGTTTTTAATGACAAGGAGTAGGCCTATGAATGAGTTTTCATCAGCTGGGCTGTATAATATTGGTGTAATATTTACTGATAGTTATTTAACTCTCTGCTGTCAGAGTTCCTCAGTCTTCCTGTGTCAGGTAGTGCAAACCCTTGTGACCTGGCAACTACTATCTTACAGCTTCCCCAAAAAAAGAGCAAGGAGCCAGTGGAGTAGATGGAAAGAGCATAAGGGAAGGGGCAGAACAGTATGAAAAGCATTTATGAAACAGAAAGTGTCCTAAAGATGTTGCTGATGCTAGAAAATCTCTCTGTTTCTGGGGAACTTTATAAATGTTCCTATTAGTTCCTTTTTGTTTTGATTCCTAAATGTTTTTAACCATGCATTCTGGAGAGTAGAAGCCCTAGGCATTGCATTTTTTTCTCTGAAACACTTTTCCAAAGACATGCTTCTTTTGTATCATAACAAATAGCCATAAGCAGGAAGAGCTCTGGATTTCAGGTGTGCAATCTGGAGTTTGCTTTGCTCTGAAGGCAGTGTGAAGTAGCAGGGGCAGGGCTGGAGCATGTCTGGTCTCATTTTGAAATTAGTGCAATGAACATTACTCAAGTTAAAAAAAAACGTAAGTGGTACTGCAGTCCCTTTTGCTCTGAAGGGGTCATGCAAGGTATTTTTTAAGAATAAGCAGCATAAGTTGGATCTGGGCTGCTGCTGAAGTGAATGGTAAAATGCCCATGGATTTCAACAGGATCACAGTTTTGCAGTAGGTGTTTTAGAACAGGATCTGGTGATTCAGGTTTAAGTGGTATTTTATTGTAGTTAATTCCAAACATTTAAAAAATCTGAAAGCAGAAGAAAGAGAAAAAGAAGAATCAGTAGTGCTGGGGTTTGCAGTATGCTCAGGCTCACAATGATAAGCAAGTTAAGCACCATCTACAGAAAACTGGGCACAATATATTCCTGCACGTATGGTCCTGTCTCTTCTTCTTATTGCAGTGGACAAGAAGGCTTTCTACAATACCCTCAGACCTGAGAGCTGTTTGAAGGCAGGCTGCCAGATATGGTAGTGAAAGACCTAAGTTAAATGGAGTATTAGGTTAAAGAGATGTCCAAGAACACAGGTCGGTGACAGCAAAGCAAAAAAAAAATCACAGTAGCTTCTGGATAAGGCAGGAAGCTTTGGTGTCAGGGTAGGGTGAAAAAAGCAAGAAAAAGGGCAGTGCTAGATCATGGTCAGGTCGTGACAGAGTAAGTGCCAGCTCTACAGGGCACTTTCAGGAGGTGACAGTGAAGGGAGCGCAGTTAGCAGAGACACAGGGGCACTCTGCGGATTGGATTTGTCTCTCCCATTGCTCTGACAGCTTCACTTGTCTTTCATAACATGCTTGGGGCTATGGCAAAAGGAGTGTGTGGGCAAAGTAAGGAAACCTGAGCCAAGCTGCAGTCAGGAGCCCTTCTCTTGTGTGACAACAGCAAAGCGAGAGGCTTCACCCGATGGCACTTCCC
Source organism: Apteryx mantelli (assembly GCF_036417845.1). Lineage (NCBI taxonomy): Eukaryota > Metazoa > Chordata > Aves > Apterygiformes > Apterygidae > Apteryx > Apteryx mantelli. The sequence continues at coordinate 17,330,932 of NC_089986.1, forward strand.
CAGCGGGTTCAAAACATCTAGTCACAACCATCAGGTTTCACCTTGTTTCATTTCAGAACTATTTTAGAAATGCTGACTGTGTTAAACCATGCCGCAGATGATTCAGAGCTGTCGATTCCAGTGTGCCAGGTCTGAACCTTCGGTTTGCAGCACAGCCTGAAACTAAGTTGAATCACTGTGAGAATTTAATACAACCCAAGTAAGTAGCATTCAGGCTTATCCAGAGTTCTCTTGTTTCACAGAGACTGTGAACATTCGGAGTAACTGTAAACCATTGGAAGTTCTCAAACGCATGGTTCTGACCATGACGTATTTCCCTGGTGAAATTCTAAAACCCACGTTTTTCAAATTAGGTGCTTATGGCAGGCTTTTAGATCTACATTTGCATGCCCTACATACATATCCTAGTTTAAGCTTGCTTTTGTGGAAGCCCATCACTTGTGAAAACCAATAGCTAATTAAATAAGGTGGCCAAATCTGGATTTAGGTGGCAAATTTTAGGCAATGCTGAATAAATAATCATTCTTAAAGCTTTACATAATCATGAACTATATAAAAAATAGTTCCATAAACTTGTGCTTAGACTTTCTTATTAGCCAAATGGTACCTAAGTGGCACCCTTCTAAATTCTCTTTATGTAACCACCTAGGAAGATACTGCTCCTTGGTTGCCCATAACCTCATTTCTAAAATCACCAATATGAAATCACTAGTTAAGAATGACATAACTCTTTATATTAGTGGTGATCCATATAAAAAGCACTGTTACTAGGAGGGTAGATAATTATATGTTTCATCACATTATATCAATACAAATAAATACTCTTTGGCTACCAAACTGCTATCAAGTGTGTATCATTAGTTTACGCAATATTTATAAGATCACCACAAATACCAATTAGTATGGCTGATGAAGAGGGCATTATCTGTGGAACAGTGTTTGCCTCCCCTATTCACAATGCATAATGGTCTAATCAGTCAGTTTGAAGTGCTGTGAATAAAGGAGCAGATTCTGGTTCTGTTTCAATGGGTTTATATGCTTTTAGAAGAGAGTGGCATAGCTCTATCACAGTCAATGGAGCTATACCAATTTACACAGGGTGAGGAACGAAGAAATGTTTTCTAAGGACGAATCAGTACTTTCTGAGTTCCTCTACTTTTGTTGTTACACTGGATTAAAGTTTCGTGGTATGAGAATGGCAGCCATGAATGCACAGTTAAGGTCAGACAATGGCCAAAAGAGCAGATGTACAGTTTTGGGCAATTTCACTGGTTCTTCTCCAAATATGATTTCCAGATGTACACTCACTCTCTTCGCTTTCTTTCTTCCAAGAACTATTTGGAGAAGTTTTAAAAATATTTTATTGTCTTAGTTTTTATGATTCCAGTTGATAAAAACAGTCCATCTTTACCAAGCATACATTGTAATATCCTAGTTCATTGTGGCAAAGTGCTGCGGTTTTATTTTTATTGTGTTTTCTAAAATTAGTATAAACCATAGAAACTGAAAAACCTTCCTTGGGAAAGGGGATGATAAAGATAAAAGAAAGCAGTATTTAGTTTTCTCCCCAACCAGTTCCAAATGTGCCACTGTGCCTATTACATCCCATAAACACCAGGGCAAAAGCACCAGCTGCTCATTACTCTCAGAGGAAATAGCATTTCCTCTCATTTTGGCACAAACTACCCCCCAAAAGGAAAACAGTCCTTGTGAGCTGCAGCTAAACATGAAGTCTTTGTAACGGCATTATATATAAACAGTGTGATGTGATATGTCTCTCCTGACAACTAGTTTCTATAAAAATATAAAATGAAAAGAGGCACTAAACCAAAGGGCATAAAAGGTGTTTGCATTTAAAACTGTTTCTGGAGGGATTTTCAGCAAGCTCAACCATAACTGTTACTCATTGGTAGCTGGGATAAAGATGGGCAGGGAACTAAGCACACTTAATATGTTAATGCCACTCAGAGGTCTCCTGCTAATGCCAGTCAGAGTACAAAATCTGTTAAAAAAAAAAAGAAATCAGCTGAAAGCGCTATGTGCTGCTTTACGTTAAGTGGGAGGCACATTGAAACATCATTAATATTTGAGATGTGCTTTGATTTAAAACACTCATTAGTGCTTCCCAAGTATTGGAAAGCAAACCAGAGGGAGAATCAGCACTCTCTTAAGCTAGCACTCCTGAGAATCCTTGAGTTGTTGCTCATCCAAACACAAGCCTACAGCAGCTAGAATCCATCCCCTACCAGTATCATCTATTTTTTAAAAATAAATTAAAAGGTGAATTGTCTAAGCTCTTTATTGTTCATGGACCACAGCTGCTGCATGCTGCTTCTATATTTCAATGTGTTTCCCCACAACTGTCCTCACCGTCACCTTTTTTCCCAGCTTGGAGAGCCCAGGCTGATCTGAAGTATAGGTCTGGGAAGAAAAAGAGAAAATCTAGCAGTTTCACTGGTGCCAGTTTGTAAATAGAAGAAATTGGCAGATGCTAATGAAGGCACAGGGAAAAAAAGGTGTAAAGAAGGAGAGGTATATCAGTGAAGGGTTTTTTACAGAACAATTTGCTTGTGGATTTGGGAGAAAAGGCAGTAAGTGACTAAGGTGGTGAACAGAGAGGGGAAGAAAAGGCGTCAACACAGGCAGTGATGAAGATCAAAAGTAGCTGGAATATATTTTGAGAGGTATCTTCATGGCACTTAATTTATATTGTTTAAAGGCACTGGTGGACACTAGAAAGTAAATCTCAAAAAAACCTAAATAAGTCAAATCAAATGAACATGTTGGGGGGAAAAAAATCAGATATGCTTTGCTGCCTTTCCTTATTGGGGGAGGGAGGAGTAAAAAGAAAAGTCAAATCACACTACTTACTTGCTAATAATCAGAGTAACCCATCTACAAGATTGTGAAAACATAGCAGATGCCAGTAGGATTGAAATTAAAACACATTCAACTCAAAATGCAAATAGTTCGGAGACCGTAAGGTTTCCCTAAAGCTCTGGCAAACATTTGGCTGGATTGACATTTTGGGCACTAATCTGCATAGCATCTGATTGTGAGCTGAATATGAGCAATGTAGAAAGGCAGATTTTTACTGAAGAAAAAAAGGCTGCCTATTGCCTTCTGTGAGGCTGAGACGAGTTATAAAAAGCCTTATGGTGCATTTCCTCGGTTTCGGTTGGCACGTGGAGCCTCCAGCCCTGGTCTCCACGTTGCAGGCTCTTTGTAGCTGTGAAGGCAGCACGCCACGCTTTGCTGAGGTGCCTTCTCCAGCGCATCCTTCTGCCCTTACAGCACAGCTCCGAAGGCCCTAGATCAGGCCAGCAGCTGATGTAAACCAGAATAATCCCATTTCAGTCAGCACTGAAATACAGCTCTGCCAAAATACACATTGACTGTTGGTGTTGGGGCTGCCAGAGAAACAGCAGAGCAGCTCAGTGTCTTAATATCTGTACTATTCTTCTTCTCTTCCTAAATTTCAGTATTGAACACCAAAGAAATAGTGAAGTAAGTCCAAAATCTAATTTTTGAATGGCAGTACAGGGGTAGCTCCCACGCCATATTTTTAGGTAGTCTCAGATGATGTGGGTTAAAAAGTTGGCATGGGAGTGTCTGCTATTTTGTGGATATAGTAAACATCAGCATGTTTTAGCATCTTGGATGAACACGGGCATTTCTTCCCAGGACACAGTCCTAACGGTGTTTTAGACAAACATCTGAGCATTAACGTTAATTCTGATTTCCCTGACATCTTGTTGCAGTGCACTACAGACTTAAATTAGAATGTAAGAAAGTCACTTTGAAAAGATTCTTGGCCCTTCCAATTAAAAATAAAATACTGTACATAATAATTTGGTATCACCTTGATGTCTATAGTGTGTTGATATCAGATATTTGAATCTTTATTGAGAGAAAATTACATTGCTAGAGATGACTGAGTAACTGATTATTCAGTTTGTTGACTCCGAAAAAGTAAAAGTTACAAAAAAGTGTTAAAGTATTGAATTTTCACTAAAAAGCTTTGATTATTTTTAAATGTTTATTTTTAAGCTTTTAAAAATATTTAACTTTTAAAGCCAAAATAAAGATTAAAGCACAATTTAAAAATCAAAATATTTCATTGAAAAATGTCAGAATTTTATGTTTCAATTTTATTAGCATTGTAGGAGGGTTCCATTTTTTGGTAAAATGAAAATGTCATGAAATATTTCAGTTGGCCCAAATATTAGCTTTGAGAATATATTAAAAGGTTTGGATTAAAAATAGAGCCTGTATTCATTGCTAATTATCCATGTACTGTGTCTGGTGAAAATCGTGTCAAAACCCAGTCAAACATGCAGCAGTGTTATGGTCTTATTGCCTAAATACATAAGACTAAAGAAGCATGGAGTTAAATTCTCCTGTCTGAAGCACGATACTGTTTCCTAGTACCAAAATCCACTGACATGGAAATATAGAGGCTTTCACTGCAGCTAATGGCAGTGTACCTATACTGTGAATAATTACCCAACTCCAGTCTTTGGTGCTTCCCTGTTCATGAGACTAATGTTTATTCAGAACAATAAATATAAGGTCTATGACACTTTTAAAGTAATGTTCAGATATGTCTGTGTAACCATGGATGAGTGGTGTTAGTAGTTTTATGCTTTAGTAAACATATTTGACTCTCTGAGTGCTCCAGGGACAGTAGTGGAGTGTGGCAGATGCCAGGGAAGCTGTAACGATTTGCAATTTTGGATGAACTTGTGGTAGTATGAGAATGTAATGACAAGGTAGCTGTATCAGCTGTATCAGCTTTCATCAGCTCTCGTTGTCATACGCAATATTAATGATTCATTTAGCATTGATCTGTACACATTTGGAGCACAAATTTGTATCTATGATCTAGAAGATTGGTTAATTCTTATATCTTCACACTAAGTAAATCCTACTAGTGCTCACAGCTGTCTCTGCATAGTTAATGACCCTGAAAAAATTCCATTATGATTCCTGGATGGTGCAAAGGTTTCTCCTGGTGTGGAGCTGAAACCCTGCCCACTACCAGCCATCAGCCCAGGTGTAAACTAGGGGTCTAACCTACAGGCCAAGCTCCTTCCATGGGACATTGAACATTATTCTCTACCAGACACTTCAAGTGCGAATTTAATGCCTTCAGTCTCTCAGAAATGGGCCTAGCTTTTGCCCCAGTCCTACACAAACCCTATGTACTTGTTTAACTTTATCCATACAAATAGCTCCATTGAAGTCAACATTGCTAATCATGTATGTAAAGTTTAGCCTGATTTTAAACATTTGCAGGTCCAAGACCTGTGTTTTCAGTGTGGGCTAAGTGAGAAAATAACTTATTTCTCTCAGTGTGCAATGTTTTTGTAAGCTTTGTTCTCCTGACTTGCTAAAAGAAAAAAATATTTTTACTTAAAGTAGGCATTTCATCTGGTCTGTACATTGGTGTGCCAAACATAGTGGGCTGGGAGAAATTAATTTCTACTTACTTTCTTTGTTGCGGGTGAAGGGGGACATTTTTGCAGGGGGGCTACTTAATGCACTTTAAAGTTACAAGTAAAAGGATTGTTTCTTTATTTGAAATTGTAGATACTTAACAATCAGACAGAATAAAGTAAGGAAATGACTATGGCTTTTGGGAAACAGGTTTCTAACCAGTAAGCATAAAACTGGTACTGATAGAATGGAAGAAAAATCTGTATTTAATCAATTTGATCAAATTTAACCTTTACAAAATTGAGCTTTGCCTGCATAAGTCATGCATGCACCTGCTGTGCAAAAGGAGGAAATCTTCTGTATCTAGGAGACTACAGCCAGCTAATCAACTTTAACAGTATATTATTTTCCTGTTTTAAAAAATTTTTCCTATCTAAATCCTAGGGACTGACTAACAAGAACACAGAGTACCTGTGGTGCCTTTTGATTTACAAGCTTCTAGGTTCAGTCCATGACTCAAATTTATCTTGTTCATGACTGCATGAGCAATGTGAAATTTAGAGCAGCTATCACAAAAGTGAAATAGAAGAAGTAGCTGAAATTTTCACATTAGTGATAGGATTAAAAGAAAATAAATATCAAAATGGTGACTCTCAAACAACAAAAGGAGATATAAAAATGTTTCCTTTTGTGCTATGAAAGAATAGTCCTCCTCAAGTGCTATAAATGTCCTTTGGGCCATGCTAGATATCAAATTCATAGTGTCTAGCACCTGACTCTGCCCCGGGATCTGCTGAAGTTAGTGGCACCATCTGTAGAGTAAGAAGTTTCTCAGTGTGATCAAGGATTGTAGAAACTGTCAATAATTTTGAGATGTTTTCCCATCTGGAGTCTCTATCATAGGTACTTCTGTAAAAGACTGGTCCCTATGTTTTCCATCTGAATTGGAGAGTCTTAAAGTCTTCGGTTATAATGAGCATGTGCTGGGTTAGCAGTTCTGTAACAGGTATTGAACACACATAGTTGTATAGCGCATAGAATGCTGACTTAAGTCTATAGCATCCTCTTAATACTCCCAGAAACCATGAATTTCTAGAACAAGCTAAATAAGAAGCTCAAGAGTAGCTAATCCCCATTTTTAATGGAACACTATAGTTAAGTGCTATGCTTTCTATTTTTCTGAATACTTTAAGTGAAAATGCATTTCCTTGAATTAAACTGGGGACAACACAGATAGAGGTGATGAAATTTTCATCAACATTTTTAAGAATGAAAAATACTTTTAGGCAGCTCCAAGTTACGCAGATAACTGGCTCATAGAATAACCACAGGTTATGAGTTGGCAAGCAACTTTAGAAAATGTGGCCAAGTTTGTTTTACCATTGGATTAAACATAGAAGGGAGAGTTACTCATGAAATATATCATGTGTATCTCACTGGAGAATTCTCTTTCACTGGTTGGGCTGGTTTTACTGGCTATGTAGACAGATTTTTGTTTTTTCCCTTTGTTCCTCTTGGAACAGCCCCCAAGCAATTAAATGAAAGCTGTTTCATTTAGTCTTTCCTAATTCACCTGAATATCAATACTTTTCATGTAACTTTCGTGTCCTCCACTGGCTCATGAATATATCCTGTACTGTTATACAAAAAGGTAGATAAATTCATCTGTCTGATGTACGTAAGTGAGTAAATGCTGCATTGCCCAGTTAAAAGTAGAACTCTGATTTATCACTTCTTTATCTAAGCGTACCCTTAAGTTCCCTGCTGCAGTTATTGCCTCCCTACTTGCGAGATTCCAAATTATGCAGAAAACAGAACAGAAAAAAAGGGGAAAAAAAAGAAGAGCAGAACAGATCTTTGTTTGACTCGGATGAATTTGTCACCCTTTTAATAAAAGTCAGAACCCAAAGACTTTGAAATTTGAACACATTGCGAACTTTTTCTCCTGTGCTTTTCATGTTACTAGGACTGCAAAGGGTACATTAAATAATAGAACTCCTCTGATATTCCAGAAACAACTGCCAACAGTAGCTTATACAAAATCTGTTCTCACACATTTTCAAAGAAAATATCCTGATCCAAATACACATTCGAACTTGGAGTAGTTATGCAGAATGAAAGAATACTTCTTGGTTCATCTCATGGGGAATCACTACTCAGTTTAAACCAGCATGAGTCATTAGAGGTTCAATATTAAAGCAAAATGGAATTAACTTGAGACTGCTCTTTTTTCTTCTTGGGGACTTTTCTGTTCAAAAATTTGCAAAAAAATGCTTCTGAAAGCTTTGGAGCTTAGATATGAAAGCTTACATGCTGGTATCAGAATTAATGCGCAACAGTTTTGGTGTTTGGTTTTGGACAAGGAAGGGCTTCCCCTTCACCCTGCCTGCCAGCTCATTCACTGTGTGAAAAAAAACAAAAAAACGGGGACTTGATTTTTTAAGGGATTTATCTTGCTTGCTTTTGTTTGCTTGTTTGTTGTTTTCTTTACCTTGGAAAACCAGGCACAATGCTGGGTTTTTCCCAAACAGAAGTAATCTTAAAGCCACTGACTGCCATAAATAAATCAAACAAAACAAGAAACATCCTCTGGGCCTGTAGAAACCTCCTGTAGCTAATTTCCTTAATGTCAATATAGCTATATTGTTAATGTTTTGCATATCATTAATATTCTTGGAAGAAGGTAATGGGAGTTGTGAGTAAGCAATAGAAAAATAAAATACCGATAGTCCAACCTAATTACCATCAAAACCAGAGAGTGAAGAAACTATTCACTGACTACATGGAAAAATAGTACTGCCATATCTGAAGATACTATTTTGAAAGGGGAAAAAGTTTGTCAGTGAAGTCTCACTAAATGGAAAGAGCTATAGAGCTCTTATTTTTACTTCAATTGGAAACTATAGTAGAGGTAAATGGAGAAATGTCTATTAGGTCAGCTGTACTGTCACACTGACACTTCCATGATTTTTCTTTTTTTTGAGTCCTCATTTTCTTACACAGACAAAGCTATTGATAGTCACAGTAAATCAAAGGTAATTACTAATGATTAAATTTAGTTAGTGTTAGGAGCCAGTGGATATGTGGTACAGCAGCATGTGATCATTGTGTGACAGTTGGAACATCTTGTGATTGCTGTGTCTTCCTCAAGACAGCCAGCAAAAGCCCGTGTTGTCAAAAGCAGCTCACTGGGCTTGCATTTGTGATGTTGAGAGAGGGTGACCTGCTGCAAACTAGAGTTTGCTTCATCTTTCACCACAATCTATCTTGATTTCAACGCTGCCTTTCACAGAACTGGCGTTTTCAAGAAGATAATTTTTATTTTGCTTTTTGACCTTTGCTGCAAGCCTGTAAGGTAACGGCAGCTGCAAAAGGGAGCCTGTAATCCTTTTAAGATTGTTCCCAGGAAATTCTGCCCAGGGTTTCTAAAGTGACTATGGTTCTGTCATAATTTAGTTTGGTTATTCCACCTGATTTATCCTATGATTCTATTATCTTTTAGATCAAAACCATCAATGTTTCAGTTTTTCGTAGTATTCCATTATTTACACAATTTTGACATTGCATTTTTCATATATCTTCAAAATAAAAGCAAAAGTTGTAATGTCCATCGGAACAGGAATTTTGGGTGTAAACCAGATCAACTCCAGAAATGGTATTATTGCCCATCTTTGCTACTGAGAAAAGTGTACAAGTTTGCCAATTAAACTTTTTTCATTTGTACATGATAGATTCAGCATTATTGCTATCCTTGCTTGGCACTGTAGTAAAGAATGCATTATTGCTCATCAGCTGACTGATTGACAATTCACAAAATAATTTATAAAATAGCTATGATCTCTAGTGTCTGAAGCTTGACTTTAGAAATACTTTTTGTTTAATTACACAAACTGGGTACTTCTGAGGTGGGAAAATTCTGAAATCTTTGCTCAGTTTAATTATAAAAATATATGTTTTGTATCATTCAGATGTCCTATGAGGAGTATTTCTGTGGTCTATATTACCATCATCAGGAATGGTAGCAATAGCATGGTAAAATTCACAAGATTTCTTTGACTAAATTTTTAGACGACACATGGTATTGTAGAAATGATAGAATGCTAAACAGACAAAATAATTTAAAGCACCAGCTAATGTCTGGCTGCATACAACATCTGTATGCATTTTAAATGTCATTTTGGGGCCACAGCAATTTGTGGAACAAGCAGATCAAGGCATTTGCAGCAGCATTTTTTGAAAAGACAATTCACTTGAAGAAGTTGACGGTGTTTTACACTGTCATTTTTAATTATCTTCTATCAGTGTCAGTCTGAACTTCAGTTTTGAAAATATGATTTATTAATTTAGCATAATTATGCACATAGGTAAGTTAAGAAGCCTACTTTATTTGGAAATGAAAATTAAAAAATTCTATTTGTACTATATTTTTAAAGGTTTTTGTTTTTTCTGAGCATAGATACTTTTTTCTTGTTTTCTCTCTGTCTGCACTGATGTGATGAGGTAAAAAGCTCATTTCTTTCCAAATGAATATATAATGATGCTAGTACTAAAACAGTTAACTGGATAGCTGATATTTACAAAAATCTTAGAATGTAACGACTTCAAGTTCTTTGTTGAATATTCATTAAATATCCTTTTCTCACAGGGCTTATAAATCTTCTGAAATGCAATACATACACACTTTAAAATTTGACAGAAAACACTCATATTTCTAAGATAGAGGGTTTTTTCTTCTTTAAGCACTCTCTCAAATCATATATAATCAGGAACATTGGCAACACTGCTGCTCAGAGAAGGACAGAGTGAACATCAAGAAATCCAAATGAATTCAGTCCCATTAAATGTAATGGTGTGGTAAATCTCACTATACCATCTGCTGTAGAGCACTGATACACTATTGGAATTCCTCATCTTATTTACATACCAGATAAGAATGTGTTAGTAGATTTATATGGCGAATGAATACCCAGAGACAAAACTAAGTTTCTAGCCTACTCACATCTGGGGAACATCTACATCTGTAGAGCATTATACAAAAACTACTGTAAGTTAGCCTTTCTGTGAGAGACCTTGCCATTTCATTCCAACATTACCCATTAAACAAACAAAAACAAACAAAAACAGTGAAAAGTTCCTGGAAACACTGGTGGGACCTGAGTTACTTCATCAAAAGAAAACATAACCTTCCCTAAATTAGTGCATATTTCTGAAGGAATTAGCATCAAACTTTGTAGCAGATAGGTTGTATCATATTTAAAACATCTGTGCTGTGAGTTCAGAAATTACCCTGTGGCAAAACATTAAGGAAAATATGCCACAGATTTATTTTTGCCCTCTCTTTACATTTAGATTGACACTAGTCATATAACTAGATGCATAACTTTCATTTACTTAATGCTGAAATAGAGCTGAACTTCAGCCCAGTTTTACAGCAGATCATATCACAAGTGTATTTTGCACAGCTGAAAGTATTTGAACTATAGAGGAACAAAACACATTGCAAAGTAACCTCCACCTGATATGCTCTTCTTTGTCATTATATTTAATAAATGGGGGGCTTACTTGGAAATGGCATGTTCTTTGTGCACATTGATTATAAAACCCATCACTTGTCAATTCAGTTAAACATTAAAGTTCTAATACATCAGAAGTGCATAGGGGTGCTGACCTGGGCTAAGAAAGCATTTTATGCAGGAATATTAATAGAGTTCTTCTGCAGCAGCCTCATGTACTTCAGATTGGAAACCTCTGAACCAAAGCCAATTGACAGTAACATATTTGGAAAGGAAGATGCTTTTAAATTACCTCCTTTCCATTTAATCAGACAAGCAGCCTCTGAATCCCAAGCCGTAGGTGAATGTTTAAGAGAACATTCTTTATATAGTTAGCTGAACCATGCCCAAGAGCGCCCACTGACAGCTTTCCTATTACCAGAAGGACAATGAATCATATGAACTTTGCTGACACACATGCTATAATAATTGTTACATTTTCTTTTAGAATATATCCTTGGGCTCACTTTTGGCCTCACCTTAAAGGTGACAGCTTGTAAGCTACGTATCCTAGCCTGTCACTAAATCATCAACAACAGTTCATAAAATATCCTGTAATAATTCAGTAGTGCATTGGTACTGATCCTAATGGAATCAGACATCAGTAGTTATGCTATTTCCTCCATGGATTCTGGATTCTTCTATTGAACATTTGTTAAAACAGTCGTTCATCTACAGCGTACATATTCCTGCCAAGTTTCATGGAAATATTTCTATTCATTATTTTGTAACATCAATTCTCAGTAGAAGTTCATCTTTTCTGTTTGGAAGCCAGTCTGGTGCTATATAGGCATCTTTGTTTCTTATAGGAAACAAAGTCATGTACATTAAAACAGACGCATTCACATTCCCCTCAGGTTAATGGCCTGTTTTACAACAGCTTTCCAAGTAGGAAAGCTAAAACCAGAAAAAGTTCTGTACTTTTCAATACCAAAGCCCTATGAATTAAATCTTTTGTGTTCAAAAGCATACCCTAGGCACTCCACATTCAACTCCACTTGATTTTTCTTCGCTGAATGCTCCAGAGGTGATTTTTGGATGCTACCACAATTCTAATATTAATAATTATTATTAATGATATAGGTACTCTTACATTGGAACACTGTCCATTCAAAAAAAAATTCGTGTTGAAACAATATGATCATCACTTTTTTCTTAACCTTTGTAAACATTTGTCAGTAGAACTGGTGAAAACAGTTTTATTACAGGAGAGACTCACTGGCTGAAATAGATGTTTGTTCTTCCACTGTGTTTATTTATCTTTCTTTAACAAGCATGGCGCCTTTTCTCCCTGATTCCTGGATTATGATTTCTGCAGTATTGACTGCAGAAGCCCCCATGTCCCGCATGAGGGAAGTCCCATCAGTGAAGTGGGCTGTCAAACCTGGCTCATCAGAGTGGGAACATCTTTGCAATTACTTGCAAACTGTGGCCGCAGGTCCACTGAGTGCCCCGCTCTCACGTCGCCTGGCTTGCCTGGGCTGCCCTGGTGGAAGTCGGGCTCCACATGACGAGCTGCACGGATGACAATGCTCTCAAGCTACAAATCACTGTCACCACAGCTAGCAAAGGAGAGATGGTTGTTCATTTATCAATCAGATACAGTTGGCTGAGTTAAAGGCTTGTCAAAGTACTTATCCCCACAATTTTATGCACCTGATTTAACCAGTTAAGTTCTAATCCATTTAGCTGGGCTACTTGTGCAGTCAATAAGTGCCTCCAGAGCTGGAATAGCTTTTGGAATTTCTGTGGTTCTACTTGAAGACTTAAATGGCTAAATATAATTAACAGGAAATCCATTTTCCATATTAAGAAATGCTGGGATTTATTTCATAAAATAATTGCAGTTCAAGCAAGCGGTATTGTCAGATACTGGTTTTATGAAAAAAATGTGGGATTATTCTGTGAAATTATATGTATATGTATAGTTATTCTGTGAAATTCATTTCCACATAATATTATGATTTCTTCTTAATTTTCATTAAAGTAGCCTATATTTTGTTTTAGAGAGAACAAAAATAATATGCAGGAGCCATAAATTCTTTGCTTGGTTTCCTTATGCCCCATTTATATCTTTCAAAGACGGTATCATTTCTAGGTCTGGCCAATACAGACAAACCTATGGCTTACAAAACAATGTTACTCTTGATCTTCTCCAAGGACTCCGTAGAGGCCCCTTACGGAGTGCCAGACATGGGTAGATATAAGGAATGCCTGGAATACAATTCCTCAAGGTCAGTGTGAGGCTTGAGGTCTTCGCAGTTCCAACCTGAGAAAACATGTTTCCTTTTCCTTCTCCAATCCCCCCGAAGTTGTCCACCCCACATGTCTTTCTTCATATCTTCAAAGCTCAGGTTCCCACAAAAGCTTCTGTATCCATTAGTGTTTTACCATCTATTTAGGATTTTTCAGATTCCTGAGCCTGCTTTCTGCCTGCTCAGAGAACTTTTCCAGACTCTACCTAAACTCTCACAGCAACAGTGAACATCTAATTTCCTCTGTCGCTTGTCACTAAGTCCTTCATCTTCAACTCTGTGATCTATCATTTTATCCTCCCCACACTCTATTTTCTTGCATGTGCATGTCTTGTCTTCATATTTCTTTTCTTTGCTCCTAATCTTCTTCACTTCTAATATCACATTTCCTCACCTTTCTCCTCGAGATAACCTTTACTCTATGTCCAAAGGCATGTAAGAATGTATAGGCATCATGGTAAGTGCATGGTTTGACAGTGACCTCTTTTTTTCCTAAGCATCCCTATTTGTGGTCACTTTTTGCTTATTGTCATATATTTAGACTTTTTTCTTACTAGCAACTCGTTCTATTTACTGTCTGATGGTATGAAACACATGCTTTATTTGGGAACTCTTATTCGGCTAAAAATGGAAGGACCACCTACAATTGTAGTTCTCGTATTCACCTGACCTGCTGCTTTATCTTTAGCCAAAATTAAGAGAATTGGTTGAGTTGCCTGCTTTAGAGAACATGCTATGTCCTAATGAACATTATGCAACTGGGAAATACAGGAGTCATAAAGCCTTTCTGAGATGCAAGGCCTTCCAGAGTTCGCACGGGAGCCGTGTATTTCTATCATTATGGGCAAGGGCTGCAAAGACCAGCTAGGCATTATATTGTTTCCTGTTTTATTTCTAAGACATGAATTTCTGTCCCATTTTCTTTTTTTCTTTTTTTTTTCCAAGAATGCCAAACCATTTCATGCAATCTTATCATTTTCCTAAGTATTTTTTCAGTCTACCGAATGATAGCTACAATAAATACAGTTATCTTTTTGATAGAGGTTGTTCTGCACACTTGATCACAGGTCGATTATTTCAATGTGTTGTGATAATATTCAATACCTCTCTATTTCACATATTTTTTGATATTTTGATAACATTCCATTTATGCAACATGCAATTGCAAGTCTTTCTCAAACATCAATAAATGTTTACTTTGCAGAAGGAAAACTAGCTGCATAGCTTTTAATTCCTCTAATGCAAACTGATGAAATAATCGGAGTATGTAACTTATGGTTCAAAGACAATCAAATTGTTTTATTTGCAAATATGCAATGTCCCAGAGGTCTGAAAATATCAGCTGACCTTCTGGTGACTAAGGCAGTATGTTCTTAATCATGTGCTCTAATTTACTTTACGACATTTCAGCCACTGGTAATCAGCCTGTAGCTGAGCACACAATATTACAAGAGGTCCAATGCAAGCACAGAAGTAGGCACTGTGTAGGCTAAAGAGTCTATGAAGAACTTACCACAAGAGAGGAAGAGAAGCAGACAGATGCACAAACAACAAACTATGCTTATTCAGTTAGTTATGTTAGATACTTCCTGTATCTTTCTTTTTTATCTTAACTTAGTTTTCAATTAATTGCATAGTGGTTTTGCCAAATGAATTATCCCACTTGTGTCTTAGCTGCCCATTACAAAGGAGGGCTTAACTGTTGGCTGACTTGTGGAAGGTAATTTGGGACACTCTGTCAACAGTGAAAATGTATATCATTTTCAAATGATGCAGAAGCTCAGATGTAACCAAGTTACATGCACAAGTCAGACATGATAGTGACAATATAATCTTTATGTTCACTTAACATGGATTGGACTCCCTAGTTCAGCTGCTAATGACCTTGAGATTTGCAGCACATAGCCAGGTACAGAATTGAAGGAACTGAAGCACCCCAGTCACTCTTCCTTTCTCTAGTCCATTTAAGAAGGTAGAGAGGAACAAAAGAACCTCAACTGACCTTCTCAAGATTGATTCTTGCAACACATAGAAACCACATTGCCCTCTGTAGATGAAGATTATGACACTTCTTTACAGAATACTAAAATCACTATAGAACATACTATTCAATTAATTTTTTTTTGTATCCATACGGTCAGAAAACAACGGTGAGCAATTAAAATACTGAAGTTCTCAAATAAAATTATTAGCAAACAAAGGTATAAAAAAAGTATTGACTTTCCGAACATTTGTATTCTCTCACAACTCCAGAAAATTTTCAGAATTTATTTTGATAAGACTGTGTGCGAAGCAGTGAACCATAGCTCAAACTTAGAGTGAACTAGAATCCATTATGAGTTCAAGCTGCATTCATTCATACATTTTATTTTTCGTTTTTATGCTTCTAAGGTCCTTCTCCACGTGCAGACTTGTACTTTTTGCTTTAGGTCAGCTACAGAATGGCCTGTTTTTATGCTCATTCCCACCCATCGGGAGTCATGGAAATAACATGGAAAATGCTATTTTCTGTCTTTGTGGTCGCACAAGTATATTGTTGTAGAATCATGCTACTTGCCGTCTTAGAATGAAAAGAGGCTGGGTGGCCAAGTGTGGGTGGTGCAGGTGGCCGTAGACTGTTGCTGAAGCACAGCCTCAAGACCAGGAGCATTTATAGCTCCATCCACCCCATAGGGGTGGTTGGCTATTTTTAGCAGAGAAAAATAATATAATGAAACATATTTGTAAGGCAGGGTGAATACTCAAAAGTGTTCCACAGCTATCCCAGTTACTAAACATGGCTAGGACAGCCTGCCAGTCAAGAAGCTGCCAGACCATGGAACAAGCAATAAAACTATCCTGCTCTGAAATATTTTCAGCATGGAAAACTATTTTTTAAATAGAGAACATAAACTCTCCAAAGCATCACGAGCATCATCTTGCTTCTGAAAACAAATAAAAAACACCTTCCCTCTTCTAAAGAACAGAAGTGGCCCACTTCTGTTCCCTCTGCAGTCTCCACATCCCAGCGAGAAGGGTAATTTTGTCTCCAAAATACTAGTGTAGAGTAATAAAAATGCATTGCACCACACGGAATATTTTTCTTTAGTTATCACACTGCACACTTTCAAATATTTTGCATGGCTATGAAACATACAATGGCCCATTCTACCTAGCCAAGAAGCACATAACTCTATCTTATTGACTGAGGGATGTAAGCGTATTAACACTTACTCACACATACAGTGTTTTCCTATGGCATTTTGACATTAACTGCTCTGGGAAAAAATTCCTGAGGTATTCCTAGTGAAAAGGCACAAAATAAATCTAATTTTTAATGGGAGCTTAGAGCTCTCCAGAGCCCTTTTTTCATCTTGAGGTTTTAGCCATGCAGCATGGAATCCATTAAAGGGAGGTGCACTGAAACAATATTGCTGAACAGTGCACATTTGCTCATTACTGAGAAGTTCTGATATAAAACTGGACATTTGTTTCAGGGTGGAATCTTTTCATTCTTGGTTTTGGGGTGGGAAGACAGCAGAAAGAGAGGAGGGGGAATCCTTTAATTGCTAGTGCAGGTTTTAAACCGACGAGCCTCAAAGGCAGAATACTGACTCTTTGATCTTAAAAGGGTTGTAAAAGGATGGTCTCACTTGTGTTTATTCAAATATTTGCAGGTAAATGCTGATAATCCAAACTGAGTCAAAGCTGCAGAATTTAGCATAAATGATTTGCATATCAAGAGCCTCAAAATAAATACCAATTCAGAGATCTTAAATGTTGTCAGAAACTAATCATGACTTGAAATTAACTTAGGGCTTGCCTTCATATGGAAGTCTGTGCTCAGGAAGGCAAAGCATTCATGGGCAACTAACAGTGTCATAGACATGCTTAATCCCCATGAAGAGTGCTGTGTGGTAGCTGTACCTACCCTCAGCAACATACCTGGTGCACATCAAGAGCAGCAGGGCAACCTTGCAGGGCGCAGAAGAGCTGAGCTGACACATGGTGCATCTTTACCCCTAGACATTATCCACCGGAGACCGTCCTTTGGAGGTGGTTTGGTTTTAGTTAATAGCTGAGTGAACTGCTTCCGGCAAGTGTTCTCGTAGATTAATTTCACTTTGCTCTGTGAACTATTTCTGGGCAGAATCATTGATTCTTGAAATACTGGATTCTTGAGAAGTTGTTTTACTATTTGTAATTATTCATGTTTTGAAAGGTATTAGAGTTTCTGAATTACTTGATTGTCTTCAAAATCTATATTTAGCACTTCATTCTTGCTACTTGTTTTATAGCTAATGACTTCTTGGCATAATTTTGTGTCTGTTACTTGACTGAAGGAATGTACATCCTGTATTAGAATTGAGCAAGCAATTTGTAACTACAGATCCTTGACACTTCCTCTCCAAAAGTCAACAAATTTGTCTGTGTTTTGGAAGTCATATGTGTACACAAATTCTGCTATTGGTTACAGGAGATACTAATAATTAGCATTTAGCAAGATCACCTGTACCGCCCAACTTAATGGCCTAACACATAAATTTCAGCCTCTTGGTTCTATTAGAGGAATGTTTAGGGGATCAAAATATAGAAAAGAGGCTAGGAAATCATTTCAATTCATGAGAAAAATTTCAGACTGCTTCCTTTGGTCTGACCTGATATCTCAGTGCTTGGAAAAGGTAGATGATTACAACAGTATAAGGTTAGGTCAGCATTTCAGTTCTTTTCCTTCTGTACATCTGTACATTGTCAGTTTGGATTTTACACGGACAACAAAGAACTGTAAGACTAAGACCAATTCTGAGTATTAGAAAATATATTAATGACAGACTCCCATATAAAGAAGATCTTCAGAAGAGAACAGTTTGCCCTGTCAGCTAGTCACTGCTTACTCAAATCCCTTTTCAGGTGTTTGTTGCATATAAGATCTTTCTCTTTTGACTGACCCATGGTGGGGTGTCCGAAGTCTGAGCCGGTGACATTACAAGTTATTTTTCAGGGAATGAAATCAATACGACCACTTAGTAAATTATAGGAGGTGAGTATAGGTTTCAGTTCACTAGAACCTGGTCTCTAAGAAAAAGTAATGAGTGTCTACTGCATCCAGCTAAGGCTCTTGGGCTGAGATTTTCATAGGAAATTAGGCATTGCCTTGCTGAGCAGAACAATAAATTAACTACCTTTTAAAGACCTATGCCTTAAGAAACATAACTGGATTTCCTCTTTTTGGTTCTGATGTCCTAAGTTAAACCTTGCTGTTAGTACAGTAAGATTAAGATATATTATTTAAAACTCTTTAAAATAAGAGGATTTTTGAGTGATAAGTAGACTCTTTTTATTTCAATAATTGTTTAAAAAATTAATTTCTGGAGAGAATAGTAAAGCAATTTTTGAGGATTCATGGAAATTCTAATAATTTTCTTCATTAAAAGGAAAAACTAAAATCCTTCCGTACCCTGGAAGGAAGTTCCACCTGCACTGGGGAGACGAAAGAGTGCTAACAGAAGTACTCAGCGCCTACCTAACTCCAGACCTGCCCTCTGATGATGGTACTAAATTCTGACATTCAGCAAAACTTCTCTGCTGGTGTTGCCATAGTTCCCTAAGCTCAGCACCTGCAATCCAGCTGCTTCCCCACTGCGATGAGTCATTGACATTTCAACACTCTACTTCGTCCACCTTATTGACTCTCTAACTTCCTGCCTTATTGCTTTATTCTTTGGTTATCTGCACACTTTTCTCAGTACCCTTCTACCATTCTTTTTTCAGTCAGATGTCCACAACTTATCTGACTCTGAAATTTTCATTTACGATATAAATATCTTACTAGTGCTATTCTACCACTCTTCCCACATCTCCTTTCTCTGTTATCCACTCCTCCTATCCACAGAACATACTTAGCACAGTTGGCATATCTGGACTTCACCCCAAGGAATTTGATCTGGAAAGCAAAATAATAACTAACCAACAAGTCACACTTCTTGGTCATTAACAACAGTTAGTATAAGCCTGTTGCCGTCTGTGCATGGTTCTAATCTCCTCACTATTTTCTGAGTTACACAAGGGCTTTGTTTATACTATACATGTTTTTAATTTTGAAATTTAATACCTATGCTAAAGTTTTTCAGGAAAAAATGTGTACAGGTTTCATGTTCAGCTACTCTATGTGTAGTTGGCCATTGTATACAGAAAAGACCTTGAGAGTTGTTTTTTCTTCCGTTGTGCTAGATATTTTTCTTTTAATTCATTGTGATCCCACTGTATTTCCTGATGTCATCTGAAAACACAAATTTAGTATTTTCCCTCTTGCAAACCTAAAGCACATTTTCAAAGGTTAGGTTAAAGCTGACTGAAAATTTGATGCTACTAACCTCCCTCCTTCCCTTTTTTATGCTATAGCAAGTTAGGAGTGAAAAAGAAAAGTGGAAGTAGATTGATATATGATTTAAGTAAGATCAGATTCTGGCTAGAAGTATCTGCACAGCAGTTGAAGGCTATTAGGTTTAACATGGACTTCATCTCTCTCACTGATGGTGATTAGTTACAGTACAGTAGCTTGTTTAGTTTCCTGCTAATAAGGAAATGCAGGCTTAATACATGCCTCTAGAAGAATAAGATCTTTTGTCAGATTTATTTTACATATCACAGCACTGTAAATTTTATTTCAGCTTTTTTTTTTTAATTTCCTTTTGTGAGATGCCAAAAATCTCAGTTTCTGATGCAATAAGAATTAACACCTCAAGAAATTCTGCTCATGAGTCTTAATGATACTTCTTGGACTAAATACAAATGCATGAAGAATTTGAACAGCCAGTGGCTGGCTCTTCAGTCTCACTAAATTTAAGTGAATTTATAGTGTTCTGTACCTCAGAAGATTTAGTCCCATGTAGTAAGTCTTGTGGGATTTCAACAACAAAATCATAGGCTTTTGATCCTGCTGGTACATGCTTATCTTAAATACATGAGTAATTTAACAGACTTATCTGGGACTGCTCAAGGCCTTAAAGTTGATAGTATATTTGCAGGATCATGGCCTTAACATGGGGGAAAAATAAATTTGTAAGGATTTCTTATTTCAGTTCTGGAACATTGTGCTCATAAGTCCTCATGACTGAAAATCAGACTATATCTCCAGGTTTATGGCATTGCTTCACTTTACAGTCACCGTCATAAAAAATAGATTAATATTGTTCCATTGTGTATGTGTTTTACACATTCTTTCCTGAGTTTGTGATAAGCCATTTTCTCTCTTTTTTCCATAAAAGTTTTTGCTATGTGACTTCCAAATTTTAATGCTTAATATGATCTTTGAAAAGCTATAAACTTTTAACAGACTTTAAACATAAAGTTTATAAATTGCTGGGAAGTCTGTGGTTTGATCCCAGGAAATCCTGATTAATAGCCTTTAGTTTTTGTTAGACCACCCTGAATACACTGTGAAAAACAGTTGACTCATTTTATGGCCATTTAGATTGTAATTCAACCTACTAAATTTATAACAAAAATTTAAAAAACACTAAATGAAGACATAAGAATTTATATTTCTTCATATAAGCCCATATGCTGAGCACATTTCTTGGTCTATTAAATTCAGTCTTATAAATATATAATTCTGTATATTTTCTAACCCCATACAATCTATTTTTAATATAAAGAGGGCCTAACTCAAAGACAGTGTAGTTAATTTGAAAGTAATTGTGTTCATAATATTTCTATTGGTTTTCATTGATCAGGATTTGCACATTTAAAAGCGAAACTATTTTACATGTTTGTTTTAGGAACCGTCCTAACAACATTTTAGGTAGGAAGTGGAATGTGTAAAATAATTTAGCAAGATAATTTGCCAGACAACCTGTTTTTTTCTTTTTATTTAATGTGTACCTTATATAATGTTTTAAGAACATGCTAACTGCACTCTACTCTTTATTAGTTGCAGTATCAATTAAAGGAAAGATATTATATTTTATATTGGTCTAAATCTTGACATTACTACTCCAGGTCAAGGCATAGTGCTAAATATGCTCATTTTGATTAAATATTGTGGGAATCTGGGGGGGCTGATCACCTTACAGAAGCTTAATTCCTTCACAGACAAGATTCCCAGAAACTTGAATGGGTGTTCGTCCTGGTGTGGGTCCAAGCAAAGGTGGGAAAATATGGCCCATAATATGAAATTACTATATAAAATATAAGATCTATCTCTACAGAGGTTGTTTTCATGTACACATGTTGTGTTCATGTGCACACACAGAAAGGAATTAGATTTTTTTCTCATTATTATTTTTTTTTAAGGAGGTCATAGTATTAGCAAAAATAATATTCCTTCCAAAGATCAACCTTCTATGTTGCTACCACAGAAGGCTGATAAGTGAAAAAAAAAAAAAATTGCATACTCTGCAAAATTTAACAAATCACAGTGGAAAAAAAAGTAAACAGAACATATATATATATAAAAAGACCTCTAATTGTTAAGTAGTAATATAACATGAATATATTTGCATTATATCTTTCCAATACACTTGAATTTACTTTTTCTTTTCATGAAAAAATAAATGATTTTACAAATAATAGAAAATAGAGTTTACTATTTCTAAAATGCTTTTAACATAGGAAAGGGAAACATATTTTAATATTAGTGCTTATCACAGCATTTAAGGCATCACCATCCCCCCTCAAGCTTTTTACTCTTAAATAAAAAACAAACAATCCTATTGTTTTCCTAGCTTCACTTTGCTTGTAGTGATTGATGTAGAATTTTACTGCCATCCAATGGCAAGGACCTATTATAGCCTAAGTAAATGTCTAATGCTTTTTGACCAAATTGTAGTCTAGGGAATTTAACTTATGTAGTACACTTAGAACTTACATCAATACATCTCTGTTCGTTACACAGTGAGAAAGAAATATGGCTACAGTTTCAATTTATTCTGTGTTTCCTAATTCAATTTAATGCTGAATTACTAATATTGTGGTACATAATTACCTAAATGAATAAATCAACCTAAGCTACTCACTAAAAAGAGCATTAGCGTATAATATTAATTTTTGCATGTACCTTGTCATGTTAGTTTAAAAATTCCTTTTTTTACAATTAACAGTGTTTTCCTTGTCAGCAAAATAACCTTTTGTGAAAAAACTGTTCTCCATTTTACTTATCGTGTCTGGAGACTTTGTTACTGTACACTGAAGATTCTCTTTATAACTGTCAAACATGTTTGTTAATTTTTTTTCCTTTTACACACACACACATACACACACACACAAACCCCTAAGACGGAAAGACAGTTGCTGAAAAGTATGATCTGAAATATCTAGATTTTGGTATGCTTTTATCTTCTATATTTCTGCTGATTCAGACTCAACTGGTAGTCCAATCTGTAAGGTCACCTTTTAGGTTTCTAAAGTGCAGTCTAGGATTAACACAGTTCATTTTTTCACATATTTATTTTAGAAAGGAAACAACATAGATGTACCCAAAGGAAATAACTTCAGATGATGGGCAAGAATTTAAAACCAAGCCTGTATTTTGTACTGCTAACAAATAATTACACAGTTGACTTATAACCTCTAGGGCATCTCGATGCTGGGCCAATTACAGTAGTTTATGTGTATGTGTCAATGATACATCTCTACTTCCCTCCATCTTTACATGATGAGGAACATCCCTGGATTTGGTTAGAGGGCTCCGTCCCCTTAGCAGATGGACTCAGATGAAGATAAGGCTGGTCTTCTCCTGCCTAATTTCTGCCTGTGATTCTGCAGAGTCTGGATCACTATTGGTAGAAAGAGAAGGAGGAGGAATTTCATTCCAAATCATAAAGAGGATGACAGTACTGAAGGTGAAAAAAGTAAACTGTACACTTAAAATAAATGTGATGTGTAAATTATTTTCAGGAAAAATTCAGTGGTTGTTAAAGGAAAAGGAAAAAAAAAAAACCTTAACAGAATTGGGAAATATGTAAGTTTAGAATAAAAGAGAAAAAATAAATAACACAAAAAAGAGTAGATTCCATTATTCCTCTCATTTCATTTTAGCTGGATGACTTCTCATGTAATGTCACTTCATTAAAATTGTTCTACATTGCCTGTTAAAGTCAATGGATGCATTCTCAGTGACATAAAAGAGAACTGAAACAAGTCCCCATTTAAGCAAAAATGATATTTTCAGGATTTCACATTGCACTGATGGCTACATGTTGTTCCACATGTACATTTCAATCAAATATTTGCAAAAACTTTTTTGTCTTCTCACAAAGATGAAACCGTGAATATCTGATTTAAGCATCATAACATTTAGGAACACTATGTGAGATGTTCTCTCAATCTCTTGCTATTATTTTAACTCTTTTTTTGAGCTCATAGACCTTGGCTATGGTCTTTGGTTATTACCATAGTTGTACAAGAAGTAGAATATTAAATTAAATTACATCATTAACCTGGAGCACTTTACTCCAGATAAAATTAGTGGAGATGAAGCAAGAAACAGAATACAGAACAAGGTCCCAGAAGAATCAGACAGGGATATGCCTAAGACAAACTCTTTGCTTACGTAAATAATTACAAATTTAAGGCTTTCCTTCTATAACTGAAATGCACTGATGTTAATCAGCACAAACTCGTTGCAGTGATCATGAAGGGAAAAGAGTACCATGCTTACAAATATCAGTATTAACATAGGCATGCTTAGGTTATTTGTGACGTTAGTGCTTTAACACTGCAAAGATGAGTATAATAGAAAAGTACATAGAAAATGAGGATCATGGGAAACATGTGCTTTGTATTCTTGTATTTATTCTACAATTAATATCAGGGCACCACAACGGTACCTGGAAAACAAAGCTCACTCTTCTCTCATTATTGCTATATTTGATTGGAAAATGAGTGAAAAAATCTCTGCACACTTTTTATGTTGAAAAATAAAATTTCATGAGATGTTAACATTCAAAAACTTTATAGCTGGTTAAGAACAGGTGTGATTGTCATGATATCATGACATACAGATGTATTCCCCCCCCCCCCCCCCGAATTTAGATCAGTTTTAGAGCACTAGTCTCAGAAAAATAGCACAGGTGAGTGAAGCGCATGTGTTCTTCCTAGAGAGTATCCATTTATTGTTAGCTAAGTTGTTAATTCATTTTCTAAAATGTTCCCATTGCTATAGATCTCACTATTTTGCAGTATATGCTTGTGCAAATTTATCCACTGAAATCAGTTTTAAATTAATTTGTGCAAAAAGCTATACTTCAGTTTTAATACTCCAAGTCAATATACCTTTCACAGAGCAGAAACGTTCTCATATGCCTCAAAATTCACTTAATCAGTTTCTATAAACGGGTGGGAGGAAAATTTTAACTTCAATCAGTTGTGGCTTCCTGTTTTGAATAATAGTTTTTTTTTCTGTGTGCTTTGTAGGCCCCATTTTATGAGCTGTGGGATAAGGTGGTCTCTGCATGGGTTTGGGGGAGTTCAGATGGTTGGGGCAACCGGGCTGTGGGTCAGCGAGCAGAGAGCTCCTCCTGGTCTCCAAACCCTGTTCATGGGGGACTGGGTTTTAGCCGGAGGCGCCGCTCAGGCATGGTACGAAAACTGCATGGCTGTGCTAGGTGAAGTGTGCTTGGGCGCTTGAGGGCCATCCAGAGCTCTTGCCAACACAAGCAGAGCTGGTAAAATGGAGACCATGGAGAACACAGCATGTAGCTTTTGTAAAGAGGTTACCACTGCCTCCGCTCAGCTGTGTCCCCCACTCTGGGAAATATCAGCACATCCATCCATGACTGCTTTTGGCCAAGAGCTGAGGAGACCCTGTGTGGTGACACAAGGTAGCACACGCGGCCCTGACGCCGGAAAGGGAGAGCGCCTCGGTCCATCAGCCTCACCTGAGGACAACGTCTTGTTCGTGTATCCCATCCTTTCACTCTCCCTGCAGGTTAATGCATATTCAAACCATGTATCAAAATAACTGGAAGGCAAACATCCACAGAATCGCCAACCTTAATTCCTGAATAAACCGCTCACAGCCGATTGTCTTTTCCCAGTCTAATTTTCTTTGTGTATATTATAATGTTCAGTATGCTCAATGACAATCACTTATGTGAAGCTGCATTTCATTTTCTCTGACCACTAAAACTGTGATCTGCTTTATTTGCCTGAAACAAGTATCATGCACAGATTTTAATTATTTAGTCATGATTTAGCATGCATGATATATGGGTATCATTATCAATGGCTGCAATATTTCTTCTCTTCTTTTGGCTATTTAACATGAGGAAGATGCTCTTTGTTATTAACATCTGTTCATCAGGGACACAGACCTTCTCAGCACTACTAGCACCTTCTGTTTTTGTCAGGAGAAGGGAAAGTGATCAAGAGGCTCATCAGTGCCTAATTTGGCACTGATGTGTTTTCCTTTCTCTTAGCATAGCCTAGATCTAAATTGTCCCTTGAAATTACAGTAGGTTTTAAAATACTCCACAATAACCAGATCTGACTAGGCATAGACCAAGGTGGTACAGATACAAATGGAACATTATTTAAATGTTACGGTTGTGTGCGGGCTACAAGATGAAAAATAAGTTAATAAAAGACGTGGTAGAATTAGAAAATAAGATTAGTGAATTGCTTTAGCCGTGAAACCATCTTCTAGCTATGAAAAGATAGCTAATCTTATTTTTCCCCCACTAAGCTCATTCTAGTTTTTACACAGCCCAGTGAAGGCCTCACAGCAGAAATGTCCCCTTTATATTTACCTTGTTATTATAACAGGCATTTTATTAAGCCTTTTAAGAATGGATCTTTGGTTGGTAGTAAAACAAGGCTCTGGTTCTTTGCTGCTCATCTCTGACAATGTTACTGCAGAGGCACTGAGCCATTTGCAGAAGAGTTTTTGTGGTCTGCCGAGCTGAGATCTTATAGCTTTCCAGTCCAGTTGAATCAGAGGGGATAGCTATACTTTGAGGGAAGACCACACTTGAACCTTTTTGCAGATCCCTCTTAAAGAAATGTAAACAAACAAAAAAAGGACTTTCTACAAAAGCACTCGATTCTGTGAGCATTGCCGATACCAACCAAACATAACAACATTTGTGCTCCAGACCAGGATCTTATTTCTTCCTAAAAAAAAAGCATCAAAATCTGATCATGTAGATAAAAGCAGAAACTTCTTATGAATATACTCTACATGATTAAAACTCCAGCTCCCTATGGTTTAGACCTGGAAGACATTTTAATTATCTATCTAACATCTTGCTATTTCTGGAATTTTGACTGCGAATGTTTCTGACATAGTGTTTCATGGAGTATCCTTTTCTAATACTGTGCTTTTTTTATACTCCAGATGTACAGTAAACAACAAAAGCTTGTTTTATCTTTTATTCTCCATCAGATGAAAGCAAAAGATAACTAAAAGGAAAAAAAAACTTTTAAAGGATATATTTTAATCATAGATATCCTGCTTATAATGTAAAAGTCCTATAATAATCTCAAATATACTTTACCAAATAGACCCAAACTACACATAACTCTGAAAAAATCCAACTGTAAATATTACTGTAAATAAATTAAAAGAAAATCTGCAATTGAAGATTACTTCAGAGAAAAGCCTTTACATCTTTCTCATTTTTCCAGGCAAAAATATTCAGATTTTTGCATGTAATTATTATTTTAAATCAATTTTACCAATTTTCAATACCATCCTATTGGTCAAAAAACAGCAGTACAGAAAAAAATTCTAGACGTGATAATCATAAATGTTTTGCTTTTGAATACATAGGTAGGAGCAACTCAGTCTTCAGTGTGAGTTTCCAAATGTAAGCCAGCCTGCTAAATAATAATACTACTGATAATACATGAGTGAGAACACAAATATAGTATATGAAAAGTAGGTATTAAGTTTATAGTGGAATGTCTTTAAAGTTAACATTAGAGTGACCATAGAAATAGTATTTTTTAATCATGTTGTTAAATGAGAATGAGAAATATCAAGAAACTTGGACAGACTCAATCTGTGCTGAGTGCTTGGGCAGTTTCTAAAATTGCTTTGTCACTTCTTAGACTAGAGTAACTGACAATGATTAAATAAACCTAAGACCTTGTTTAAAGAACCTAAGTGTTCTCAAGTTTCTACTTCCTGGATTGGTCTCTGAATGGAATTAATATCAAGCAAATGATTGATATCTGTCAAGCCAGGTTTTGACCCACTGCAAATGGCTACACTGTGAAAGGGAATGCAGTGATTGGATGTGTGAGCTGGTTAGGTCTTAGCTGTTATGGCAGTCCTGTGCCATATAGCTTGTCCAAATAGAGTTTGACCTCATTACGCAAGCACTGTTCAATGCTGCACTTGACAGACTCTCACAGGACGTTTTAGCTGAAGCATAGCAGCGTGCAAATGGGCTAGCATCTGAACCTGAGTCCTCATGGCAACTGGCACTTGAGTCTGTGCCAGTGGAAGCTGCACTTTGTGATGTAGATATATCTTTAGTATATCAATATCCTTTATCTTCAGTAAGGTCAATAATTCATGAAGTGCAAACAAGTCTGTAAAGGAAGTCTCTAAAGTAGAGACATGGTTTCATGAGATAGGTATGATCTTTTCACATGAGAAGAAGAAAAACAAAGAAAAATGAACTAGTGAATACATATGTACTTTGTAAGATCAGATGAACCATTTTGATGATAATCTAGCTTGTCTTCGTGCATTATGTGGACTTCTATAATTTCTTCAAGTGATTCCTACATCCATAACTTCATGTTGAGAAAGGCTGTCTCTTTAAAAAACAGTATTTTAGAAGAAGTCATGTCAAAATCATTTTATATGATGGGCCTGTTTTGATATTCTGGTGCTTGGTAACAACCACTTTTAGCAGAAGTTATTAAATTAAACAGTTAGTAGAAATAAACCATATTGTTATTTTGTTTCCATTATTGACCATTAAATGCATGTTAATAATTCTAGCAAGGAGATCTACAGGAAATGATTCCTGTTGCCTTCTGCCTCTTTTCTGCTCGCCTGAATAGAAATGGGTTTTTGGAGGCTCATGTGGTCGTCTTTTAATTAGCTGAAGTGTAGCAATGCAAAAGTTGTTTTCGTGAGCAGACAAGTACAGCTGTCCTCCTGTCACACAGAACCTGAGCTTATGCACCTGTTAGGTCCATGATGACTGAATATACACTCAGCTCCGATATTGCCTTGCTGAGTCCGTGGAAGGAGCTTGAGGAGGAGTATGTTATCTCAAAGCCAGTCAGATCTGTTTGGGGTTTTCTAAGTCCGCTCACTGTGTTATGTCCATGGAACTGATTACATATGGAAACCCTCTCTCTGTAGCTACCAGATTTCAGAAGGGCCATTTAGGTTAGCTATATGGTGGCATTAATGCATGGACCCATTCGGGTCTAGCACTGACCCTAATTAAATAAACTCCTGGAAGCCAGGCGCTATGGAACACAATGCAGAGATACTGAATAGCTCTGCAGATGGCGGCTTTGATACAGCAAAACTCATATTGTTTTGGAGCTAATTGGTTGGTCTAACTGAACCCAGCCTGATTCTTCACAGAGATGCTGTGAGAAACATTTGTACTGCCCCCTGCTCGGATTCTGTAACACTTTCCTTCTCTTGGCTTTTGCATTAACTATAACCCAGTCCCTCGTTCTCAGAGAACGAAGAGTTGACTCTGTGTTTGGAGAGCTGATGGCACACACACATTGCATGCGGCCCACCAGGAACTGCTGCTGAAGTACTCTAACCTGTACAAACTGCTTTAGCAGTGCCTCTAAGCTGAGTAAATGTGGAGCATCTGGACTAGCTTTCGAAAGCACCATGTCCCTCTTGAAAATGCTGATTTACTGCTTCTTCCCAAAACAACATCCGAGCCTTATTCTCCTTGGAGCACAGGAGTGTTTAAAACATATATCTGGGGCAAAGATAGCCTTTAAAATGTCTGGAACACTCAACTGTAATTTTTATCTATAAATGACAATTCAGAAGATACTTGCACCTATGTAACTTTTCATAATTTTGGCAATGTCATAAGAGTATCCTGAGTGATCATTTCAGCTCAGCATCTCTGCACAGCAGGTCACAAATAAAAGGTCAGATCATCCATGCAATATGTTGACCATTATTCCTCTACCATGATAACAAGTCATGAGACTATCAAAACTCATCGCTATCTCTTAGCTAGGCAGCCTTAACATGACAAAAAGTATATACAGGGAACGAGTTTGTAAAAGGCATCCTGCCTGATACATGTAAAGGTTTATGTTAATAGTACAAAGACAGCCCAGTGTAATAGCAGCTGATAACCTATAGCACACTTCATGTGCAGAATTAAACCTTTTCACCTCTCTGTAATGAGGGTGGAGAGGATTCTCCACTGCCGCTTTCCTCATGTCACCTGGAAAGGGTTAATGGCACCACTTACCCAGAGAGCTGTGCACCTGAGAGGCCCAGCCTGGCCAGTGCCTCCAGCTATAAAAGGCTGCAGGCAAGGAGTGACTGACTGGTTGCTGGAGTGAGGAGGCTCTGTGTGTTAGCTGGGAACCAGAAACTTTGGAAACTTTGTGCTGTTTTGGCTTGGAAACTGGAGGGGCTGAGTGGAAGTGGTAAGTGATTTATGAGGGTGCTATGGCCAGAACTCATGCTGGGTAATGGGAAAATGGTGTTATTTTAAAAAGGGTGACAATGAGCAAGAGGTTTGTGGAGAGAGATATTCCACTAATGAGGAGGGGGTTAGCCTGCCAAAGGGGTGATTCCCAAATTTGTCGTTAGCACCAGAGGCTCTGAGGAGCAGGTGTGAGTTTAGTAGGAGCGGCCCCTTGGCAGGGTGGAAGAAGGGCTTTTGTACTCAGCATGAGCTAGAGTAGGCAAGTGTGGTTCTTCTAAAGCTTGCTGGCTGCTTCCATGAGACAAAAGTCTCTAGAAGCAAATGCCATCATGTTATTAAATGAAAAACAACAAGCTGGTCAAGAAAAACCTGTTGCTGTAAAGTGTTTTATGTGGCTGCTATAAATGTGGCAGTGATATGGTATAATTTGCGGTAAGACTTTACATTTTGGCTGGAATAACAAATAGTAAGTTTGATGTCAGTCCCTTCTTTTTGACCAACTCTTGCATAAGTGTTACACAGTGTTTCAGCTCAAATGGACCGAGTTATTGTGATGGGAATTGGCTTTTTTGTTGGATGATGGGACTTGGTTGATTTTGATGTTGTTCTTAAAATAAAGAATGAGTTGCGAAGAATGCTAGAGTACCAGCAAGAAAAAAGTTTGTGAAGTGCAAACAGCAGTAGGCCAAGTGTTCAAATATTCTGTGTTTCTTCTCTCTGCTCTGGAAATAACTTCAGAGCTCGAGAGGCAATGCAGTCTACGTAATCATTGGTAATCCAAGTGTTCAATACACAGAAACTGTTATTTATTCCATGAAATGGCTCTAAAGGTTAAAATATTTTATGTACCATCACACAAAAAAATTTCCCATGAGATTCAGTCAGGACTGAATTTAAATGGCTTTGAGTCCAGTTAATTCATTTCCAGGCCAATTAGTTTCAACCAGACTGAACCTGGAAAATTGCCTCTTTCAGGAAGTGGCCAGATTCATGTCTAGAAAAGCCCGCTCATATTCTGCTCTAGGGTTTGGGTATAAATCTTTGGTGTTCTCATTAATCTTTTAAGCTGGGGAACATAAACATCTGGAAGCTTGCACTTTCAGAATTCTGTAACAACATCTCCAACTGGTTATTTCACTTCTTTTTGTCTATAATAATGCCCCATTTCATTCTCTATGTATTATTCATATATGCCTTAAATTTAATCACCAACCCACTAAAGTTAAAATCACACTATACCTGAAATATAAACACAATCACACTGGAGTTGAGAACACATTATACTTTATATGTAATTGCTATCATGCTGAGGTAAGGTTCCCACCTTTTTTGCGAAACCACAAAGGCTTTTCTGGTTATTGGTGCCTTTTCCTACCTGTACAACAAATGCCACCTTTTATGGTTATTTTTCTCTTGTGTCCTTTCCTCTCTATGCAGGAAGGTTTTTTTCCACTTCACACTCAGCCTTCTAGTTAGCTGTTTTCTGCCACAGGCAAAAGTGGCATTAGCCAATTAGGAAGTGCCACCTTTGATATCTGAAATCACTCTGGGTGCCTCCTTCGTGTCTCCGCAGCAGAAACGCAGTTGGACACCCTTATGTTACACAGGGAACATCTCCAGCATCAACCAAAACGATGTGTCTTTGCCTGCGCCAGTAGTCTGTGCACTGAGCTCATCTCTGTTGGCAGTCCCTGTCTTCATTTGCTCTCCAGACAATTTTGTGATTTTTAGTATTGAACAAAGACTCTACTATAGACTTGGCCAAGTATTTCTACAGACAACCCTTCTCTATTGCTGGGATGTGGTTTATAATAGCATTCCTGAGTAATGGGACAGTATGCTATGATGGACTGTCAGCATGTCTGTATTTGCATGACAAAGGAATCCAACTGGAGCACTAAAAATCCCTGTTATGAGAGGCACCATGTTAATAGTGCTGGTCTTGTAGGTTGGGCTGTTTAATTGTGCACTACTAGATCTTACCTGGAAGTCTGTGGCCTGATTGGCCTCTTACCTGTCTGCTTCCAAAGATGTCTGCTGTTAGGTACCTATCTCTTCTGGAAGTTTTCTTGGCAGCCTGATTTCTTTTGGTTCTCAGCTCTCTACTCCCTTTAAGCCATGATCTGAGCATCAGCTTTGTGTCAGGATGCCTGTACATGGTATAGAATCATCATGCTACATCATATCACTGGTATTGTGTGCATCATATTGCTGATGTGCCATGTGCTGTCCACCTATTTTGACTTCTGATTTGTGCCTCCTTACAGTCCTTTCAAAGCAATAATGAATTTTGGGTGGACAATGTGTGCAGGATTGTCCTCATTCCATATTTGAAACTTTTTTTGTCAGGCCATCCAGCAAAATCCTAGTTTTGAAGAAAAATGACTCAAAACTTCAGATGTGAAGTTATCATGTTTAAGTGGCTCAGGCTGTTTAGCTGCAATATTTATTCAGTATATGTGTATTAATGTGTCAAACATTGTGTATTCAAATAAAATGCCAGAAGTGTGTGCTTCTAACATTCTTGAACTAAATTAAATTTTTTTTGGTGGAAAGCAAAGTTGCACAGTGCAAAAAAAGCACAATTGGCTTGTGTCTATTAAGCATCCTATTAAAATCTTGATGCTTTGTTCATTTTCTCAGTATTTACTCATGCTTTATATGAAGGTTTCTTGATGCTTTATAGAGAAAGCTGAGCTTTCATGACCTGTGCAGTACCTGGGGTCAGCAGTGCATAAGTGGAGTAAGAAAATTTTATATCTGAATTGTGTTGCCTGGCTATAATTAAAACCACTAATGTTGTTCTAATGCTGCCTTTGTTACAGGAATCACAGCAGTGAGTGCTACATCTCACCTTATGTTATCTTCAAGAAGCCTTTCATGCTTATGTATTTAATTATCTAGCTTTCTTTTAATGTATTTGTCAAGCAATCTTAAATATATTATTGCAATACCATATCTGCAATAGTATCTCCACATAAACAAATGTGCTTTTTAACTACAGCATTGAGAACTCCCTCTGGTAGGATTCCCAAACTGCTCTGCAGGTTGCTGGCTACAGCAGACTACCAAAACAAATCTCTTACCATGATCAAGGTCAGAGCCAGGTCAGTCATTCACAGAATATTACATCTCTTCTTGGAAGCAGGAAGCATTTGATATTTGATTTCCCTGTGCACCATTCTTTGATGGATTTTCCTTTTCTTTCCTGCAGAGGGAAGAATCTGTTATGTTAAAATTGTTATGTGTATTTACATATAATGACTGATATACATTTAATACTGATAGTGTCCTGGAAAACCATTAAAGAAATATAACTTCTGCTCTGCAAAAGTATGTAGTATGCTCTTCTGCTGGTGTCTAAGGTAATCCTTTATGGAAAAACATTTTCACATGAAGACACTGGTCGTAATGACTTACATTTACATCAGTTATTTCTCTTGATGCTCATGAATTGCTAGAGGACACTAACACGGAGATAAATGTTTAATTCCTAAATAGACTTCTGCAATGATTTATGAATGATTTAGGAGAAAAACACTGCTGCCACTTTAGCTGGCCAAGTTACTTGCCTAATCTTGTTATGTTAGTTTGCTAGGGTAGGTCCAAGACCTCCATTGTCTGTATATGTATGTATATACAGCTATGGAAAAGCAGCTGACTAAAGTAGGGGTTTAAACCTGAGTGATGTTCATGCATCCTCCAAAATCCTTTGGTTCTAGAGCTTTTGTGGCAAAAAACCAAAAAGATTACTAGATCTGTTGAAGAACTCTTATTTTTAATTGTATGGCTTTTCACTTTTTTACTGTGGAGTTCATAAAATTCTTATTTTGCATAGTTTTGTGAGGTTGGGTTTTTTTAGTAGTGTTTTTGCTTAAGCTCTAGTACTTGCTTAACTTTTCTCATCTCCTGGCACCTTACATACTAAGGCTAACAATGTCTCCCAAAGTAAGGAAAAACTGAAGATACAGACAGCTTGTGGTATACCTTGCCTCTTTAGCAAGAAAGCTGGCCTCTTAGTGTTCTGTGAGTGTTGCTGTGCTGAAATGGGTAGGGAAAATACCTTGGTTTTAGGGAGTTAGAAATAAGTAAATAAAAAAAAATTACTGAAATGAAATTGCTATTTGTGACAAGATCATGACAGCTGTATGTTACAGAAAGCTAGAGATAGGACTGGCGGCAAAGCATTTTATTGAACTTAATGATTAAACACACACCTCTGGTAGGCTACCCATACTGCAAGGCAAAAGCCCTGGCTGTTTCATAGTCTTTCATGAATGACCTCAACACATGACCAAGGACCAAAGGAGGGTTTAAGATCAAGATGCCATAAGCCAGAGGAAGCTCACAGACCAAAATATGGGCAATTTGGTCAAGTGCAGCTATGCTTAATTTTACTAAATGACTTGTATGTTGCTCACATCTGGTACTCCAGGAGCAGAATAAGTAGAAAGGTAGAACTTAGGAAATTCACAAGTGTATGAGCTCAGCAGCATGATCTTTAAGCTATATAACAGAAATAATGGAATATATTCACTTTAAAATAGTTATGGAAAACTAGATTAAAAATGTCAATTTTGTTAGCGTAAAACTAAGGGAGTTTGTGCAATGTTATGTGGCTTGCAAGTTCTCCAGAGTAGTAAAAAGGTCGCAAGTAGGAATATCACTCTGAGTTTATCATAGTGAATAGAAACAAGAGTAAAATGAAAAGTCTGTGTGATCACACTTTTCCCCTTATGTGAGGATAGGCACTGTTAGATTCTGTGCCAATATGCCCTATAACTAATGTGATACCTGTTTGTGTACACAGTAAAGAAAAAAATAGATTTTTTTTTCTTGTCATTCCTGATCCAGGTGTTTAGAATGGAATAAAATAATCTTGTGCCAGATACCACAAATATGACAAGTTTATTAGTGCAATAATGTGTCTCATTCTTTGCATTCTAGTTTGTAACACTTGATACTTATGTTCTCAAGATTCTGGTCCTTTTGTTTGCAAAGGTTTGGTCTTAAAGTAGAATCTAAGTTCTTACATGCCTAAAAGCTGAAAATATGTCATTAAAAATCAGAAGCTTGTACAAATACTTATTTGACTCAGTTTCCTCTTCTGTACTGATTTCCCCCTGCTGTCACTTATGAGGAAACATATAGGACGTTGCATAGCTCTGCCTGTATGAATGGAATATACTCTGGAGAATGCAAGTTCCCTTTAGTTTGCTAAGCTGTTATTACTTCTGTGAGTGCGTCTATATATCAGAACCAGAGGGAGAAAGCAACGTCATCTTCATAAACTGCTCTGCAAATATTTTCATGTGCATGTCCACAAGAGTCTTAAATGTAGCTTCCTAAAAAATAAGATTTCTTAACTACTTTTGCTCAAAACAGAGGAGTCTGCAAGCAGTGTATGTGCTAGAGAAACTGTAACACACTTGTGCTTCAGACTTATGATTCCCTGTTTCCCCTTACTGTACCAAGAGTAAACCAGATGACAATTAAGATCATGTGGTACTACCTGGTGTATTACAGTGGAGCCAAATACCTCCATTGCCTGATCTTCCTGCTTTGACTGCTCTAGGCGTCCTAGGTTGTACAAGTAGAAATACCAAAGATTCTTCTACTAGCTTGACTAAGTGCATAATCCAGTGGTAAACTGTACTTATTTTGGCATTTGTGTCCTGTTATTCAAAAGAGATGAAGATTAAAATATGAAGTAAATCCTAATACAGAGTGCCAGTGGTGGAGAGCTGGCTTTCTCTTATTGTTTACGGTCCTTTAACTGCTTGTTAAAGATGAGAAGACGAAAGGTGCCTTGAAAGTTTTTAGGGCTTGTTACCCTCCTATCTACCCTCTTAGCCTCCAGTGCTATGAGAAAGATAGTAAAAACCTTCATAATCTTCACGAATTTCTTTTAAAATCAGTTATACAGTTTATTAACTGACCAAGAAGATGAAATTGAATTTGGGGATACTAGTCAATGCCCATAGCTGTTTTTGGACAGTCAGTCTAATATTTGTGGCAGGCATTTCTGCAAGTCTTTCATTAGCATGATGACTATCGTTCTCAAAGCTATGGGTGCGTTTTTCATCACTTGCATTAAATCAAAACCTGAAAAGGTAGAGACCTTTTTTGTATCGAGGAAACATGTAAATGCTGGTTTAGCGCAATAAATACAGTGGTCTTTCATCCAAACAGTCTCCCTCTCTGACAAAGAAACGTACAGATGCACATAATGTACCTTTTTGGTTTCTTCTCTCCAATTATGCTAACAAGCTTCATGCTGAGAAAGGATTAGGGCTGATGGACAATCAAAGACAATGCTGCCTTCCTGGTAAAAAGGTGTGAAAAGATATAGGCACTAGAGCAGGAGTTATTAGGCATACCTGCAGGAGGCCATATGACTAAGTTCGGCCAAGAGAGACTGAAGTATAGAAAATGCTTAGTCACTTTTCTAAGCTCTTCAGTGACAACTTTAACACCTTTTGATTCTAAAGGGAAAGCCACAATGCAAATATTCCTCTGACAGGTTCTGCTTAGTGTTTACCACTCAGCGGGACAGCCATGACACCTGGCTGAGTAAAATTCCCAGTGGGAGACTAGCACTCGGCCTACCAGCGGGGCACGAGCACCTGCAGCATTGGAAAAAGCACAACTGAAGCTTAAAGAGGCAGGAAGGCCCTACGGAATAAGCCCTCTACCAATTTTATCCTGTCTTCTGCAGTGTAAGAGGAGGGAATTAAAAGGTAAAATCAAAAGGAATGCTCTGCAAGTCCCTCTCATACTTTTTATTAACTGTGTTATTGCTTCTTGGGAGCACTTTAAAGAATAACCAAAGCAAGATCATCAGGGAAAGACAATTTCTTGTTCAATTGCATTACCAAGCCATTATGATTTACTTTTTTAATAAAATTTATACGCACTTCAGCTCACTTGGTCTTTTATTCAGTCTCTCCCCTTAAATATTTTACTTGAATTCCAATAAGCAAGATTTAAAGATTGGATCCATTTTAGTTCTGCTTTGTAGCTGGCTGTTTATTATCCCCTTCAAAACTAATTCCTAACTTTGTACAGTTCTTTTAGAACACCCTAATTACATCTTGCGTGCTCTCTGACTATATGGACTATTGATATTAGCCTGTGAAGCCCACTGGTCTCCAATTGAACTAATCATAAAATACTATGTAAACATCTCCCTGCATCAAGGATATATATTAAGTTACATTCCACACAGACAATGTGAAATAAAAATATTGTAACTTAGAAATGGGTATCTAACACAAACGTTATTAATGTACCTCCCAAAGACTGCTCAGAGGCAAAGGTGACGGCAGGGGCGGAGGTAGCTGGTTACAAGCTGCCTTCTCCACCATCTGTGTAAATAGTGGAGAGGTGGCCCCTCAAAGTTACAAGGGCTGCAGTTTCAAATATTAAACTACAAAAAAGTCTATCTGTGACTGTACTAAAAAATTGCCTCTAGTATCTCTTCTTTTCTTTTTGGCTGCTGGTATTAAGAAAAATACCAGAAGACCACCAAGGAAGAAAGGGGCAGGAAAAGGACATAGGCATAATGAATGCAAAGATTTAATTGACACACTAGCTGTTCGTACTGTCTGTTCTCTTTGTAGAGATGTTATCCTTTGCATATTGATAACACTAGTCTTCTAAAGAACCATATTGAACTGAGTCATAAAACAGGCAAAATATTCCAAAAATAGTTTCTTTAAAAAATATTCTCTTTCCCAAAAGCCAAATATCCTGAGTGTCAAAACAGCTAAGCAGAATGTTTAGAATAAGTTTTGAGAGACAGCTAACAGTGTTAAAATAGCCTTAAATGATCCTCACTGTGTAGGTATATGGACTCCGTACCAGTAGTCTGGAGGAAGGATGGACCTATACTTTAAAATGGGTAAGTAGGGCACTGAAGTCATATGTTTGATTACGTCTCTTCCAATTTTACTTTAAGAACACTTTCTTATAAT
Source organism: Apteryx mantelli (assembly GCF_036417845.1). Taxonomy (NCBI): domain Eukaryota; kingdom Metazoa; phylum Chordata; class Aves; order Apterygiformes; family Apterygidae; genus Apteryx; species Apteryx mantelli. Next base: position 17,368,740 of record NC_089986.1, read on the forward strand.
TCACTTGTGGCCTGATTCTTTTTTTTTTTTTCCTCTCCCATGCCCAAGTTTTGTTTCTCTTTCCAAAGAGGTGTTGATGTAGTGGTAACACAGGCTTATATTCACACTCTGTACCTTGTTCTAGAGAGCTTCGTTTTAAGGAACTGTGATGCAGATATAAATGTCTGAATGTAGATGCAGCCTGATGTGTATACAAAAACAGAAGGTAATAAGCTGGAAATCACCAGTTCTAGATTTCAGCATCTCCATTTTCTTTTCAGTGGATAGTAATGTCGACGTACCATGAAGTCTTAGGACCAGTCCAAATCCCCAAGTATCATAAAAACAAAATTAGAGAAAATCTAAGAATAGTTTTCCACTGCAAGTAGGAAAAAGAGCTTGTTAATATCAATGTCTATTTCTGATTATAACTCATCTAGATGAAAACTGCTTTTTACTGGAGGAATTTTAATAAAATTGGATAGGATATTAAATGAAAAAACATTAGATTGGATGGAATCATAATTCTTTTGTTACGCATCAGAAGTATTACAGTATTTGAGAAGTTCCCTTAAATAAGAAGGTTCCATGGTATGAGAGCAGCAAAATGGGGTTCTTTGGGTGCTGCAGTCCTAAGGTTTTGAGTGACACAAGCATAATAATTTTTGTGGTTCTATGCTCAGTCTTAGGGGCTTGTGGGTTAAATCCATTCTTCTGTGTTGGTAGAACAGCGTAGTTTCTGTCAAATTCTTCTGCATTTGCTTTTTAAAAACAAACAAACACAAAAAACCCCAAAAAACTTTGCAGTAACAGAGCTCTTGAAATGGGGAATTTCCTTTGAGAAATTGTGTCCTAGAAAAAAATCTAGACATTTTTCTTTGAACTCTTAAAAATCATCAAGTCATTGTGACTTATGTCCGCTATAGGTGATTTAAATCCACAAACACCACTCAATTTCCCCCCTACCTGCTTTGTGCTTTTACATCATCTCAAAAACATATGTATTAGGGCAATCCAGGTTTAAGTTCCAATTTAGACCAAAGCCTAGATCTTCCTCTTCATCCCTCTCCCCCAAAGAAAATTGGAAATGTAGTACAGAATAGCTAATAGCTCAGAGGTTAGGTAATTTGTACAGATTTTGAGTGAACTGGCTTTTTACAACAGGATGGAGAGGCAAAAAATCAGGAAGTTCACAGCTAAGCAGATCTAATTGTTTTATAATCATAGGCAGTTCTATATAAAATTCCTATAATTTATGTAGATGACTCTTCCCTGTGACAAAGTCAATGAAATAATTTATGTTTAAAAAAAAAGAATGACCACTTCTCAATTTTCAGTAGAAACTTTCCATTAATTTTGTGTTTTGGCAATGAGGACCGGTGAGGTTAGCGGACGTTATTTCATTTTAAAAACTAAGTCGTTTTCAACAAAAACGCAAATGTGTTTAATTTTTTAAAACAAAACAACTCTCCTTTCTGTAACTTGGCCTCTTGGAGGAGGTCCATGTGGTACAGTGCAGCACAGGAAGAGGTACATGAGCTGGTTTTGAACAGAGGCAGGAAAACCTGGTAGGTGTATCTTCTATCCAGTGATGTCGCCTCCAGATCCTGACCTAGATCACTCAGTGTTGTGCCATGTACAATGGCCCTTTTATTTTCGCAAGGAAGATGTCTTTGAATCAAGCCTCATAATAGTATTTGAGATGTAGCTCGGTTCACGCAGGTACGAAATCACACATGCAATTGCAGGAATGCCAGCAACAGTGTGTAAGTGTTCAATGACTGATCACCAAGCTGGCAGAAGATTAGTCAGAATGGTATAACTGAATTTTTTTGAGATGTTTAAGATTCTTATATTTTTAAAATATACAACACAGGTATGGACTTAGTGCTGGGGGTGACTCTTGCTGCTCAGTCTTAGCATCAGCAGCACAATTCTTTCTTCCGCTGTTTGAGAGCTCTGGTTTTAGTGAAGCGTCTCCTGATTAACAACATTATTAAGTTTATATTAAGGGATTTTGGGGCCAAATTCTGAATATTGTAGGTTCCCAGCTGACCTGCCGCTGTGTGGAGGAGGCAGGTGGGGCATTCCTGTGGGTAGCTGCGAGAGGAAGCAGGGAGGGTGACAGCAGCTGTGGATGGTTTGGAGGTGCACTGTCCACGTTCAGTGAGATGTGGAATGAAGTCTCCTTGTGTTTAGGAAGAAATTGGGCTATTACATAAAAGGTGGGTGGTTTCTTTGCCAGACACTTCTATTGGGAAAGGTGATGATGGCTGCCGTGGTACATGCTGTGTTCAAACTGGTCTGCGTTGGCATTGTCTGGGACTTGGGAAGAGGCAGGGTACCCTTTGCTTTGTGTCCGTAAGGGAACGTAGTGTAGGTGTCTACTGGGTGCTTTAATAGGTGTATGAGCAAGTTGGGGCAGAAAAGTTGCATGGGTGTCTGAAATACGGCAGCGATTGAGTTAAGGTGCCTCTGTGTCAGGCATCGGTGCAAAGTAGGCTGTTGACTGAATTGCTCTCGAACTGCATCGGTGAGGGGACCTCGCAGCTGGTTTGTGTTTACATCTCGGAGAGGAGGACGTGGGCGAACAGCGTCAGAGATGCGGTGCTGCTATTGGATACCTCTTCCCAATGACTTTCAGACACGTAAGAGGATTTCTTCATCCTCACTCATGGAACAGTTGCAGAAAACTGTTACTGGGTAAACTGTCTGCTTTCAGCTGATGTTAGAGCAATATTTTTACATTGGTATGCTGCTTTATTGACAAGAACATAAGTATATTTTTGATTGTATCAGCATTTACAATTTCCCAACTTTATTTTAATTGGAAGTTAATGATGTATGACTCTTCTACTAACTAAATGAATATTTGAACTGCTGCAAGTTGCTTTAATAATTGTTCAGCTAATCATTTAAATTATCAAAGATCTTTACTTGTGCAATGTCATATAAATGGTAAAAATTAAAAATTAATCAACTTGATTTACGTAACTAAAAGCTGCCATCTAATGGATATTTTTCAATACGAAGACAGCAGTAATTATGCTGAAAAAAATATTCGTTCCCGTAGTTTGAACGATTATAGCAATTTCCACCAGGGGATTTCGCAGTCAGGTTCCAGTTCTGGGCAACAGTGATTAATATAATGGTTATTAATGAGAATTCATTTTTGTACATCTAGGGGTGTTTGGGTGTCAGTGTTCCAAAAGCAATGTGGTTAGCATATTAATTATAAAAGATAGCATTGGACTGGTGACTAAGTAACTACATTGATTTTTTTTTTTCCCCTCGTTTTCTGTGATGTGAAAGGTCAATTAGACTTATAGAAACAATAGAACCTTTCACAGCAGGAACTATCGTTTCTCTGTGCTGACATCTTTTTAACCATGTACAAAGTTCATTAAATGTGCAAAGGTAGTAATGTTAAAAGGAAGAAAGTGATTGGGTCAGAGGTCACAAACCATGGCAAGCTGACAGCCTCTCGGGGATTACGCCACGGGAGCTAAGTAATAGTGAGAATTGCCTTTCAGGTTGCCCACTGGGACCAAGGGAATGAAGTTATAAGCAGCTAATATTATTGGGTTAATTAAAAGGAATATTGACAGCAGCTTTGTTTGTCTTGCCTTGAATGGGATGCTGTTAACCAAGTATTTTATTGGGTTACATAACATTAGTGAATTTTTGTCTCAAATAACAGATTGCCAAATTTTAAAATCTACAGTGTTCCAGTAAAAAGTATTGAACCAAACATGTCTGACACTTGTAGTCTTCTCTTTCACTGTCTTCTTTCATATGATACATTGTTCAGATGTTACCCATTCAAGTCATTTTCCTTTTCATTGAAGTCTGCTCTCCTAGGTGTTAATGTCCAGATGTTTTCAAAAGAAGGTTACAAGCAGCTAAAGCTCTCCTTTGGAGACACCATACCTTGTTTGTGTGTGTGTATATACATATGTATATATAATATATATAAAAAAAACCCTGGAAAGTCCACTGCCATTCTGCTCATTTGTTCAAATATTTATAAGGCTTTTAACTCTTTAAGCTACTATTTCTCGTTTAAAAATCATAAGACTTAAGTCTGCAAGGTAAAACAAAAATCCTAACCCTAAGGACAGAGGAGGTATTAAAATTTAGAACATGATTCTAATGTTTGTAGAATCGCTGAGTAAAGCATTCTTGATCATCCTGGTGAAATTAATAACTTTAACAGCACATCTGTGAAGATTTCAAATTTGTCATTGTTGCATAAAAATGACATTTTTATACTATATATTCAAGAAAATAGCTCTACATTTTTTATAAGTTTTCAAAGTGTTTTTCTTCACTGAAATGCTGAAAACATTAATTATATGCTAGATGTGACTAATTTGCTTGTAGTCTTCTCAAAACATCAGGGTTTTTACTTCTCCATGCTAAAAAGGAAGAACTTGATGTGAAGTCTCCATGTAGCAATATGTGTCTGATTGCTTCAAATTTTGTGTGATCGTTCTTTGATTTCAAAATGAGCTCAGAGTTGGCAGTGCAGTGAAGACGTACAGGCAGACTTCAAAGCTGACTTTATTCTTCCATTTTCCATTCTGGCACTACTGTGCCTTTGGCTTGTTTTGCAGAAGCCTGCAGTAATACATACTGCTTTACCTGACAATGTTAGCAAAAAATGGAAGCAGAAATATAATTACTCTCTCCTCCTTTCATATTTTGGTTGATAAACAGTGAAGATGAAATCAAGTCCTGCAAGTACAAGAGAGGAATGCTTATCAGTTGTATTTATATTAGAAAAATATAAAAGCATGTACTATTGTTTTGTAGCCAGATTGTTATGAAATAGGAATTTCTACCTTTAAACTGTTCCTATGGCAAAGCAGGCAAAGTGCTCGGAATGGTAGAGGTATATCCTATGATTACTAGAGCATCCTATTTACACTTTTTAAGGGTTGGATGCCTTTAAAACTTGTCCTTTTTCTCAATTTTTCATCTGACAGAAGCCAGCCTCCTAATAAACAAGATGATATTGTCTTTCTGTGCTTCTTCAGTTAAATAGGTACAACTGTGTGTATAGATACAGACATTCATAGTTATATAGCTGTAGACAGCTCTGTTTTGTTACAGGTCTTCAGTTGTAAGGGTGTGCACTCTGCATGTAAGGCTCAATTCATTAGTGCAGTTACTATCTCTAATTCCATTTTCATGGTATTTTATGGATTAAATTTTAAATTGTCCACTTTGGCTATAGATCAGATCATGCATCAAATAATCACTGTCTTGTGTGCTTCAGATCAATGGGATTTTACAGGAGTGCTGTGTAATAACTGTTTTGTTGTACACTTTTAGGAAGTTACACCTCTCATTTCAAAGGAAATACCCAAGTCCTCCAGAGTTCTTAAGGTTTGTTGCACAACAGCCCTGGATGGTACAGCAAAGCTATTCAATCTCCCACACAGGGACCTGGAGCAGAGTCTTGCTCAGCCTTTCCCAGACGTATAGTACAATAAGTCAGGGCTCTCACTTCCCAGCTTAGTATCCCCGTTGCTAATTCATCTTTCCTTTTCTGAAGACCGGGTACTATGTTGGTTGAGGCGGAGTCCAAAAAGCAATAAAATGTCCTGCTTCTATAAAAGCTGAATAGTAATTGCTCAGTGGAAAGCTCAGCAGACATAAAGAAGGTGAGATGGAAAAGCAGCTTCTGTTCGCATATACTGAGTCTCTGAGGTAAAGCAATGTATGCACGTTCGGTGGATAAGCACTGTGCTCTAGAGAGATAACTTGACACTTGTATTCACATCTTTCACAGTTCTCATCTGCAAGTGATAACTTTTGACACCACTGCCTGTGTGTGAAGGGTACTGATGGTCATAGTAATATACAGTTACTATTCTCATACTGCAAGGCTGGCACCTGAAACACGTATAACCCGTCTAATGAAATAGCTCCATGGGTTTGCACTCCAAGCTTACGTGATCTAATTTGAAGGTAAGTGGGTCATATCTAGTACCTAAGCATGAGCCTTCATCATTAATGTGTCTGTTATCCAGTGTTGTGTAGCATATCTGCAGGGGTGCAATCTTGCCTCTAGGTGTCCCTGATGTTTGTGGTTACTGATTAGTTGCTGTCACTGGCTTTTCCTGATAAATTCCACATGTGGAGGCTAAGGCCTGCAGTAGCCTGATGCAGTGATGCATTGAAAGCATATAACCAGTGGCTTCATCAGGAGCACTAATTTATACACTTTCTTTAACTATGTGTTAGTTATACGTCTGACTTGTTGCTTTTGTATGTAGATCTCGGTCAAACATTGTCCAAACTCCATCTGCAGGACAGGTAATACTTCAGAGCTGCTGCTGTTTGCAAAGTATGCTTCTGTCTGCATAGTGGATTTACACCTGAATATTAAGTTCATCCAAAAAGCAGTGGGTGCAAAGGATTATAAAACTAATCAGATTAATTCATGTCCTTTTATACTGATCGCAAAGTAATTTTTATAGCGTCATTTCCACCCCCACCCCCCCAAGCAAGTGAAAGGTTTTGTCCTAATGCAAGTTAGTCCATTTAAAAGAAAAAGCAGTAATAATTTGGTGTGGACCTGTTTGCTCAGTCAAGTGTGGACACCTGCATGCTAGTACCACACATACTCCAAACTGACAGGGGCCTAAGCCAGCTCCAAACTGCTAACAGCCTAATGAAGGTAACTTGTGGCTCTGATCTAGTCTCCTAGGTGGATGTCCTAGGGTGCCAGGACAGCAGTATTGCTCCCAAGTGAGAGCTGGCTCTCACTTTGCCCTCTTGAGCCAAGAGGGTCTCCTCCTGAGTGGGGACCAGGAGCACCTGAAGTGACTCTCCTGGTTATCTCTGTTCCTGTGGAGCTGCCTTAGGTGCATCAGCTGGGTTCCTGGCAGGTGAAATCAAACTGCTGAAAAAGTTCATGTTTAAGTCTGATAAATGCTCGATATCTGGCAGGGAGGATTGCTTTGACATCCAGTAGCAGCCTGCCTTTCAAGAAGTCTATGGATGTATTGCTTTTAGCAGATGCATTGATTATGTGAGGGAATATGGACCTCTTTTGCACTGTTTATCCTTCCCTGTCATATTTCTGAATTTCTTGTGAACAGAAGCTTTTGCTCCTTTTTTCATAGACTTCCTGATCATATATGCTGGAGTCATCACTTAATCTTTATGTAGATTCTCTATTTTAGATCTCAAAGATTTTTTTTTATTTTGAAAAGTATTTTTGAAGAAAGTGCTGCCTCTTGAGTAACAAAGCTGTATTTACTGAGATTACAGCTCAACTGCAAGATACAAAAGTTATCAACAGACACTTTAAAACCATCCTCTGCCATTTCAGACATGACTGTTTCCCTATTCACCTGTCTGTTTTCATTCAGGCTGGTGTCAGCTTCCCCACCTACACATAACTGCCTAATTTCAATGTTATATGAGAAAAGAAGCAATTATGCAAACCACTTGCCTGCCCACTGTATTGCAATGTCATCCGCCTGAGGAGAAATGAACCATTTTATTTGGGAAGGATATAACATCCCAACAGATATGAAAGGCTAATTCTTACTTTTTCATTTAAAAAATAGTGGTGTGAGAAGGAAAAAAATGCAGTAAATATTCTTTCTTTAAACTTCTACTAGAGATGTTTTCTTGAGTAGACCTTAGTGTACAAGGGTATTTCATCATGTCCATAAAATTTCTCACTGAAATTGGTAGGTTTAAAGCACATGATTGAAGTTATTCCCGTACCTAACGGTCATGAGCCTCTTCACCTTCTTAAGAAAACTATTTGGTTCCAACTGTTCATTTGTTATTCAGTTTTATCTGGTCAGTTGTATTATTCAGAGGCTGATCTGTGGATCTGGTTTAATAGTTGTAAATAGTTCAATAGAATACAAGCCCTAAAGTGTTTTTTTGTTGTTTTCTTTTTAGCAAACTTGGTCTGGTTATCTTCTCACACTCCAGGAAGAAATGATTGTTCTTCATATATGTTACAATTGTATCCTTACGTACTCCATTCAAAAAGAATTTTGAGCCATTTGTAAGGGTGAAACTAAAAGAAAGGTCCTATTCTCTGAAAGTTCTCACATTTGAGAGAAAATGACCTATTGGCTATGCATTTTCAGATTGATGCTACTGGATTGTATAATTGGATATGCAAATAGAAGAAGGGTAAAAGTAACAAACTTCAAAAGTAAAAAATACATATACACATAGTGGTAGCAATTTGGCAGAAGCTTGCTTCTTCCCCTCTCTCAACTTTATGAAAAATAATACTAGAAAATGGAGATTCTGAGCTTCTGGCATTCAAAAAAAAAAAGCCACATTTAAACTAAAACTCCTAAAATTTATAATTCTATCATTTTTTAAATCTTAAAATTACAACACACTTTGAATTGATTCCAGATAGAATTACAGACCAATAGAAACTACCAAACTATGTTGCTTGATTCAGTGTCCTGACTCTAAGGCTGGTATTTAAAGAAGTGGCTGAGTTATGGAATAAACTGCCCACAGGGACAGCTTTTCTCTAACCCTCGTTATTTAGAGTTGGCTTATATTCCGCAGCATGATATTAAGCAACTAAGATGCATCATCAGTGGTGGGAACATCTCAGTTCTGAAAAGCAAATTATTTAAGCATGTTTTTGAAAAATTTATTAATGTACATTTTCTAATGGAAAATTTGAGAAATTCTTTAACAAGAATTTCAAATGTGTACAGTACTGCAGCATAACAATTCTATAGGAAACAAACTTAGTCAGGCTTCATCTAATAGCTTCAACATACTTTAGAGTGGAAAAAAGTTATATACAAATGTCCTCAGTCTTTTGGAAAGGCTGTGACCTGCATGATATTTAAAAGTCCACAGGAGTATATAGGAATGAACACAGCAGTTGTTCCCTCATAGTATGTTATTACAAAGAGAACTGGGGGTCAAATTGCATGAATGATAAATGGAAGGTGCTTGAAATGAGTTGGTTCTTTTTTGAACATTATACATTGACCTTGGCAGTTTTGACAATTACATCCATCATTTCTAAGAATCCATTCCAGAACACCCGTCTGTTCTCTAATGTGGCCAAGTAAACAGGATTTGTGAATATACGAATCAAAGATTGATCTCCTATGCCTATACACTGATTAACAGTTGGTTTCTTGGTGCAACTTTTTCATTCTATGAATTATGCGAAGATCATAATTCACCATGGCACACCTATAGACAAGCATGTTGGAATGCTTTAATCTTCACTCACAAGGTCTCAGTAGGATCGATAGTTGCCTTCTGAGTTTGATAAGCAAAATGGAATAAAACCATTAAAAAGCACATTGTACACAGCAGAAGTGATGTTTCACTGCCTTGGTGTTTCCCCCTAGCAATGGTATTTGCTGAAGACAGAGATGGGACGAATCAGGGCAAAAAAACGTAGCTGCCCTTTAACATCAAAATTTGCAGACACTCAAGATGAAATAGGCATTTTTTGCTAGGAATTTATGGTTTATTCACTCAGACTTACCATGTAAACAGTCCTTGTAATCCTGAGACAGGTAACAAAGCACACTTATAACGGCAGTGTTTATCAGGAATGTGTTCTTGGGAGTAGTATAATTTTATTTATCAGATCACTTCTATTCATTTGAAAGTTGCTAAGCTGAATCAAAGTTGCCATGCAACTAAGTACTTCAGTATTGCACAGAAAATGATCATCACTGATGCACATTCACTGTATGCCTTTCAGTGTACTGAGTAAAACTAGTGTGTATTCTTACACACACACACACATGCACACACAGAAAAATACATGCAAAGCAATACAAGCTTTCCCTGAAAAGATGAATGTTGAGATCAGTGGAAACTTGCTCAAGGTGTAAACTGATGTAAATTGAGTCCGAAATCCCCAAAGCAATGACAGATGAGGTTCTGTCTACTTGGAAGGGATCCAAGTAGGAGACATCCAAGTATAAATCAGTAATAATAATGGCAAAACCTGAGTTCATGGAGTTAGGATAAGGGGATCAGTTATGGAAGTGGAGTTTTATCTTATCTTTTTAATTCTCCTCCTCAGAAGACAGCAAAAGTGAGACTGTAAGGAGATCTCGGATGCATAGGAGGTTGGTTTGAAAGGGTGCAAGCTTTGTGGAGATGGGCTTAGCATGAAAAAGGGATAGGTGGACATGAGAGAATGCTATATTCCTGCTCTTGAGCTATGATAAAAAGATTTAATAACTTCTGTGCTCTGACAGGTGGGATTTATCAGCATGAGTATATTGAATCCCTTACCACCAGTACTAGTTCTGTAACATGAAATTAAGATAGTCAAATTTTTCTGTACAAAATGAGTCAGGATCTGAATATATTAGAAAAATAAATTAAAATCCTGACTCTGCAAAAACTCATTCTTAATTTTACCTACTATTCTTTCACATTCATTTCAGTATGACTGCTCACTATGTAAAGCCTATTTGTGAGTCTGTAAAGGCACCAGGCCTAAGATGCCTAAAACCAAGTTTTCTGATTGGGGATACAAACCATGGAAAGTAAGCATGTAATATCAATAAAGCTTCTGTTACTGTAGTTTTGGCTACTGACACTTGTGACTTGCATTCTTCCAGGCTGTCTGTGTATGTGTATTACACTTGAAGACTGAAATTTTTGCTTTGGAATTTATGCGTAGGAAAAACTTTTTTTTTAAGCCAACTTTGATTTTCTTTTTATAGATGGAAGATGCACTTTATTTAACACAAGTTCATATAGGCTTCAAGGACATGCTTCAACATAATTTGACTGGAGTCACTAAGTTTTAAAACATGCGCAGACTTGCACAAAATAAAACTCATTTTGAGCTTTCTCTTCCACGTTCACAGAATGAACACAGAACTGCATGAAACCTTGGAGCTGTGCATCTGCCTGCAGTACAGCTCTTTATGAAATTCTCATATCTCAGATTTAGCAAGAGGTGTTGCCAAGTTCCATTTTCTCTTTTTATTCCTGTTCTTTTTTTCATGTGGCTGTGAGAATGTCGTGTCTCATGCAGGAATGTGGTATTTCAATTTGAGTCACTTATTAGCCCAAGTGCTCTCTTAACAGCTACAAATAGGAACATACCATTCCATCTGCCTACGATTTAGGCTAGCTAATACTGATGCTCCCTCTGATGTGGGTTCCTCTTCATTTTGGCTCCTAATCTACCCTTGCCTATTCTAATACTCTTCTATTTTCACACTTGCATGATGTGCCCTTAAAGTGCACATAAGGCACCCACAGTAACTAGGACTCTTATTAATTTCAGATTGCATTATAGAAGTGACAAACTATTATAGTTATAGTAAATGTCACAATGCAGTAAATATATCTTTGTAACCCAGTACCCATAACGGCACATCAGTTTGGTTTTGTAATGAACCATTATGAGGGAAGGATGGAATTCAGTTACACTTCAATGAAGGCTGCACTATGTTGTTGCTTTTTTAGTCTGTTTTAAAGCACTTCCATTCATTTAACTCTGCATTAAGACTTCAAACAGTTATATCTGGCTAGAGTCTGCTGAGAGAAACATATTCTACAGCAACAGTTATTTGAAATATTAGTGTAGAATTAAGTTCTTATGAAGCATGGATTTTTCCATAGTTTTACAGAATAGCTTTCTTACAGATAAGCTTTTCTTTTGCCCTAAAATATCTCAAAGTAATGTGAGATGCTGTGAATCAGCATTTAAATTGATGGAATCTGACAGTGTCCAGCACTTTCCAGGATTTTGTCTCATTGACAGCATATTCCAAACAGTGTTTCTCTAGTTGTGCGTGTCTCATGTTTGGGTTTTGTAACCTCCAGAGTTGGTAGCGGCTGTGTGAAAATACTTTCTTCTATTTCACGTGTTCTGCAGCGCAATGTCAAGCCATCATGACATCTTCTCATTCCTCTCCCAGGAAATAACTAGCAGCATCTTAGACCATGATATCTATAGATAAACTGGCTTACATGGTGTGGCCATGGTGTGACTCTCGAGATGAGTTTGGCAGGTCAGAATGTTTCAGGCTGCTCTATACTGTGAACAGAGCTTTTAGGTATGTATTATTTGGGGCAACTTGAAAATCCCTCTTCTTGCACGCTTCCTTCTCCATAAAATTGTCTCTTGCTCTTGTGGAATAGTACTAGGAAAAGGATAAAAATGTTCATGAAAATTTAAGTTTTTTTTTTTAATGGGAGGGTTTGGTATAAAGGTTAGGATTGGTGAACTGCTTTTCTGTTGGAGCAGAATACTGCCTTCAATAGCATAATGAATCAGGCAGAGCTTTTTATCCTGTGCAGTGGCCTAGGAATTTTCATTTTTTGCATGTGGTTCCCAATTTGCTTGCTGCAGTGTTTCAAAATGAACAAAGTTGATGCATACGTTCTGAGGGCTGAAGGATATCATTTTAGTTCTCAAGTATATCAAGAACTGAAAGCATTTATAGATTATTATGATCTTAAAAGTGAATAGGAAACTACAGAGACTAAAAAGAAACAGCTCACTGCACTTGACTGGTAATTCCATGTGCTCCAAGGGTAACTTCATAACTCACAGGGGTAGAAAGTTAGCATTAGTGGTGTTCCTCCCCCCTCCTCCTCTTGCACTGAATGAACTATAAAAAGACCAAGAACAGTTACATGACAAAGAATTAAATAGATTGCAGCAGGTGGTATCACAGGTGCCTGCTTAATTCCTGTTGACACAGTCTGTAGCTCAGTGACAGGGAAGGATGGAGATTCCCTGACTGCTGGTCAGAATAAGGGTAGGGTGAGGGGAGTCAGATTAATGGCTCTCGCTCAAGCCATGAGCCTATTACGAAGGATTATTATTAGTGGAATCAGGCATACTGGAACAGACCAGAGCCACCCAGTTCAGTATCCTGTCATGGGAAGAGGCATGTGCTGGTGCGTTAAAGGAAGGTCTGCTGTGTCCCTCTGACCCCTGCTTATAATGGCAAAATGGTCAAATCTGTGTTGTCTTTTTCTTGCTGAGATAGATGGAGGGATTGCTTCAACAATCTGCTTACAGTTGGCTAATGCAAGCACAGAAAAGTTCAAGTTGAGACTAGTTTAGTGCAGCTGCTGCTACTGGTTGGGGTGAGACCTCCTCTCGAACGGACCAACAGAACTGCCGAGTTTGGACCATAAGGTTCCCAGTTGGAAGCATCAGATGTCGTCGCATGAAGGACATGCTTGGAGCCTCCTACCAGATGGGGTGCTTTGCTAATTGGTTAAATCTGCTTTAGCTGATCTCTTCATGGCATGGACCAAAACCAGATTTTTGAGTTCATTTGAGTGATGAAAATCTATCTAGCAGTCAACTACAATAATGTCCCTTTTGATTGCACTGCTTAAATTGAATGGATATATAAATTTATTTCCCAGATCAAAGCAAATGTATCCATTTAACACAAGTGTGTGTATCTTTTTGTGTGAGGATTATTTTAATTCATGTCTGCTTGGGTTAACACTAACTAGCTTAAAAATTATTGTAGCCAGGTGTAGATAGCTCTCAGCTTTGTATGTTTATCTCTATTAGTGATGGCTTCCAGGAAAATCCATCACTCCCTTTGCTGAAAGACTGTAATAATCATGATTGCAGAGGATACCAAAATCATGCGTGATAGACATGGTAGCGCCCTTGTTCTGTACACGTCAACCCTCAGTGGCCTAATGAGAGCAAGAAAGGAGAACAGCTCTCATCAGAGTGGCAGAGTCAGAATAATGGCAAAAAACAAGGAGATGCAAGACCATGGATGAGGAAGAAGTCAGGGGAGCAAAAGAAAGGTGTTTGAAGAGCAGCATCCAAAAGCTCAGTTCCAAAGAATTTCCAGTACCAGGGACTGAGAAACACTAGTTACATGTCTCTTGCTAATACAAAATACAATCAGCTAGATGCAGCTATGAAAAAACAGAAATTTAGATCTGCAAACAGTTAATAGAGAGGTAGAAATCATGGAATTATATTTGATATGTGAGAACCTTGAGGGGAAAAATAAAATGCAAATTTGTCAAATGCTGACACACAGCAGTATTGCCACATGATTAGCTCCCTCTAAGTGACTGCCTCTTGAATTACGATGTTTAAAGATCTTAAATGCTCAGCATTCTTGTAAGAGTCATAATGTATGTGTTGGAATAAACGCAATGATTGTTTTGGTTGAGGAACGGTGCCTGTCTGTTCTCTGCAGCCAGCTACAGCTGCTGCACAGCCCACTCCTTCACTCTCGTTGCACCTACCTACACACGGGCCTATGCAAAGCTGAATTTTGCCATTATGGATATGGACAGGGTGTTGCATAGCTGAATCACTCCAGGAGGCACAGTTATGCTCCAGGGAAATCCTACAGATTGGAATCTATTAGGGGTGCTGCACAGGGACATTTTGTTGCCCATGACACGGGGAGAGTCATCCTTGTCGTCTTAGTGTGCTGGCCTGCACTGAGTGGATGCAAAAAAGCATGGAGAAAATGCCCTGACACAGATGTTAAAGAATATCTTCAGACGGAAGTTTAAGGATAGTTTGGGCACCTAAATCTCTCAACTGAATGCTTGTGCCTTGTCACAAAGACTAAACTTTACCTGGGTTGTAATTTTTTGTATGTAATGGAAATCTGCTTATGAGATGTAAGTAGTCCTTTTTAAACAGTTTGTGGTTTACTGGATGATGTATTCTTGATTCATGCAGAAAAGGAACTGGATAATAGATATGAGCACTATGCACAGTAATCCATACTGCATTAACTAGGCCCTGCCTGACTTTGTATGTTGACTAGAGCACAGTTGACATAGCAGAGGGAGTTACTGTAGTAACAAACAACCTCCACAGGCTCAATTTTGAAGTGCTAAGTATTAGAACAAGCTTATTGTCTTCATTACCACTCCGATAATGAGGAAGAATGGTAGTATATCTATTGATAATTTACATGCCATGTCTTTATCTAAGAGCACCTCTGCATACCAGGCACATCGGCAAGTGCAGAAGGACATGGTCGCTTGCTCACTTCTTGCATTCTGCAGTCTGAGGCCATGTGGCCATGCTAGTGTAGTGTGATACCTGCTTCTTGCCAGGCTAGAAAAGGTGGTTATTAAATTTGGTACAATCCGGTGCTAAGGTATGGTTCTGGACTGATTCTGATTCTGCTGCTCTGCCCTGGGCATGCTAGAGGAGATCAAGCCCTGTGTGCGTGTAGTGGTGTTTTGATTTTAGACTAATACTTTCCAAAGCTTTTACCTCCATTTTTATAAAGATACCTGCTTTATTTTTCCTCTTTCCTTCTCAAATATGTGTATTTTAAAAGGATACAATACTAGTCCAAAGTTGAGAAAAGCTGTTTTTTCATAATTTACAGTGGACTTATTTCTGCTTTTGAGTTCTATAGATTTCAACTGCTTATAAAAGATCCACTTACATTGTTGTACTTTATAATGAATAAAGTGACTTGCTTTTCTGTTGGAACTAGTAGTCTGTCTGCTGAGAAAGTTTTGAATCTTTTCCCCACACTTAGTTATTCAGCTCAGATTGATCTGTTCAGTTTTCCCATTTTGTGTGGTGTGAGTTGTGAGGAAATGGAATAAAAGGAAGTGTGAATAGTAGCCTTATTTTTATTGTTTTTCATTGTGGTAGCACTTTTTGTCTTTATCTAAGCAAATGTTGTATTTACGTGCTTATTAGTGAGTAAATCTTCGTTTAGTTTGATTGCTTCATAATGACTAGGAATCAGTTTTGCAGATAAAAACTGGAAAATT
The DNA here is from genome assembly GCF_036417845.1 of Apteryx mantelli. Classification (NCBI taxonomy): domain Eukaryota; kingdom Metazoa; phylum Chordata; class Aves; order Apterygiformes; family Apterygidae; genus Apteryx; species Apteryx mantelli. The sequence continues at coordinate 17,384,478 of NC_089986.1, forward strand.
TTGAAACACGGGGATAATTTTTAAAAAATAAGAAAAAGACAGGCTTTCAATGGAGTAGTCTTGGCCTTCTTTCCTTGACCTAATGCTGCTGGTGAAGTGATTGTATGTTATGCACACATGACTGAAGTACTGTTAGATCCATTCCTTAGTACTACTTTCTCGGTATCTTTGGTATCGAGCTCAAGACTGGTCAAGAATATCAAGTATTTAGATTCTCGGGCTGAGTTTCGTGTTGGTATTGTCACCCTGGTAGTGTCAGAGCTACATATCTAAACATGAATTCAGGTTGGTCTGCATGAGGTACGGTAGCCACATCTAAGTTTTAGGAAAACTTGGATAAAATTTTTCCTATGTACACTCCACTCCTCAGTCAGTTGCTGGGCAGACATCTGAATTCATCTAAAATGTGTGCAAATTTCCTGTGCTTAAGAAGGAACCAGTGATTCTGTGTAAAAAGGCAAGGGCCTGGTTTCTCATTCAATTTATGCATATACAGTTTGCCTTTTAATGTCTGTTGTGTTTGCATGCCTATATAATTGCTCATTGCAGCATATGGATGTTGCTTTCTTATTGGGTATATATTATTTTATATGCATAGGGATGGATTGCGTTAAAGTCTATCCATAAAAAATCACTTCATAACTTTCACATTTCTTGGTGTAAGAGGCATTAAAAGGAATGTGGAGTGTTTTTTCAGAAATGTCTAGGGGCTTAATGTGTGGAGAAAATTTATTGTCATATGTACAGCTATAGCTACATAAAGAACAATTCTTTGCCTAGTAAATGGCACACCTTACATTAAAAGAATAGTTTGCCTACTTTTATGACAATAGCTAACAACGTGGAGTGTGAAAGGAAGCATAAACCATTACTTTTTTCTATTAATTCACTGTAAGTGTTAGAGGAGCTGAATCATTAAAATACACTAGGGGCATCTCTGCACAAGGCTTTTCTAAAACTTGCAATAAAAGATAGGTTTTATCTGTGCTAGTCTGAATTCAGTGAACGTTGGACACTGTTTTCTGCATTCCCTGAAGTACTGCGACAGCTGCAGAAGAGGGAATCAAAGTTCTAGATTGACTGACTTTGGATTTTAGTTGTAACATCTTGGGGAAGATGAGTTTAACGTGTCAGTCCTCCATCCATTGTGGTGCCAGTCAGCCAGGATAAATATCTGGACGATGAGTGTTAGAGTTCCTGCACCAATGTAGCCCAGATAAACATGATAAAAACCGAGCTCCCTTTTGAAAAGAACAGTTCTTGGTCACTTTAGACATTCTGTACCGCCTAGGAAGTGCAGTATATTCTTAGCATCTGTATCTGATTTAACTATTGATTTCCAAATGTATAGCATATCTAGAATCTAAGAATATATTTGAAGCAAAGCAAGCAATAATTGCTATGCCATAACAATATTTTTCAAGAAGCTGTAGATTTAAAAGTTAAAGGCTAACTTTCAGAACTGGTCTTTCTATTGTTGGTAGATATCAGTACAACACACAGAAGCCCACAGAAAGTTGCACTAGATTAATAGCACTCACAGTTTTGTTGTGATGTTTAAGCCTTCGCTTTAAAATGATGCTTTGCTTTCAACCTGCATGTGCTGTAGACATCCTTGTTGGGGGTTAGCTCCTCAGCTGCTGCAAGTTTGCATCGCTTACCTAAGCTAGCTGATGACATGAAATTAATAATTTAGTCAGAAACCACTGTTGTAACAGTACTTGCATGACTCTCAAATTCCAGGCAGGTTTGCGCTCTCACTGAAGCAGTTACCATGGTGATGGGTAGCTATAAGAGCTAGAAGAGACAGAACAATGCATGACTTCAAAGTCCTTCCCTTCCCACCCAAAACTGCATTGCTCCCCGTTGCACAGCATTTCCTATGCATCAAACACTATAAGTCAGGACACAGAAGGAAGGAGTCCCTGAAAAAGCTTTTGCACAAGCAGCAAGAATAGCCCTATCTACTACTAGTTAAAGTTGTCTTGCTGTCCTGCATGCGTCTTCTAAAATTTTCCAGTACCTTGGAAAGTGTTCTGCCAAAACCAACTATCTTTATTCAAAAATCAGAATTACTATAACCTGATGTTCACTGCATTTCAATTTTAAATTACTTAGAACAATAGAATAATTAATATAAAGGCAACAAAGCACACAGCAAAAGAAAACAACCTAGTCAGCTTTTGTTTTGGGACCTCATCCTTCCAACTTTGTGATCTAAGCATTAGCCAAAACTTAGAATAAATGGTAACACTGTGAGCATGTAATACTGAATGTTAAAAGAATATATTTTAGTGTAAGATTTTTAGACCAATTTTTGTCCTCCCACTTACAATGACGTCAAAGGGGAAGCAACATGATGCAAGTCAGGGTAGAACTGCCCTTGGGAGAGGAGCTTTGAACAAAAAGAGGCCTGAAGCCTCACAGCAAAGAAAGAAATGCCTGCAGACAAACAAGGGCCTTGCAGGCAGAGTTAGGCGTGGAATTGCATTCAAAAGTAGAAAATAAGCAAGGGGCTTTTGGAAGGGTAGCATGAGCATGCAGTTGTTACGCTGCCTTCCACTCTGGTTCCTACCAGCAGTGGGAAGAGATGGGGCATTATACCTCCTCCCCAAAATGAACCATCATCTACACTCCCACCCACTAATCTCAGGACTGCAAAAGAGGCAGAGACCTTGGAACAGAGCTCCTTCATGCTGATTTTGTGTTGGTTTATTTCCACTGAAATTATTTGCACAAAGCTAATGGAATAGATAAAGGCTAGAAAATATTGTGCCTTCTTAAGGAGAAGGAAGAAAGTCTCAAGGGACGTAGGGAAAGGCGTAATGAAGATGGGTCCAGTTCTAGAAGCTGAGCCAGTCAAAACTGAAGTACAAAACTACCTTAAAGTTTTATTGTGGTAGATGTCACCAAGTAATCTACTTAAGGGAAAACACTTTAAAAATCAAGGCGTTTCCCTTGAGCACACCAACTATGTTTTAAGACTCATATATACTAGAATGCTAAAGAAGTCAAAACCATTCACCAGTTTCTACTGTATGTGGAAGTGTCTCTTGGACTCTAAACAGGAAATATTGAACTGAATACTCCTAAAACACTCCTTTCAGCCTCCTGAAATTACACTGGCCACAACCACATTGGCTACTCTAGAAGTTAACTGATTCAAAGCTCATTGAAGTCAATGTGAAGATACCAAAATGAACTTAGGAAACTTTCATTTGAGCTAAAGTGTGCATCTAGTCTTGAATTTAGATGTACATATTATGTGTATATTGAAACATTTGGGCAAAACAAAAATACTTTTAGAAGAATATCTGTCCTGTTCTTTGCTTAAGAGCTTGATTCCCCCCTCCTTTTTCCTCAAAAGCCGTTATTACCCAGAACCCTTTTTTTAAGGAGGCTTTAAGGAGATTTTTACAGTTATTGCTCTTTCTAGTTGCAGATGTATACCAGTGTTTTCCAGTCAACTTATTTTCCATATCTCTGTTCTCGTATCTCTGTACAGTAGAATTGTTTGTGTTTCAGTGATTTCAGGTTCTAAGAAATGCAATAGCAGATGGTTAATGGAGGAATATTACAGGAAATGCCTAACATAAATAATTAGCAAGGGTTTTTTTGTTTTTTCTTTTTTTTTTAAACTTTATACAGCTGCAAAGTGAAAATAAACCTCAGAGAAACACTTGGCCTGGGTATGACAATGAGGCACCTATTAGCAACTGGCTACTTATGGGGAAGAAAGCAAACTAATCATCCTTTTTGTTATTGCCTTCATAATGTTTTGTTTCGTGAAACTGGCTTAGCTGAATGAAATGGATACCTGTGTTGTATTGTACAACCTTGGGTTGTACAAAGGGTGTAGAGCACCCTCTACTTTCTTTTGATCAAATAACACTCCTGGGCTTGAAGAGCAGGGTGTGTGTGGTGCTGTGTTTCTGCAGATTTTTGTACTGAAATCAGAAGAAAGAATTTGTCTATAGGGTTCATTAACTGTTGGCCTCTGCTGGCAGTAACCCATGTTATATAGGCCACCATTGTGACATCCTCAAAAGAACTCCCTGAAGGAGGCAAAGTCTAGAAGGAGAATATCTACTCTGAAGTTTCCCACCTTCCCTGAACTATATCTGCAGAGCCACCCCAGGAGGGGAGAATGTGGCTTTGAAAAATAACACCTTTGTTATTCCAAGTGTTAGAGATGAAGCAGAGTTTTCAGATGGCCCCAAGGTTTTTGCACCCTTCACCAAACACAGATGGAAACTGGACTCTTTGAACTGCTTTGAAAATCTGTTACCATGCATTGCTGTGGGGCCTGTGAAGCAGCCATTGCGAACTTTTGTCTGCCTGCAATTTTTATGGCCATGTGATGACAAGGGATTAAATAGCTTCGTTTTAGAAGCAGACAGCTTTTAAATGTAAAAATGAAAAAAAATAAAACAAAAAGCCCAATAATTCTTAGCTCAAGGCAAATCCTTAATAGATGTTGAGGTAACATTTCAATGAATGAGGTGAATTCTGAAGTAAAAATGCAAGCAGTTTAGAATTCAAAATTGTATCTTAGGCAATAGTTGCAAAACCTTTATAACATTATGATCTTAGTGCATTTGAATCCAGAAAATAAAGATGATCTCTTGTTCCCCAGTTTAGGAATCTATTGGAATTGCAGTATATGATACCATGACGGTTCCTTGTGGTGCTTTCTATTTAGTGCCTGTAATTTACATGGAATTATTATAGAGGGTCTGAACAAGTTATCAATTTATTTATATAATGAAGACTTCTTTGACTCATCTGAACTAATTGTATAGTTGATAGCAAGTAGCATAGAGCTTTCTATAAGAAAACATGTTCTTTAAGATTTGTGCTGCCTTTTATTCATTCTTTCAGACCACCAGATATTTGTGTGTGTGCTTATTACACTGCTCTACTTATTAAAAAAGCATGCTAAAGCTTGGCTTTCACCTTCATTCAATATGTTGAATTTAACTAGCAATAGTGTCTTGTATTTTCATCTTTTATTCTAGAACTGTTTAGTTTGCCTGTAAATAACTAAGCAATCCATTTATAGATACAAAGCAATCATTCAGTTTTTTTTCTCCTAGTCAGTTCAATAGGGTTGAGCTCAGATGTATGAATCGGCAGATTTGCTACATCACAAATTCATCCAGTTTTCATAATCCATAACTTTTTGAGCAAATCAAATGTGCAATGCAGCTAAATTATACTGGCCAACCTAGACGTCTAATAACCTAAGATGCACTCTGTATTCTTATGTTTTATTTTGTTTTTTAAAAAGGGGCTTATGTGCAGTAGCTTTTTTAGTGGACCAGCCTCAGAAGAGTCAGTATGTGATCTTTTCTACAAGTTCTATATTTTTTTGCCGAAATATATGTGGCTGGAGAGCTGCAGTGGGCACAGGAACCACCAGGCTAAGCATTTTGGAGTGGAGATTCTCTGAAGTTTCTTGATTCCAGATTCTCATCCTTCATTTCAGTAAGAAATGAGGATCACCTTTCCCTCAGCCAAGGTCCTCTTCAGAAGATGGATCAATGAGTTGATCTTCTCTCCAACTGGAGAAAACGGGACATCCTGTGTAGGCTGTGTTTTGTAGTAAGAGCTTCAAATACTGTAGGATGTCTTCGTTAGCTGAGTGTTTGGGGAGGGAGCAATCTGACAATGTTACCAGAATTCTTTTTTTATACCATGTGAATGTCTCTTACAACATTTAATTTTCTGGAATCACTCTGCAGCTTTGTTTACTGGAATAGGCTAGATGTTTGAGAAATCCTTGTGTAAAATTTCTGGAGGATTGAATCAGATTTGCTCCAGAAACTCTGCAGCTCCTCATGTCACTTTAGCAGTTCTGGCCTTGTCAAATGTTGATTTTCAGGGTAAAGTGCCTTAATGTATAAAATACATTTGACATATACAACCAGAGACTATAAGTTAGTGGAAAAAATTATAAATATATATTTTAATTTCCTCTCAGGAGCTGCTTGTGGTTACTCTGAAGGAGGTAGATGAGTCTGCCTGGAACATGATTCTCCCCAGAAAGGGGGTGGTTTATAGGTTCTCTGCAAAGTTCCTGATCCCAGATGACAAAGGGCTTTAACTTCTCTTCAACAAAGGCTCCCCGATGACTCTCTTTCCCCATGAATTGTTACTTAAATTTACCAGTGGGAGAGGCAAATTTGGGCCTACTGCCTTTTTGGATGGTATCGCTTATTTTGAAATAAGGCGTAGTGCTGTTCCACGCCAGTGCTGGAAACCATAAAGGAGCATAGTGCAATCGCTGGCTGGTGCAGGCTGATGCAGCAGTCCTCTGGGTAATTTCATTCTTAGCATTAAAGTGGTAAAATTCATCTCTCCATTATCACAGAGAGGCTACGGAGTTCACCATAGTTTTCCTTGGAGTTCCATGTAACTTAAAGGTAATTTTTTAAAACAATAGAATAACAGTATTTTTCATATACTTGCATTCTATGAAATGCTGCTCATGAAACAAATTTTATTTCAACTCTGAGGAATTTTAATTACAAACCTAATTTTCATACCTGCAGTTTACCTGGAAATTTTAACTTACAACAGACATGTGCATTAGAATTTTCCCTTTGGAAGTAACTTCTGCTTTATTTTCAATGGTATCATACCTGGTATGTGCCCAAGTTATTTTTTGTATTACACCTCATATTCTTCTGTTAATATGAATGCAAAAAACTCTGTGTGAGTGAGTGTGTGGAGTAAGAATAGCTTCAATCATTATAAAAGGTGACATGTTTCTTATTAGAGATGGAAAAAGTTTTATCACATCAGTGTATTCTTTTTCAATTGCTGGCAAAGGCAGGGATAGAATTTAACATCCAAGTGGGACAGTCAGTAACATGAAGTGTGGGTATGCAGGGTCAGTGTGTGCAATGATATGCTTGTAACAAATGTAATACTTGCTTGCCATTAATTTTGTTGGAATTTCTGTATCCACTAATTGAAATATTTTTCTCATAGTTCAGTGAGTTTTGAACTTTGGTATAAGTCCTTCTAACTTTGAGGGGAGTGCAAGAATATTTTAATATTTATTCATAATTTTAAGATAATACTGAAATCATAAAGGGTTGTTTCCTTTATTGGAGGTCCTACAAAATTTAATAGAAATGGATAGACTTCCTGTACATTTCACTGGAGAAATCTAACCCTCTGTGGAATTCTAAAGACTAAAAAAAACCCAGTTATACTTTGGGATCCACAGATCTTCAAAGACAATTTTGTAGAAGACTTAATTTGTTTTGCATCTCCTTGAACAGTAACGTTCACTCTAAGTCGTATTTAACTAAAATCAGTAAATTCATGCAACAGAGCGGTTGGAACGAAAATGAATGTGCAGTCAGTGACACCAACCCATTATTCTCTAGGAGCAGTAGTTTTTATACACGTTTAAACCTTTAGGGAAATATTTTTAAGAGCCTGTCCTGCAAGTGTGAAATGTGTATGAGTGTTATTCCAAGTGGAGCCTTTATTTGCAACTTTTTTTGCTTGGCAAAGTGATAAATTGTTCTTCTTTCAGTTGCAGTCTTTTTTCCATTGCCTTTCTGGTTTCTCTAGGTCTCTAAGTATTATCTTTATTTTTTTTTAAGGCTCAGTCCCATTCACAGCCCTTTATGCAGTCCTTACTCTTCCCAGAATTGTGGAAGGTCCTTGACTGTGAAAAAAAGAATATTGGAATTTGTAATTTTTTTTGTTAGGTTTAAATTAGCCTTAATCTAAAGCATGCACACTGTAAGAATGACCAAGATATGGCTCTTTGTTATTTGAGACAATTTTTGATGTTGTTCTATCTACAGAATACACATTTTTTGGGGGGAGGGTGAGGTGGAAACTGCCAAACTCTCTGGCCTCTTCATGTTCCCTGACTATTTCTGCTGCATGCTTGTAGATACACAGGGAAGTGCAGACTTGCCACCAAGCTGTCTAGTTTCTCAGCTAACCAGAACTCATTACTGTCCTCAGGACCTGGATTTTTTGATGTTTGAAAGATTGTCCTAAAGATGACCATAAAGGCAGGCAACTATGTTGAGTGGTCACATATCATTTCTTTCCTCTTTTTTTGGGAGTCCCTTTATATTCAGCTTTGCAGTCTGGCCAGAAAAAAGAAAAAAAAAATTACTATGTAGTAAAAGTGGAAGAATCAAGAAAGAAAAACCTCAAAGTATATTATCCTGTGCATTACTGTAGTGCCTGGTATAGTTTTCCAAAGAAATTATTGTTCTTCAAGATGATTTCTCCTTTTAACAGAAACACATTATCACCAGATTGAATGAATTTGATATTTTCAAGCAATGTCCTGATCTTTGACAGATTTGAATATTTTTCACAGCTCAGACTGACCACCGGCCAGGTGGGTGAAACAGATGAAGGAGAGATTAGCTTCATTTCATCATTGCCATAGGTGAGTTGCCTGATGATGAAATGATTAACTCCAGAGTTTCTCGCTCTTTTTCTAGCAAATTATGCTCTTATCCTTCAAGGATGAAAAGCTATCTGGCATTTTACAATTGGGGTCTGTAAACATTGCATTTACAAAGTATGCAGCATACTTCGGGGCAGTGGCAGATCTATCTTTCCGCTATACAGCTCAGCTTGGCAGCCAACATCTTTTGTAGCAGAGTGTTATCTGCGATCCTCTGAAAGGGACTTTGGCCTAATAAAAGGTCATATTAAGGCAACTCGTCTGCTATTAAATGCAGACTGCTGAGCTGAATGGCTTGACTACAAAGGGACATTTGGGGGAGGCTTAGTTTAATAAGCAAAAAGTATCTTATTAATGAATATAACTACTCTCCCTTTGGAATATCTCATTCAAAGTAAATTGATCTTGGTTACTGTAGCTTTGTTCTCCTTGTAGGCCCCAGCACAGAAACTGGAATGTCATACAAAGTTTAATATGCCTTAGACTATGCATACTGACCCTTATCTGACTCAAACTTTGACGTCTTCCTGCAGCCGAGACCTGGGCTGCCTGTGTTGAGCCAGTTTGCCCTGCAGAGTCTCACTGCCTCCCACCTCTGCCTCCACCCAGGGCAGGGGCAGATCCTTCACCTTGTGCCCTCAGGAAATCGATTGCACTTCTTGGTTGTGGCAAGAATGCCGTAAGCAGCTTTCTGGGATGTCCTTACCGCTTGCCTGGAGTGGTACTCACACCAGGCTTGTGTAGTGTCAGCCAGTGGGTAAGAGAAGGCACCTTATATCATTTCTTTAGAACAGTCAAAAAGTGTTCAGTATGATGCACTGATTGCTGCTGCTGCTAAGTTTGCAATTAAATGCTACTAATGCAATGTGTTACTTGTAGGTAGCTACACCAAGGTAGGTAACTCCTCTCACGGTAATATGCCATGTTACTTAACACAGCTCAGATGCATCTTAAATATATACACAAGGAGATATAGGAGATAATTGGAGGGCAGCAGATACTATTTTTCAGACTCCTTCAGCTTTGCATGTAGGAAGGGAACAGAAATGAGCATCTTTGCAGCATGCTCAGACATATTAATCCTCTGGGCAATAATGGTACTTTTTGCCACAATACTGTAAGCAAGAGTTGTCTAATCTACAGAGAGAGAAGCACCCAGTGAGATAGTGTTGATTCAGCCTTGCCTCTTTATAATCAGAGCCCCTTTCCTATGTCTTCATTGAGTGATGGAAGGGATTTCTTATCTAAGCCAGAATGAAGTGCTTAGCTTTTGGAGGCAATCTGTGTAATCAGAAGCATTCTTCTCAGTGTTGCACTGTACCTATCAGTTCCAGCACACTTTTAAAGAAAATGAGAATGTCCTAGGCAAACCTTTTCTACTGTTCAGCCTTTCAAGCTGACTAATCCTAAAACGATGAATGCCATTTTTTCAAAGGAAGTGATGAAATACTATGTTCTATATTGTTATTGTACTGGAGAAACATTCATTTTTCATCAGCAGCTAATGAATACTGAAGCTTGTATGCTGGAGGTTACCAGACGCACAAGAGACAGTAACATTGGTCATTGTGGTACAACTAGTGGGATGCACGTTCACAGTATTTTTCTAACACGCTTCCTAATGAATGTGCAAAATTCACTGCTGTAGATGGCAAGCAATGTAACATCTCAGATAAAACTCTTTGGTATGTGGCTCTGAGATTTATACATAGACAGCTAATACTTTTTTTAGTACATGGATGACAGCTCCCCGATTTTATGGTTTGTAAACTCATGTGCTGAATAAGTCAGTGTAATTTGCATGTTAAACACTTTCTGTACTCACGGGTGTCTTTGTTGCCTCTCACCACTGAGTTAATCCAGTCTTTTAAGTTATTAGTAACTGAATAAGTTTGAGGTTCTGATGCCTTATAATCAGTCACACAAATACAAATTCTATGTAGTGAGATGGTAAAGTAGCTCATGTGAGTCTGGGCAACTGCAAAGTCAGTCACTGGCTCCTTGCTAATCTATCTTGCCATGTATATAAAATATGGAAGCAAATATAAATATGATTTGTTGGATATTATTTAAGAAAACCCAACCTATCTTTAGTTTCTAAAACAGATAGCTTTAGTTTCTGAAGGGAAATATTTTTGAATCAAGTTTCAAAAATGAACTCTCTGGTACTCAAACCCCAAAACTCCCAAACCCTTAAGCAACTTTATTTTAGTAAACAAAAGCTCACCCTAATTGAACTTGCAGTCAGCACATTTGTCAACAGAACTCATTGGGGAAGAGCAACTGCAAGACGTGGTTCTTGGGACCAGCTGTAATCAATCTGTACCGCTTAGCCTCAGTGTGTGGGGGAGAAAACTCTACAGAAATTACATGTGTGAAAGAAGTTTAGATTTAATTCACTTTCCTTAAAACGAAGGAAATTTCTGTGCTCATAAGTGTTTCTGACAGAGGACGTTGGGCAAATAAAAACTGAAGCTGTTTTGTGTCCTTTTGTGGCCTTGCAATCTTTACCTATATTTTCCATATTTTTGCATAGTGCAACTGTAGCTCACATCTCATTTTTCATGCTTTTTGATATCAAATATTTGAAGTTATTCCTTTGCACTTTTCTCTTGGAGCATGTTCGAGTGCTATATTTTCAGCTGGTCTAAGCTGCTGAGCTCCCTGTTGTTAGTCATATTCAGCTTTATTCACGTCAGCTTAGGATCAAGGCCGGGAGTCTTTTTTTTTTTTAAATATGAACTTAATATGTAGATTTTCCAGCATATATTAATGCTAAAGGTCACCTGCCTGATTTTGTTCTTTCTTTGGATTGCAGCTACCCTTTGAAGAGTGTTAATTGATTGTAATTGTTCTAGATAATCAATTTCAGGTTATCAGGAACCTATTTCACATGTAGGAGTTGCATATTCTCAGCCAGTTCTTGCAGGCAGTGAACTGCCCTAGGTCAATTGTTTCTCTTTGCAAGGATCAAGTGTTTTGTATGTGCTGGGTGACAGTGTTTTTGGAATATGTGCGATTGGAGCTATGGGGAGAGTATGGCCTCCTTACAAACCAGTGGAGAAAAATATTCTCTGATAAAGATTGTTGAAATGGTTTTGCATGAGTTAATTCAGAAGGGTCAGTGTTTCCTCTGAGAGCAAGAAAGCACGGGTATGGGGGGGCAAATACGACTCTTGAAGTTTTCTAAGACATGTTCATCCTTTTTTTTAATGAGACATAGAAGTGCTAGAAGGGAAGAAGTGGCAATAGGACGGCAGGCTAGCTTTGTCGCTTGGCTGCGTGCTGGTGGAGTACAACTGAAACTTTCACCGTGCTGAGGACAAGGCGGTGCATGGCGCACAGTGCATGGCGCACAGTACCTGGCAGTACCTGGCACGTGGCAGCCGAGCTCGGGTGAGCCCAGGGAACCGCTTGCAGACGAGAGGTGCAGGGGCTCCGCAGCGGGGTGGGCCGGACGCTCATCTTTCCTCTGGAGCCACCCAGCTCATTTGCTTCAAACCACTGCCGCAGGTCACGCGAGCTGATCCCAACAGGAAGGCGCCTACGAACCGCCTGCAGACCACGAGAGGCTCATGAGCCATGGCTCAGCTCTGACTCGGGACTAGCGGGAGTTTCTCTTTTAAATACCTATTTTATTTCTCTCATTTTAGCAGACTGTTTTTTTTCCTTCCCTGAATGTGGTGGGTTTTTGTTTGCTTGTTTGGGTGTTTTTTTTTTGGGGGGGGGGATTTCAGTTACTCGGTGTTCTTTTTTCCATAGTTCTTGCTATCTATGCAGTAACTTTAAAAACTGGCAGACATTCAGATGAATTAAATAACAAAATTCTGAGGGGAAACAGAAAAGGCTTCTGACAAAGAAGTATGAATGGCTCACTAAGGGGAATGCTATTAGTAGAAAATGAGAAGGAAGGTAGTTGATGTAAATCCCAGATTTCTGGTAGCAAGAGGAAAAACAGAGACATCAATGAAATAAAATTACCCAGATAAAGAAATCTTCACTTGTGGGCTAAATAGTATGCATATCACAACAGGGGGGTTCTAACAAATTAAAGATAGTGGAGCATAAATTTGGCCACATCATTGGAAACATCACAGATGGAAGTGGGGAAAGAGATAGGAAAGAGTGACATTCACTTAAGTAATAAATAAAAACACAGTACACAATGCCGTGCAATAGAGGAGACACTGCAGCAGGGACGCATTTGCCTGGGCTCTTCTATTTATTTGTTTTTACTGCCCTTGCAGTTCCTCTCAGACCGATGTGTCTGACTTGGTCTGTGCCTGCCCACACCGACTATGTGAAGATTTCCTTATGTTCCTGGGGACTACTCCCAACAAGTGACACTGTTGTTTTTAAACCCACCAAACTGGACAGAAAGGGGAGTGCAAAGATCTGGGTCACCCACTGCTCCGCACGGCACATGTGCTTATGCTTTAAGGCACATGATTATTTGACTTGTAATTCAGTGACACTTAAATTTAAGAGTACTATTGGTTTAGGCTCTAATCGGAGAATGTCCTCACTGAAATCTGTCTGTTTAAATAAACAATCTGATGTAGGTGAAAAAAGGACTAGAGATGAGCAAGAGGGAGCAATTAGGCTGGTGGGTAGACTGTTGTGTCAAGCGCTGAAACTAAAAAGTCCTTGTTTTGAAGGAGGGGTAGGGTGGGATTTGGGACATATTGATCCCTTTCCTCTTAAGCCTAGTGACACTGCAACTCATAGGAGTGCCAGGGGAAGCACAGGAAACAGGGTGTGGAGGAAAAGCCTTTTTTTTTTTTTTTGAAAGAGGAAAAAAAAAGGTTCTAGTTTGCTAACTTCTAGAAACAAACAAGAGTTGCAGTAAACTACAGCACATTGCTTCTGAGTTGTGTGCCTCAGTCACAGGTGCCTGGTTCATTTTATATACCTTTCTGTTGTTGAGACAGGCAGGAAATTCGAGAACAATATAATTGTCAGTATGATAAATGAGAAGGCAAAATACGGTTGAACAGTAGAGGACACGGGGTGTTGTTATAGCCTATTGTTGCTATGAATAGAACCACCCAGACACCAATTAACATCTCATTGCTATGATTACTTGCTACAGTATCTGTTCCACTAATCAAACTTGCACCTTTTTAGTCCATATTTTGATTTCAAAAAGTTATACTAAGAACAGATTACATTTATCTCAAATGCAAATAAATGTGAAGCTTAAGAAGCTAATTAAGTTTATAACCGCTGAGAATAACATTAAAAAGAAAATTAAATTGCTTGGTTTGGAGGAAAACCTTTTAGGAAACATTTGTTGAATAAACATAAAAGAAATTCTCCTAATGTACTCTTATGCAAATAGTGTTCTGTTTATATTTTTCCATATGCCAATCATATATAACTCTTACAATTTTTCTTTCACTGAACACTCTTCTTTATAGGAATATTTACTACCAAGCAGATGATATGTAGTAAGTGAGAGCTACATGACAGCAGTTACCAAACTTTTTTGAGAACAGAGTTTCAGCTTTATAACACCATTACAAATATTTAGCTAATAAGTGCTCCAGGGAGAAGAGATGAAAATCAAGGATAAGGCACACCAGATAGTTCTCCCCTCCCTCCTTTTTTGGGGAGGGTAAGGGGGGGGGGTCATAAAAGGTACCAGATTTTTCCTGGAGAAAAGAAATTTCTGCTTATGCACAGGACAGGTGATAGTATTGCAGAATTTTGTGGGAATGGGCTTGATCTTGCAATGTGCTGTCGATGTGTTGTCTCTGGTCTAAGCAAGTGCTCAGGCACATCCACTGCCCCTCTAAGGTCAGTGAGAAAGCCAGGGTTGCTGAGCAGCCCGGAAGTGTCTGGCTGGGCCAGGCTGTTCCGTGTGCGAACACGCTGCCTCGGCCAAGAGGTTGCTGCAACCACATTGTGCAAAGAGCAGTTCTGGCTAACTTAAATTTTGCAGTAGCTGCTGAGAATAGTTGATTTTTGCATCTGAAGCTGCTCTTTCCCCTCAGCCCAAATGGTTTAATTTCTCTAGGAAAAGATAAGACTTCTGCCTATAAATATTCCTTTCTATTCTCAAAAAAAAGGAAAAAAAAGAAAAGAAAAACAACTTATGAAGGAGAAATGGTGATTCATACTCCAAAAAAAGAGGCAGGCATGACGTGATTTCTCCTTCAGGAGTGTTGCTGTGAAGAGTATTGACTCAATCAGTTTCTATTGCTTTTGTTCGTTCTTTCCCATTCCCTCTTCCAGTGGAGCAAATTAAATTAGTGCAGCATATTCCTCCTTTGCAGCTAGCCCCTGCTCTGCCCGGGGAGTTGAGGAGCAAAGCGAGGCCTGTGTCCTCCTGGTGCGAGCACATGGGGCAAGGGGGCTGGGACATGCTTTCATTCCTGGTCACCAGATCCTATGCTTGTGGGCAGCAGACTTGGTCACAGGGAGCATGGGGTAAGAAATCAGTAGTACAGATTTGTCCAAGAGGGCCCAGTTTGTCTTTGAAGTCAGAGGGGGTTCTACTGTCTGCTGGTAGCAACTTCATTTCTGTGAGCTGCAGAGGACATGTATAGGGGGAAAAATGTTGTGATGGAAATGGTGGCTATGATGTCATTTCTGAGGCCATGAAATCATTATTTTGTTAAACCTTAACACATGCCTTTATTTTGCTGGTATTCAGAGAGCACCACTTTCACTGCAAGGGTTTCAATTATGACTAGAATATTTTGAAATTTGAAATGTGCCCCTGATGATCCATCACAATTTTTTTTTAGAGCCTTGGACATGGAAGAGCAGTGTTGAACTTGGAGCTTGGATTTAGATATAATTTTTTTATAAAGCAGCTGACAGGTTTGCTGGATTAGTGTTTATAATACTTATTGACATCCCATGATACCTTTCCATAGCTGAGCAGAGTTTAGATTGACTCTGGAGTATTAGTACTTGATGAAGGTAATCTGTTTTCTTGGCTGAAGCTCACAAACAAAGCAGTTAAATCCCCATTACAAATGGCTAAACAGGGACCCATTAAACTTCTTATAGGCCTGTCTCATTTCTATAGCCCCTGAAACATTTATAAAGGGCACTGTTAAAAATTTACAGAACCTTGAGATAGTTTCTTGAGTAAAGCTACTCTGTGCATATTACCTGAAATATGCACTCTTCCTTTAAATAGTAAAATAAAAATTGTTGAGAAAAACTTTTTTCAGTACCCTTTGACCTACAGTAACTGTTTTGGCTTTTCATGTTTTATTTTCAAAGTTTCCTAGCAAAATAAATGTTACAGGTAGAAAAGATCAATTCAGGCTGAAGCTATCATAGGAAGCACTGGTGCTGTTATTAATAATCAAACTGTCTTTGTTAATGTCTGTTTCAATTATTAGTTCTCCAATCACCCTTTTTATATGGGAAGTCACTCTGGAAATTGTTGGCACCAAATTTGTGATGAATATGGTAATAGTGGATGTATCATGTTAATGAGAATTCTCATATTAAAAAATATAAGACACATTATTTTAATGATTCTACTGGCATCAAACCATGGAAGCCACAAAGTTATTTTTTTAATGAATCAATCCCCAAAGGCCTAAAACAATTGTGTGAAAACTGTTTTTTTTTATTATTATTTATTCCAGTAAAAGACAGACCTAAATTGAAATTATACTTTTCACTGGTTTAGCCAATGTTTTGCAATGATAATACCAGGTATTTTGTGAACCTCAAACGAAAGAGAAAACATTTAGCACAGCGCTGGAGCAGGGAGGTTAACTCAGGCCTCCCAATGCATGTCAATAAAGAGGTGATAATTAGAGAGAGAAAAAGCAAAGCCTTCATTAGGCCACAGATTATTTGAGCTGCATGGGCAAACTGTCAAACTGAGCTCACCAGGGATGACAGTATCTTGTGAGACAGCCTGTACCTTAGTGCGTGGGGATAGTGGCATTTGTTTGTTTAATAGGGACATGGTACCGGGAAGGGGGAAGGGATGACCAAGAGTAGAAAAGCACTATTGTCTGCCTTGATTCATTATATTCTTATTCTAGTCGTCCTCTCAAAGAACTTCATCTTCTGCTAAAGTATTTTTAAAATAAATAAACGAGTGATTCTCTCATTCTAAATATGGGAGGTGATACGGGAGTCTGGGGAATAATGAAACCACGCTGTGTATATATTTTCTAGTTCCTGTGCATTTTGATAATTTCCAGATGGTGACTTGTAAGAATATTCATCAAATGTGAAGAATGGTTTTATAGACCATAATATGTATTCTAGGGTGCCCCTAAAATGTCCAGAAAATGTGAATTTTTAAGTATTGTTTTTCTCCCTAACCAGCCATTGATGCCACAAGGAGCAATAATAAAGAAGTTAGCATGATAGTATGCTTTTTATTTTTACATGGATCCTGAAAATATATGCTAAGCCATCTACACCATCTGCCACGCTAGGGTCAAAGCCCCAGCTGCACAAGCTAGAAATAAGTGCTGTAGAGCTGCTATTTTATATGGGTTGAAGCTGGTGTTTAAAGTGGTTTTGAACAAGCTTTCACAAAATTCAGGGAAGCAACTGACACTTGTTAGCGTATTCCTTCTTGTGAGTCCTTAGTTGAAAAATAACAAACTTATTTCCTAGTTCTATTAAGCAAGGTGCAGAAAAGCATTCTGTCAGTTGGGATCAGAGATGCAGAGTGTTTTTTATTCCCCTTACAGTAGATAAGAGAATTGGTCAAACAAGAGGTTGGTCAAATAGCCAGTTAAATGTCCATCATAGCTTAATAGGGCAATCTTTCAGTTTAACTGTTTCTTTCTGCCCAGCTCCAAAATATGGATCAGCTGTAAGAAATCAACACTGTTGGATTCCTTTTTCTTCCTTTTGTGTTGCTCTTTGTCAGTTATTTTTTAGTCAAGAACAAGATGCTAAGGAATTATACAAGTTCTTAAGGTGTTTATATGTGTTCCAAGGTACTTGCTTCAGCCATGTGTCCTTTTCAAATGGGAAATTGTATCATAAAACGGGCTAAAAGTGTATGAAATTAGTAGCAGCGTCAGAAAAGAAGACCCATTTTGACTATCCTTGCCCTGGAAAGCCGGATAGTCCCTGTTTCTGAGCAACTTCTATTATCTTGATCCTTTTGAATCTTACTAGATAAAATATAGCACAAGGAAAGGATTGCAGAACTTCACACAAGAGTCTGGTCTTCATTTATACTGTCTTAGCTGTCCTTGTCTTAGAAGATCCCATTCTCATGTTGCATTTTCTTTCACAAGCATATCAATTTAAAAGACTTTTTCACTAGATGGGTAAAATACTTTTAACCGTAATAGTATTTCCCACCCTGTGCATAACATTCATACAGTTAATCTATAATCAAAAAAAAAGTATCTTCAGAATATAACAGACTGAGTTAAGCCTAAAATTACCAGGGATAATCTACTGCTTTCATACAGCCTTTCTAGCCTCTTGTCTTGTCTTTCTCAAACATCAGTTCTCAGTTCCAGAATCTGGGGGAAAGCCAGAAGACCCACCCACTTCTGTCCATCTCCTCAAGCAGACGCTTCTAAATATCACCACCTATTTCAGTGGTTACATCTGGCAGCCTGTGCTTGAAGACTGCGATGAAAACTGGACTGAAAATGCAAACACAGTATTTAGAAATACTGCTGAAGGAGAGGAGTTTAAAAAAGAAACCCCTCGTGTACCATAGTTCTAGTGTTCTCTCTGTTTAGCCGTTATGCCAATGCCAGTCTGACATACCAAAATGTTTCAATCACTTGTTATTATCTAATAAAGAATTTTAAAGCCATGACTTGCACCACTTGTTTAAATACCCTTTTAATAGTCTATTTGATGAAGTGCTGTTTGTTTGATATTTGCAGGATCATGCTTGGACAAATTCTTCTGGAAGCTGAGGTTGTTCATTTGAGTGTTATTTTCATACTAATTGTAGTTTGAAATGAGCTACTTTATCAGTCCTCTGTGCATTCTTCTGCAAATCAGATGTCTATTAGCTAACTGGTAGAGTGATAAGAGTGTGAAGGTCAATCCGTGTGAAGAAAGGAAAGAATAGAGAAGGGGAGTAGTTACAACTCCAGTTATGTAGTAGATGTAATTACAGTTATGGTGTTACATACATTACTGGAAGGGACGAATGCAAATCTTAGTCCATCTACAAACACTATTCTGCTCAAGTGGGATGGAGATCTGGTGGTGCAGTCTGCCTTGCTCTGTTTTTCTTTGCTGAAAGTCTGTCTTTCGCAGTAGGTGTTCCAGAACAGCCTTGTCATGAGGAGTTATTCCAGGGCACAGCTGCGGCATGCCCTAAAGCCCGTTGATTACTAAGAGTTGATCTTTTCTCTGAACATGAGTGTGTCTCTCTCCAGTCCAGCGCCAACTCTAGGGACTGAAGTTAGGCACTAAAGATTGAGGATGTTCTGTAGAGTTTGCCCTGCTGTATCCTTTTCTGGATAGATTTTAGCAACTGTGTGATTCCCAGCTTATCTAAGTGTTTAGAATAGAAAACTAGTTTTGTACCTCCTGGTGCTTTTGTACCATTAGAAAATCTTAATTTGTGATATTTTGGCAAAATTTAGCTATGGAAACCAGACTGCATTTGATCTGAGCTTTAACTATGCATGTGACATCAGAATTCAGACAACCTGTAGTTTTATTTCATCAAAAAAGTGCACATAATATTAAGTAAAATTCTTGCAGCCAAGCCTCAGTCTTACCTTCACAGGGCTCCATGGCTTAGACAAACTATATCTAAATGGAACCTTGAAGCCATATGTTAAAAATGGAGGCTGCCACTTTATTCCTCTACCCTGATCAATCTTTATATAGCCCGAATAAATCTCATCTGAAAAGAGAAGAAACTCATATTGAGC
This sequence comes from Apteryx mantelli, assembly GCF_036417845.1. NCBI lineage: Eukaryota > Metazoa > Chordata > Aves > Apterygiformes > Apterygidae > Apteryx > Apteryx mantelli. The sequence goes on from NC_089986.1 coordinate 17,403,792, forward strand.
AATGGACTCCCCACAAGAATTAAGGATGATCATGACAAACCTTTTCAGCTTTTGCTTCACATACAAGGTAGTTTTATTTCAGAGCTGATGCAGAATTTTCAATCAATTCTTTTTAGTTTCATGTCAAAAATGAGCTTTCAAGATTATTCGTGGGCATATGGTGTAGTTACACCAATGCTTTTTGGAAAACTTTTTGTACCTCCAGGATGCAGTTCAATGAGAATTGACCATGCTCTCTCAGAAGGTTACTAGCCAAGTGGTTTTGTCATTCTGTTCAGGAGCGAAATTTCAGCTTAATTTCTCCTCTTTCCATTTAAGCTGGGGGCTAGAATGAGTGTTCTTAATGTCTCACATTGCTGCCTCTGAGCTGTCAGAAATGGAAAAGAGTGAGTGGTTACAGCCAAGGATGCAAAAGTTTTGGTCTAATTGAGAGTAGGAATGGCTCTGGGCTGTCACAGCCTTGGATGTGCATGTAAAATGCTGTGTTTTCATCTAGAAAATATAAAGGTCTTTATTTTGAACCTCCTCGCAAGACAAGAAAATTATTTCCCACCAATGCTCATTTTTTTGACTTTGCTCTTTTTAATACAAACCTTTATTCTCGTACGCTTATATTCTACAGAACAGTTCTGTTTAACATGCTGCTCTACGTGGGGAAATAATAGAACAAAGAACACAGCGGCTGCCTTCTTGTTTCACTTGTCAGGAGAAGTTCCTCAAATGTAGTGTTGCATGACAGCTTCTGTCAAGTAGTACGTAAGTTATCCTATGCTTCTTGGTCACATGAGAATATATCCAAAGCATCTCAGGCTTTGGATTTTTTATTGCTGTACTTCAGTCTGTACTGTTAGTTATTACAGGGATTTTGTCTGGGTTGTAGATTAATCTTGCTGTGATTTTGGAGAAACTGTACTGAGTCTGGTCCAGGAGCTAGCAAAGTCAAGCTAGCCGTCCCTCTGTGACCCTGGGGCACTGGCGGGCGCAATGCGCAGGTGCCAGATGCCGCGGCAGTTCAGAGCCAGCACAGAGTACCAACGTTGCTGGGAGAGAGCCAACATGCCCCAGGTCTGGCCTTGAGTGTCTTGCTGCTGTGTTCTTCAGCATGTCCCTTTGTGCTTGTATTTTCCAAATTTTTCTGTTATTTAAAGTATCCCCACTTACCATTACCCTAGATAATGGGCAGGTGGTTTATTTTTCAGTGGACACAACTAATGTTTTCAGCCATTCTGTAGAGTCCTGTAGAGATATCAAACTCTCTGAAAAGGCAACACTCTTTCCTTTGCAAAGGAATGACTGCAAGTACTGTGAAGAAGTTGTGGCTCTTTTGGGTCATAGACATCTATTTGTATGAGAAATGTGCATCTTTGGAAGACTGCTAAATATTACTGCTTAAATCTATTACAAGGAAGCACAATTTTCTGTAACCTAATTTCCTAAGCCTAATGAACCTAGTAAATTTCCTCTGATGTCTTCCCAAGTTAATATGTTAAATCTAATTTATTTGGCAAAAAATTGGACAAATTTCCTCTTAATTCAATTAACTTAGAAGAAAAAATGTATTGTTATGGAAATCTGTGACTAATAATTCACAGATGTGAAAGTCCTGGTTTCAGTTCCACTCACTTATTAGGTTGCAATTTCTATTTTTGTTTACTGTAATTTAACTAAGAGTTGACTGATCCACATATTTATTTGAAAAGTTTGCTAAATGATACTGAATTACTTGCTTGACACTTAATGTTGCAGATGATTTTTTTTTATCTTGCATGATTATTTGCATACTTATTGAAAACTGAATTCACCCATTGATTTTCTTGACTTGTTACTGATATTTTTGTGGACCCTTAATGACTGGCTGTTGTGTTTTGGTCAGTAATATGTTCCTAGTAATTTTGATTCCTAGATCTCAGTGATGTATAAAGAAGGGTAATTCGCATTGTTTTTATTTTAATTTGAGAAAACTAAAGCCTTGAGGGCTTCCAACAAATGCCAAAGCAGAACCATGGCTGGGAGCAGGTCCTCTTGACACCTAGTCCTGAACATAGTTCAGCAACAACAAAAGACATGAATTTGGCCATGCGTGTTTCTTTGATTGCATGTGAACAGGATATAAGTAAAAGAGGAACATAGCTGTTTTCCTCCTGAAACACAATTCATATTCTTGATACTGACAGCTATAGTCCTTTCTTGCCACTTGCTTATGTGGAGAGCTATGATGGAAAGAGTGGAACCAGACCTCTGACAAATATATTACAAGGGCCAATAACATGTGCAAACCCATGTTAGAGCATTCATGCATGTCTCCACCTTCTGACGTGGCTTCTGCTGAAAGAATCCTACTGAAACAACCATTTTAGAATGGCTATGTATATTAAAAGAATAGAGTTGGTTTCTTTCTCTTCGCACATCTCCGCTAATTTCAGAATTGCTCAGGACAATTTGGCTTTTAAACTGTAGGCCAGAAATCTTTCTAACATTCTTGCTTTTTAAAGTTACTATTAGCAATATCTGAGGTTATTTATAAATGCTCCAGGAGTTTTTCTGCTATAAAATTTTACCCTGACTTTTATATCTTTTTCGGCACAACAGCAGTTATATGAAAAACAGTCAATAAACTGCAATAGTAAGGTCAACAGTTTTAGTATTAAAATCAGTTTACAGTATGTTTGCTTGAAGTGCACATAAATTCAAAGAAGCAATAAGTATAAACAGAATAGCTGATTCCTTGGATGCACTCCAATATAATTATAGCTATTCACCCTTGTGACTATTTGTGTGTGTAGCTTAAAGCTATTTGCCTGCCCTGAGGTACAGTAGCAGTATTTTTATACATCTCTGTATCTGATTGAAATGCAAAACTCAGTAAACCTGGAAAGGATGCTAACAAGCTTAAAGAAATGTATGACTAAAATTAAACAGCAGATTGAATGTGCATTTTGACGTATTTTAGCAGTAGCATCCAGTTCTTGATTCAGGTCCCTCTCATTCTCTTCAGTTTTGAAACTGAGATATCTCTAAAGGATTTGTCACCAAAATAGTGTGTTTCTAATAGGCAATTATGAAAAAAAATTACCATCAATCACATTTATTGCAAACATCTCATAAAACAGTAAAACATTTATGTGGCTATGGAAGGCAAGTATGTTGCCATGTAATATACTAAGATTTGCATATAAAGAACAGCAGGCAGCAAACAAGTATCTTTTCCTTTCTTATTTCATTTATAGAAATGCCTTTGCAATGCATCTACTTAATTTACATCAAAATGTTATAGCTGCAACACCTGAGTGATATTAATTGTCATTAGGTCTGTAAAGCGAGCAAAGGGAAGGTAAGCAATAACGCTACTTTCCTCAGGTAGGGTGCGTCAGGCCTGTCGCACCTTCTCTGAACGCCCTTGTCCCCCAGGACGGAGGGGTGTCTCACGCTGACATGCACCTGTCATGGTTTTTTTCTTTGCTTCCTCCCCCAATATTCTTTTTTTTCTCATTCATATGAACATTTTGTTTTCAAACTAATTGCAAGAGCATTGGGACTCTGTGTTGTTTCTATGTGAATAAGAATGAAATGTGGTTGCATGGAAAGCAAAAGGCTCTTTTGGTGGGAGGGGGCCTTATGGCAACTGACTGTCCATACCCACCGCTGCTAATCTTCTCTGTAATCGTGTGTACCTTGTGCTAAGCGAACACTCAAATATTTTTTTGAAACTTTTTTTTTAATAGCATAGACTGCATTTACTGTGGGGCCGTATGATATAAAATGACTAACAAAATGTTAGACTATTTGTGTGTCAGAGTTAGTAATGACCATCTTTAGCTGTTTTTTTCCCACAAGCCTCCAGGTAAAATGAAGCAGGCAGCTTCGCAGTGAAAAGAGAAATGAATGACATCACATTGTACAAATCTGTGGGTTTTTTTGACATTTGACTTTCAACTATCATTTTTAAAAATTCTGCCTTCTATTTACTTGTCAGAACTGGATTTAATTCCTATATGCTGCAAGGACTTCTCCATGTTAAGATATTGATATAACAAATTGCTGAATGTTTTAGAGATTGATTCTTGCTGACCAAAATGGGCTTTCAGATTGGAAGTCTTTTTTTCCAGAAAACACCTGCTGAGATAGAAGTCTGACTGCTATACAAAAGAAATATATGGTATATTTAGTCTGCTTCTATCTAGCAATTTGCGGATGCTATCAAAAATTGCAATTTTTAATGAAAATTACCTAAGGATTTGGCAAAGAACCTTGGTTTAAAATGGGCTGACTAGCCCCTGTCAGGCGGAGTATTAGCATACTGATTGGTTGTTACTTCTGTCAGTCTTCTCTCTGCAAAATTATGACAGGCCACACAGCAGGGAGCAAATGATCATTAATACTTCATCTGCTGGGACACGATAAACTGCCCTTCACTTGCATACAAATAAAATACATAAAGCTTGTCAGACAAGGTGACAGAAAAAAGGTGCGTTTTCAAAATGATTTTTTACTACAGTGGGATGTGATCTTTTTAAAAGTTTTTTTTTGTATTATGCAGTATACAGTCTTGGCAGCAGGGTCTTTTGGAATTTGTTCTGTTTAAAAACAACAACAACAACAACAACCTTTTAGTTCTTCCTGATATTTATTTTATTTCATTAGGTTAACATAAGGTTTTGAACACTATTCTTTGCTATACAGTGGAAAGTTGACAATGTGCTTTGCAGGAAAACACTCCCCTCAAGCAAGCAATTTTATTCTATTTAACCTAATCCCCCAAATAATACAGGCTCTGCATGTAGGTGTACATAAACACACTCACTCTGAGTAGATGACTACAAAGTCAGATGCCAAAAGATACTAATTAGAACAAAGATTCCCAAACTAGAAGAAGCTGTTCAGAGCTTGAATAAGTTGTTTCCAATACGTTTTTAGAAGCAAAAAGTTAACAATCTCTAAAACATAAGTGCTGTGTTATGTTCTTGGTAAGGTCAGAAAGAGGCTGGAATTTTGGAGGTATTTGTTCAGCCATTGCTTCAAGCAATGCTTTTCTGTTCTGGAAGTGTACTGAAAATATAATTATTGATTTATGAGACGATTTTGCGTCTTCTGCCTATAGGGTTTTTTGTTTTGCTTTTTTTGACACATCAATCAATGAATTAATAGGTGGTTACTGCATTAGAAGTTTTGTGTAGGCAAGGAGCACAGGATTGCCTAACAAGTCAATGGGGAGCCTGATAATCTCACCATATTGGCAATGAATTCCTTTGACATTCAGCAGAAAAACAAATTTTCTGACGTGCTCTTTGTGTTTCAATCTACTTTTCTCCTTTTATATTTCCTGCGCATATTTGTGGAATGTACTGTATATCACTGTGACTGTGCGTTTGCAAAATATTTCAATTTCATTAAAACTATGCTTTTTAAGGAAGCAGATGATGTTTCATAAAAAATACTTTGACCACTTTTTACAGCTACAGCAATCTGTATGATGCCAGTGGATCTCATCTATGGAACTGCAAGGTCATACTTTGTTTTTCATTTTGCATTTAAGGTGGGTGAAGAAATCTGGAATTTCCCTTTGCCCATATTGACTCTGTATCACTTTCATAGTTTGGTTCAGTTTGGGGTTTTCCTTCTCCTGGTCTTGATTGGATTAATAAATAAATAAATAATCTTTGACTAAGCTAGGAAAAGGAAATACTGGAAACTTCACAAGAAAGCTCAGTAGATCCATGCATGTTCTATGTCAAAAATTTGTTTTCTGTTCCTTCTGTGTCACAGTAACATTATAATGTCACCTACTTCAAAACCCAAATATGGCAAACCATCTATAAGTGACAAAGTAATTTAGTTACTGAGAATCAGTATATGTGGCAATGGTGTAAGTGTTGGTGAAGAATCCGCCCATATTGCATAGGAAGTTAAGTGTTGTTGAATACAAAGCACCAGCATCATGTGGATGACTGGGCAGAGAAGGAAAAGAAAAAGACAAATAGAAAATGCTTCTTATATCACTTGTGGAACTTCTCTGAAATTCCATTATTTGTGTGTGTGTGTGTTAAATTACAATGATTCTAGGCAACCGTTACACAACATAAGCGGAGTAGGAAAAAAGGGATTTGCTTTGTCCTTTTATGCGTATGCAGTGAGAGTCTGTGGGTTACTGGTTTTGTCATAAAATAAACAGAATAGCACTTACTGATTTGTGGCCTAAGCAGAAAGGTGAACAGGGTCTTTAATATATGCCTTTTGTTTTGGCAGAAGCTTATCTAGGGAGACTTTAATATAAAGGGATGACTCCATAGGGCAAACCTTGGAAACTGAGGGTAGACTATGAAAGATAATGACTGCCTTGAATTCTGTATGATACGTTGTTAAACACTGTGGTTCATGTTGCTTGGGGATTGTGAAGTTCAGTGATTTTTTTTTAAGCGGAGTAATTTCACTTCACCTTCCTTAAGTCCTATCGCTTCTGGTTTGTGCATGCAGAAGCATGAAAGTTAGGAATGATTAGATGGCATTGCAAAATCCCAAGAAAAATACTACAGCTAATGAGAATTGTGCATATAACCCCCTGCTTACTGCAATGACAATTCACTCCTATGATTCTGTCAAACATTACAAAAATAAATAAACCTGATAGCTCAACAATAAATAACTGCTCGAGACACTTTTTTCTTTAAAATGCAATAGCCTAAATCCCCAGCTATATTAAATCCACATCTCTCCATTGAGTTCAGTGCAGCTAAACTGATTTACGCTGGTTGGGGAATTAGCCTGTTGTGACTCAAACTGCAAAGTATGCAAAGGTTTTGACAAATTCATTTGGAACATGAGCGGGAATGAATATGGGGGTTTCAAATGTTAAAGAACTGGTTAAAAAAATAATACTTAAACCACTGCTTGAAAATCCTAAACTACCACTGCATATGTTCCAGTAATTTGCTCAGCAATGCAGCATGTTGTAGTCACTGAATGAAGAAAACTTCTCATGAGAATGTTTAAAATGTCACTGAGGTTCAGTTTAGATCAGGGTGCAGGTGGCTCTACAAAGGCTTTGCTGAGGGGATGTGTTTATACAGTTGCTGCTGAAGGATGGTATTGATTGGTTAGGCAACTAATAAAACAAGCGCCCTCACTTTCATCTTTGTGGATTCTGTTCCTTCAGTAGATAGAAAAGTGGTTTTAATTATTCACATCATCCATTTTAGTATATATTTTTTTGCTCTTACCCACCCACTCTCCAAGTAATATTCTCATCTTCTCATTATTGTACAAAACTGGCAAAAAGGGCCAGAGCTGGGCCGATGGATAACAAATTTTAGAGACTAAAAAGTTGATGTTGTCTCACTAGTTAGATTAGCAGAAGTCAAGATGTGCTGAAATCTCCACACTGTGAGACTGATTTTGTGTCACCTTCAGGATGACACAGTACTTAACAGCAACTCTGATTTAAGTATTGCCACAGTATCTTTAGTGTTTTGCTAGTATTTATTTGTGACCTGTATTTTTAGAGTATCTTGGCTTTTTGTTTAAAAACAAAATGCTGCTATTGTGATCCGTGTTCCCTTTCTCTTTGCTAGATTATTAAAAATCCTGCAACATTGATGTAGGCAGGAGTTTAGCAAGAGAACTGTAAACACGCTTCTCCTAGCACTTAGATTTCCAGGCAGAAGCTACCAGAAATAATTAGTGGGAGAATAAGATTTAAGTCCAGGATGCTTAAAAGGGAGCTCTAATTCTACTGCTAGTCAGCAGTCCTACGTGTGCTGCTGGTCTCAGTGTGACAGTGCTGGTGTCAGGCATGCGTTGTATGGCAGGCATTTCCTGCATTAAATCATGGGGCTCCTCAGGTGCTATGAAATAAATACTTCATATGTATACTTGCTCTACTCAAAACTATGGTATCAGTCTGCTGCCTTTCCCAAGGCTGCATTTCTTTCCCCCCCCAGAGAGGGTATTTTTCTCCCATTATAAGACTTTTTTTTAGCTTTCACATAACTTGCGAGTTGTATACAAGAACTCACGGTCATTTAATGACAGTGGATTTTGCAGTGTTCAGTTGTTCTCATGTGTGGGCCAAAGCACAAATGGAATTTGAGGCTTTCGATTACAGTTGTCCAGTCTCTCCTGGATTGCATACATATGTGCCTTTCATGTATTGCTAGTGAGGAGAAAGAGATAACATGGGCACATGTAAGTCAGCACATGAGACCCTATTTTCCTTGTTTGCATTTTTTTTAGAAGAGAAGGGTGAGTGTGTATCTTTAATGTTTGTGGATGAGTCAACAAAACTAGAAGAAATATCCTCGTTATTCTTGGGAACAGAATACTTCAGGGACCAATTTGCAATTGTCGGCCTTAGTAAATGTATGAGCTGGTTCACAGAAGCTCAGGCACAATCTGCACATTTTAATCATGATCTTTATGGACGATCTTATCAAGAAGTTGTGCATAAGCATGATGGCTACAGCTGCTCGCTAATTCTGTGACACAACAGACTTATGAACCAGACATTGATGAGGGCATTTGAAATTACCTGCGTTATTTGTACTTTCATGTCTAGTTTTTCCTGGAACTGCTCTGCTAAAAAAAATCTTTTTGGAGCAGTGAGCCACAACATAATTACATTTTCTAAATGCCTACATCTAACGAACATTTATAGAAACTGTACAACTTGCAAAATCCTTGCTGTTTTCTTGCTTCATAAAAAAGAAAAATGAGAGAAGTAAAGAAGCACAAGAGATGATAGAGCAGAAGAGTTTCTAGGTAGCCTGGTTGATGGCTTCAAAGAAAAAGAAACAGAATGAGCATTTTTTTTTTTTTTCTGAAATGGCCTTATAAAGCTCTTATGAAATCTCTGGCAATGACAGTCTTGGATACATTGTATAAAAATGTGTAAATGTGTTGTGGTTCAGAAACAGTATGGGGTATATATGGCACAAGCACCAAAATGAGAAAGGAATAAAGATGGGAGAGTTCCTTAGTTAAGTCTTGGAAGGACTTTTCAGAGAAAAGTGCTGTGCTGAAGAGTAACATTTGTTCATTTTTTTTTTCTTTTCAAGATGCTCCTTTATCTCTTCCTTCAAGCTAATTTTAATTCTAAAACATCTGTAGTTATTTTCTTTTTAAATCAAGTTGATCTTTAAGGGGAAGGAAAGCAGGGAAACAAGAGCGCAAGAGCTTGAAAGGTGGTAGCCTCCCCCCATGCACACTCTGCTTGTGAACATTGCTCCAGAAGGCATTATGGAAGGATGGTAGAAAAGCTGCTTCACTCTCACCATTACAAAAATATAAATAAAAAGATAAAAGCTGTACTACTCTTTAAGCCCTTATTTTATGCTTGCTTCATACTCAGCAGTCTGATCTAAATAAAGCACCACTTTAGGGTAAGGATATGTTCCTTTTTATGCTTAACTCCTGTTTTGTTTCCTCTACCACTTCAGCTTGTCTTGCAGAAGTAATAATTTGTGTGTGGAAGAAAAAGTTGAACTGATTACAGAGCATGCATATTCCCCATCCCCAGTAAAATAAAGTAGGAACCCATGTAAATGAGGCATAGAGTTTATAATGAATTGGTCTGATCGTGATGATGTGTTCGAGTGCATCTCCCAAAGTTCATTAACTTAATGTAATATACAGTGGCAAGAATGATACCTATGATTACTCCAATTAAAATGATAGTTTTGTGTTTTTCTGTGATGCAAGTTAGTGCTGTGAGAACATGAAACGTACCTCATAAATGCCACCCAGCTGCAAAAGTGACAAAGTGAGTCTGCCAGCTTTTCCTAAAGGCACCTAGAATAACAGCCATGGCTGCAACTGGAATTTGTTATTGTTGAAAACTCTGGCAGTTCCCCAAGCATGGTAAGACCAAGGCAATATATCTGTGATATTATTGCTCAACGAGTCTTTAAAAGACTAAGGAAGACATGCAAACATATACCCTTAAATGGAATAAAAATAAAGCAAATACAATTAAAGTATATGCTATGTGGAAATCGCTAAGAGAAGGCTGTGAGCAAGGGAGGATAGCTCAACATCCTGCTCGAAAGAAGTGTCGGATTAAAGCTTTGCCCTGTTTTGAGCTCACTGCTTATTAATAAAGAGCGGATGGTAACTGAAGAGATGAAGAGGCTGTATTGTGAGACACCACAGAGCCCTGCGTGTGTGATGTTCCTTCTGAAGCCATAATAACCATTTGATTTCTGACCCTGAGGTGAATTTTGTGTACTCATATGCATGAAGGAGGTGAAAGGATATGCACTGAGATATGCCCTTCTTTCCAAACTGTCTCTTTAGAAGTGACATAATTGAGGCATAAATAAAATAACAAAGAAGGCTTTTTTTTATATATATATTATTATTTCAAACTACCAACAGTTGTCTTCACATTTGCTGGTATTTTAGTTGTGAATTTTAAATGGTGCAGCTCTTTACCATTTCATGCAAAATGCGCTCAATAGAGATTGCATTTTAAGGGAAATTTACGGAAATCAGTTCTGTAATAAACAGCCCTAAGAACTTTAGTTGAGTCCCATGGTCGCCTCCTATTTGTCCTGTGACATCTCCGACAATAAAGAATACAGAGCCTTAAAATTGGCACTCAGCAGTAGGCGAGTCCATATCCTTTCCCCAAAATTAAAATGGGGACCCAGCACATGGTAGTTGCTTAAAGTGTCTGCCATTATGTGGGATGCCAAGAGGCCACCCCCTGCTGTTTTCCATTCAAATGAATGGGAAACCTATGGATAAATTACCACCTGCAGCGTATGATAGCGGACATTGTAAGCAGCTGTCACTGTAGCTCTGTAATTATGCAAGTATTCTTCCAATATTATACAATTAGATGGCCCCATCTCGCTTTCTTTCTCTTGATAATGTTTTTGTAGGTGTCAAGAGCACTGAATTCTCTCCTTGTTCAATCACTTATGTCTTAGTGCAATACAACCGGCACTTTCCTGACGCTACTATAGCTGGCCCTTTCTATGCCAGAGGTTGTCTTCCGATTCTTTTTCAAAACTATGCTACTTTCTGTACCAGGAGATGACAAAAATCGTGTAGATTACTGTCAATAAGCAATCAGTCCTTACCTTTATTAAGGACATCAGACAGTGGTGGCTGATAGAAAGATGCCCTTGGCTTTATTCTCTTCATTGGAAATTTCTTTCCAGCATTGGGTGGCTGAAGTGTGATCTAGATTAAATGCGCTTTGGGAGATGCACCAAAAAGTGTTATCCATGCAAACTTTTTGGCATTTGAGGGATTTTTGTACGAACAGGAATGGGAGAGAAATTGGATGGTATGAAGTGAAGCTGACTTTTTCAAAAGTAACAAGTAGTATTCAACTGGGGCGACCATTTTTATACAGTTAGCCTGTTCATATGTTGTTCAGAAATGTTAAAAAATGCTTCTGCCTTTCTACATTATAGTCTCTGGTTCCTTTTCTCAAAATGCTTGCCATTTCCTATAATTTAAGGTGAGCTAATGAATATTAAAAGCTCAAATTTTCACAAAGATTGTTAATAAAAATGGCTGCTATTTCCATTTTTTTCCTCACAGAACCTGACCTTGAGTTGCCATTTTACAATTTAGTACTTTTTTGTCTACCTCCCTTATTTTTAGTTTCTGAAAGTCTTTGAGTAAGAAACTGATGAGACTTCCTGATGCCCCAAAGGGTATTAAATACCCTTCTCAAAAGATGGTATTCCCTCTGAGGTGCTTGAAATATTTGTAGATGAATCAATCTACAAAATCTGTCAATTCTATTTTTTTCTAAATTTCTAAAACTATGGAAGGTCAGTTACGTAAAATGAAGATCTGTTCAAGGGCAATCAACTGTATTTCCTTTTAGATTAAAGTTTAAAATAATTTTAGATTCAACACCATGGCTGCTAATTAGTACCTGCCTTTTTTTTTTAACCAAGCTTGGGCTAAGTCACGATGAATACTTTATTTGAAAGGCTTCTTTCTTGCTGCCTTAAAGATGATTCCTGTAAACAAAAATTGTGAGCCAGTTTCGAAATGGCCTTTAGGTCCCAAACCTCCTTTCTGCAGCAAGGAGGCGAAGGTTATCAGAGCGGTTTCTGAAGCAGCTGCAGGGATCGGTGCATTAACCCTGCCTCTGTAGTGACCTGGTACCCAGCTGGGAAGCCCTACTAGTGAATAGCAGTGCAGCGTCAAGCAGGTTTCCTGAAACCCCCGTTTTTACAGACCTGTGCTCGTGTTGCTGGTTACGCTGCCATACAAGAAGTGAACAGGGGTAGTAACATTTTGAATCACTGCAGTTGTTTGTTTCCCAGGTGGTACCCAGGACCTGAACCAACAGTGAGCTCCTGAGACTTCTGGTATTTGCGTGGTGGGTGCTTGCACAAAACATCTCGAGGACCTAGGGGACTGACTGAGCCCGGGTGACACAGCCAAAGTAGTTTGGGTAACGCAGGTTGCGGAAGCGTTGGGCTCGTGCCTGCTGCGCCACGCAGAAGCGCAGGTGGAGGAGAGCCGCCTGCCCACCCCTGCCGAGTTGCGGGAATGTTCCCATGCCGTGCAGAGCACAGGGCTGAAGCTGAATGCCTTCCTCCCCCCTTCCCGCGCGTTGCTCCCTTGCTTGCTTTGTGCACCCACTCACCGTCGGACTTTTTTTGCCACTTTACATATTAATCTGTACGTTTCAGGATGTGTTTGGTTCTGTATTAGGTTATAGATAATAAGAAAGGGTACCTGTCCTGTGCTTTGGATGTCCTGAAAAGGACTTTTGAAAGAGCAGAATGTATAGAACATACAGGTTTCTGCATTTATTTGTTGAGTTCATGTAAATACAGGACTTCTTAGAGCTCCGTAAAACAGAGCATCATTCTGAATTGATAAATTAGAAGAATGAACTATGGTAACATAATGCCCCCTATGGTTTGTTAGGGGGTATGTACAATAACATTAAAAGGAATGTTTCCCTAAATACTTTAGCTGAATTAGAATTACATGTTATGCTCCTCAGCTACAAGAGGAAAAATATCTGGCTCAATTTTCTTAATGAAGAGATCAGACACTGCTAATTTAGATGCTCTAAATCTCCTCCTCCTTTTTGGAGATTCAAAGCAACTGAGATCAAAAATATTTTTAGTGAATTTAATTGCATAAATAGTAACAGCTGAATTAATCCATTTATATACCAGCCAGTTAGTAGTTTAAGGTAGGAGGTCATCACCTAAAGAGAGCAAAGCAGCCTGTCCCAGAGGGAGAGGAGGCTCTGTAATTGAATAAATGGCCACTTGATGGCAACATCTTACCACGTATGAGTAAACCCAGCAGAATTTGACAGTAGAAACTATAACCTTGAAGACGTGCAGGTTTCCTCAGGACCCAGTTTAAAAAGCTCTAGATACTCATAAAACATTGTTTTCCAGTAACTTGTGCCAGTAAGACCTCTTTATCCATCATATCTTCTATTTATCCCAGTCTTAAGTGTTTTTATGAATTCCGTTTTTATAAGATTTCATTTAGCAAGTTAGTGCTTTCAATAAGATAACCCTTTCAAGAAGCAGAAGTGGGCATACTGTATTAAAAAGTTTGCAGAGTGGTAAGTTGCAAGAGCAGTAAGTTATACAGATGATAATGCATAAGTAATAATAAGACATTTGACTGCTAAATTAGTTCTCTTTTTCTATTCAATTTTTTTATCCTCCTTCCCTACATCCAGTTTAAATGCAAGTCTTCCTTTCTTGCACTCAGTAGACCTCTCAGTTCCCTTACGATCTTATCTTTTCAAAGAAAATAAAAGCAATATTGAATAAATGCGTGACAACACAGAGCAAACCTGTTAGCTTACTGACTTCTGTGATTTTAAAGTACTGACAAGCTGGGCTGCCCTATTTTGTAACATGCACAGAAATTTTCATTTAAATCCCAAAGGAGATGATAACCTGATGGAGGGAAGATTCAAACAAGAAAAACTCTCACTTGTAGATGACTCTACCTGTATGTGAAGTCCTTTTTTTTCTTGCTCTCAGTGGATGGGCAAAATGATTTTACCCTCCGATAGGTATTTTTGCTTAGTTGCAGTGATACTGCAGCTCATCAGTTCTCCTGTAGCCCCCAAGTTCACTTTTAAAACTGTCCAGGGGAAAAAAGAAGTAGCTCATTCTTTTTTGGTGGTGAACCTGCAGCAATGAGGGCAGGGCTATAGGTACTAGACTATGAATAAAAGGTGCAGAAGAGCTTTGGTAGCCCCTGCCCTGCTGTGTAATGTGGCCTCATCACAGCCTGTTGCACAGAGGTGACGTATGCTGATGGGGGAGCCTGGGCAGAGATGAAATGCCAAAAAAGTCTCTTTTAGCCTATAAGTGCACACGAAAGGTAATAACAAATGTACATTGGTTACTGCAGCTCACTAGTGGAGCTGAAGAGCAAATGTGTGCAAGTTGGTTATTCAAGCAACATAGACGTAATTGCAGAGATGCAATGTCTCCCAGACCCGATGTTTTAGGCTTGTCTTGGATCACTTTGTGTTTCTGGGCTTAGTCTTGATTGTCTTTTTCATTATTTACCAAAATAGAACAAAGTCATGGCTTTCATACATTTAAGTCTTTGCAACCTGGGGATTGGGTGGGAGGGGATAAAACAGACAAAGTGAGAGTGACTCACTGGAAATAACTATTGCACTTTGTCAAAATGTTAGAAAATTGTATTGGTTGTCTGCTTTTAAGCTGAAATTCCACTAGTAAAGTGTGGGCAGATCGATTTAGCAGTAAGTACATTTAGAACTCTAGAGAAAAAAATATTTTGTTCTGCTCACACTTGATGGTATTAATTCTCTTGCTACATCTTGGATATAGCTAGCACAAGTTTGGAGTGGAGAGTGCCTGTTTCCTCCTCTCTCCTTGTGCAACAACCAGTTTATCCTTTGGACTGGCACTGGAAACACAATTCATTGCTAAATTTGCCACAGCTAAGGTTAAACAAATGTTATTCCAGCTATTGGTTCATGGGCATATATACAGTTAACATTTAAAATCCATGAAAAGATGTATTCACAAGGTTTGTGAAAAACGAGGCAGTTTTCATTCCCATAAAGGCAGGGAT
Source organism: Apteryx mantelli (assembly GCF_036417845.1). Lineage (NCBI taxonomy): Eukaryota > Metazoa > Chordata > Aves > Apterygiformes > Apterygidae > Apteryx > Apteryx mantelli. The sequence goes on from NC_089986.1 coordinate 17,418,852, forward strand.
CTGAAATGAACTGTGTTGTCGATGGGAGCACACGAGGTTATGTAGTTTTCCATAATCTATAAAGCTTCTCCAGAATCATGTCATTAGCTTTCCTGTGGTAGTGCACAGCAGAGCTAATAATGCAATTACGGTTCATGTAGTTAAACTATGCTATTGATATTTTTTTTTCCCAGGAGGCCTTCATTTCTAGCAATTCTAATCATCTTCATTGTACAGCTGTATGGATTCCACGTTTCACTATGAGGGAAATAAAATTGCAAATAAACACCAGCTTTCCTAATGCCTCCGTAAATGCCAGATTTAGTAACCATTAACCAAATGTTGGAGTCTATAAAATGTATAATTCTTTGTATAAAAAAAAAATACAAGAGGCCACATTCAGATCCCAGACACCAGAATGAACTACTATGCTGGAGTAACTGAGCAGAATTTTATCCAATATTTGATTATTCTCATTTGTTGCAGCTATAATTCATTACATTTTCTGTTTTTTGTATCCTAACTCTTTCCCTGTCTGTCTGCTGTATTTAAAAATGTAAATATTAGAGGAAATTAGTATAATTACCACATAAAAATGATGTGTGTGTTTAGTAGGAGGGGAAAAAAAATCCTCTTTTAACTTCTATTTCTGCTATTGAACAAATGTGGAACTTGGACTTCTGCGTTTTTACCTGATTTACAATAAGTATGAGAGCTGAGAAGGGCAAGATAATTGAGATGCTATTCAGTCTATTATTAAGCATCAATTCATGACTCCCATTCAGGAAATATTCTATTTTTTTAGAAAAGGAATGGTTCCATCTGTGTCAATCCCCACAAAAGCAAAATCTTGTTAGTGTGAACGCACTATGGAGAAACCCATTGCCAACTCCTAATTTTTGCAAGTTAATCTCAAACATGAGATGCTGGAACCCTAACTCAAAAATACACGGGCAGTAAGGATGTTCACTGCCTCTGTGGTCCCAGCCTTCCATGATTAAGGTTGTTACAAGAGGATAAATCATTAAAAAGTGATGTATCTCTGAAGGGACTGCCCTAATTTTTTGAGGTAAATTTTGTTTCTATTAACTGTTATGGTTCTTCTGAGTAAAATACCAACTGCATTACAAAGTCTTTAGAAAAGGCAAATAATAAGGTGATAGGGTGCTAAACGTTTTGCTAATAAACATTCTCCTGCTTTAATGTACATGGGACACAAAGGAGCTAAAAATAAACTCACAGAATGATTGCTGTTAAGTGTCTGACGAAAACTACAGATATGTGAGGGACCTGCTAATTACGCTTCCTCAGTGGGCCACACAAAAAGGGAAAGAAGTTGAAAATGGCATCAGAAAAATACAGCAAATGTAGCTAATGGCTTTAACCATTCTTGTAAAAAAAAAAAAAAAAAAAAGTTGTTTTCTGTGATAATGAACCCTCCATGCTCTGATTACTTTTAGAGAGTATCTGTCATGTTCTTACACACTTCAGAGACAAATTAGCATCAGCATGTCATTAAGGGATGTAAGGGAAATGCAACAGGCCAGGTCAAACGCAAGGCAGCAGAAAGACAGGGAACCATCTGGACCATCCTTCGTAAAGCACCTTGTTCTTGGGCATAGAAGAGTTCCTTCCTCCACAAGCACTGGAAGACAGACAGAGACTATTTGTGCAGTGATAGAGCTCACAAAAGTATTAATAAAGTTCACGTGCATTTTCCTTCGTAACCCTTATTTTTCAATTACTCAACTTTTTCTACATATTCCATTAATTCTGTGGGTTTTTTTTTAATATGTAGTAAATGTCTTTTGTTCTTCAGTGAAATATTGAAAAAATTCAGTCCGGTGGCTTGAGATATATCTCATATATCTCATATATATATTTGTGTATGTGTGTATATATATGTATATATACATATGCAAAATATTGTTGTTTAAGATTTTTCCCTTCTGCTCCGGCTTGCTTTACAGATGATGCTAGGTCAAAAAAACCAGGCTGTATTTAGAGGAATTTGATCCAGTAGTTCTGAAATTCTGAGCATCGGTACATTTTCATCTATGCAGAAGTTTTCTCCTTAGCTGCCGCTTCTTACTTGAAGCTTTGGCAGTTTTCTAATATTTTCTTCTCTTCTTTTGCTTCAGGTAGTGTGGATTCTGTGAAGAACTTTGCAGAAATCTGAAGCCACAACTTCATTGCTCTTTGGGAACTGGAAAACTTTCTAAAACTTGCTGTGATTTTTTTTCAGACAGAAAGTGAGTATTTGATATATACAAAGTGCTCAATCATTTAGTGTTATTGTGCCCCTAACTCACCTGAACTCTGTAGGTTGGGACTTGTCCCATGAATCATCAGTGTTACTGTCTAGTTCCCTACAAATCTTCACCTGCTTCATTACATGCTTTCTTTAATTCTTTGCAACCTTGATACAAGGAGAGAGGAACATAAAGCAAATTTGGGAAAAAAGAATGAGTTTTCCAGATCTGGAACAGCTTTGAGCAGACTAATGGGTTAGCATGCACATATAAACATGTGGTTGGACCAGCAGTATAGCAGCCACTTGGTGACCACTGAATGGTCCAGGTAAATTGGAGGCACAACACACCTGCTGTGCAGCTTGAGGTACCAGCTGCCCTCCTGGAAGTCTCTTCAGTTCGGTGGGATGCTAATGGATAACAGCTATTGAACAGGTTTGTTGGAAAATCAGCTGCAGATAAGGCTTTTTAAAAATCCGAATGTTATCCCTATTGGTTATCAGTGTCAATAGTAGGAAATAATATGAAAAACAAAGTTAACTGGTATTCTGCAAGAATATTTTGCTTGGTAAGTGGGCCACTGCTATCCCTTCAGTAGGTCTGGTAAGCACAAAAGCTAAATGTCTTTAACTTTAATAATAATAATAATAATAATAAAAGAGTAATAGCTGTGCTATAGTATTAGGTAGAATTTCTAAAGATTGTTACTAAATGTAGAAAACAAATTGGATTGAGTTCCTTAATTCCATTTGTTATTTTTTAGGGGATGAAAAGCTTTATTAGAATTAAGCTCATCTGAAACTTATTATTCTTTCAGTATGCTAATTAATAGAGCAGGATCATGAATTTGTTAATTAAAATAAGATACCTCAGGGAAACTGAAATTAATTTTGATGTCCTAATAGAGTTACCATTATGCCATTAAATCTTGTGGATGTCCTACCCATTTTTTTTTCTTTTCCCCTCCCCCAAAGTGAGTAAATGTTTTATTTGGTTTGAATTTGGAATTATAATGTGGAGTGGCTACTTTCTGAAGATGTGGAGGAGATCAACTGATAGTTTTAGAGTAGCTTCACTCCTCTGGGGGGTATCGGACTGTTCGTGCAATAAACACAATGCGCTCTAAATGAACACAAAACTGTTCACCTCTAGGTCATTGAATACGTGTTAGTAGAGGTTAATTTGTAAGCAGTCACTCTAGTAGCCTCCTACAGTAACTCAGCAATGCTGGTTTATTTTGTCCGCAGATGCAAGCAGCGGAACCCCCTCATCAGTCATCTTTAACAGAATTGCTCAAGGTGAAAAATTTGTGCACCTTAACTGAATGCCTTTCAGGGATGATGTGTTGTATGATAGCAAATACTGTGGCCAACTGGGCATTGGCTATACCGGTGATTTAGTTCATGTAGTGTTTTTCAAGGGAATCTCCTGGTCATCCCCGCTCAGTGCTTTGGTGTGGTCGTGGAGCACGCGGACTGGGTTCCCGGGAGACGAAGGGACCTGCAGGCCGTGCTCCAGGAGCCCTCCGGCAGCACCCCAGCCGTTCGCGGCACTCAGCCACAGACTTGCGCTGGAGCTGGGCAAAGCAAAGCCCCCCGGCGCTGACAGGGAGGGGGCCCGGTCCTCAGCACCCATTTCCTCTTCCCACGGGTCTGCTGCTTTCCCACTGCACCGTTTGCTAATGTGCATGTAGCTAGATCTGACCTTGTGCCTTGACAAGAAATCAAAATGTTGATATGACGGTCAATGCAAATGTTGATTTCAATTTAATTTATTTTCAAACAGAAGGAAAAGCATCTGAAATGCAATATTTTCCAATACTCAAATTTCCTGTATAGATTCTTCTTTAGAATTTAGATTTTTCATGGTGTAGAGAAAGGGAAAAGGGATAGGCAAGTAGGAGAGAAGTGTTACTTTTTCTTCCAAAGCAGAGCACAACAGTAGTTTCAATTTTAACTAACGAGTTTTCAAGGCCAGTGAAGAAATTCTGCATCATCACCAAGATTGTTATTTATGTTCTCTATTCAAAACTTGTTGTTAAGGACTGTACTAGAGGATAGAAATAATATCTTTTCAGTACACCAGTGCATATTGTTGAGTATTTTCCCTCATTTTTTTCACTGGGTACAACTGGTATATCTTAATGACAGACAAGCACTAGATCTAATTTTTGGAGGTTGCTGAGCAGTTGCAGTTTAGTTAGACTTGTGAAAGCTTACCACTTTCCAGAAAGAATGCCTATTGTTTGGTTTTAGCCTGAAAAATGCTCAGAGGAATCTGGTTACATGTAAGGAGGGCTCCTACTGTTGAGTCTGTATTTACTATGCAAAAAGAAGCCAGGATGGTTTGGGAATTTCAGTTTAACTTGGCAAATAGTTTCCAGCCAAAAATAAATAAATCGGAGGAAAAAAATCACTTTGACGTTCACTTTCAAAATAGCTTCATCACAGTACCATTTATCAAAGTAAACAAAAAAAAAGGTGGTACAATGTCCTTGTTTTCAGTACACGCAGTCAGCTTTCGTGTCTTTATCATCGCTGTGCTCTTACCACTGAACTATAAAGTCATTCTGTCAGAAACTCAGATCTAATGAATAGTTAAGAAAATTTACCTGGAATGGAATAGCCTCAGGAGAGGTTGAAAGAAATTCTCTCAGTGATTAGAGTACTCAATAGTCAGGGCAAATTCACTCAGAGGCGAGAGAGCAGTTTAAAACTTCATGACCAAAGGGAGGGTTTGGTACAAGATACACTCAGGTCTTTGAGTACTACTCTTTCCTTAACACATTTTTGCTTAAATCACCTTGGTCTGCTTATAAATCAACCCCTTAATGTTCACATTTCCTCTGCTTTTATCCCAAAACCTGTATAAAATTATTCAAATTGAAATATTTGGGGTTTCCATTGAGTTCAATGTTTTGTTGGACTGAAAATTTCATGCTGCTGTTTCAGAACTGCTTGGAAATCAAAATATGAATGTGTAATGTGCATGTCATCGGTGCTTGGAGTCCCTTGGTGTACTGTATTTTAATGAGAACATAATTTTTTAGGTGAATGATTAAAAAAAAAAAAGCCTTCCCTCCATCTATTGTGTCATAATTGGGGGTGCAAGCCAGTTTATGAATTTGCCATTTGCCAGATGATTGCTGTATTTTGCTGACATCTAGATGTCTATTTGGGCTCAGATCCATATCAATACTTATTGAGGATAGTATTAACATTTCTGATGCATATTCAATACCCATGTACCATTTCTAAATATAAGATTTTGAAAAGTTTCTTTCCCAATTTTTCTTTAAGATTGTTATTCTGAGCCTATTCCTCCTGGTTCTGTTAAATGCAAAATAAAGAGCAAATAAAGTGCTGAAAAACTGTTATTTTAAAGGCTGTATTTTTCTTTTAGTGCATGCACAACAGTCACCTTGTAGAATGGCAATGGTAAAACTACCATCAAGAGATGAATGACAGAAACCTGTTCCACAGTGCAGTGTGTAATGTGTGTGCTGTCGGTGCAGTCAAATTACTGGAGAGAGGGATGGCCAGTGCTGCAGACGCCAGAGTGCTAGTTGCAGTATTTCAACATGATTGCAGATGTGTTCGGAGGGAAGGAGTTACTGTAGACACAAGCTGAAGCAAGACACCTCAGAAATCAAAGTTTAAGGTGAGATCCATATTAGATTGTAGCAGATTTAAGAAACTGTTTTTGTTTTTTTTTTTTTCCCCCCCTCCAGTGCAGAAAGCAATGCTGGGTAAAAATCTGGAAGTCGGAGCATCTTATTGCATGGAGTCACAGCCTGATTCTTGCATTCCTGCTCTGTATTTCTCCCTGTGCTGAGGGGAAGCCTGGGAAAGGGAAGAAGGTGGTATAATTTCCTATAAAAAATGGAGGATAGCAGTGTGAAACATTAGTGCTGGTAATAGGTGGTATATTAAGGAAAGTAACCCTTTATCACCCTTCTTAGCAGCAGGGAAGCTCAGGTATTGCTCGGTGAGGTTTCAGCTGCGGTTCGTGGTGCCTGTGTGCTCTCCTTAACGTACCTGCTGGTACGGCATGGCATGTGACCTGCTCCTTGGACCTCAGCAAGGGGAGGTGGGATGAGCTGTTCGTTCTTGTATGAGCTTTTCTTGACCACGTGGGTGAGGGGAGAAGCAGTTTCTGTGTAACTGCTTATCCGTGCGGGTGGACATTTATAAAGGGGGGAAAGGGCAGTGCCAGTGCCCCTTCTCTTCCCCCTTTCCCGCTGACCACCAGGGGAAACACCTTGCACTAGGCTGACAGAGCAGTTTTCCAAGCAGGGTGGGGAGTAGAACATCATTTTCAAATCAAACGGCATTTTCTTATCCTTTCAATTTTGTTCCTGTCTCCTGTTTATGGCTCTGGCCATGATGCCTGTAAAAAATAGAACAGTGAAAAACTGTCTTTATGTTGAGCCATACTGTACCTTTGCTGTGTTGACCCATCTAGTTGATTAATACTATATGTATTCCTGAGAAAAACCTGTGTTTTGCTTCTGTGCTGTATAGGACAACGATGTCTTAGGTTTCCTACAGACTGCAGTAGTTCATGTGAAAAATAACCATTAACTGCAATGGTGTTTGCAGTCAACTTACTGCAGATGGGTCTGTGACAGGGTGTGTTTTTGCAGGAGAAATGGTTGTAGAAAAGATGCAATGTAACATTTTTCTCCAGACTGCAAGCGACACAAATTGAGACTAGCCAGATGAATACTTAAGTGATTGAAGGGTTGTCTGTCCTTGCCTCTCACCTCATGTACAACGCATGGTGCCTCGAAGTCACTCCCCGGTCCCTTTGAAATAACGTTTCCGAGTTGACATAATGCTTTATGGGTGAGTGAATGGGTTGGCCTGTAATGCGCGGCCATGGCTGCAGTAGTGATTTTGGAAGTAATGTTGCTTGTTACTGCGTTCTTCCCTGTGTGCTCCTCTGCTGCAGTGAGGTGGGTCATAGTCTAGTATATCGAAAGCTTCTGATAGTTTATCTGTTATCGATGTAGGATGAAGTGCGAAAATAATGTTGTTGGTAAAAACAGAAGCAATCGCTTCCTGATAAATAGCATATTATTGTATCAGAGGATATGAATGTGCTAAAATGCTAGCATACGTGAACGTGCTAAAAGGTTAGTGTACACTTATATATGGGTGAGTAATACTCAGAAAAGGCCATGCAGCCATTACAAACCCAGCTAAACTGGAATTCAACTTCAGTCTGTAAGTTCATGCTCTCAAGATACACATATCAAAATATGATAAACTGTATGATCATCTGTTGGTGAACTTGAAAAATTTTCCAGATACTTGGTTGAAAAATTCAGAGAACAACCCTTTAAGTGTTCATGTAATTAATAAACAAGCCTGAGACAGTTGTATAGTAAACTGTTTTGGCCAGAACGGAGAAATCAGTTTCTCAGGCAAAACAGATTGTGCGAAACAGTTGAAATGTTCAGGCTGTGAATGGGCTTCACAGAAGAGACGCCCAATAGCTCATATTCCTTGTTGCTATCACAGCATGGCATTGCAGTCATTTTATTCTCATGCTATCATGATAACGATTACAGATCAGGAACAGATAAATAATGATGTGAGGGGGAACAGTTATCTGATCTGACAACAAAAACAAAACAATCAGATATTAAAAAGTGTGAAATTAAATACTTTGTGATTTCCCTGTTCGATTAGCCATTTTTAAGAAAAGGGGTGGGAAAGGTTCTAGATGCGTAAACTTGTTTGAGAAAGCACTACTTGCTGTGATAGCAAATCTAGCCATGATAGACAGAGCTTTAGATAGGGTCCACTGAAAATAATGTGACGGTGCCCTTTGACGTCAGGAGGGTTTAGATGAGACTTACAGTACAAATCTGAATCGCCTTGCTGATTTTAATGGATCCGCATTGCCTTGCAGCTTCTGAGGATTCGGCCAACAATTTGTATAAGATTTACATTGTGGGAACAAATAAATTTTGCAGGTAGAGGAAATCCATGTACAGAAGCGCAGTCGTTTCTTTTTTAAATAATACCTGTAAGGGTGTTACAGGTGTCCAGCAGATTCACACAGAGGCAGGGAGCACACGCTGTTTTAGCGTGCAGGCTCCTCATGACAGCGTAAATGCAGGTGATGACCCCCAAAGCCTTCCACGAAGGGCAAAGGCATCAAGCTCAGCGTTGGCAACATCCCATATCGGGTGCTTCCATTCTGCTTGCCTAAAATCCTTAAAAGTTGGACTGGAAGTAGTTGTAAATGGTTCTTTAAATGTTTTTCCTGTGTTCCTGAGTAGTTTTTCTGTGAGTTTTTAAATAGCTGTGTTTTCTACAAGGATGACTACATTTGTGCCTGGATAAATAAGACTAAGTCTTCTGTTCCAGAAGTCCATAGTGAGGCTGCCTTTAATCATAGCTGGAGCAGATTTTGACCCACATGTGAATGTTTATTAAAAGCAAAACAAAACTTTTCAGGTTAATGAAACTATTAAATACCTAATTTTAATTGCAAAGACCTATGTTAATAGAGGAATATGTCTGTGAACCCTTCAGAGATTTCAGGCCCTGCTCTTTACCAACCTTTACTCTTCAAATCTGTGAGAATTATCCCTGGGAACACCTTCCACTCTCAGATCTGGTTTAAATGTCTTCCCATTTGATTTCTTGACTCCAAGCTGTCTGAATAGTATAGACGTAGCAGTCCCTGAATTGCTATGGGCTGTCTGGCAGCCCTAAACGCTCACAGTCCTGAATGAACGTCCTGGGGACATACCCGTGGCCTCAGTTTCTCCTCGGCCCACCACAGAGCCAGCACTTGGAGGCTATGCTGTCCCCAGACCACTGCAAGTCCAGGGCAGTCCTCTGTACAAGGACATCCTATGCACCGTCTCAACAGGGGAGGTATGTTGCGGGAGGAAACGTGACCAGTCTCGGACCATTTCTGCAGGCAGTCTACATCTGTCAAATACAACTCCTGTAGAGCTTGTATATGGAACAGGAGCACGGACCTATCTCTTGAGTTGAAAAACTACTTTAGCTGGTACTGGGAGCTGGCTCTGGATCTGTTTTATGGGTTAGCTGCTAGACGGTAGCATCACTTACTTGTACGCACAAAACCAGTGTGTCAGATACTGAGTACGGTACAGTACAACCGTGCTGTATCTGTGCTCACGTGTCCCTCTTAGGGCAGTGAGGCATTTGGCCTTCTCAAAAATGTTTTTTAAATGTATGAGACATCTTTCAGCATAAGATTTTAGTGTGCATTTTGTCTATTTTTGTCACCTTATTTTCTTACTGTACTACTCTTTCTTTATGCATCAACAGATTTATTTGGCTTTTTGGTTTGATTTTCTAGGAGGTAAAGTAACTTTTTTCCATTTTTTTTTAAAGATGGGTGGGTGCCCTCATCTCAGTTGCTTTTTGAAAATTTCTGATTCATTATTTCCGAAGTTAGATTTACTGTATTTATCAGGAGCTTTCCTTTTCCTTTTTCTTTAGGAAGCTTAAGTTTTGTGTCTGCTCCCTAGGTTAGATGCTATATTACAGATAAGCACATCTTTGACAAGGAGACAGGAAGCAAAACATTTTAGTTATCCTTAATCTTTACTTCTAGTGATGTCAAACTTCTTGCTAGCCCAGAAGGATTTATTTAGTGTGGCATTTTTCAGCTACCAAAGACTTTTTTCTCTATAGGCTGCCTTCTCCCTTCAAGCCATGTTTCCAGGGATGAGCACAGCAGGATACCTGGATGCTAGCCTAGATAAGGTTGCCCTGCCGCCACACCACGTGAATTCTCAAATGAGCAGCTATAAACTCCCAGGAGGCTTTGCATAGCTGAATTTTTACACACGCCTTTGCATTTAGTCAATAAAAATCAGCCTCCATATGCTTTTTGCTTTAGAAGAAGTTTTTTGTTTATGTTCTTCCTTCAGAGATCCTCATTGGTAGCGTTCCTGAACTGTAAGCCCTGGAATTAAATCTGCTTGGATACCCTCCTGCAAGACCGTTTCAAACCAGTAGGACTTGCATTAACAGAGAGAGCAGAATATGGTCCTCAATACCTCGCTCTGATCCTCCTGGCTCCGTGCATAGGCTCTGCCATTCTTGCAGTCATGAATCATATCTGCCTGCAGATCACATGTGCATGATCTCCATGGCGACTTGGGCACTTGAGGTAGAAATATGAGCGGGTAAGTCAAGGTTACTCTCTCTCCTCCTCTTTTTCTCTCAGTGCAATGCAGGTAATTACATGGGTTATGTTTTGATGTGGACTGAGCTTCTCTGAAGCAAAACATAGACAATCTGTGTCAATTCTCCAAATTCAGTTTAAGCATCTCTTAGAGATAGCAGAGCCCTGCATGGTGCAGGGGGGTGGGGGGCTATGTACGGGGTCCTATTCTGGGTCTCACACAGTGCAGGAGCAACGCCCCTCATAAGGGAGGCTGATGCAACACAAATGGAATATAATGAGAAATCCAAAGTAGCTTTTCTGCACTGAGCAGTGGAAATGTTGACTGTGGGCCAGCAGTAGAGAAACACAGGTAATTAGCTCCTGTGTCTTTAGTGGGTAGCCTAAAGAAATGGAAACATAAATATTGAATTAGAAAGACCGAATTTGTATAGTCTCAGAATACATACATACATTATAAGGGAGATTGTTAGGTCTAACGTGTTCAGTTAGCTAGTGGGTACATTGAAGTTTTGCCTCTTCGTACTCACAAAACACTTTTCCTCTTTCTGTTGGTGCAAATGACTTGAAATGAATCATGTTTTTCTTGTTTGTTAGCCTCATCTCCCCCTGTTGTCCATCGACATAAAATGCAGTGTTCTGCAACATGAGAAAGGCAATACATTTCCTCCAGTTCTTTTGTAAGCTGATATGAAGTAGACAGACACCTTCTGAAGTTTTGGGCATGCTGTGCTCTTTTTTTCTTTGCTGCAACAAAAAAAGCCTTTTCTTTTAACCTGGCTTCCTTTGAAGAAGTAACTCGGGAAGCTTCATGGCCTCTCAAGGTAAGTGCACCTATAGTCTGTATTTCTAGATCATGTTTACAGAAAACTACAGTCTTGTACATTTCCAGCAATCAGCAGTCTGATGAAATGAGAGTTTCTGCTAAAACCACAGCAGCCAAAACACAGTTGTTTTGGCTCCCTTTAATTTTTCAGCATTCAAGAGGCTCCTAAGGAGACTAAAATCTATACTAGAATGTTATTTGAACAAAATATGTTACAAAATGTTAGCATCTGCATTCAGTCAGAAAAATTTGTGTTTGTATCCTTGTGCTTAAACCTGTCAGTGTAGAATGTATGGGAAGGGCATGTACTGATCCAAGGTTAACATCATTTTTGCACAGCTTTCATATTCCTCTTTGAGAATACTGTGTCAGCAAATGCTTTTCACTTTCAACACTGGTCGGAGTCCTGATAACCACGTAGCAAAAAGAAATCTCTGAAGAATAATTGAATTGAATCAGATTAGTCCAATTTGGATTCATTCTTGTAACATATTGTCTTTAGCTGCAGCCAGTTGGGTTGTTAGGACTGAAGGTAAACATCATAGTATGATAATCTCAAAAGTTTGCTAAACTCATTTTCCCATGCTGTCAAATACTAAATGAAGCAGAAGGACCCAAACCTGTTTTTTCTTAACATGAATACAACTCTACAGAGGTCACAGAGCTCCAATATGATATACAGAGGCAAATGGTGGCCCATGGAGTTCCAGCAGTCTTATTTATATTTTCCAAATGTTTGCCCCTCTCCCCTCCTAAAACACTTAAGACATTCTGCCTTTACAGCACGAAAAGTTATACAGCTGCAAGCAGGTGTTAGAGCATTGCTGCGCTCTTGGAAAATGCATTTTTCCCTCGGGAGGGAGGATTTGCTTACCTTTGCAGCCACTGTAAAGGAGATCTGGTTATGTGTATTTTTAATGTATAGTAGTTAGCAGCAGCAGCTAAATAATCTTGTGTAATGTAGAGTTTTTATAATGAAGGAACATGCTATTATGCTTCTGTCAGGAACTAGTAACTCTACAAATTATAATTATGCAGAATGCTCACTGCAGCATACAGTAACTTTTAAGTGTTCCCGTACCGTAAATGAAACAGGAAACATCCACAAAAATAGACAAAGCTTCTGAGTAGCTCAAATTTTCATCAATATTTAATGTATTTACTGTTTGATTTTTGTATAGCTTAAATTTGACAGGTAGAACTGCAATTTGTTGTCTTTTCTCTTTATCATTATTCAAGAGTAACACTAACACTTGGCCAGTGGAACTTCATGGCATTTCATGTAACAACAAGAGTTACGGCAGTAACAGAACCCTGTGAGGTAAAATGATGCAGAAGAGTGTATAAAATATTTATTACCTAGTTATGCATTTTTAAAAGCTAGCTACAAATTCAAAGGGGTTACTTCTTCTTCCTGTGGTCTCAGACTTTGAAGGAAAGCAGTGGCTGCAAAGATAAATTAAGATCAAATTATGATTAAATGATGAATCAGACACAGCAAGTTCAGATAATGCTAAAGGATCTCATTTAAACCCACAATAGCAAAAGAGAACTTCAGTCTTATAGCCAAAATTCCTTCTCGACCTCAAACCCCATTGTGCCTAAGTATTGTCACACAGGAGATGATAAAAAAAAAAAATCGGTTTGGGGACCACTTTACTGTCTAAGTGCGGGGGCTCAGTTTAATAACAGGACTTACTTATGTGCAGAGAGCTTCAGCTTGCTCTTTCTTGTTCCACTATGGCTAGTGTACTGAACATAGTGGAAAGATGCTAATTATAAAACCAATGCGAGTTTGTTGAGAATCAAATGGCTACGGTAATTATTCCTGTGCATATGAATGGATGTAGGCATATAAATGCCTATAACAGAAAATAGTTTCATTACCTTCAGTAATACCAGTCAAGATAACCAGCACTGTGTCCTAAAGAAACTGTTTGCAATAGCAAGCCGGAAAACACAGCTTAATGGTATCTGACCTCCTTTCCATTAAGATAATAATGAATAATATACAGTAAGGGGCTGTAGCCTTTGATATCAGGGCCATAACATCCAGCTTTGGGAATCTGAGATCTCTGAAAAGATTATCTCTATTTAAGAGAAAATATATGAGCTTTTAAGATCCTAGAAAGGAGCCATGGTCTACATTAGCAAGTAGTGCAGCTCAGTGGGAGTAGCGTGAAACAGCCTGTGCCAAGGATCTTGAGGCCCAACTGCCTGTGACTTAAGTCTAGCTCTAGTCTTGTCCCACTGACCAAGGGCTCACTAGCTGTTAGAGTGAATTAGATGCAATCCAAGGTCATGTCTCCTCATTTAGCTTCATCTAACAGGAACTCAGTTTGCACACTCAAAGACTGTTTCACAAAGCAAACCGAAGAGCTGTAAGCATGGGACCATCAGGAGATGCACTTCAAAGCCTCACTCCTGAGCCAAACTAAAATGCTAATAGAGTCACATCCTGGATGTGACTCATTATTTTTGCAGTTTTGATCCAAGCAGCTAGCTGCTCTTTGCCCCTGTTCGTTTCTATTTTTTTTCTGTTTCCACAGAACCTCAAGGACAAAGAAACCCAATCTTTAAGGATCATCTCCCTGGTTCTTCTGATCTTCCTGAACAGAATAAGTCTGTTGAACCGACAAGTGTCTGGAAGCAAACATCGCACTCTCATAACTTGCCACCTGGTCTGGAGTACCTGAGCCAGGTCCTGAATCTTTCCAAATGTTAGAATTGTTTTGTTTTTTTTCATAGATTTCTTTGATAAGTTTGGGATGGGAGATATTTGGGTTTTTTTTCTTCAGATGGAGTATGTGGAGATGGAGAGAGTAGTTTTAATATTTCTCATTTCTCTGAAATAAGGAACATAGGACAAACTGGTCCCTACTTCATTGCTGCTGTATAGAAATCCATTTGTTGTGCATGAAGCTCTTCATGCTCAAAAAGAATGGTTTTCTTCCCTCTAGAACTTGTTCTAGGTCATACTAGTACCCCACTCTCCTCCTCTCCCTAGTTCCCTTCCAGTTCCTTAAGAGCTAACTGTCAGGGAAACCACTATCAAACTCTCACTGACCTCAAAAAGATTAAAACAGTCTGTGCTAAAGGTATGTCACCTCCTTATAACCCACACTCTGAGTCACACAAAGGTCTTCTGGGCAAAGTCCTTGTGCCCACAATGAGAATACTCTCTGGGTTAGAGGTAAGGTCCTTGGGAGGCAAGCTCCCAAGACAACAACTTTGTGAATAGCCTGGGTGGCTACAAACCAGCGCCCACTCTGAGTGAGACAGGAATATGCTGGTGCCCAAGTCAGGGAAGTACATGGAAATGTGAGCTAGTGAGTGGGACACACGTAGAGGAGGGAAAGGGAATATGAAAGCCTTCTCAGTCCTATTGCTAAACGTGCAGCTGTCTGTCAGCCCTTTGGGAAACCTCTCAGCTCCTAGAGTGCAGATTGCCGGTCAGCTTTAGTTGTGGTCTGCAGCTCCAGCAGCTTCAGCTGCTCTATTCCATAACAGCTTCTTATCTTCCAGCATTTTTTTCCTTGAAAGGGGTACTGCTGCTACTTTGAAACCAACTCTAGTTTGCATTTCACATATGGCTGGATTATGTCATTCTTGCATATGCTTAATAATACTTCCCACACTCTGTTTTGGGCAACGGGCAGAATCAGGCCCTCAGTGTAATCAGTTATGGTCATTCTGATGTGTTACACTTCTGTATTTGCATGTGATGGTGCTGGGGAATATTTATTTCAGTTAACATTTGTATTTTAAATATAGATTTCAATATTTTTTTAATAGAAACAGGAATTGGATGTATTTTATATTTGGAACTGAAGCTACTTAGCTAATGAAACTGGGAGACCACTCAGAAACCATCTTTCAGGTAGAGTTATGATGTTCATTTCATAGTGCCCATGCACAAAATGATATGTGTTGTCAATTATCTGAGCATTAGTTCACGGGCTGTGGGAGCTACATTTTTCAGTCTAAAAGTGATTGCAATAGTGAATACTGGCAGGTTGCATATTCAGTCTCCTGTACAAACATGAATTATACCTCAGATTTATCCATACAATGTAGGCAAGCAAATTCTATTACTCCATTTTATAGAAGCTTTACATCTGACATAAAGACAAAAGAGCAAGTCACTATCAGAACCATAACTAGAACTAGCACTTCATGCTTGTTCTTAGCCTGATAATCATGCTGTCTGTGCTTTAACCCTTGTGATCTTCCCAGATCATGCTCTCTGATTAGCCTCAGTTTTCTCTGCAGTCTGAAAAGCCTGGAGAACATATTTGCAATTGTAAGCCTAGCTTTCTGGCACAACCGTGCTTGCCAGTGAACAATTAATTGCAGGTTTGCTATTAAGGATTTTCATTGTTCGTTCAGAAGCATTTAACTAAATATGATATTCCCAAGCAAAACCCGTAGACCTGAATGGCTGAGAGTGAATGAAGAGTGCTAAGGAATCCTCATTTAGGTTTGACTTCACCAAGGTTAGGTCTGGCTGTTAATCAAAATTTTGCTTTTAAATGCACCTTGTAGCCCTATTACTTAAATCCATAAATCTGTGCCAGTATCACAACATCTGCTGGAATAACGGCTTGGGAACAATAATGACAAAATGACTATTATAACTATTTCTGTTCAACTGCAAATCTCTGCTCACTAGAATATTCATTCTAGAATCAAGCTACGAATCCAAGATGTTGGAGTAGGAAAGGTCGCAGGATGACTCTTGCATCAATCTCCGCTATGTTGCTACCTGTGATGCTATGCTTGTGATAAGAGGCTGTCAGCCTAGTGCTCACTGTAACCTTTCCTGCTCAAGGAAAGTCCTGAGGATCTGCTGTCTTCACTAATATCTGTGTATGTAGGGAGCGAACACCACTCCCTTTTCTCTTTCTACGTTTTCTGCTTTTCTACTTTACTATTATTTTTCTGGTGTAGTCTTGCTTCCCACTTTCTTGTTTTTAGATATATTTAGAGACCTCCCCCTCCTTGGCATTTTACATATATCCACAGCTAGAGTTCCCGTGCATTGCAGAACATTTTAGTTGTGATGCTAGTAATACTTGCTGTGTGGCTGAATCAAAGTAATACGGACTAGATTGTATCAGAACAGGAGATTTGACTGGAAGTGAGAGATCTGCCTGCAGAATGAGCGCGGGGTTCATAGCTACTGGGATGAAACCTTTGCCTTTACCCTGATGTGCTAAGAGATTTTCAAGTAATCAAAAAATTCTGAAGTGCATGGTGCAAGGTGTTTCTAGCAGAACTAGGAACATGTTGTTGCCACTGGGAAGACCAGAATACTGTGTATCCTTCTGCTTGCATGTGAGTTCGGGAAAGAGGGGTCCACACTGAAACAGGCACAGAGAAGCGCTACTGGAATGTCATGGGGAACAGAGACCCTGCTTTGAAACAAGAATGTAGATGTCTTGTCTTTAGGCTAGCAAAACTGTATCAGAGAGGGAATTGTGATGGCTCTCATACCTTGTAGAGTAAACAACCTGAGGAGAAAAAAACATTTAATTTACAGAATGATCTTAACAGAACAGAGTAGGTAGATAGTGGCTGTGAATAAATATAGGGTGACAAATAGAAATGAGGTTCTAGGATTACCTCCTGCAGGAGTGGTGAAGATAGCTGGATAGATTTATTAGGGAAAGCGGAGTATATTTCTTAATAAAACCATGTTTGCCTCTGAAAGCAGGAACTTAGTGAATCTGAAGAGAGATCCCTATGGTCTTATCCTAAACAGGAACTCAGGGACACAGCATATAGTACTGGATGACAGGTAAGGAAAATATCTCTGTCCTGTACTCTAAGGCCAGACAGCAATATTTCACTCTTCAAGTACACACCTGAAGTCAGTGGAAGAGGCTGAGGAGCAAATCACTCCTCTGTTTGAGGTGCATCAGAGACCAGTGACAAACTGTTCCTACCCTGGTAACCTGATGCTATGTTTTCTATAAACATTGCAAAAATGATGCTCTTTGAACAATTTCCTGCAAGACAGATTTCCCCCAAATCATTATTGTCTTCCAGATCACAGCCATAGTTCTAGTAATTGTGCAGTGTCCATCATGAAAATCAAAGGAACATGGTAAGAGAACTCAGGGATGTATTCTCCAAGTAGTGCATCAGTGTGTTTGCTGCCATCTAGCCTTACACAGTTCTGCAAGAAGCTTCTTAGTTTAGACTTTGTTAGACTGATCAGATATAAATGTAATGCCCTCACTGACCCTTCTAAATCATAGGGGCTTTAGGGTGCTTTCAAATGCAACTGAAAAATTCCCTTAATCCACAGTTGCCCCAATCAAAGACGCATCAGGATAGCCTTCGTACAGAATCCAGTGAACGGCAAAGCAAGCAAGCCTAAGAAGTGATACTGCACTTGCCATATTGTCTAAACTTGTCATTGTGTACATTGTTCACAATAAAGTAATACACAGACCAAAATCACTCTAAGCTTTTAATGGTTCATGCTCGTCAATTTTCTATTTTCCTGTGGAAAAAATCTACACTGGGCAAATCAATATTAAAATAGTCATGGCAACTTTAACCTGCTTACTCTGCTTTTTTTTTGTTAGCAGAGCTCTGTACTAACTTCCCGTGAGCTCCAAGAGTTCTTGGGCCTCATGAAATTCAAACTACAAATAGCAGAGATTCTTGGGAGAAGGTTTTAAAGTCCAAATAATTTTTATTTTTATCTTTTAATTACTTGCATGCACCTTTCGGACAAAAATGAAAGGGCTAAGGAAGTTCTTTCTTATCAGCTTTTCTTTGCGGCCTGGACTAGCTGCTGGAGAGGACTAGAATTGACAAATGGCTGCAACAGTTTGAATGTGTACCAGGCAAGAGTTATCAGTTGTAAAATATACAAACACTGGAGAGTTGTGACATGCTAGTCTCAGAAGGTCATTGTGTGCTTTCTGTTTTCAGCTGTGACTAATGGCAAAATCCTGTGCCAAGTGTTTGATGCCCATCAGGATTTTAAGGAAAGAAATTAGCAAGGCCTAAACTGTCACACAAACCACACATTAAAAAGTCACATGAAACTGAAAGTTAGATTGAAATCAAGTCTTGCTGGTTTTATAGTATTAATGAATGCTTTCTAGAATAGAATAACATTTGAAAGACAATAATCACAGAAAAGCTGGTTATCATGGCCAACAGTTTCTCCTGCATTTGTAATCAACTCACAGGCTGGGATAGTTTCAGTAAGCTGAGGGGTTCTCTAGGGAACTATTGTTTTGCTCATTTTGGTGCCCTGTAGTGACTACTGATTTGCTGGCTGCAGTCTCGGTGCAGAATCCTGGGGCGTTTGAAATCAGAGCTTTAAATCGACTGTGTTTACCTTATGGCCGTGCCACCTCCTGGTCTGTAGCCTGACCCTTACCTGCTCCTGCAGGGCACTTTGGAGAGACGGATGTGATACTTTTTGAGCTTGAGCCCAAACTTACCTCATTCTTGCACTGTCTTGAGGCTCAGTACTTACCCTTAGCTTTGAGGCATCGCACGTAGGGACTGTGCTCAGCCTTTGCCAAAACATGAAGGGAGGAATAGGAAAGAAAATCATGTCCTGCTTCTCACATACATTTCTTCCATTGCGGTTGGCCTCCTAATTCCCCCAGTGGAGATCATTTTCTTCATATGCACAAGTAAATTACATGACCACAACATCTAAGGTCACATGCTTCAGCCATCACTTCAGGGAGATGTCCAAATCATGACTTGAGATACCTCTAGGCCACCCAGTTCATGCACCTATGGAGAAAAAGAAATTCTGTTACAAATGAGATGAGCAATATAAAGGGACAGGTGATCGCTGTGACAGCTCCAGACCTTTCCAACATCCATCATCATGTTTTCATTTTTTTGTTTTTGTTTTTTTAAACAGCTGGACCGGATAATTATTCATCAGCAAGTGGAGCTTCTTGAAGGTACAGTGTGATTCTCATTGCTCTTTAACAGTGCTGACACAGAGATATCTCAAATGATTTTAAGTCTTGCCTTTGGCTCATTGAAGTCATTGCAAATGCTCTCACTCACCTTGCATCAGGCCTGTAATGTATTGTTAGAATGGTGAAAGTTCATTTTATTTATGCCTGTTCTGCAGCGAATCACCAAGGAGGGAGAGGCTACAATGAGCAGCTACTCCAACCCTAAAACCTCTCCCTCAAGCAGCTCTCCCTCAAAGCTATTAAAGTTTAAATTTTTCCATCATTTGGAAAGATGGTTATTGTCTTTAACAATAAGTAACAATGCTGCGATGCCAGGTAGAGAAACAATGCGAGTAAAGAATGAAACATCAGAAGACATAAAATAGAGCACAATAAATTGTACTTATGTGCTTCCTCAAAATTTCTAAGTATTGAAAAAACATGAAGTTTTGCAAGTGAAAAATCTTTTTAAAATTATTTCTCCCGTTCAAAATGTTTTAGGCCTGATTGTTGGTTACCTCTCTGAGAGAAAGCTTTGTCACTGAAGTGGAATAGCTTCATGTCATTACTTTTCACAGAGTAGGTAATAATAAAAAGCCCAGACCAAAACTCAAGATATGAATTCTGTTTTGTGATGTGAACTTCAGGATGCAGCAAACCAAAGTCTTTGAACTAAGCCTTCCTTCAAAATGCAGATCTGAAATTGGCTTTAATTCATTATTTCATTATTATTGTATATTTTATTGGTGTCATCATTGCAAAATATTTTTTAAACAGTTCATTCCATAGATTTTTTTAGAATACATGTTACAGAGAAGACTGATGCTATAAACTTGTATCCAAAGCCGAATTTGGTGAGTCTTGGTAAAGGCTAACCCTAATTCTAACACTATACTAAGGTAACAGGCTACTTGTTTTGCTTTATTAGCCTTACTTGGCACAGAGACCTGCAGCAAATATGAAATAAAAAACCATTTGGGACAAAGAGTTTACTTTGCCGTGGAAGAAAATGGTTGCTTTGATCGTAACTTCTGTTCGCCTATAAGGTCTTTCACCATAAGGATTGCTGATAACACAGGCCGAGAAGTGATTACAGTGAATAGACCCTTGAGATGCAACAGCTGCTGGTTCCCATGCTTCCTGCAAGAGGTGAGCGAATCCTAATTGCCTTTTGTCCAAGCATCTTAGTGTATGTGAATAGCATTAATGAAGCCTCGCGTGACCTCTGCCAGGGAGGAATTCTCATGCCCACTTGCCAGACCAGTGAACCCTGTGGAGGATAGTTATTGTTCTGACTTCTTCACGTGGCAAGGCAATATTACAATTAAGAGAAGAATCAAAACAGTATACTGACTACCAGGCTGTTTTATTTCATTTCCTTTCAAAAAGCATTCTCACAAATAGTACTTCATTTAGAAGTAATTATTGATAAGCGAGGTCCTTTCACAAGTAGCATTCCCAGCATGTCTCCTCCCTCTCTCATGGACTCTTGCTTTCCTGCCATCCCAGTAAAGTCTCAACCTGATGATATGGATTTCTCTCCAAACAGTTAAGTAATGTCCTAAAACACTTCTTGCCCTGACACACACTAACATCTACAAGTGCAAACCACCCACTGTAATCCCAAAGGATGTGACAGACGGAAAATTCCTGGAGGCCATTAATATGTGTGGGTATTATCAAGAAGTAGCACTGTATCACTCCATTAGTCTGTACCTCTATAAGGCCGTATATCTGTAGGAAATTGCAGAACTCTTAGAAATATACTGCTTTTAGTGAAAAACAGAGATCCTTTAGAAAATTAGATCCTTTCTCCTTATTTTTGACTCTCCTTCACTCACACATCATTCTTATTTTATGAAGGTGTTTTAGAGTCATCTACCTACTTTCTCAATATTGCATTAAGATTTTTAGAAGGTCCTTGGATAGCCAAATTGCTGTATAAATATCCTACAAGATATTCACTAATTACAATTAAAAAATTTCAGTTTATGGCTTTTTCTCAAATCTTACACCATATGTAAGATGTTAACTTCTGGTGCAGTTTTTGAGCTTACGATTGTTCAGTATATTTGAAAACACCATTATAGAGCTTTTTTAATACCCATTTCATGGTTCAGTAAAATTATATGTAATTATACTCAGTAAATAGATATTTTTGTAATTATATAAATAATATAGTATTATGGACTTCTATATACTTATATAAAACTAGATTTTAAGACTTGGTTTTGTTTTGTTTGATAGTTAGAAGTTCAGTCCCCACCAGGTACAATAGCTGGGTATGTTGTCCAGAACTGGGACCCCTTTCTGCCTAAATTTACTATACAGAATGAAAGCAAGGAAGATGTACTAAAAATAATTGGCCCATATGCAACTTGTGGCTGTTTTGAAGATGTTGACTTTGAGGTATGTTTCTTGTTACAATTTTTAAGTTTTACTGCTCTGCATGAATGTCTCACTCAGATACTCTATCATTAAAAATACTATGTAAACTATTATAATTTGGGAACAGAATGGCAACAGTGTGCATCACAGTCCCTGGCTTCTAGACTCAGATTCCTACAGATATTTTCAAGATAGGAATGAAAATTACCTCCAGGAAGAAAACATTTCCCTAGGTGAAGTCCTGGTCCTACTGCAGTCCATGAGAGCTCTGCTGTTGACTTTGACAGGCTCAGGATTTCATTTCATATGCAGTCACTAGTATCTGATTCACAGTCCCCTGAAGACTGTGGCATTAAATCCACTGCCTTCGTTGCTCTCAGACTGAGGACAAAGAACAGTATTACTGTCCACCATGTCTGCATCCATTTAACAGCATTCCTCAGGAGAAAAGTAATTTTGGGAAGCCACTGAGATAGTTGGGAGATAAGAGGGAAAAGGAAGAAGCTACAAGAAATCATGGGCAGAATTTTCTGACATGAACAAAGTGTTTTGCCTAATTTAAAGAATTATAAAAGAACTTCTGTTTTGATCAGCTCCTCATTAGCCAGATCAAGACAGTTCAGTGGGTGCTGTCCCAAATTTCAGTATACTGTGAGAAACATGGAGATGGCTACATCAGTCAGGAGGTACACTGGGCCACAGAAATGGTACCGCTGTGACTTGGAGTATGTCAGAAGAACATGGAAAAGGAAAAAAAAAAATTGTGAAAGAATACGAAAAGCAGTATAAACTTTCACAATGGCTTTCCCCTACTTTTCAGTCAGCTCTTAAAGATAATTATGTTTCAAAATTTGTAAGAGAACCTTTCTTGTGTGATATTCTATAGGTAATGTGACACTATAGAGCATTTAAGAGATAAGAATAAAAGACTATCCTGACAACTATAGCATACTCTGCATGTCAGGGTCAAATCACTAGTTGCGGGGAGATAATAAATTGAATATACACTGATTATAGTTACATTTAGGTTTATTCCTTTTTTCATTTCTGCAGGTAAAAGCTCTCAATGAAATGTCAACAATTGGCAAAATTTCCAAGTACTGGTCTGGATTTGTAAACAATGTATTTACCAACACTGCCAACTTTGGGATCCAGGTTCCAGTAGATCTTGATGTGAGAATCAAGGCAGTAATGATTGGTGCTTGTTTCCTGATCGTAAGTATGCAAAATCAAGAGGAAGCCCCTACAGAACTGAGCACACTGGGACCAAAGTACTCCCTGACAGCTGGGATCCTGCAGAGGAGTGCTGCAGAGAAAAGCCAAACCCAATACCTGAAAGATAATAGTCAACTGGAAAACTTTTAATTTTCATGGCTGTTTTTATTTTTATGCTTTGCACCTCTTTAAGTTTCTAATATTTTTATTTTTTTAGCTGTCTATTTAAATAGTATTCTACATGCAGTTTAATGTTACGCATAGCAGGATCAAATATCAAGGTGTATAGCAGATCTACCAAAACCCCTGGCATTATCTGTTGTATTTGAATGGGTGTATGATCCAGAACAGAAGAGTTATGTTATCTCTATTGGTAATTTAAAACACTGAGTGCATTTCTCAAGTTCTGGGACTCAACCAACTATCTTTAAATTTGCTGTTGATCTGTCTGGTCCCCAACTGGGATAAGAATTCTATAGAAAAAGGAGAATACTTCAGACTAGGGTTAAGGGTGGAGTTGGGATGCACAATTTTAAAAATTGTGAATTGATATTTGCCTCCCATGTTTAAATTTGTTTTCTCAATGTGTATGTCTGTCTTTTGCCATCATTAACATGTTAATATTAGCATGCAATGGTGCTAAAATCATCTGGAATACTTAGATCAGGGAATATAGAAGAAAAGGACAAAACTATTTAGATTATACAGTGGGAATTGTTTGCTTTAAGACAGCAACAATTCAGATCCTTTAGTTTTATTAGGTTAGAAATGTAATTCTCTTGACACTTTAAATTTTCAGATTACCTCCTACAAAACTCTTGTTGCTCTGTGGCAGAGTAATAGAAAACGACTGAGTAATCTAATTACTTTATGTAACAAAAGTCTACAAGTATTGCTTTTGATAATAATTGTTGCATTTTTTGCACCTTCCCTACCATTCATAGTTTGTTTATTTGTAGGACTTAATGTTCTTTGAAAATTCTTTCGATGGATTTTAACAAGATGATAGAAACAATAAAATATGCAGAATGTGTTTCAGTAAGTAAAAAAGAACATAAATTTATCTTCTTGCTTTGAAGACTTATACATTAGATACTTTCTAATTCTTTTTCATTTTCTTTCAGAAATCCCCTGAGCTTTGGACATGATTTTGAACTGCACAGATCCACGCTCCCTATAGGAAAAGAAAAGGAGCTACTGATGATGTTTATTAAAATGTCTCATGTAAATAATAACATCCCACTTACATTTTATGTGCATTGTAGCTAGACATATACTTTTCATACAGAGCACTGCTGCTTTGGAACAGTGCTGTTCTCTTCTCCCTCTTTTGATGTTTCTGCATGGGAAATCATGAAAGATTAGACTAAGGCTTGCAGTGTCACTGATGAAAGTCTATGTTTAGAGAACCCTTTGATGTTCTGCAAGTGCTGGTACCAGTTATTAGCCACGTGAGGGTGTGTTCTGGCGGTTTTGCTTTGGCGTTTTCATAATTTTAGAAGTAATTTTCTGATTTGTTATTTAATTAATAGTAACAAACTGAGTTTGACAGTAACAAATATAAAGACATCACCCAATGGGAAGTTAAATATGGTGTCTATTTAGGGACTTGTAAGAAGGGAACAGAGATTTGCTAGTAATTTAATTTTATGGCAAAGATTTATTTAACGAGTGACTGCTAAAAATAAGGCTTGCGGTGCTAGACTTGGGAACTAAACTGTATTCGAAAAATCTGGACTCCCACTGCTCGTATTGAAGGCAGGCAATAAGGTCTATGTGCTGGATGCGCACAAATCGCCGTTTGCACTGGCCCGTGCTGAGAACACTTGCTCCCATCCCCTTGGGAATTCCACTAAAAGCTTTCTTTTCATCTTCATAATATCTAGCGATTGATAACTTTTCTTTCAGCCCTGCCTGAGGCCAACCTAGAGCAAACTCCTCCTAGGGACAGAATCATTCTCTTCCTTTGGCGAGCTCAGGTATTTTCTATGATAGGGCTGTGGAGCAGGAGATTTTGTGTTTACTGCAGACAGCAGAGAACCGAAATACAGCGCTGTACCTTCAGGTCAGAGCTGTGCGGGTACTGCCAAGAGGGCTCGGAAACAGTCATCGGCTTGGCTGTTTCAGCTAGCTCTTCATTCCTGCAGTCACACCTAGTAATACTTAACTGTTCCCAAACTTTAACGCCAACATGCTTTAACTTATACAAGTAACTTTAGAGAACAGCTTTGCTTTACAGAAGCACTCATGATATATATGTAAGACACATAAAGAAAAGATTATTTATTGCAAAATATCTGCTGTATGAACTTGCTTATGCCTTATTCTCTCTTTAAAAATTCCAGTGAGTCCTTCAAGAAAAAAAACAGTACCATAAAATATTGGTGATAAATAGACAAAAAATAACACAGTCACCACACAGTTTCCTGGGGGAACATTTTACAAACCACCTGGAATGCTGGGTTTTTTTTAGCATGAACTAGTAATTGAATTCTTGTAAATAACCAACACATCAACGGAAAGGAAAGGAGATGATGAATAATTCATAAAAATGAAAAAGAGCTAAATTTATCAGGTGATTAATTCTCAACAAATATTTAGACTAATTCTAAATTAATGTTCATGGATATGAATTCAAACACGGTGAAGCCAGGAAGTTGCAACTAATATTCCCATAGTGAAATTAACTCAGGAATGTTTATAGATTTAAACTGTATGTTTTAGATTATATGCCACACTTGCATATTTATAGAGATTTACATATATGTCTCGAAAATGATTGTGGTTAATAAGCTCTGACAATCATCATTATCTGTTAACCAGTTCACTACTAGCTCTTGCTGTAACGTTTAGCTGCGCAATCAGGCTGGAATCTGCAGAAGTTATGAACTCCACAGGGAAACACTGCTGGCACCTTCCTCAGCAGAAAGCACCCTGCGCCATAGCGATGAGCTTCGTGGGCAAGAAGCTCCCTCGTGTGGAACTTTATAGTTTTGCAGAAGAATACAAATGGCAGCAGATCCCATTTGCTGTTCTCAACTAGTTTCACACTGGTGTAATTCTACTAAAATCAGGCCTCTCAATCCTGATTTACTCTAACGCAGATTGAGCAAAAGAGCCAGAACTGCTATTTTAATTCATCCCTCTGAATCCTCCTGCCATCCTAGGCAGAAGTTACTATCATTGTAGCAATGCTCTTGCACCTTTTTAGGTGCAAAACCATGTTCCTCAGGTATTGTTGAGCTGTTGTTGACCCGACCAGCTGAATGAAGTGCCCGATGAGAGCGGCAGGCAGCTGTGCTCATGTGCCATGTGTCCTCTGCAATAGTAAGGATTCATATGACCCTTAACAAGCTAACAGCATCTTTGAAGCAAATGTGTCCACCTCCATTTAAATCAATGCAAAACAAAGTCTCATTTTCCAACAGGGCTGATTTGGCTGTGAATGTCCACATATACTGTGTAGGTAAGCAATACATACTTGCATATGTTTTTTATATATTGCAACCAGATGATAGTACTGTTATTTCTTGCACTTTGTTGCTATTTTGCGTGTTAGTATGCCTTAAAAAAAAAAAAAAAAAGGAAAATGTAACACTTGCATATTTGTGTGAGTATGCTTGAATGCCCCTGTCTACTTACCCCCTACCTACCTACCAAAAAGACCTGAGGGTCTCTTTGCTAGCGCCCAGTGACAGCTTTTGGAACATGCAGGAACTGGTTCAGTCCCTGAATAAAACAAAGCACTGGGTTGTTGCAGCTTTTGCTGGCTAGGAGAACTTCCTCAGCAGCCTGCTTCACTTTGGTCATATCCATTAGTATCTTGGTAGCGCCAATGCCAGCATTTATGCACTGGAAGCTCCTTCATCTAAACCACAGTGGCTATACAAGGGCAGCTCTCCATCCTAGTAAAGATGATGGTGAAGTTCTCAAGCACTGTTATTAAAGAAAATTCAATATATACAAACATTTTTAAAAGCTGCAATCATAAAATAACTGGTAACTCTCTCTTATTAATAGCAATGTATTTCATGTTATGAGTGCTCCATATCCTCTTTACAAAACCCACTTTTCACCGTTCCTTCGCTGGTTAGGAGTGGCTCCTCAAAGGAAAATACAGTATTCCCCCAAAGGGGAACAGTTATTCTCTAAAGCAGAATCACGTACTTACACGTGTGTAATAGTTAAGAGATAAAAATGGAAACTCTCCTAAATATCTTCTAGAGAGAAATATGTTTGCTCTAATGAAAGAGATATTTTAGCAAATCTAGCAAAACAAATAGTTTCACACTTGATCACTAGCCAAATTATAAAACTGTGTAGTATATAATTCCTGTGTTCAGTAGATGGCAGCAACAGTTCATTATTGCAACACTTAACTTTCCACAGGTCACAAGCTCTACTCAGGACAGCAATTAAAGATCAACCCACCTTTAACCTGTAATTGATTTCTACCCTTAATGGGAAGTTTTTTGGTTTTTTTTTAGTGTGTCATCTTACACCTCATTATTTGGGCCTTGGGGCTCTTTTGACTAACCCCAAACCTATTTTCTGTTCCTGGAAACTCTCTGCTGTTTCCACAGGTGGAGAGGCTCTAGCTCACAAGTCTGAGGAGGGCACTGATGGGCTGCAAAGGGAGAGCCCCCAGCCAGGCTCTTCCCCACCTCCTGCAGACATGGCAAGTGCTGTATCAAGGTCCCTGTGGTGGGAAGGAGCTAACTAAAGGAAATGGCTTTGTGGTGTCAGCTCAAGAAATGTGGAAGGTTTCTGTGGGTAAAATAACTTTGCCTCCAAGTCCTATCATTCTGTTTCCACCAGCGTGCTGTCCTGGGGGCAGAGGGATGGAAACCCCAAGTAGCAACACAAGCCCAGGTGACACCGGTACCAGGGAGGCAGCTGGTTGCTACTTTGCCCATGGAAAGACCAAGCATTTTTTTTGTAAGAGAATGGCAACATAACTCTTGGTTATCCAGTAATCTGGGGGAGGCAAAAGAGGACTTTTTGTGCACATTGAAGAAAAAAAAAAGGTTTTGTCTTAAACTAATTGGGGTATTTGTTTTAGAATTAGACAAACCCACAATGTCCAAAATCAAAATTTTCTTATAGTCATCTAAGTAGTACCCGCTCAAAAAAAAAAAAAATGCAGTTTCCTCCTACTGACTCTCCTCTTAGTTGCATTGATGGTATGTTTTGTGTTAGAATGATACATGTTAGTTTAATTCAAAGGTCATCTTTAGATTTTTAAATTTACATTTTTCCTTCCTTAAAAATTGCTCCTATGGGGATTAGGTGGAGTAGAGGGGAGATGTGGTTTCCTTAGGAAAAATTGACCCAAAAAGATGTGAAAGGAGATCTGTTATTTTTTCTGTAATCTTAAATGCTTTTCTAAACACAATCCCTTAGGAAGAGCTTCCTAAATGTCAAATCATTACTGAGGTACTCTATTAGCAATTGCCATGAGATAATGGTTTGTTCATGGTTTGTCAGCCTTTTATGACTTCAGCTCCTCTGAAATTAAGCTAACAAAGCAATTTGCTAAAGATACTAATATCTGGTTTTTGGAGTGAGACAGCCCAGGCCAGATACAATTTCCTGTTTTCTTTGCATATGTGTTTCAGTGCTGTGCGTATGAAAGCACACTAACCATCCTCACCAAATAAAGGGCAGATAGACGTATCCTGATGGGTGCACAGAAATTGTGCTCCCCAATAGCATGTCCATTCCTTTATCGGGAGTGACAGTGAATTCTTGGCGCTCTGAAAAGGAGGCCTGTAGGTGACCACACGTTGTTATATGTCTTAGAATGCCATTGAAAATTCATCCTGGTTCACAATTATGTTTTATACTCTGGTCTCTCTTTGCAAAAATGACATAGAAACTTCTCATCCCCATTCTCCCTTTCATTCTCTTCTGATAATGCAGTATAAACATAATTATTACAGTAGTGCTATAGGAAATTGGACTCCTGACCTTGCCTGCATTGATACTCAGGAGGTCTACTTGAAAGCTACAGATTTAATATCAAACCTTCTGTATTAATGCACACAGCACTATTCAATACACCCCTTCCTCCCCCCCAAATCTCACTGACTACTGAAAAAGGAGCACAGTGAATTTTGTAATGGTGGGCTGCGTTTCCCATACGGAGTCCTGGGCATTGGCTATGAAGCCGTGCAACGCAGATACTTACATGCCTGGTTTGTCAGTCTTGGTCTTGAAATAAATTCACTTTATTATATGGCATAGATGGGCTTTATCCCCTCCATTTAATGTTGCCGTTCATGAACAATAAGCAAGAGAGGCAATCTTTTATAGGCCCAGACTGCAAATTCAGTTCTGTGTATTTCTTATTCTTTGGTTTCTGATGCAGAACAACTCTTAAAATCTACATGTTTGCAAGATACACATGGAGATTATTGAAATGCTTAAATGCTAAGTGAGCATGTGTTCTTATATCCCGGGAACCCAGCCCCTGCCAGGTTAAATCCTTGGATAACTGTGCAATAAAAGAGGTCAACAAGAACTCCTTTGCTCTGGCATAAAATTGTAATTGGGAGGAAAGTCCTTACTTAACTGAGCAACCTCATTCTCCCTGGACATTGTTTGTCTAAGGAAGGATGGTATATTGCTAAGCTGGAAAGATTAGGCTTTGTGTGTAATAAAATAAAATGGTATTACAGAAAAACAGAGGATAGAAATAAGTGTTAGAGAGCCACAAGGTGGCAACATGGAAACATTGCTGCCCCCAAGCTGCTGGCCAGGATTATGGAATTGCCTTTTTCCTCTCAGCTACAGGCAGAGTGCACTTTTGGTATGCAAGCTTGGAAAAAAGAAAAGTATACACCACAAATTTTACATCTTTACCTTTCGATAAGCCAGTCATAATTTAATAGTGTAATAATCTTTTTATCCTGGCAACTGGGTGGGCATTAAGGGAAAAAAATCTTCTTGCAATTCATTTCAACAGGACTTGGATCCACTTAATGATGTTGACTTGAGGGTCTTTTTGCTCCATGCAAACTACATTAGGTAAGTACTCTATTGCATTGAAATTGTTTTGCATTTAAAAACAGTGACAACAACAACAACAAACTACTGGTTGTAGCCCTTGTTCTATCTAAAAATACTTGTTTCTAACTAGGAACAGCCCTGGAAATTTATTGTTGTTGTTGTTTCAGGTGAGCACCTTTGGAGACAGAAGATGCCACCATGCATATGTCAATGTCTAGTATTGCTTTGTTGGTCTTTACTGGAGGTATTGTTGATGGGTTGATAGCAGAAGTTTGGGGAATTTGGGGGCAATGCTAGTGATTGTGTTACCTTTCTAGGCATGTGCTAGACCCATGATGAATTACATTTTCCAAACAGGGAAATTTCCAATTTCAGGCAATTGTCTTTAATGATCATGCCCCCAAATACCAGGTAGGACATAAATAAGATGTGCAGCGTAGGACAAAAACATGTATCACTACTAGAGAAGCTGCATGTATTTCTAGAACTCAGATAAATGTTTTGCAGGTCAGATCAGTAGGAGCTAGGTTTTTTTTTTTTTTTTTGACTTCTGTTTTTCATGAAGAACCTAAAGTGCCAAAATATTATTGTATTTGAAAAAGAGAAAATGCTCATTTGCTTTGCATTTTCAGTGTGGATATTTTGGTATTATACAGACAGTTGGGTGTGAATAATAGGAGTAAAAAAATATGATTTTTGAACTTTTTTGCAGCTTCTTTTCTGCCTATAGTTTCATATAACTGTAGACTAAGGCTCAGAGCACCTGGAAACTTGGTAAGAGCCACAAATGATGCCTTTTCTGTCCTTCAGCCATTGCCTAGCACCAGTGCAGTGACACCGTACCTGGAACCGTAATTTTCTTTCAGAAATAAGCGTAGCATTAGACAACTCTAGCGTTTGTGATTCAGGGGACTTGTTTTAAATGTCAGGTTCTGAAACATTTCCACTTAAAATGATTGAGACTACCATGGTGATGGCAGGATCACTTCAATGTCCTGAAAATGCTCCGATAAAGACAGTAAGTCCAGTGGGATCCAGGTCAGGCAGGTTATTACTGAAATTACTACTTTAGTAAATAAATGAACTACGTGATTCCCTAACAGGACAATTTTATCTCTGCCTTTATCACTGCAGATAAAGGAACATCAAGGGCCTGATATAAAACGTCCTCCTCTAATAAAATGTCCCAGAAAAGTGATACCCCAACAGGAATCCCTGATGTACAATGTGTTTTATCCTTCTTGACACCTGTGCTGCAGCTATTGCCTGAGCAAAGTCAATACGGTACCACAGTTTGATTCCTTTGCTTTCTGAATACATCCTAATGGAGGCCTTTTTCTCTTTATTTAAAGAGGCCTTTTCCTTTCAATGATCTGCAAGATACATGCCGTTAATGATGCCCTTCAGTCCTTCTACCTGGACATTTGCATGGCATTCATCACTGTAATATCAGAACACTCCTTGCCCCATTAAAAACATGAAATGTGGAATGGTACTATGCTTTCTGCTGAGGCAGCCATGAATGGGTACATTTTCTTCTTGCTTTGCTGAATAAAAGCAAGTGGTGCATGAGGAAATAACTTGAGAATTTCAGCATAACACCCTAAAGAAAGAAACCATAAAAGATGAGGCGTGGGGACAGGACTGTAGAGAGGAGTGGCTATGTAAACAGATAGGGTGTGACTTCTGAGAAGGTTTCTTCTGTTCGTGTAGAGAAACACAAGCAGGTGTGCTGATATTAAACGTGCTAGTAAGTGTGACACCTAATAAAGAGTACGTACGCAATCGAAAAAAACTTCTATAAGCTAAGATTGTTTGCTTTCAGCTCCAGTAGTTGGAATGAGTGTGACATGCATGTTTTGTCTTGATTTTTGTTTTTTTCAACAGAAATACTTATCTCTTCCAGTGAGTGCAAATGT
Source organism: Apteryx mantelli (assembly GCF_036417845.1). Classification (NCBI taxonomy): domain Eukaryota; kingdom Metazoa; phylum Chordata; class Aves; order Apterygiformes; family Apterygidae; genus Apteryx; species Apteryx mantelli. Next base: position 17,450,575 of record NC_089986.1, read on the forward strand.
GTGTAATGTATGTGTGCAAATTCCATACACGTGCCAGTTTGTTAGCAAAAAAAGGAGTGGTTATATCAGAAAAACAGAGTAACCATGCATGTGACTTGACTTTATATTAACCTGTTGGATGAGCAGTCTTGTAAAATAACTTGTCTCAATTCCTACTTTTGCTCAGTCTCCTTTTGGGTACCGGATGTGACACTTTTCAGAGTATGCAGTGTTTTAGTTCTATTGTCACTGGCCTGTTTAAGAACATTAGCCCTGATGTAATGTAAAGTTATATCACTATGAAACTTGGGAAGAGGAAGAGGCTGACCATGCTGAGTCATTGCAAAACCATTGGGTAACTTGAGCTGAAGAGGACGTCATGAAAACAAAAGGTACAGGAGTCAGAGAAGGACACGGAGAATGAAATACTTCTTACGCAAGTAAACGAACATTTTATACTAACTGTTAAGCTTAATTGCCTTTTTACAAGTACATGCTCAGTGGAAAAAATACTATGGACTTTCAGTATAAAATAAATATCTACTTGGTGATGTCACTGTTTCCTAATGCATTGCTGTTCAAGCTATAATTCTCGAATGCTGAATGTTATTTTCTGCTTCATGGATATCATTGATAGAAGATGATTAAGAAGGAAAAAAAGTTTTAATTAAAATCTGCAGAGATGCTGAACGCATCATGCAGTATCGACGTGCTTGGCACCATATATATGTATATATATTTGTAGTATGTATATATATGTATATATATGTGTGTGTGTGTGTGTGTGTGTATATATATATATATAAAAATACTACAAATGTGTGTTGTCTTGATTGGTGAACTTTTTACTCTAAATCACCTAGTTGTAGAAAACTAAGGTAGAAGTCTTCAGTTCCTTTCCTGAAGGAGATGCCTGCACAGAAGAGGTCAGACTCCTCTCTTCTCCCTTTCTATCCTGGAAATTAAATTTTGTAAATAGTTTTATTGTTAAGTCTATTGCTTATATAGTAATACCATCTTAATTTGGATGATATAGAAGAGTTTATGATTTCAACATTATGGTGAAGCATTAAAACTACAGGTCTTCATTCAAAGTCCATTGAAATAAAGGTTAGCCTTTGGATCAGGACGTTAAAGCCTTTGGTCAGAAGTATCCGAAGTAGTTGTGTACAGCTCTGCCAGCAAATATTTAATAATATTTAGTAAGAGAAAACAAATGCTGAATGGCATAAAAAGTTTGTGGTGCCTAGTTCTAAAGATATGGAAAATACTAATTAACACTAATTTATATTAATTTAAGTGGAAAACACATACTTTGAAATTCTGGGAAAGGTGATTGAAAGAGAACCACATAGAATCACTGAAAATTGTAGATACCAGTATTATTCCATGATAAAATGGGGTTTGTACCTCAGTTCTGGAGATCTGATTAAGGAACCTATTGGCTGTGAAGGGCTCCAGAAATCAACAGAGCCTACCTGTGTAGACTTGTAGGCCAGCTAACCCCATCTAACTTGCAGAACCTGAAACTAACCCAGTGTGGGATCCTATGTTGAGATCCTACAGGATGGGAAAGACCAACATCTCTGAGGTGTTAATGACCCTACAGCAGTGTGATCTGCCCTCTTCCTACTGACATGCAGCAACAGTTTATCATGTAGCCCATGACAATATTTAAATTTAGAAATGCTATAAATGCATAGAGTTGTTGCAAGAGCTGATAACTATCACTTCTCTGTCCCTAGTACCTGTTTGCACTTTTGAGGTCTTAAAAGAGTCTGAGTGAGCATTTGGGGCTGTTCAGGGATGAAGTGGAGAAACCATCCCTGTCAGCATAGCCAGGACACAGGATATGTACAGTGGGTGCACTAGACTGCTTCTGCATTGTATGCCAGCAAGCCTGAGGCCAAACTGGCTGAACATTGGCACTGGAAAACTACCAGAATCGTGTCTTTACAGCTGTCTTTGGAAGCCCTGCCATGATACGCCATGGGAAGAGGAGCGAAGCCTGATCACTAGCGGTTCTGCAGCATGCCTGTTAATGCCTGAGGCTGCCACAGGTATCTTCACTCCTCAGCAGCACATCCTGCAGGCTCTGCTGCATGGCCTGCATGGCTGTTCCCTGCCACACGCTGAGTGCCAGCACATTGACATACTGGGCACGTGTTTCAAAAACCTCTGAAACTGGGACAACATCTCCAGCACCCTCTCCCTCCTGGCAGAGGGAAAGAGCATGACAAGAATCCTCAAATGCTGATTGTCACCTGGACCATGACCTCACACACGGTAAGGACCATGGAAGTCAGTGGTGGTGACTGCATGGGTACAGTGAAAGCAGGTAACCTCAGGCAGGCAACTGAGCACTACCAGATTCTTTGTGGTGGATACCCATTTTGGGGAGGTTCTCATTGGGAAGACTGACAAGAAGTCCGCAGGCTGGACCTCACATCTCCATCAAGGAAAGAGCAATCAGCAGGCTGCAGGGCACTAAGCCTCCCACCACAGCAAGGCGGGCAGAACATGCATCTCGGCAGGGCTCTAGCTGCTGTAATAGTCTGCGGGCACCATGCCACAGACCTGTCTCCGCTGGGAGATAAATTTCAGTCTTCTGCCAACAACTTCTTGCGCAGGTGCTGTGGCTACGTGGTATCCAGCTTTGACCTTGTAATTAGTAAGATATGGCTGAAGAAGAGTGGGGCAACTCCTTTATTATTAATAACCAGCAGCCCAATTATATTAAACTGTTTAATCAGAGATTGAATGGCAAATACAATTTATAATAGCTTGTGAGGCAGCAAGCCAGGGCTGTGTGTAACAAATCTGCCAGTCTTGATTTAAGAAATAATAGGACTAAACTTGAATCTTCATAGCTCCTGAAAATGTATTCAAGATTTCTAAAGAATGCTCCTGGACTCCGAGTTAGGTCACTACTTTGATGAGCAATCTCTTCCTGTGTAATTACTCCACATCCAACGTAATCCATATGAGATGAAACAGTTTACTGTACATGATGTTGGTGGATAAGGCTGAATAATGTGAATAGGGTTTATATCTCATAAATCTTCTCCATTTTCCCTTTCCTGTGTTTTCATAGTGAGAGAGGTGAGAGATTTTGGGAGGTCTGGAAGGTAGGAAGGGGAAAAGGAGAGCCTAGTACTATATTTCCCTGATTCTCATTGTCAACTAACATGTAAATTCACCTTATAAACTCTTGCAGATCTAGTGGCTTTTCTACTTCTATAACTTCTTAGTTATCTTCTTATATAATGAAATCCTCAATGACCTCAGTACATTTTTATCAGTTGAGCCTGTTATAAAATACATTAACTTGGACTTTATTGCTCTTAGTAACAACCTGTTCTTATCCTGTGTGTGTGTGTCTATGTATTGCAACATTCTTATTCAGGTTGATAAAATAAATGAATGCCAGTGTATTTTAAGATAACCAGAAACAAACATGTTTGCAGTTTTTCCTTTATTAGTACCTTCTGGGCAAGCCTAGGGCACCTAATTAAGAATAATAAAGCTAAAGGACTTTTTTTTTGTAATACTTAATTCAAAAATAATCCAACAGAATTCAAATAATGCTAGTATTCAAAGGACTCAAATATTGTAAATGGAAGTAGATCAGAGCCATGGGTGCTTTTGAACACTCTGCTGCACTAGAATAAATTTGCCCTGGGGGGGAGCATGAGTTGCAGGGGAAATGGAAACGGAGGTGGCAGGACATGAGTGTGGCACCTCTCCTTGTTGTACTGAACGATCACATCATTCACCATGCCGACAGACTATTGCTAGGCATGGTTTGGATGGCTGCTACTTATGCTCTTTATTTTATGTAGCTTTTAAAAAGGGGGATGCTAATTCAAGGCCTTAGGTGTCCTAACATAATGGATTTATTCTGATTCAATTTTGCTGGTTCTAGAGGAACTTGACCAGTGAAATCACAAACGCTCTTACTGTCGAGAAAACATACTGGGGGGAGGGGAGCATTCAGTGAATACCGACACTTCATTGCTGCTAAAGGATCTAATGTTATTAGTTGCCTGCTACAGTGCTGAAGTCCAAGAACTTGACTGTGCAAAAACTTTAAAAGCGTGGTTAATCCTAACCACTCCGGAACTTCAGAATGCCAGCTTCTACACTTAAGTTGTCTATACATGTCCTCAAGACAGGGCACATAGAATCGACCTGAACAGGATTTCCCGATTCATGGTTTTAATTTTGCTTGTATTAATTATGCTTTTGGGGAGAAAATCATTCCTATGAAAAGGTTACCCATAAATATCTGTTTACAGTATCAGTTTCCCTTTAGCAGAAAACAGGATTTACACAAGCTGCATTTTAAGCTCTCGGTATCATCGTTAATTCTAAAGGCTGTAAACTGTAACAGCGTATTTCTTTATGCTAAGTTGTTCTTTACCTCTCTATCTCCTGGTTTCCAAGTCTAAAGCAGCTTATGCTGGTCCATTTGCAGTGCTGACAGTCAAAAATGTGTATGAATGGCAATCGTAAAACTTTATTTATTCTTCTTTTCTGTCTAACTAAGAAATTGGTTTGGCTCAAAAACATCTAGAAGCAAAATCAAATATTGATCAGTCATTTCTATTGTTGTTCAGTCTTTGTTTTTCACTTGTGTTCTAATATCTTGAGAAAAGACTGATGATAATGGTTGAGAGTTCACTGTGGGAATTGCTTTTCCTGTTTAAATGATTATATTGATTGTTAGTGACAGTCTGAGGAACTACATTGCAGGCCAAAGTATGTAAAAATATGAGGACTACTGCTTTATACGATTTAGAATTCATAACTGTACAATCCTATTATCTGGATGCTGAGTTGGCAAAAACGCTACAGGAGTAAAACCATTTTCACCTAGTTTTCTTCTCAAAGGAGAACTTGAAAACAATTTGTTGGGCCATAGGCTTGATGACTGACTTGACATAGCTAAATGAAATCCAATAAGCTAACAGTCCTGCTACCACAGTTACAAATCTTTAATGCAGAAATAATGTGTTAGTTGCCTCTTAGTTTCATGAATACATTTTTTTATTATCTTAGTAAAGGCCCAATTACTGAACCAAAAAAAGAGAGCACTAATCTAGGGCTCGAGATTTTAGTTCACTTTTCAATCTGTCAGCTACTAGTATGATGGAATTTATTTGCCCCTGTTCCAAATCTAAGAAATAATAACAGTAATTTATCTACTTTTAAAATGTTTAGATTTAAACTGCCTTTTACTACATCTCTGACACAGAGTGGTGGTGTTCTGATATTAGTCTGGTCTTGTTTTATCAAAACTTAAATTTTACCTAAAGGTAAAAGGTTTCATTATGTACCTGTCTGCTTTCAAAACCTCTACTGTTTTAGATACGATACCTAGCATAAATGCTAAAAGGATAATAAAGTCTTGATTTTTGGCAGAGGAACCTTTCTGCGCCTGATGAGAGGGAGGTGGGGAGGGAGAGTAGATCATTTTATTTTTGATTTCCCTGGCAGCATCCTTAATTTTGCACCTCAAACCTGACACCCTCTGTCTTTGCTGTATGTGAAGAGAAGGAAAAGTATTGCCAGCAAATCCTTCTCTCCATCTGCCAGGGCCACTTGCCTTTTTGGGTTTGCTTTCCAGACTGTAAATTCTGGAGAAGTGAACTGCGTCTTCTGTGGGATCGTGTATGTAGGCACATAAGGCAAACATGCTTGTATCTGTTATTCTCTGTGACATGCAAACAGTGACTTTCTTGATGTTAAATGCAGTTGTACACAGTTTGTGCTGCAAAAAGTTAATCAGCTTCTCATATACACGCATAAGTGAATCTTCTCACATGTTCATTTACTCAAACCGGACTACCTAAGCTCTAGCAGACACAGAGCTGCTTGGACACTGTCATGAACGAAGATGACAGCTGCTTTGATCATCACTACTAAATTTAGCAAATCAGTGTACTGGAGACCTCTGTTTCAGGACTTGGGGGGTGGGGAGGCGTGATCACATTTCTGGTCTTGTGTACCAAGGGATTTAGGTACCAGAGTCTGGAGGATCAGCAGGTGGAAGCTGAAGAAGTAGTATGTAAAATCCTAAATATTATGAACTTTTGCAACATACCTAGAAAACAGGGCCAAAAATCTAAGAATGTTTCTTTTCAGTTAAACATGACAAACCTAAAGAATAAACTGCTAGAAGCATGGTCCCCTTCTGACTTTTGAAGCACTTCTAGCTTCTCTTCCAATATTTCTCTATTACACTGATTAAATCTTCTGACTGGATGGAGAAAAGTTATCCACTCATGTAACAGAAAAGTCCTGGCTGCCAGTCATAGCACCAGTGATCCTCACTGAACAAGGAAGCAAGTCAGGTATTATTTGAGTTGGCAAAGGCTGATGAGGACTGATACTTTACTTTGCATTGTGTGAGAGAAATGGCATTTCCTTCCTGCCATTGCAGGAGAATAGGTAAGCCAGAGTTGCCCTGCTTTTTAGCAGCATCTCTTCCTACTGAAAAATGCTTGAAAGGAAAAGGAAGATGTGCTGCTATCTCTGTTTTCTCTGATAAGATGAAAATGTCCTCGTATAGAAGATGACAAATTCATCCCTATGTCAAGAAGTCATGTTTGCTGGGCAATAGAATTCAAGTTTCTTTTTGAATGAATGTTAAACACTGTGGATCTATAAACAACGTGTTCCTTGACATTAGTAACGTCATAATGTGATTGAAAGCTCTTCTAAGGGCTTGACTTTGCTACAGAAGCAAGCTGAAGTACAGCTTGAGCATTATTCCTGTCGTGACATCTATTGAAATGTATGGCGCTTTAACGCGGGGAGGTAAAACAGGGAGAGCAAGCTGGCTGGCAGCCTGGAAGATGAGACCGTACACTGAATCGATAATACTTGTTTCTGTCTGGCTTTGTTTTTTTCTTTTTTCCTTTTTCTTTTTTTTTTTTTTTACAAGGTTGACTTTACTGCAATCCAAAAAGGTTTCTACAACTTTTCTAAATGTATAGCAGAGGTTTTCCAATACTTCCTATTAGCATTGTTGGCTGGGTTTTGGTGATCTCGGGGAGACTTTGCAATGCACGCAGTGCACCAAGTGACTATGTTGGTGTTTCAGTTTGGATGGGGATGTGCTTTTGCAGCAAACCACACCGTGCTTTGCATGGCCAAGCTGTCGTGGGTCACGCTACCAGAATGGTGTGGACTGGATCCTTCTCTGGTGGAACAAAACCAAAGGGTGCTCTCCAGGCGTGCCCCTATGGGCTCTGCCATTACTCTAAGGGCAGCGGGAAGGCAGCCTGCGCGCAGGGTATGCTGTTGCCAGCCACAATCACAATGTTGGATTGCAATCCAGGCTTCCGCTGTGCAGCTAATCAAACCGCGGAGCAATCTGCTTGCTTGCTTCATGCTGCGGCTGCTCTCAGGCAGGTGAGAGCAAGAGCTGTTAATGCAAGTGCAGCGACGAGGCTTGACGCTGCACGGCGAAGCGCAGGCTGACAAGCTGGATGTTGTACTTTTGGCTAAGCTACCAGCTGCTCCACAACCATCTTGACGCTCCTTGCCATGTCTTGGTGTGCCTCTTAAACTGTTAAGAGGGCTCTTCAATCATATTACAAAAACTATGATTCAACTTAAAGCACCTTCTACCTGTCAATGCATATGAAGTATTTTCTTACTGAACAATCTGCGAGTAAAATCCTCTAAAATCCTCTTTTTTGTATGAGACTATTTAACAAGCACTAAGAGGAAATGTCTTAAGTTTCAGCAACAATGTGCAAGCAAATCCAAGGAGACTGGGATTTTATAAGGTAAAATATTTCATATTTTAGTTAAATGTCTTCCAATGTTTCACCTAAAGGTAACATGATTGCTTACAGGAGTTCAAAGAAAATAAGTTAGCTATATGCATCCTCATCCCAATATTCTTCTCATCTTATTAACAGCTTCTATGTTTCGTCTTGAAAATGCCCTAGGATACTGAAATTTTATATTGCTTTTGTGAAGCTTTTGACCCTTAGTATAGCTCAGTACAATCCTGGCCACACTGTAGGCCAGGCGAACTGGGCTAATAATTGGGTAGGTTGTCAGAGATGATAGTTGGGGCAGGTTTTCATACCATTTTCTAGCATCCGGTCTTGGGGTGGGGTGAGGTTCATATTAATTTTCATAACTGTTCTTTCCTTAGGACAAGGTAATTTTGTCTTTCAGAGCTATCTGTCAGGAGTCCCATTGGGCACTGGCTTTCGTTTTCCTTAGTTAATTGGAATTGTTAATATTTAAATAGTTAAATCCAGTGATAAATACCCAGCATTTTTAATTATGTTTGTTTTTTCATTAGAATCAAATCCTGAAAGGTACTGTGCACCCGCTTTTCTTGGAGAAGCTGTCATGATTGGTGTTTGCTTTCTTACTGTAAGTTTCTAATTCATGCTTCATAACCTTTAAGCACTGAATTCTCTTCATCTGTAACTTCAAGGTATATAGATATAACATGATCCAAGGTGAATGGCAGTACCTTTGCTGCAGAGGTATTCAAAGGTGTGGGATCTGGTGAAGAGAATTGCATTTGTTGCACTGTCTAGGTGATGGGCTTATATTTAATGCAGCATGAAATACTTCATATTTCAGAGTCATGCTACTATATAAAGTCCTTGACATTGTGATCAATGGATTTTAAGAATTAGCTAGCTGGTCCTTAACACAGAAGGAGCAGGCTGTTTTCTTCTTGTGAAAACATCATGATTTTTTGTTTCTACTAATCTGTCAGACAGAATTATCTTCTTCACAGATAATGGTGCTTGTCTGAAAGCAGTCCTAGGCCTTGTGTAGTGGGAATGGATAATGAAAGAAAGCGCTAGTAGCAGCCCACAGATGGAAATATCAGAAGTGTGTTTTGCTACTGTAGATCAAGTATTTAGACCCTTATTGACAGGACAGAACAGAACTATTCTTTGCTTTATTTTATAATTCTGCTATCCTGAAAATAAGGCTTGCAGAATTCATTTTTTACCTGCAGATAAAATGAATGCATGTAATAATATCCAAGACTTCTGAAGAATTAAAGGGATGACTTTTAACAATGTGAACAGCAATGTAGGAGTGCCTAATAGCTTTTTTGACCAAAATCATTGAAGAAACTAGCAGGAGAATTCAGTATTAAATTTAAAATTTAAGAAAATATCTCGTTATTCTCTGAAATGAGAATTCTCTGTAAAGAGAATCCTGCTTTTATATAAACTAAATTTTAAACAGTGACATTTAAAGAAATCTCTCTGCAAACTGATCCTCTTGAATATGTTATACTAGTTTCTCTATAAGCCAGGAACATTCTCTGATTATCAGTAACAAGCATTGAGTAAGTCTATGATGACCCTTATAAAATCGGGCATTTCAGTTTTAGATTCATCACTAACCTATGTAACATTTATGTTAACTGCATCTCTGATAATCTTTAACCTGAAAATATTTTGGATGCAAAACATATTTTATAGTAAAGTAACTCTTTTCATAAAAAGCTGAGCTGTAAGTGAGGGGTTTAACATTTCCCATGATCCACCAACAAATCCACCAACACATGAGGTACTGTGATGAAATGTAACTGTACGCCTGTCTTCTTGAAATGTATGGTAAATTTTACTTAACAGAAACTTTGACGAGCCTTTGCTTTTAGGTGGTAGACTGGAAACATAGAGGTTTATGATGGCTGCAGAGCGACCATCTCTGGGACAAAAATCCCAGCTGTGTAGGTGAGAGGCTGGTTGATAGCTCGCTGGTGACTTTTTTCTCAGGCCTCCCCGTTCCCTTCATCGATATATTGGTCCATTATAATGGATTAAGGATGGTGAGTGGCTCCATAGAGCCTATGTGGAAGCAGGAAAGCAGAGTAAATTTGGGACCAACCACAGACTATATTTGTATACAGTTAGTTCCAAAGGTAGAAGTGATGTGTGTCCTCCTTGGACTTCAGCTTGTAAGGTTAAATTTATTATCAAAAAAGCAAAGAAATTAATAGGTGCCTCCAGTCCTAATCCCAGTTCTCACATCATATGTCTGGATTCTGCAATACGAAATTGTCCCTTTTTGTAAGACTCATGCTCAAGGTAGCCTTTTAGAGGCAAATGTTTTCAAAATAAACAAGCTTTAGAAGTTACAGGAAACTTTGGACCTTTTCAGAGTTAACATGTTTCTTTAAGGAATATGAATCTGTTGTACTCCATCTGTATTTCTCCAATTACTACATAATATTTCTTATTAATGTAATGGTACTATCAGACATCAAAATGAACAAAAAATAAGGCAATCATTTCCTCAGCTGACCTGCGTTTTCAGGCAATCCTTCAGAAACAGTGCATCGGGGTAAGCACCAATCAAAGGGTTTTCTTCCTCTATTGTCACATGCTTCAAAGAAACCAGCTGTCTTTAGGAAACATTTAGGTTTCAGGGGAAGCTGTTTTTCAGCGAGGAGAAGATGATAGTATAAAGATTATGGGAAGCCTCAAATATTTGCTTCGGATTATTCTTGACTGTGAATAATAATACATATACAAGATAATAATTACATGGGCAAGGTTGAATCACCATACCTCCTTAACGAAATACTGCCGCTGTTTTGATTCTAGAAGCTGTGCTGAGTATAGGAGAGACGTTATCATCTTAAATCTCGAGGAAACCTTCGGGGAATACTGCCTGGTTTAAATGCTTGCCCTTACGTTCCGCCGCCCCGAGAGAGCAGAAGGCGGCGGCTGGAGGGGGCGATGCCGCAGCTCCTCGCAGCCGGCCGATGCCGGAGGCAGGACCGGGAGGGAACCGGCGGCAGCGCTGGTTTCGGGGCCGCTGGTGCCCGCGACCTGCCGCTCCGGGGCGGCCCCGCGGGGCGGGACGAGCCCGGCGGCTCCCCCCACCTCGGGGCGGTTTTTAGGGCGGCCCCGGCGCTGGCGGCAGCCGGGGTTGGCGTGGGAAAGCCGGGGCCAGGGCGGCGGGAGAGGTGGCGGAGCGGCTCCTCGTCCTTGGGGACGGGTATTGTGGCTGTAAATAGCAGCGTCTCTTTACCGCGTGTTTCTTTTTTCTTCTAGGTGATCCGTTGAGTTACCTTTTCTTTCTCGTCGCAGCGCTGCTTAATGGTTAGGAAGGCTGCAAAAGGGGGTTGATGTTTTCCAGTCGGCGATTGTGAATGAAGTTAAAAACGCGTCTCTCTAGCAACAGTTACTTAGAGCTGTCAAAATAACTCTTGCTGTCAAAGGCTGGCTTATGCAGAGGTTTGCACAACAAGCGCCGTGCCAGCCTGCGCTGCGACTTAGGGTTGCGCTTCAAACAGTGGTATTGCTGTTACCCTGCTGCTGCTGGTGCGAGCAGTGTTAGAGAGCTGTCGTCACCTCTGTGAGGCTGGATATCCCGAGTTCTGCATGATCTGTGGGCTTTTTTGGTTTATTTTGTTTTGTTTTTTTCCTGCTCTCAGGTGTTGTGACTCCCAGGTTTCAGGAGGGGTATCCTTGTGAGGGAAGGGGTACCTTGCTGTATCGGAACAAAATAACTATTATCAGCTTGCAGTTTATTTCATTCCTTCTTGGAAAACTGTTTGTTAAGTTTAACAGCAAATACCTGACTAGTTTAACTCGATTATTTCTAAGATGTTGTTTCCCCAACAGTCAAGATTAAAATCCAAATGGCTAATGTAATGGGCCTGTAAGTGCCTTACAGCTATTTGGCTTTCTAAGTGTGTTTTCCAAATCAGAAACCTTCTTGGAAATGGCCTGTGTTGGTATTTAAATGACACTGTGCATGATGTTTGTACTTGTGCAGCTTATGTTAATATGGTCTTGGTAGTATTTTAGTGACCTGCATGAGAAATGAAACTGAAACCAATATACTTTTTCTGATAAAAGACCGGAAGCTCTGCAGTTAACTGCATGAAGACATATCTAATTTCTCTAAATTAATTACCACATGTCTACTGACATGCATCAGGATAAGAGTGATCTAGAAACTGAAGCTGTGCCATGCAGCTCTGAAAATGAGAAAATGACTGAGGAAGAACATGGCCATTCTGCCATTCCTCCAAAAGAAAGAAAGAAGAAAAAGGGTGGAGGGGAGCAATCTAGGAATGTTATTTCCTTGCTATTCTGTAAACTGGAACTGTTTTGTTATGATTGCGTTTAGAGCTGGTATTTTCTCCACTTCCTTTCTAAAAGGTTTTGGCTGTTTTTAGGTGCCTGGGCTCAACCCCCACTGGAGGGGGAAGAGCACTGTGCTCTGGGCATCTGGGTCCCTCTACGGATTACATCCGTGTTGCCCCTTTGAATATCAGTTCTGCGTGGCCGGGAAGGTGAGGAAGTGGCTGGCTATGCTAGTGCTGGCTGAAGGCTTTAGGCTGTCTAACGAATTGAGTGCAAATTCTGAGAGCAAAGAGAAGAGTTTAGGAACTCTTATGGATGAGGAGGAAGAAATGGCAATACTAGCCCTAGATACCTAACACGTATAGAGATATGAAGAGTGAGACTTCTCGATTTTAGCCGCTTTCTCCTGTGAGCAGTACAGGAAATGAAGCATGTGGGTCTCAGATGCCCATCAGCTTGCTAACGCACAGCTGAGCCGCTGCCCTTGACAGTTGAAGGGCTGTGTGTGTGGTTTCTTTTGGTTTTGATTTCCTTTCTGCATTGTAGTAATTGAGGTTGGAAGTCACGCTGCAGGGTTAAATTTATGTTTTCATGAGAGACACATAGCTGTCCAGCTTAGACTGGAAGTTACTGCCTTTCCCAATCTTGTTTTGCAGGCATAGCAGAGGAAGCAGGGAGGCCTCAAAAGATTCAGAGACTGTATTTCATAATTTTAGTTAACAGACAGCTGCTTTGCATCAGTTGTCCCCTGTGTCCTCAATGCTTCCTTCCTGCCAGCAAAATCACTTCTGCTTTTGCCTGCATTGAGCTGCTCCTAGATAAGTCCCCTTCTCCAGGGAAAAGAGGATATATATCTCTTGCCTATATTCTCTTCAAGAGAGCGGACTCAGAGCTATGTGCTGATATATGCTCTCGTGCATAGCCCTGCAGCAAAGCACCTGCAGCAGCTCTTTAAACAGCCCCGGTTCGTGGGTCAGCGTGGGGGAGACTCTGCTCTCCACCCTCCTGCCTGCCCACGTGCCCTCCAGCTGGAGGGAGCTGTTCCTCACGTTTATTAAAAAATTGCTACCAGAACTAGTAAGACCTAGCAGTTCATAGTCTCTGTTTACTGAACTGTCCGCTAGATGAAAATGTAGACTTCAAATTAATGGTCTTGCATTGCTTTGTGTAGCTGAAGCAGCTGAAACCAGCATATTTCTAAAGCCTGTTGTCTGCTTATCTTTTCTTGACTGTAGGTTTCACCAGGTGGGAACTTGCTCTTGTGTAATAGTGTGCCCCAACAAGATATTGCATAATATAATAGCTGAAAAAAGTGAGCTTTCATTCCTCCTCCTTTTGGCTCTTCAGAATTTTTCATTATTTCACAAGTTATCCACAAGAAAAGCAAGGTGTTGCTGGTAACATTTGTTACTTTTGGTAACTGAATTGGAGGCAGCAAAAGGAGTCAAGAAGAAAAGCAGAAGGGGCAAATACTTTTAATAAAAGTAAACTTAACTCTTCTCTTCAGTGATATCTCTGATGACATGGGAGCTGAACTTTGCAACAGCTTTGCCCTTCTAGACTGCGTTATCTCAACGTTTTCTAAACCACAGATTCCACAGAAGAGTTTATGTGTGGTTGTGGGAGAAAGGTGATGATTCTGGGCTACTATAAAGTCTTTCTGTTAAATAAATCATATGATTTATTTCTGTCTCTACTTTCCCAGGTTTACCGAAGGGTGCAGCTGTGATTTTTCATATTTCACTGGAGTTCTGGTAAGTGGAACTTCTTATGGTGTAAACTACAGACTGATCTTTTGCTAGTTTAAGTAACATTTTTTTAATCACCCTAAATTTGTTCTGTTCCCACTAACTAATAGTTCTGTCAACTTACTTTAATATAATCATGTATTAAACTTGTCATTCTATATTGTAAACTGTGAGAACACTTAAATTATGTAGTCTGAATGTCCTCATTCAGATTTTTTTTCCTTTTTAAATTAGATGTATAATTTTAAATTATTTCTCATTACTTCTGTTTTTCAACCTGCATTTCTCTGGGGACCAGAAGCCAATTAAGATACATAAAACAGCCTGGTGTCTTTGTAAATAAAGTATGCTAATGCAGAAGTAGAAAGTATATTGAAAAAAGAACACTTTAAAACCAGTTTATTAAACAAAGAGGATGTTGTGTACACAATGGAAACTGAACTGGCTGCTATATCATTCCAGAACATTAAACATCCTTCTTTGATACTTGTTTTTGTTCACGGAATGAAAAGCAGGCAGGAACTGTTTTCAGTTTCAATCTCATTCCCAGCTTTAAATAAACATCTTTTTTGAACTGAACTAGTTGAGAGCAGCATAATAGACAAAATATATTATTAGTTTCTGCTGTTGATAGATGGTTAACAGTTCCTATATCCTGGTTCAGGAGTTTAGCCAAAGATTTGCACAAATTCAGTAACTGGAAATCTCTAGAACTTTTGCAGCAAATAGGTATTATTTAATTGAATACCCATCAAATTTCCTAAGCTTTTGCAAGTTTTTCAGAAATTTAACTACCTTCTTTTTAAAGAAGGATTCAGTTTATTATTTATTTTAAAGCTTTTGATTCTGTAAAGAGGAACTCCTGTACTGTTCTTTTTAATACTGCTATATATGGATCTCTGAACTGTTTTGGACCCCTTTCCTTAGGAAATGTTGCTACCATTGCCTTGTTTCTCTAATAATCCTAGAGACTAAAAGTAGTATGCCTCAAAGTTGATGCTGGCATCAGTAAATGTTCTTTCTGCTTTTTTTTTAAACTCCTTTTGGTAATCCTGGAAGAGTAGAAAAAAAGACAAGCAGTGAGCATTTTTATTCATGGGATGCTACTCTGGAAGCCCACAGTTTTACTAATGTGTGGAGACAAAAAGTGCATGAGTGGCACTTACTAGTACAGCTTCAAAAGTGGAATAGCATAAAGGAGAACTAAACAGGGGGTAGCATGGTGTCTCAGCTGCTCCAAGATTTACTGATGCTTCCCCCTGACTTGAGGATCATTCCAGGTACTCAAAGCATGAATGCAGGTATAGGTGATTCAGGCTTATTTTGGGGTAGAGGCATAGCTTAGAAGGAAGCTGAGATACTTAGTTATTTTAGCTTGTATTTGTAGTCCAGCTGTCCCATGCAATTTAGACATGCAGTAATCTTTTACCACCAATAAATAGAGAACTCTGAATGACTTTTGTGTTAAATTATGTATTCTAAAAGCATGAAATTAAATGTTGTTTTGCAGAATAATTATAAGCGGATCCACGGAAATGCAAGGTGAGTAAAATACTGACCAAATGTCGTCTTTTGTTAATATCAACATGGGTCACTTAGAGATGTTCAAGCAATACTAGCTTAATTTTTTTTTTAGTTTTAATTTTTTACCTTATAATTTTATGAAAGACCTCTGAATGTTTGACAAGAGTTGCCTGGTATCTGCCAAGCTTAAAACTGAGTGAATTTGTTAGGGAGTTGCTACTGCTGCAGCACAATTAATGTGTGACAGCTTTTTGCTGATGGTCAGATTTATTTATTAAAATGACACTTCAGTTTCTTGCTTTATTTTCTTCTAGAAATGCAAAGCTGAAGAAAACACCTCACTGTACTGCTGGTCACATATATTCTGTTTCTCTCTTCTGCTCTGTTGCTGTACCTCACGTGTGGTTGTACCTTACTCTTTCATCTCCGTTTCTGCTTTAACTCACTTTCTGCTCCACATTTGAAATGAAGCACCTGTAAATAGTTTGTCGTGTTTTGGCAACAAGTTAATTTTTAAAGAACCAGATCACAATGAGCAATATCTAACAATAAGGCTCAAAGCACAGGTTATACACAAAATGCAAAATGTTTGGCCTAAATTACTGTTCTGTTCATAAATGAAATCTTGTGCATCTTGTGGCACATGAGCTGTAGAGTTAACCTTCAGCAATGAATGAGCATGGGCTACCTGTCCTATGAAGGTCAGGGAGCATTTCTGGTTTTGAATAATTGCATGCACACACAAATGCTAGTCGGTTTTTGTTCAAAGTCTGTGATCAGACATAAAAGTGACCTGTATTTTACAAGTGTGGATTCTTACCAGGGGTGAGAGATCCTGCTATCTGTGAGCTTTATGCTTCAGCTGTTTACATTGCCTGAGGCACTGCCCCACTCTTGGCCACAGTCTAGTGTTTCAGGTGCAAGAGTCTGTGTTTTGCAATGGGATGCAAAACATTGGTGCTGAACCAGTTTGGCCTAAAGATAAGTCTGCAGGTCAGCATCTCTTGACCTATTTGTCCTTGCTTGTACAGCTCTACAGAAACACTCCTTGTGACTTCTATATCGTGCTTGCTTCAGAGTAAAATATAAAATTCCTCTGCATCAGGTTAAAGGTCCTATTTACCTACCATAAAAGTATCATCGTTCGTGTCTTTTAACTTTCATTTACAACTTCAGCAACTTGTGCTACAAGATCATAAAGCTTCTCTATAATAAAAGCACTGTTGCCGGAGGACCTTGCTCTGGCAGGTCGGCAGCAGGGTTTCCCAGCAGCGAGTCCGGCACATGCCATCTAGCGGGGCTGCTGGGCATTTAGACACTGAAGTGCTTCACGAGAACTTGTATTTCCTATGGAATAATTGGCACATAAAAATATATGGAGATGACTTACTTGTCATTCGTATAATGTGGAACTGTTTCCTTCTTCGCTGTGCACTTCCATACAGGAACTGCAGGTTTCCTGAGTGTTGAAAGAGAATCCATTAAACAAATGGGCGAGCCCAGTTCATAGACCACACTCATTTGATATGAAAGATTAACTTTGCTAAAAGGACATTTCCTATTAAATAAGTAGAAGATATAATTACAGGAAAACTTTTTCTTAAAATTCCATATTTGATTAGCTGATAAACTGTAAATGCCACCACTTTTCCCATGTTTGAAAGTGTTCCGTCTTCCCTACTTAGAAATAACCTTCACTATTTGTTTCTAACACCTTCGTTATTTGTTTTTAACTTTTGAATTGCCCATCTTTGTGTGTACGAAATTGCTGCTATATGCAAGAATGGCACATTTGTTTCATTTGTTTTGCTCTGGAGGGATTAGAACATCCCAGTCCAGTGTACCGTCCTTTATGAAAGTTAGGGTATTTGTAACTGAAATATACTGTAGATATAAGGATCTTCATAGTTCAAAAAAGCAAACAAATGAATCCTGTGAAGGTCTATGGTACGATTTTAACATCTGAGTTGCATAATTGCTTCTCTCCTAACAACTAAGGTGCTCCAGGAGTGGGGGGTTATGGATTTGCTGGATTTACAGAGCCACCCATCCAGAATCAGCCTCCTGGGATTGGGGGGGCAATCTGGATGCCTGCCCCTCCTCCTCCTCCTCTCTGCTGCCCCCCTGGACTGGAATACCTGACGCAGGTACCTGCAGCCTTTGCTCCCCCCTGCCCCCCCTGCAGCGCCTGTTCACCTGATGTAACACAAGTAAACCACATTTGGGGAGGGGGGAAGGCTAAAAACCACATCTGGCGTTGTTGTAGCTGAATAATGTTACTGCTTTGGGGCTGCTAAGTGAGGCCTTTTGCTGTGTTCTTGATGCAGTTTGCACATGGAAGTGCTTGTTAGGACCACGCTGCTTGACGGAGTATTCACCTGCCAAGTGAGATGCTAGATAGCGGACCGTGGGCACCGTGCATTATACCTCTTTACCATGTTGTAAAGCTACTGTATGTGAGATGTAGTGCAGTTTGCAAGCTGCGTATTATATATAAATTTGGGCACCTGCAGCACATTAGAGGTGCTCAGTTTTCTACATGATGCTTTCTGAGCACCTCTTCATAATTTTTTTGGAGAGATGCTAGTCAGGCTTCACAAATGTAGGGAGCACTGTAGCAAATGAGGCTTGCGCGCTTTAACAAGGCCGCACTGGGTATGGCTTCTGCCTTCTGCTCTAGCGTCCTGAAACACTGTTCTGTTAGACTGACAGAGGGCAAGACTTCGAAAGGACAGGGGAATGTCAGCCACTTCCACAGCTTTGCTGGTAGATGATCTAGCCTCTGCATAATATGCTGATCCATAAAATTGCATTCTGCAATGAAAAAATACAATGCTGCTTAAAACTAGGTTTCTCTTAATTACAACTCATTAACTATTAATTTTGCTTTGTTTCAACCAGATTGACCAGCTATTAATTCATCAGCAGATTGAACTTCTTGAGAGTAAGTGACAAGTGTTTATAGGGGAGAAATGTTTAAATCTGGTAATGACAAGGACTGTAACATTTAGACTTCCTTTGACATTGCTTATTAAAAGTGGAACCCTTTATGGATATCCACTTCTCTCGTTCCTGCCTCCCTTATCTGTCTCAAACTCCTTAGAAACTTGTGGAGGGATGGAAGGAAGGAGAAAACAGGAGAGTAGAAGAAGATTTTAGACTTATTCTATATCTTAAAAGATACATGGGAATGTAACTGAATAATCTTTGTAGCTAGTTATAGCTGAAGTAATAAATCTCCTATGTTATTAATTCATATAATTTCTACATGTCTTTCTTCCCTATTTAAAGATCTTATTTTCTGTCCTCTCTTATTCCACATATTCCCATAGATTGGCATGTTGCTCTGATCCTTTTTCTAGGCAGTCTTGCTGTTCGAACTTGAACGGCTTTCCTTCTGCTCCCTCATTCTGTTCACTTTAAGAATGTCAAAGTCGTGTTAGCAGTGTTTTTCAAATAGAAGAAATAAAACGAAACGTCCATCTCAACTGACACCTGACTCTGCTGTATTTCCTTTCCGTAATGCTTGCAATATATGTGAGAGAAATTAATCAAAATTTGTGTCCTGACTTTTGTTGTTTTCTGTTTTTGTTGCTATGTATCTTGACTCCTACGTTTTTTGTGGTCTTCTGATTCTGAACGTATTTATGCCCACTAGAGTCCTTTTCTTCACCATAAAACTTATCAGTTTCTTTAATTCTTGTATCTTCAGCTCTTCCCAGGAATCTTCCATGCTGTGTTACTCAGAATTGTTTTGCTTGCTCTGGTAGTTGGTTTGAATGTCTGGTGGGAGGCAGAACGTCTCCATGCTCTTCCCATATTGCCAGGTTCACATTAGCTTGCACTCTGAACTTCTCCGTAAGGCCGCCTTGCCTGATGGTGGCCCCACCACTTCCCTTTGTCAAGATCTGTCTTTGACAGACTTTCAGGAAGAGGTCTGGCTTCGTTATGTTAGCTTCGGAATTAACATCGTTTTTCTTGTCTGTTGTTTGCACAGACAGAAATTAACAGTTCTGTTACTAATTTTCAGTTATTACTGGCTTTGAAACAAAAAACAAATACGAAGTGAAGAATACGTTGGGGCAAAGGGTTTACTTCGCAGCAGAGGACACAGATTGCTGTACCAGGATTTGTTGTGGGCCGTCACGACCTTTCAGCATCCACATTGTCGACAATCTGGGCCACGAGGTGATAACTTTGCAGAGACCCCTCAGGTGTTCTTCGTGCTGTTTCCCTTGCTGCTTACAGGAGGTGAGTTGCTCCCTTTCACCTTCTTCCCTCTTGTGGGATATGGGCACTGTGTGCAGTTCTAAAATTGGATTTTCTCAAATCGGGAGGTGAGATGAAACAAGTCAGATTCCATCTATAAGTTGTGGGAAGAGAGATGTGAGATTTTTGCATGGAGTCTCTTTGTTCTGGGAAGGTCAGTGTGTGCTGCAACACTTAGATTCACTCTTGCCACTTCTGACTATGCAAATGAAAAACTTGATTCAGCAGCATTTCAGGGAGCAAGTGGCTTGTGCTGAAATCTGCACTGGTGATGCCCTTGTGGAGTAAAAGTTACCCAACAGCTTTTGTGAAATAACAGCTAGAGTTTTCACTATACTGCTGTGAAAGCTGCAACTAAATTCAACACGGGGTGAAGAACTTTTTAAAATGTTAGTAACTGTGGCATGATGCAATTCCAGAAATCATTCTGAAATCAAAACTGAGCCTACTCAGTGTTCTTACTGAAGAATTTATAGTAGGTGTGTTCTGCTGTCTTGTCAGATGTCTTCTGTTCATGCTCTCAGGATGCCCAAAGCTGCCTCTTCGCTAGACTTTCTGATCTTTACCCTGTAGATATATAGCCTGTATATACCACATGCTTAGGAGTATATCACTGTTTTCAGTGAAGGCAAAAATTGCTTATTAACTTTGCAATTTGGGTGTAGTTTTCTGAAGAAGTTCACAGAAAACCCCATACAGCTTCATGGCAGATTATTGTGGAAAAGAAGTTGTGTACAGCTGGTGTGTGAGTGTGCTTTTTGCCCAACAAGTGTATCAAAATGTGAACTGTTTTATGTGGGTTTTTTTATGTGTTTTTTTTCCCCCTGTGAAGCTGGAAGTTCAGGCCCCTCCAGGAACACCAGTGGGTTATGTTGTCCAGAACTGGCATCCTTGCCTGCCTAAGTTTACCATTCAGGATGAGAAAAGAATGGATACTCTGAAAATTATTGGCCCATGTATTGTCTGCAGCTGTTGTGAGGATATTAATTTTGAGGTATGCAATGCTAAAAATTGTTTGTATTTATCTTCTTTCAGATAGTAGTTTGATATTTGCAACCAGTTGCTCCACTTGTTACCTGTCAACTGATCTGTAGTACTTATTAAGTGGTATTTAATCCTTTAATGTTAGCATAATCAATTCACTTCTCTAGATATCTAGATTACTTTAGATAAACAAATCAAATTTCCAAAAATGCCAACTTAAATCCACTTATCTGTGATCGGTGAGACTGATTCCGCGTTGTTGCACACAAATGTCTTCATTGGCATACGTAGTAGCAAAATCTTTTCTGAATCTATTATGTCAGTCCCTAACAAAAAAAAGTTATTCCCTGCTGTACCACGTGCTTTTAAAAATAACTTTCTACAACCACTGAGTCAATCGTTTAATAGTCATTCAATAACCAAGTAAACCAATGTTATTTAGACCTAAAACATAGATTTCAATGATTTAGCATTACAATGCTCGGTTTCACTTAGAAATAATAATGATTAATACCTTGTTATTTTCATACACATTAACTGGTAGACACAACAGTCTAACATTTAATATTTAAAATGATGTTGCAAACACTTGCTAAAGCAAATTTAGTAGCATTTTATTTAGGAGCATTGTCTTTACTGTGGCCCAGAGCACTGGATTTAACTTTAGGTAACATAATGTTGACAAAGGGCTAATCTCTGCTTTGGAACAGTAAGATGTAATTTGTTTAATTTTCACTTGAACAGTTCCTGGCACATGGCAGAAGAAACTGTAATCCATTATCTTGGCTAAAAGACAATGCTTCCAAACAAGTGTGTGTATGTGTGCATATGTGTGGCAACTGTCTTCCAACACCATTAAAGTATTGAATTGTGCACTCAGATTTAGAATTAGGAGCATGTCCATGCTATGTAAGACAGCTTTAATTCAAATAGCATAATTTGAAGCTTTCAAAGGGATGCATAATGAAAAGGAATATTATGAAGGACAGGTCTGGCTTTTTATAATTTCATTTTATTTTAAACTAGGTGAAGTCCATTGATGAAACTTGTACTGTTGGGAGGATTTCTAAGCAGTGGACTGGATTTGTGAAAGAAGCATTTACAGATGCAGATAATTTTGGTGTCACATTCCCAATGAACCTTGATGTAAAAATGAAAGCTGTCATGATTGGTGCTTGCTTCCTTATTGTAAGTCTATAATTCACTAATATTTGAACATGAACTGACTTCTTCATCTCGGTGTTCAAGTTGTGCTGGTAAAGGATGCGACCCTGGGCTCCTTGAAGTGAATGAGAGCTTGTTGTTAACTTTCTGTGTGAAAAGCTAGCCTTGGAGGGACTGCGAAAAAAGAATTATTTCAGATAATAAGCTTATTCTCTACTGCATCAAATGCTAACTATATTTAAGAATAGGTTCGTATTTGCGGGGATTGAGAAACCTCATTAAGGGGAGAAAGACTCCTTAAAGACTCACTAATAGAGGCGAGCACGTTTATGTGGCTGGTAAAATCAGAGAAGTTCAGATCGGCAGTAGTCAAGAGAGCCAGCCAAAGTCGAAGCAGCCTGCCGAGCTGGCAAACCCAATAGATGAACGTTACAGTAAGTTCCTCCTGACTCCCTCCCCTCCTGGGGAACGTGTGAAGCACTGAGCTGAGCAGGATTAAATGCTCGTGGAGGAGTCGGATCCAAAGGAAGGGACCTCTGCGGAGGCAAAGCCCGGTCTACCTGGATGCAGTCCTTTCAGCTTCATTCTGACTCTGCCAGGTCAAATATTGCAGTGCAGCTCACTTTGTGGTCTGAAAACTGTGTGACACGGTTGTGTGTCCACTTATACATGTCGTTTGGCATCAGGTATCGTCTCAAAGAGGGCAAGCGCTCTTTCTGTGTTGGCAGAGCAGAAGGACAAGGGGCAACCGCAGCAGCTGAGCTCGGGCAGTTCTCACCTGCGTCGATGGGCAGTATCAGCCTTTGAGAGTCTCGTGCACAGCCCGGGTTTTCCTTAGCGGAGTGTGTGGGCGCGTGCTGTCGTGCATGTGACGCATAGCGCTAACAAATCTGAACAAGCCAGAACTCCAGACGTGGAAATGGGGCTCCTAAACGTAAACCTCAGATAGTGACCATTACTATAGACTCTATTTTGAGGTAAAATTGAAGGGACTGAGGCAGGTCAAGCAAAGTCAGGACAGGCATCCTAAGGCATAGCTCCTGCTAGCTGTAATTTAAAGTTTCCACGTAGGTCTTTCACTGCCTCTTTCTCTCTCTGTGGGTGTCCTGTTGTCCGTACATGAGACCCAGCTGATGGAAGGTGGGAAGAGGTGCCGCTGCCCCCCTCTCATCCTCTGAGGTTTTTGAGGGAACGGTGCTTTGAATGCCCTGCAGGACAACAAGGAGAACTCTCAGCTACGAACCATACCTAAGAAATACTGACTTTGTTTGCTTTTTGTTTCCTCCTTAGGATTTCATGTTTTTCGAGCATACTGGGGATAAGCAACAGCGAACAGGAGTTTGGCAATGAAATCTAGAACTTTTTGTTTAAAAAGAAGAAGAAAATAAGTCGCCTAACTTTCCAGTGGAATACAAAGCTCCAGTGAGAATGTGAGAAACATAGATCTTGTTCTTGAAGTTGTATTTCTGTAATCTAACAGCTGTATAGTCTAGCTTCTATTTTTGTAATCTTATGAAATTATTTGCAATATCCGAATCGGAACCCTTTGTCTGCACAGATCAGTATTGTAATTTATAGAAATATATAGCAACCTTTTTTTTCAACGTAGTAGTCTTGTGCACTTTTATGGAAATATTCCTCTTTTTTTTAAGAATTAAAATAACTTTGTTCAATATTAGTGTGAGTGGTGAGCCTAATGAAGAGGTTCTGATTTTTCCTGTGGCTCCTTCTTTGGTATTTTTGCCTCGGTGTTCACATTCGGATATTTACCACTTCTTACCAAATATATATGTTCAAAAAAAAAAAAAGTGATCAAAATGAACTATCAGAAATCACTGTCAAACTGTCTAAATCTAGTGGTAAATCTGCTGTAAAGTATGACTCCTTTAGTGTAAATTAATTGCATAGCTTTTGTTTTTTGGGGGTTTTCTTTCTGAAGATTAAGATTTTGATTTTCACCAATGGAAGTTCAGCAGAGACAGGAAATACAAATGCCTGCGGTGGCTTCTCCTTAATGATCCTTTAGTAAGCAAGAGTATGTTTTTTCATGAGGCAAGGAAAAAATAGTTGCTTCTTTTTTTGTTTCTGCAGTCCTCTTTACCCTTATTTAGTCCATAGTTTTCACAGATTGCAAGTCTGTTTGGCGGCGTGAGAGGGGCAGGAGTAGTAAGCAGAAGAATTCCACTTCAGAAATGCAAGCATGGAATGGCAGGCCTATTTCTTCTCATTTATAGCTTTGTGTTAAATGTGCAAGCAAATGGATACATTTTCTGGTTCTTACTCCAGCTTCACAAAAGCATGTGCATATTGTGGTTCTTGGGATCTTGCTGTGGGAAGAAGTCCGTGCCAATATTTTGAGTTGCATTCTGATTTTACTAAACATTTCTTTAGTCCAGTGTTTTCAATTTATTGATGGCTCCTGACTGGCCAAAAAGCAGAGGAAAAGAAGGGTGTCATTGCTGCTGTGGACTCTTTTTGATGCTCTTAAGAATTAGAAACTTGTAGCAACAGTCTGTAGTGTTCTGAAAGTCTTAAATTGTATGTTATGCCTTGTTAAAGTTAGTTTCTGCTGCTAGAGGCACTGCAGAATACAGTGTTTTTTATAATAGGAATTGATGGAGGTGCATTTCTGTTAATCAGCACTGTTCCTAGGGAATTAAATTATTGTTATTTTGAAAATGTTATGCTTTATCAACTTGTTTTTAATGCGGTATTAGAAATTCAGTCTTGCTCAAGTCAAAATTACTGTCCAAGTTTGATTGGTTCAGCTAGGAATAGATGTGATAACTACAGAAACCAAATGAACACACCTACAAGTAGACCTGTAGGGATTCATATGGCTGAACCTGTCAGTATTATTTTTTCTCTAAGTGTTCACCTAGAAAATGTACGACAATAGTAGATATGCCCTTTCAGTCCTATCTGAAGCTCTGAAGGCTCAGGCACATTCAATGCCTACAGTTTCCATAGATAGCAGAATTACTCTAACATCTGTATTCTATAAGCTTTTTTTTGTTTGTTTGTTTTGAGGGGGAAGATATCTGTTAATATCTGTTTAATTCAATGGCAGATCCTGTATAGAATTCAAACTTACTCTTGCATACTTTTTCTATTAGACTGCGGTCTGTCTGTGGCTGTTTGAAGAATGAATGAAATAATATTTTGCAAGGAGGCAAAGTGCGATATCTTTGCTGTGCTGAAAAGCATCTTGCATCCTGTGTTGATCCCTTGACCACAAACTGAGGAGTGAATGCCCATATAAACAAGGTACTAAGAACTTGGGCTATGGCACATGAACAGGAGCCTTTTTTCTCATTACTTCAAGTAACACAAAATCTCATGTTCATATGTTGCTGTGTTTAAGTATTCAACATAAGCCCTAGAAGTGCCATCAACCCAACACCTTGCATAAAAAATCAGGCACAACCATTCACATACATCTCTGTAGAGAGCAAGAGAAGAATATGGTAATGCAAGCAGTTGTGAATGATCAGCTTCACATCAAGATAGGTAGGGAAAAAATGTCTGGTTATAATTTCTGTAACTTAAGGAGAATTACAGTCGCCATCTCTAATAATTCTGTAAAGTGTTATCAAAACAAAGATGTCTTGCCTTACAAAGCTGCTTCTCAGATACAGAGAGACTCAAAAATGAAGTTGCAAAAATTGTGCTGTTTTGGGTTTTGTACTGCTTGAGTCTACTGGTTAGATTGCTACAGCTTATGCCTTATCATATATTTAGCAAAATTAGTAAATAAGAACAACAAATAGGCAAAGTAAATGAGCACCTAAATACAGCTACAGTATTCAGTAATTAAGATGCAAGGAGTTTAAGCTGAGACTTCCAGATTTCCCAAACTATGGTAAGAAGGAACATGAAAGAAATCCCACAATCTCAGATCACAAAAGGACAGAGAGACCTTTTGGCTAGAGAAACTATTAGTCAGCTGAGTAACTGGATAGTTTTGATATTTGGTGCACAGCTCTTGTTCATATTCTCTCAAACTTCTGCTTTGAGAAATGTTTCATTATCTGATCTCTCATGAAGCTGAAAGTATTAAATGAGAAGGGCCAACAAAGGACAACTCTTTAGTTAACCAAACATCTTATCACCTTCATTGCCTCTTTTCACTGTTTTCTAATGATATTTAAACTGAAAAATGCTTAATCCTTAAATTCTTCAAAAACTGCTGGAAACAGCTGTGAGCCAAATACATGAGCTAGCTCATTTCTGAGAATGATTGTGCTAAATGCAGAAAAAATCGTTCTTTGAGCAGTATTGCTTCATTTTGAGAGAACCCATAACAACATCCGTATTTAGCAAATCACCAGCCTCTAGAATTCTCTACTTTTCATTCGTTAGACTGTAAGCAATACAATGGTTTATTCCTCTATCCATAAATCCAGGCTTTGGAAAGCATTAGAAGACTTTCAGCACAGTGTCTGTTATTCAATTCCATCTCAGTTAGATAAAACTGTTACATAAAACCTTTACAGAGTGAGATTTGCAGATGGATTTCTCTAGTTCTGTTAATGACCTTTCCATCTGTGTCATCTCTAAGTTTTTCATTTCCAGCTGTACTGGAGACGCAGTCACTTAATGAAACCCTAGGGTATATAAGGCACAGAAAGGCATAAATCATATGATGTGTTTCAGTAAAAAAGCATATTTAATCCCAGTTTCTAGAAACCAAAATTCTAAGCAAAAAAAAAAAAAGCTACCCCTAACCTTAGTCTTAAGCAAGATTGACTTTTTGTTGAGTGGATGGAAGAAGACCATTGTTTTAAAGTACATTGTGTTACAGTTGGTTGTTGTCTAAAAATGTTTTAATTCATTTAAGGGAAGCTTAAAAAAAGGTTTCCTTGGGTCCTTTCATAGAAGGTCCTAAGAAAGGCCTTTATGTCCATCATGTACTTCTTTGTTTTACTAATGAGAATAACTTTCATGTACTTCTTGGTTTTACTAATGAGAATAACTCACCAGAGCTGAAGAGCTGACCACAACAGAGCAGGGACTGAACAATAAGAGGGGATTCAGTAAAGAAGAAAACAACTAGTTTTCATGAACTTGTCCTCTTTCCTATACCTCATTGGAAATGCTAGTGGTGGTAATGAAAAACAAATCTTTGTTCAGGGGAATGTATTATAAAATTGTATGGCTTAAGTGCTTGACTACTAATGCCTAACAGTTGCATGAATATGAATGTTAATAACTTGTGACAGAAATACCTTGCACAGTAAAATTGATAAAGAGAGGTAAATGGTTGATGCGGAATAGGAAGTTGCAGAATCAAGGCAGCATGCTGATAAGGGAACAATTCATGACCAGGACAAGGAAATGGATGCAGGTCAAATGGAGGGGAAACCACACCACAAGATTTCAATCAAAAATTAATCGTGTGGTGTACCTTGATTTTAAAACTAGTGAGACAGGAGATATAAAAGACCCTCACGAAATAACAAGGAGTCAATAAGAGAAAATAATAATGAAAAGCAGCAGCGCTTCCAGGGTGGAGGCAAAAGCCCAGCTACTGGAGAATTGTTAGACCAGGACTGTGTAAAAGCTCTATATGTGCTTTCATGATTTATGCTTATATGTGTTATGCTTATGTACCAGATCAGATCCCTCTAGGACTGGATGAGTTGCTCTGTCTGATGCCTTTTTTCACTGTCTCTCTCCAAATCTGGGCAACAGTATGGAAATATGCTTTATGGCAAAAATGTGCAGCTAAGTCTTTGCATAATATGATGTGTCTATAACCTCATGGCCCTAAATCTCAAAATTCTGCTTCTGAACCTACATGCTGTTTATATAGCTTCTGGAGACTGGGAGGTCAGAAGCAACTTTTGTTGAGTCCTAAAGAAGTTACAATCCAATAGACTGAGCATGTAAAGTTTCTGTTGAGTTGGTTATAAGGCTGCATGTGAAATGGCATTGAGATGAAAAGGGGTTTCTCTTCCTCAGGCTGAAATCTGTGACCTGTGGGACCCTGGGTCCATAGAAATACAGGGAGGCATCATCTTATTTTGTCTCCTTATGCCCCTTGCCTCTTTTTTTCTTTATCCTCTCCCCTTCTTTTTTCCATTAAGGTGTTTACTGACAGAAGTAGTATTCAGATAACACACAAAACAAAGCCCACTTACCTCCCCAACAAACATAAAGATGGACGTAGTATGTATGCTACAAAAGAGACAAATTTATAATTAGGTGAATTTCCACCTTAATGAGCTGGATTGCAGTAGTAAAGTAGATTACACTGGTGCTGTCAACAGAAGAATGCCGTGTGAAAGACCTTCACCACCACTTTTGAAATGGGCTCTTCAGCCCTTCGATTTGTAGCCCACAATCTACAAGTTATTTTGTGCTACTCTATATGGACCTAATACAATTAGAAACCCAGTTAACTTCTATGAATAGGAGGGAGAAAAATCTAGGATCCATAAAATCACAGGAATAAAATCTAGGGCCAATAGTTCTGAAAGCTGAAGCCCTCAATGAGAATAGCTGCTGTCTGGACACTGTGTAGGTCAAGTAGTACATTTGGGGCATTAAAGTACATAGACTAATTAGATTTGGAAATATCCAGGTGTTTTCATAGAGAAGAGTTATCTCTGGACCAGCTGATCAATAATTTCCATATGTTTGGTTCCGAATAGAAGTTAGGGTGAGGAAGAAAAGTGAAGAAACCCAGAACCTTTACTGCATATAGTATGTAAAATGTGAGGTACCTTGATTTTGAAATTTTTGGTATTCTTTCTGAGGACTGTTTCCATTGCTGCTTCGGTGATCATTGTGAAGATGTATTATGTATATTGTCTGCAAATAAGACAGAAACCTTACAGAAGGTCCTTGCTACTCTCACACAGACACTCCTATACGTTACTGAATTTATTTTGGAGAGAATTATCCTCTGTTCTACAGATATGTTTGTTTCCCCCCCCCCTCCCCCATAGCACCATGTTATTTAAGAGAAAAATGAGGAGAAAATACACAGGAAAGCATTGCAACAAAAGCCAAAGAGGAGGAAGAGATGAAAACAGCGATTAACAATTACTGCATCTCCTATTTTTAAAGCCGCATTTTCCTGGAAGCCCCTGTCGGTACCCTCTGTACAACAGGGGGCGGTGTTAGCACAGGAATTATTTTTGCACTGCTTAAAAACCGTGCTGTGAGATTCGCATGCATTCCCCTAGTTGTCATTCCGATTTTCTCAGCGGAAGAATTTCAAATTACACTATCTCCAAAGTATGTATTCCCTAACCGAGTGTGGAAATGTGTCTTTCCCACCAAAGTAGCAAAATCGTAATCTTCAGAAGCAGTCACGGCCCACTACAAAAATTAAGAATTGTGTGAAAGTATGTCAAACAACGATTCATTAAAAAAAAAAAAAAAGACAAATACCATGTAATGTCCTTATAGTTGCTTTAGGCTGGGTTTATGGTAGAAGCTGGGACTGGTCTGTGATCTCTGATGTAGTTTACTGCACATTGAAAAAGCTGCTGATGTACTGCAGCAGCATACGTCAGAGCAAACAGGCTGATTCACTGCTGGCGTAATGTCACTGATTTACGTCGGAGGTGAATTCAGCCCCGAGACAAGAGGGGTGCTGGCGTGCCCCGCGCAGCGTGCAGGGCACCGGGGACGAGCGGCTCCCGCGCCTGGGCACCCGCGGACGGCGGTGCCTGCTCCAAGCTTCTCCCGAGGCCCTAGGTGTGTTTTTTTTTCTTATTTATTTAAACTTGCTGCTCATGCCTCAGCTGGTTTAACCTTTAGCTGACCTAGTTACTGAACTGCGGCAGCTGTTAGCAGCTGAGGAACTCAATATTTCTCCCTTGTTGACTGCAAACAAACTAATGTACCTATTCCCAAGCTGGACAAAAAGCGCAGGATGGGAGCCCGTGCCGGCGGGGATCTCAGCAACTCCGCCTGCTGTCCCTGGCCCTGCCACGTAACCCGCTCCGCTCGCCGACTGCAGTAAACGCCGAAGCGAGGAGAGCGGGTTCTGCACCGGAGGGACGTGCTGGCCTGGCCGCCTTTTGGCCGAGGGTCTCCTGTGCCCGGTTGTGTCTGCTGCAGAGAGGATGTGACGCAGAGGTGATCCAGCCCGAAAACTGCGGTGCGATTCGGCCTCCCAGCTGCGAGCGCTACCGCAGGCAGCCTGGCTGGTGCAGCACGCGCGGCGGCAGCGCGGGCCCCCGGGCGAGCTCGCAGCCGCGGCAGCCCGCAGCCGGCGGCAAGCGCTGTGCGCCATCTCCTAAGCAAACCAGGGAAGCTGAGGGTTGTGGCGAAGGCTAAAATTAGAGCTGTTTGTGAAAAGAAACGTATAAACAAAAGGCAACCTGCTAATTTAAATGATGCTGAAGACGCTAAAGAATTTGGGGCTGCCTCAACTTCATGGTTTTACGGCAAAATTTGCTGGTATTATATATAACCAATATGTCATTTCAGCAGTGTTTTGTACTTGAGATGCTGGTTACGTGTTCCTGCTCTAAAGTACACTCTCTCTCGTGCAAGTGTAAAGTGCTCCTGAATGCTGGGATTTGGTTTGCACAGTTTGAACAGCATAACCCTCAAAAGTACCTGCGCTTACACAAGCACTGCTTTGTGCTGCTCCCATTTCTATTTAGTTACGCCCCGGCACGTAACCTGCACGTCCTGTGCGTCACCCATGGCTTCGATACAATAGTCTTTACGCTTTGTAAGTTGTTTCTTCGGTTCTTTATGACCCTTCTCAATCTCCCCAGCTGGTATTTCGGCTCAGGCTCTGTTTCTTGGTTTTACTTCAGCTTTCTCCATCCACACAGCACAGAACAGAGTAACATTTAGCCCTGGGGAATTTGAACAAAATTAATTTTAATATTGCAAGCATCATGTATGTTTGCCAGAAACCCTACGTGTTAGCAGTTAAATCCTAGCTTCTGCTAGTCCTTCAACCAGTCCTGCTTTTTTAACTGACATAAATGAGGTGTACAATAGTGACTGCAGCTTTGTTTCTTTTTTTTTCTTTTTACTTTTTTTTTATTACATTGAGTATGGCTGTACAGTAGAACCAAGGCACACCTTTCTGTCCCCCCCCCCCCCCAACAAATTTCTCATTTTTCAATTTCTCATTTTTCAGGAAGCAAAATTTGTGAATCCTGGAAAATGTAGGCCTTTCCATGGACTCAGGCCGTTTGCTGTGTTTGCTGGCATTGGGTTTATGTCCACATTCTGCTTGTTGCCAGACTGGGATAGAAAATAAATACAAGGAAAATTTTTCAATGCAGACAAGGGATCACTGTGCCCTGTCCTCTTTTTCCACTGAACAAACTTTAGAAAGGCCATGAGAGGTTGTGAGCTAGTTTTAAAATGCACCAAGAATTAAAGCCAGCCATTGAAATGAACAGGAACTTACCTGTGGGTTACTGTGCTCATTTTTCCATGAAAAAAAAAAGGGGGGGAAAAAGAGCTAATAGCTAATATTTCAGTGGCAGAGAACAGAGAGAGAGAGAGAGAGTGCAGGGTAAAAGTTCCATGAATAAATCCACTAAATTTACTTACATTGTGTGTGCTCCGTTTATAACACTTAACTTGCTAAGCAATAGGTGTACTTGCAGGAAATGTTTGCCCAAAAGTGAAAAATTCAGGTACTGAAAAATATATCATAAAGAAGTCAGTGTTTATGTATGCTTTAAGGGAGCTACTACAATGCAGTGCCAGAGCCAAACATGAACTAATCAATGCCTCTTAAGCCGCAAATATGAAATCTTTGCATCAAATTGTTTTTCCTGGGGAATAGCACGTCAGTAATTATGTGGTGAAATTCAGCAAAAGCTTTCACTGTCAAATAAACTCAAGCGAAATTTGCAAACAGAAAAATGCACTAGTCAAGTTTTTATCTTTTCAAAAAGATGTAATGAGGTGTAAACATCTGTGAAATATGCCCGACCACAAAAGCCAATTGATCCAAAGCTCAGCGAAGTCAAAGACAATTAACTGCATGGTGCAGAGGGCACCTAGCACCACTGATAAATCTCTGGGTGCCAGCTCAGAACAAGCCACACCAATACTTCTGTGCAGGGGTGTATTAGGTGATCTTTGATTAACATATACTTAAGATTAGAATTTGGCTGTTTAAAGACGCAAACATGTACCCACTGACAATGGGGAAAGAACAAGAGAATGGTGCGAAAAGTAGCAGGGCCATTGAAATGCTGCCATAAGCTGCAGGCTGGAGTGTTTGGATAAGAGAAGGGGACTGAGAGCTTTCCTCAGAGACCTGCTTTGGTACTGCCTGATTACAGGTAAGTGGAAAATCTGAAGATTTTCCTACACTGATTTCCCAGACTTCAGCACCTCCCTGAGACCATAGCCTTCCACTCCATCTGAGCTTCCAACCTGCAATACATCCTGATAAAAGTGCTTCCTCTTCATACAGGAGGAGGAATATAGCATATCCATCCAGGGCAGGCCACAACAACGGATGCTGCGCGTCTCCCTTGATGCTGAGGTAAAGCTGTACCGGCAAAGCGTTTCCAAATGCCTCTTGCAAACTCCCATTGAAATTCCACTAATAGCTGGTTGCTGTTAACAGGCTGACAGCATGGTGTCAATGGCGGAGTCTGCCAAGGACCAAATTGCTTGAATCCAACCCATGTTCTTAGCTGTAATATGAGGGTATTTAAGAGAAATGCAATGAGTGTGACCATCAGGTCAGGACAAGTGATCAGACAACCCTTCTTGCCTTAAAATATGTGAAACTATAAACTTTTCTCCCTCAAAGAAAGGAAAAAAGCAGCCAAGTGGAATTCTGAAGGTGCTACTCTCCTGCTAATCCAGCAGCTTTGTGCTTGAGGGTTTTAATATTTTCATGTATCATGCAATTCTCTAGATAATTATATTTGAATTAATGCTTGTATTAGATTCAGTTAGACAGTGGCCTCTTTCTTGGAGATTTTTGCGCCTGTAGAGCAGCACCTAAGCTTCTTTTGACTAAATCCCATTAGTTTCTCACTTATAGCTGAGCAGATGGGTGGTGCAAAAGGTGACTTTCTTGGATTTAAAAGTTTGCATACGGGATGCCTCAGGAAATTTTAGTACAAGATTAAGACTTTATTCTGTAACCTAAAAATCTGTAGAAGGGTGAAAAGGATTCACAGGAGTCATCCCCTTAAAAGCAGTATTCACTTCCTTTATCACTGCTGAAGAGGCAAAGAATAGCCCCCATGCGGTGGTGGGGAGGACCTCAGGGCTGCGCAGAACGGCCGCAGGTCCTGTTGACCAGTGACATAATGTTGTCCCCCAAAAGCTTGTCATCCACAGCCACCTCTGGCACTATGTATGTGGAGAAACAAACCATATTTGCTAGTACCTGTTTTATGAATCTTTACTGTCTGTCAAATATTTTTCAGTGGGCTCCAAGGAGATGATATCACAGAGAGGTTTTGCTTCCTTGCTATCATCCATCACCTAAATTAGGTTTTTTTCAGTTTTTTTCATCAAGGTATCCAAATCTTTCTCTGCCCAGTCATGCTTTCTGGTTATGGAGTCCCAAACTGATGGGAATCACAGATCAAGGTTTGTGTGGCATTAGAAGGGGATGGACAAACTCAAAATCAATCCTCTTCCATAATGACAGACTGATAAATCACGTCTGTTTTCCTCTGCAATGCAAAGGAGGAAAAAGAGGAAATGAATGACCTAATTTAGTCATTGAGATGTATGGTGTGACAGAAGAGTTTTCCTAAAAATGCACATAAAATGTAAATCCATCTTTCCTGTAAGTGACTGGGCAGCAGTTGACTTCTGTGACTCACTTTAGAGAAATTCCATGCGAAAAAGGTTAGGCTTCTCTGGGACTGAAAGAAAAAGAGTAAATGATATATATGGTGATCGTAAAGCAAGTCCCTGCCTAGTATCGCCTGTCTGCACTACCTCAAATGCAATCAGCTAAACAGAGGTATTAAAATTTCCAGGGCTGCAGTAAGTTCACTGTCTTTGAGATGACGAGTACACGCTCGTTAACAGGGTTCTGGTTTGAAGGTCAGCCTGAGAGCGCTGGTTCTTTTAAAAAGAAAGTGAGTCTCGTTTGAGGCTCTTGGCATGCTGCCTGAAAATCGTGGACATTTAACCAGTAGCTTTTTCCTCACTCCAATCAGACTGAAGTGTGGCGTAAACTACAGCAGAGTCGAGGCCAAGACAACTGCCCCAATTGGCTGCGGGGAGAAGCAGCCAGAGTGGAAAAAGTGTGTGGATGGGCTACGTGCAGTGGAGTTGAAATGCACAGCGTTTGTTTATGGAAGCTTATATTCAGCTGTACCATCAGATGTCTCAATTGGAGTCCTGGAGCACAGGGGGAACAAAACATTAGAATTATGTTTGAGAAGTAACTGTCTGGTGACCCTGATACCTCCCCTCCTGTTCCTCTGCTTACTCTCTGTTTGCCATACAAAATTTTTGACTTTGTTTCCCAATGGCATAAAGGTTGCAACACTTTCCATCTAGCTAGTAGAGACTGGAAAAACGTTTGTAATAATTCAACAGAACAAATGTATCTTGGTATGCAGCAAGCTGGTCTGCTAGTGAATGGTAGAAGGGAGATACGAAGAGCAGGATTAAAGGGCCTGCTCTTACTAAAACAAGAATCCTCATTCTTTCTCACCCTAATTTGGAAAAATTCACACAAATTGCCAAGAAGGGGAAAGGCTATAATTGAGATTTTTGTGGAAGCCTAGCTTTAGTGGTGTATGATTCTTTCTTGAATTTCTGTGATTTAGAGCACGAATTTTTTCTGTCTTTATCTTGCCTTTGCTCTTCGTTGGAAATCACACCATAGTGCTCTCTCTGGCTTTGGTAGGTACTTCAGGCATGGTACAATTTAAAGATTATATGTTGTTCTGTGAGCAAGTGATTTTTATTGTTTGGATTGGAAAGCCAGGGGAGGTTGCCACTATCATCTGTAGAGGATTGGATCTTAAGAATGGTTAACTTGAATAGCCTGTGGAAATACTAAATTCTCACAACTTTATATAGTGATTAGAGAATTCCCAATGACTCAGTAAATATTTAGTAATAGCCTTAACATCATCATTCAGATTGCCAGTCTACTGGTAGCCCGTGTACTACTCTGTAGGCTTTTGTAGGCTGTCGCTATGGAGCTGCGCACAATGTGTCTGACATTCTTCCAGAGTCAAACAATATCAAATTTATCAAAATAATATCAATAAAAATAAAAAACTAATAATAATCTATTGGCATTCCTTAATGCCCCTCTCTGAGGAAAAACAGTTCACTTAACTGCTTTTTAACTTGAAAATTTTTCAAAGGTATTTATAGAATTGATGTGCTATTTAGGAAGGCATGGTTAAAAAAAAAAAGCCTTGCATTTGGATGAGAAACTAGTGATGTTTGTAGTAGCTCCTAGTTTCTTGCACACACTACAATTTCAAAATGACTTTCATGGACACTATTTTGAGACTGGAAACCATGATTTTTATATTATCTGACAGTTTGGAGTCTTTCAGATGGTGCTAATTTCCAGGGGTGTGATCCAACAAGTATTTTGATCTGTGCTCAATCCAATTGGCTAGTATAAAACTACATAGGAAATTAGCTGATTAAATGATCTGCAGGCCTGGGACCTGATTCTTGAATCTCGTGAACTAACACCTTCAACAGTATCTTAAAAAAAGATGAAGGCCGCATGACTGGAAATGTTGTATTCATGGCTGAATAAGTTTACCAAAGGAGTGGAAATGCATGTGGACGCTTCTAAACACTATTCCAGGTTGGAACAGACTGGCTTAGACGGTTGAGTCATCTCCCCACAGAGTTGGCAGAACAAAAGATAATACACAAAAAAGGGGACTGAGCTAAAGATAGTCACATGTCCCTGTCATAAAACACAAGGGAATGAAATACGTACTGACCTGCAGAGCTTTTGAAAGAGGCATTTATATTGAGACTGGGATAATATATAGTCCTGGTTACACTGCATGGGCTGATTTTGAAAGAAAACATAGTTTTGGTAGAAAATATGAAGAAGGAAAAGCATCTTGCAACTGAAGATTGATGTAAGGGAAATAATACCATAATGAATGGTATAAAGGATATTTTTTCTTTATAATTTTTCTCAGATATATTTGGTTAGAAACAACTTAGTGGCTTAATACAAATGTTTTGAAAACATAGCCTTTCCAAGCAGTGTAGCAACAGTAGTGTTACTGTTTTTTTTTTTTTCTCCTACGTCAGGTATACTCTGGGAACCAAGATATAAGAATAAATAAGAATGACATTTCCCACTAAGCATGAGGAAAACTTAGAGATGAGCCATATTGAATTCTGCTATAAATATACAACTATCAGGCCTTATTTCAACAGAATTCTGACTTCGAGGAGGCAGAATGGAAGCACAATATGAAAGCCACATTAATAAGATTTTCCTGTAAGTAAGGGTTTTGCAGAGGTGATAATTTGCTAGGTAGCTGCCTGCCAGAGTGAGATATAGAGGCTGTAAGGTTTTCCTTATTTCTTTCTGCCTATGTCAAAGACCTCTATTAAAGTGTAAAATAAACAACTCAAAGGCAAGAATATTCCTACCTTAATATCCCCTATAGGGATACAAGAACCTCCACGTTTCCTTTGCTGCAGTGTTCACTTTTACACTGATGACAGGATTGCTTTTACCTGGCCACTTGCTAGGAACGTCCTGGGGGGGGTGAGCTCTGAGCCTACCGCGTTTCCCTCCTCCTTTAGCTCCCCAGGGACAGAGACTCCTGCACAGTTTATCTGAGGACACACAGGTACCACAACCCAATTTGGCTACAGCCTTTATATCGTGTGCAGCATATCCCCTTGACGGACTGAGGAAAGACTGAGGAAAAGGGAACAGCAGGAATACGGTGACCCCGGCTCTCGCATATGGTGCTCAGGCTATGTGCAATCTTGGCCCTGTTGTTAATTCTTCTGCTTGTGATTTTATGACCAGCTGTTCACAGTGCTGGCGTTCTGCTGCG
The DNA here is from genome assembly GCF_036417845.1 of Apteryx mantelli. Lineage (NCBI taxonomy): Eukaryota > Metazoa > Chordata > Aves > Apterygiformes > Apterygidae > Apteryx > Apteryx mantelli. The sequence goes on from NC_089986.1 coordinate 17,487,340, forward strand.
CTATCTGTAATTCCTGGACTGATCACGATGTTCCTCCCCATTCTGGAGTAGGTTGCTGCCTTCTTCTGACACATAATGGAAGCTTGTTTAGTTTTCTGTAAATAAGGGATTTAATTCTCTCCCATTAACTAGTGTAGAATCAACTTGTATGTTGTCTTGGACACTACTGGCTTTGGATTATCTGGAAGTGAAGCAGCCCCTGAATCTCCTCTGAAACTCCCCTCCTAAAGCTCAGACTACAGGAGGAAAACGTACTGGCAATGTCAGGGTTTGCCAACCTGACAGGTCACCAGAATTGCCTTGGGTAAAGACATCATCTTCCCGAGCGTCCAAACTAAAGGAGCACTAACTGCAGTCTCTGAGGAATTATTTACAAAGATTCAAAGTAGCTGCTGTTCTGGCTTTTGTGTAATGAGCTAGCAAAGATAAAATGATTTTGTGTGATGTGTTAAAAAAATAATTAAATTTCCAAGTCTTTTGAAAAGAGCCCTCTTGAGGGTCTTATTGGAGATTCTCAATTTATTCCAGTCATTCCTGAACAGCAGCTAGGCAAGCACTAAGATGCCTATTGCTTGCCTTGAATGCAGGCAGGGTCACGTTTATCAGAACTATACTGCTATTCAGAGCTTGCTTACTCTGTGCCCCTTCCCATGTAAGCTGAGAACAGTATAGCTCCCAGTCTTAAAAAGGCATGTGTTTTGCTCGCTGACCTAAGAAGTACAAATGAGAAGAAACATCCAAACTGAATATGTTGCGCTTTCACAGTATGCTGCCCGAAACCTAAGACTACTGCATTGTTTCAGCCAGTCCCAGCCGTTTTAGTGTTAAAGGCCTGAATCGATTCATTATCTTACGTTTACCCTGATGCAGAATAACTAAGTGCAGTGATTATGTACAGTAGTATGGATTAACAACTGAGTAACCCTGGTCTGCAGAGATTTTTCCAGTAGTGATCTGAACACAGCTTCCCTTCGTATCCCCTTCTACCAAATAAAACCGCATGCGTGTGTAATATAAGATGGGCAAGAGGATGAGAAAGTAACCTCAGAGATGATGCTTAGCTCCTAAATATTTCTAAGCAAAAAAGCACTTTTTTGTACTGATTCAGTCATGAAATTCTCTTGCTTCATGTTTGTGTCAGGGACACGCTGCTCAAAACTTCAACTTTCCTGGTAACGGTATTTAACTGTTCATTTAATGATAGTATTTTTATTTTCCATGCCTTGTTTTTACTGGCTACCACCTTTTTTTCCCTGAAAAGGTTCTCTTGACAAAAGGCAAAATAGTTAGGTATAGCAAAGCCATATGATATTTTGACCAACCAGAGAGGCACTAAATTAAGCAAGATCTGTGGCTCTTTGCTTTTCCTCACCTTTCTTGTGGTCACCCTTTCACACAATGCCTGCTGAAAAACTGGAAGGCTTTCTGAAAGGAGACCTTAGAAGGAACGAAGAAATTGTCAGCCCATCTCCCTTCTTTCTCCCTAGAACCCAGTTCTCCAGAAATCCTGGCAGAAGTTGCTCTATGGCCATCTGGGTTTCCTCATTTATGTTCTACAGGAGATAGGAAATAAGACTAATTTAATGTCAATTTTGTTATGAATAAAATGAAATCATTAAAAAGACATACCTGTCAAAATCAGCTTTGTCAGACAGCAGTTTCTATTTATCTTATATACAAGTCAGCTGGAGAGAATGAGATCATTGTGGACAGGCGTACAGTCATAAAACTCTCAGAGCAGGGTCAGGAAAAGCAGCTTAGACCAAAGCCATTCCAGTAACACAGAATATGAAATCTGGAGTCTTCCCGTAGGGGAATACTTTTGGGACAAGCTTCCCTGCTCCAGTGTTTTTTCCCAAATTGTTGCTAGAGAAATCTCTACCAGGTTTCCGAAATCGCAAAAGACTAGGCTCTAGGGTTAACTACTGTAAAACCTGCCCATCTCTATCAGTCAAACACATTTGACACTATTCAGTCTGCTTAATACCGCAAGCTTGCTTCAGAGGAACATTTTTTACATTATGATGGTTTGTTGACATAGACACAAATACTCACATTGACTCCCAGTTTCAGACAATTTTATAAACACATTTTTCTGCTGGTTCCTATTAATCCCACATTTAAGATTTTTTTTTTCTTTCAGCTAGGTTTTTTTTTTGAATGCCATTTCCTTTTCCATTATACTCTTTTCTGCATCCCTAAGCAAAGGCAAGGCTTTAAATTAGTCATGATTAATTGTGCATTTCAACACCTCTCGTTTGAGGCTCCGGGAAGCATTTTACAGTTTGCTGGGTGATGGGACTGAAATCTTTACAAGATCAACCCTGACTAGCAGGGTTTGCAAGATAAATTCTATGGGGTTTAATTCTTGTTTTTTTGTGCCTGTATAAACCATGGAAAAATGAATGCAACGAGAGCAAAAAATGTGGATCAGACCTTTGTGTCCAACAGAAGCAGTGAGGGAGGTTTTCAGCTTCTGGTGTAAGGCCAGGTCAGTACTGTATCCAGTAGGATTTATTCTCTTGTAACTCCCACTGACTTCAGCAGTGCCCAATTAGACCTTGGGGCTGGAGCAATCATGACATAAATGCCACAGGCTGGACCGCAGACAGAAACTTAGCTCGGCTTTTCATGGGCACTTCTGTCTTGCTGCTCAGCCTGAGCAAAGGAATGTAACTCTTGTAATTTCAGAGCCACACATTCGATCTTTTGCGTAATAACGGGATGACGGCTGATTATACCCTGAAAATGCTTGCTAGCACTATTAATCTTTTGTTCCTGTGGGTTGCTTATAGCTATAATTACAAATGAGTGAATGAAACAAAGTAATTTCTTACTGGGGCGGGCTGGAAAAGAAACTGTGAATATGCCAAAACGATTCATTCAGCGGTAGATAACGAAAGGTGCTGAGCATCCCAAATGCCACTGAAATCAGTGGACTCGTAGCACTTCTGAGGAAGGCCGAGCACTTCTCAGCAACCAGCTGGATCATGTCCATAATAGCAAGAATGGGGCGGCAACTCACAGAAATATTCTGATTGAAGTTGAGGATAAATTAAAGGGAGGCAACCAAAGAGAAACTATTTCCAGACAGCAAGAGTAGAATTTCAGTAACCTTTATCCTGATTCCTTGAAAATAAAATGTCTCTGGAAGATTTCTCGTTAGGGTTGACGTTTAAGAGGCCCTTATTATAGGCTCTCATACATATATTAAGTCAGGCAAAGGTGATGCACACTTTAATGCCATATTATTGCCAGATGAGCCTTTAAATTCATATTTATGCTATTTTAAATATTTTTGTAAAAAAAAAAATCTTTTTTGTTCATTCTAGTTTAGTTCTCATGTTTCATAGGCTTGTGGTCAAGTTAAAACAGCCATGAGTACCTAAGTACATTTGAAGAAAATTTTTTGTATGACTGAAAAGGGTTTTTTAAACTTTCTGTTACTTTGGAATATGATCTTTATTAGTATTATTCTAGAATCAAGAACTGATATTTTCAGCTACCCTGACTCATGTGAAATTTTGAATTATAAATTGAACACTTGTATATCAAGAACTGTATTTTCCTTTTAATATTTACACAAGGTACATAAGTTAACTAAGAAAGCAGGTGTGACTTACTAACTTAAAGATGCTTTACTATCTAACTGCAAAGATAAACTTGTATTAGATTGTAACTTTTCTGTAATAAACTAGATCAATGACATAACCACACGATGCCAAAAAAACTTCCATTTAGTTCTGTACTTTGTATGCATTTGTGCCAGACAGTAAAATCACAGGGCTATGGAATTACCTTTATAACATAAAAAGAGGAAAAAAATTATGAATTAAACCAGAAAAATGTTTAAGCTAGAATAGCTAGAATAGTACAGGAGAAAAAATGAATTTGTCATTCATAACAAATGACTAATGACTGCTGCCATTGAAAATACATGAGGAATGACTTTTGCCCAGACAAAATGGACCTCCTGATTGTTACATGTCAAATTTGCTATCTGTTAGAAGACTCTTTATGCTCTTTAGTGGTGTGTGAGACTTAGGAGCATTTGCCATCATGATTTTTTTCTATTCTTGGACTACTGCTGGCGGTGAACTGTTGACACTTTGTTCTGTCCCAGATTTTACACAGATTCATGCTGCTGTTTTTCTTCTTTTTATTTTATTATTGTGTAATGGACAATTTCAGTGTTGCAAGATTAGGGAAGGAAGTCCGTGTGGCTAACATTACCCCATTTCAGCATGTGTGGAAAATGTATTCTTGTGGGGCTCCAGAATAAAGGAAGAGATTTTTGATGCCTAGACTTACAAGGTCTTATGTTCTTTCTTAAAGAGAGCAAGGTGAAAAGAAATTGGAGCATACGAAAAAGGCCTCTTAGAAGAAGATGCAAGTGACCTCTAGTCTGTCATGTTTGTTCTACCTGTTAGTTTTGACAGTTTCTCTGCAGAAAAGGTTTTGAAGATGCATCAAGAGTGGGGGCAGGCTGGCTAGAGAATTGTTTTGGAAAGAAAGGCTGTACAGAAGCTTCTTCGGGGAGGGACAGTATTGCTACCTGAAATGCTAGAGAAATCTTTTTCTCTTCTGCCCAAGTGTTGCCCTATGTTTGATTTGGTTTCCAACATATGATAACTTTGGTTATTATTTTCATATGATGAAAGTCATGCGTAGAAGGCAAGTGACCAAGAGAGTTGCTGTTCCTTTTTAAGTACTACATAAAAGATTCACCAGCTTTGGCTTTGATTTCTCACACCTTTCCCCTTTCCACTCCATTAGCTGTAATATACATATGACTCCTCTTTAAAAATCTCTAAAGCATCAAATGAAACTCTGCCTACTGCTGAATTACATGGACCACACAAGAGGCTCCCTGATGTCCCAACTGCAATTTGGTCCGTATAAAGCACAACTTGGTAGTTCACAAGGGCTGGCTCCTATGACCAGACCTACCTCCTTTTGGCTGTGATGACAGGCTCGCAAGAGCTAATGAACTGCCACGAACTAGGTCTGTTTCCATTCCAACTACACACGTTCCAATTTGCGCCAACTACGTATATATTTTGACATAAAAATTGTTGGTGGTCTGGGGAAGAAGGAAGTTGCCAGTCTCATGCTGATCTCATACAGAAAATTAGGAAAGAGATAGGGAAAAGGAGGAAGGGATAGGCAAATAAGGACAGTTATTGAGTTACTGAGACTGTAAAAGAAATATCCAGACATCTGAGGAAAAAAGGCAGTGAAGAAATGAAGATTACTAACAATTCAGGTTCTCTCCTATAGTATTTTGTCCAAATATCTGGCAGCTGAATCCTAGATATTATTGCAGATCCATTGAAAATGCACTGGGTCTGAAAAAAATATTAGCTTGGCAACTGACTGTGAGGTTATAGAAAATGACTTCCTGAAGAGAGGACTCCTTGCAGGTGCTCCCTTTCTGCTCTTGCTCACTACTGCTGGAGCTGAGGGACATGAAAGTCCCTTGGGCTCCCATGCTCAGAGCACCACAACTAATAATAATGAACTGGCACTCTCCCTTTCTCCATGCTGACTTAGCCAAACTGTTTCATTTGTGATGAAGAAATTCCCTTGTTGCAGAGGAAAAGGAAGGACTTGTTCTTTATGAAAAAAGTTTGATAAGGTCAAATGTCAAAGGGGAAAACAGTGACAATGGTAAGAATTAGTGAGACTTTTTTTTCATGGGACCTTTGTAGAAATTGTTTCCAGTGTTAACTTGCATAATACATTAAAACCAGGGTATGTTATTCCGGTGTGAGGATAAGTTTCTACTGGTTTCTTCAGAGATTTAACTATAGTTAACTACAGCACAGTTTTATAGTAATGCAGTACTGAAGCAGCTTGCAATAGCATCAGGAAAGCTGAAGACCCTGCTAACCACCAGGCCATTCAGTCCTTGAAGCTGGTATTTCTGGAGAGAAGTAACATTTCTAAACCAAGTGTCAGTGTAGGCAGGGCCTGATAAAGCTCTTTGGCGTTCCATAAGACTGGTGGAGCTCAGTTCCGAAATTTTGCAAGAATTTTCCCTTCTATCAGACAGTGTCCTAGTGAATCCTCTAGGGATATGAGATCTCTTGGCCACATCTATCGCTTTGAATGCAGTGCTTTGGATAGCTTTCATTCCTGTTTTCTCTCTGGGGGAAAAGCTTGTATTTTCTAGGAACAGTCTAAAATGAAACTAGCTTAGAAGAGACTAAGGAAAATGATAAGAAAATAAAAAAGTTTCTAGTCAAATTCTGAGTAATGAACTTGCAGTTACAGGTACAAGCTATGTTTATTTTTATCACAGTTCTCTCTCTCAGCCCATTTTGCTCAAACATTAGAAATCTATCTTTGCTAGTTGTCTCCTCTTCTTTCATTGTTTCTTCTTTACATCCTTCTTTTGCTAATTCTTTACTTTCTTCACTGTCACTGTTTACATGTACTCTTTGATACCAAGATGCTTCTTAGGATTTCTCTGGGATGCTGCCTCCTCTTTGTGTCAGTTGGTTTCCATCTAACTGTTGTTTCGTGGCCTATGTATTAGTTTCGGGTGAAACTAGCTGCTGCTTCTGATAGAGATGAACTGCCAGTCACGTTCTCAAAGCCCCATGTATGCACGTGAGGCTCAAATGTTGATTTTTACCTTGGATTCTGGAGGGCTGCAGCTTCATTTGCTTCCTGTCCTGCTGCCTGCTGGTCACACCTTTTTCCCTTCAGACTTTACTGAAGAAATCTGTCATTTCTTTCATGATGATGGTATGAAGTGTGTTCAATGTTTCTTGAGAGTTAATGCCATCCTGATGCATTCTTATTTTTCAGCTTCTTAATTACACATTCTTTATATCTCTAGGTACAAGTGCTGTAGTTTGGGACCTGCAGGGAGGCTGGATCTGTCTAGGACCTCTTTCAAAATACTTGCTTATCTGCTTTTCTACCTTATAACTGTAGCTGTAACATCTTTGCTTTTCATAGGCCCAATTTCTTATTTGAATTTTGTACTTGTTTTTTTTTAAAGTTAAGATTCAAATCCTTGTGATATCATCCTAGTCATGACATTGTTCACTTTCAGTTTATGCAGTCTTAAGTTATTTATCAGCAGTAGCACTGATTCTTGGAAGGGTGAGCAGAGGCTGTTTATGGATGTGAGCATAAATGATCATACTGTCTGCATTCAAAAGGTATTTGTTCTCTGGTGAATCCCTGCAGGCCTGACAGAAGTGGCAGGAGAAAGTAGGTCATGAGTAATTGCCCAAAAACTAGAGGGTCTTTTCTGTTTCTCCTAATGTCGGCAAGTGCAGCTTCACCACTGCATTAGTTCACTTTCACTATTTCACAATTTCCGCTTTCATGGGCCTTCTCCATTCTAGGAGCCCCGTGGGACCTAGGATATATAGTCTTTTTCTTTGGTTTACTGTACCTCTGTCCCTGCTGTGCATGCTGGCTGGTCCACAAGGAATGAACTTTTCCAATTAACTGCAGAAAGGATCCGGGCATGTAACGTGCGGTGCAGTTTCTACAGCTCCAGACAAAAGCATCCAGTTCTTATGGCTGCATTATTCAAGGTCAGATGTTCCCTTCTTCTCTCTTTTTTTCTCTGTGTCTCCAAAAAGCACATCTGTTAGACCCATAGAGCCATTAAAGATAAAAAATGAGGTGCCTAGATGACATTTATACAAGGGGCTCTCAAGCACATGAATCCTGCTTTCAGCACTAATTTTTGTTTTGGATTATGCCCTTGGTCCTCAAATAAATTTTTCAAGGTAAAAACTCACAGATTTCCATAGGCTGCCATCTATTTTTTAATAATTTTACATGAATTGCTAACATTTAAGCTATTGTTTATAGTGTTTTTTTTCAATTACACCTTGTATCACAACAGGAAAAAAAGGGGAAGGTGGGGAAGTACATTTCCTGCATCTCCATCATGCTTGTCTGCAGTTATTTGGTGATTTGACTTTTACTGAGTGTTTCTTCAATGAAAAATGTGTAACAGCTTTGTGTGTTAAGATTAGGCAGGCGAACTGTGTTTTCATTATGAAAATCTGAACGCTAAAGCAATGGAATGATTGACGGTTCTGTAATTCACCAAAAGATGGGATGTGCAGCGTCGCCACGGCCGCCAATAACGCTATCGCCATACGGGACATGTTTCGGTTGCTTTTGTTGGCTCCCATGGCGATGGCTTCAGTGGCTCGCAATCTGCAGAGCGCAATTAAGTTTTTGGGAGGATGTCTATCAGGGCTCGCCAAGGAGGCAAATTAAACCCCTGCCAAAGTGTTACAGGAGGCAGCGAGTGGAGCCCCTGACGTGGCCAGCACTGCCAGGACCACGGGCGCTTCCCAGGCGAGCGCCGCTGGCTCTGGCCCGCGGGTCGCTGGAGCGGGGGGACCCCGCCGGGGTGCGCAGCGCCGCGCACACGGGGCGGGGCGGGGCGGGGCCTGGCCGCCCGCCCCATCCTATCCCTATCCCTATCCCCATCCCATTCCATCCCCATCCCATCGCTCCCTCCCCCGGCGGCGGCGCGTGCAGCCGGGCGCGGCGGCAACAAGCGGCTCTTGTTCGGCCGCCGGCGCTGCCGGGCCGCCGCGTCCTCCCCCCGCCCGTATAAAAGGCGGCGCGGCGCGGCGGGGGGCGCCCTCGCCTCCTGCCTCTCGCGGAGGAGGAGCCGGCCCGCAGCGCCGCACCACACCGCGCCGCCGGCGGCTGGGCTCCTTCTTCTTCCCCCTTTTTTCTCCTCCCGTTTATTCTTTCTTGTTCTTTTTCTCCCCCCCCCCCCCACTCTGCAGGGAGGCTGGCGGCGCGGGGAGCGGCGGGCGGCCGGCGGGTGCGGAAGATGGCGGGGAGCAGCGCCCGGCCCCCGCGCCTGCTGCTGCTGCTGGCGCTGGCGGCGGCGGCGGCGGAGCGGAGCCCCGGGGCTGGCCCCGGTCCCGGCCCTGCAGGTGAGGCGCGGCGCGGCGCGGCGGTGCGCGGGGGTGCGCGGGGGCGGGCGGCGGCGGCGGGGATGCTCCGGCGGGGGCCCGCGGCCCCTCTGTGCCGCCGCCGGCGAGAGAAGAGCGGCCGCTGTCCGCGCTCCGCGGACACTGCCTCTTTCCCTCTTTTTTTTGTCATTTCCCCTTCCCCACCCCGCGCTTCAAAATGTCTCCTCCGGCTCTGAAGCAGGGTTTGGGGGTGCGGGAAAGGAGTGAGGGAGGTTTTGCGGAAAAGGGGGCGCTCCCACGGGTGTTTCTCGTGGGACTGCTGCCCGGGCAGAGCTCCTCAGGTTGCTGTCTAGAGGAAGCAGTTGGCTGGAACTATTTTAACTCACCGGAGTGAGTCACGCAGAAATACATGCACAATCCTATTAAAAAAAAAAAAAGTATAGATTCCCCAGTGGAAACTGAGCGTCCCTGCCTTTTTCCCTTTCTCTCTCTCTCTCTCTTTTTTATTTATTCCTTTCCCCTATGATAAGGTGCTGATAGACATATTTTTCCAAGGCTGGGAGAAAGCATACCGTCATTCACTTCTTCCTTCGGCTTTAGCAACTTCTAACCGAATTTGCTACTTCTTGTGAAAGTGAGCTGGAGACTTCAGTACTTGCTTACTGCCTTTTGTAGGCACTTTAGCTTCAGGGAACCAGAAGATGGAAATTTTATCTTCAGCATGTAAAATAAAGGAATGTATACAGGAAATTCTCTCAGAGAGAGGTGTCCAAACGCATGCATGTCAAATTATATGCCAAAACATATTTCTTGCTGTAATGTTCCTTTAAGAATATATTTCTGATTTCTACTCTAGAAATTTCTATTTCTAGATATTGTAGATATCTGTTCTCTATCAGATGTAGATATCTGTAGATAGATATTTCTAGATATTGTATCTCACTAGATTATTACTACGTGAAATGGTAATAAAATGGTTTTAGTACTTGGCTTGTATACTCAAGAGTGTAATCAAGTTTTTTATTTAATATCTAGCTACATTTTCTCTTAGTGGGCAGAAGGAAACTTCTGAGAAACAGGTTTTGCCAACAAGTTCTAATTTTGATGGCAAGTTTGAGGCCATGCTTGATAACTAATGTAAAAAAAAAAAAAAAGGTGTCACCAGACTCAGTGAACTGCTTGTTCTCCAGTTTTCTTAACAGAGAGCTGTTTTTAACCATTATAAGGTTTTCTTTCAACGTTGACCTGTGCACTGTTTTTTGCAGTCCGTCAGGGGCGAGTGAGGGAGCGTTACAGTTTCAGCCATTACTGCCCTTCAGAGGTCTAGCCTACTGCAGCATGTTCGGAGTAAAATGTTGAGCTGCTGTTTTTGTAGCCAGGGCAGTGCGATTGTAAGGCACTGCTGTTTTGGCAGTTGTGATTGCAGTTACTGCAAACACAGTTATATTTTCTATAAATTATCTATTCACGTAATGTAGTTTTTAACTTAAGTATTTCAAATGTGGGCTCTCAAGCTGATATAAGCTAATAGCTAACGTAGCAAAGATTTACTTTTTAATTTTATATCAGCTGCATTACTTTGAAATCCTGCTAGTGGTCGAAGGTGTGAAAAGCAAACCGCTTAATTCAGAGCGGTAGATACAGCGCTGTGTGATCTCGCAAATCAACAATAGGGACTGCTATGCCTGTAAAGTAATTTATAAAGTAATAAATGTTATATTATGCAAATTACATTATTAGAAAGTATTAATATATTTAATACAGTCACACAGAAAATCCTGATTCTTTTTAGTTTAAAAACTGGTAGTCTGTACTGAATCACAGCAGACTGCTGACTTAAACTGCGCCCTGAGTAGTTTCTCGACCCCAGACATCGCTTGCTGTGTTACTTGTTTTTAATTCCAGTTTTAACCCTTTGTGTCATCCTTGACTCTGTTTTATTGCTTGAAGAGGGACAAACTTTAGTGTGCCTCCATTTTAGAAATCTGGAATTTAATTTTTAGGCTATTGATACTTTGTACAACTTTGTGCAAAAGGCAGCCTCTGGAGATGCTACTTGCCTGTCTCATTTTAAAGTGGTTGACCGGTGTTGCTTACTTCAGACACAAGCTGTAACAAGAGTGTCCAAAACTGACTGCCAAGCTCTATCTTTCTTTATTTTTTAATAAGACTTCGTTGCTTTGCTCAAAAAAGCTTAGAAAAGTTATGACAAGAAAGATGTTTGAGAAAATTGGGCAGTAGCTGTTTCTGAAGGAATGAGCAGTCAGTGCGGCTGGCGCAAGCTTTGTTTGCAGAAATCTCTCCTTATACCCCTTTGTCTCCGCTTAACATTTAAAACAATAACAGAAAGGAATACTATTAAATTCTGAAAACTTTTTAAAAGAACTGTTTGGTCCTCAGACTCCTGTGTGGTGAAGAAACAACAGTTTCAGTGTTAAAACAGCAGCATTAAAATATTTCTGCTCTGCCATGCTTGCTAAATACCTATTTCTCTCCATAACACAGCGCAGAATGCGATGAGAGAGGGCGGAAGAGAAATCTGTCATCCTTCTAGAAACAAACACCGTTCTTGGCAACGGGCACAAGCGATATTCCCACTTTATTAATCGGCTATTTGTGGAGGAAGTTTCTTTGAGTTCTTTGAAGCTGTTTTGCAAAGCGAGCGGCAGGTTTGCGGCTTGGCGGTGCCTGGTTGCGTTGCCGCAGGGCTGTGGGCTGTAGCCGCTGGGAGTTCGCGGGCGTTGAGCAGGGCCCCGAGGCTCCTCGCCGCCCATGTGCGTTCCCAAAGCGCGCGTGGTGCATGGGCTGCTGGTGGGAAGGGTTTTTTCGATGGAGAGGGTTTATTAGGAAAGCGTTCCCCGTTTCCGGAGGCTCTGGGAACTTACGGGGTGACTTACAAGGTCTCTTGCAGCCAGAGCACGAGGGCAGAATACAGGAGCTTTCTCTGCGGTTTGGGCCAGGAAGAATTGTTTCTTCCATCCTGGTATTCTCTCAGGGTAAATCTTGTTCAAATGCTGGTTTGAATTTGCTTCAAATATTAGTAACTTATTGGTTTAGCACCACAAGGATTTACTTGAAGATACAGGACATACTATTGCAATTTCTGTGGACTTTTTTGGGCCTAGTCAAAACGATCGATGTGCCTGACAGTGAGCAATTTACAGTCTTTTCACTTTGCGGCACCTGTGGTATGTGTACAAGGGAATTTGGTCATTTAAACCTCTCGACCATCTCTTTACTAAGTGTGGAAAGTCTCAGCCCATGTGATGGAGGAGAGGCCCCAAGCACAGCCCTCCAGGATTCCTTCCATCTCTCCTCCTGATTTTTCTTCATCCTTTGCTCCTCTACCGGTACCACTTTTGTTCCAGCTTATCACCACACAATCTAAAATTACACCAAAAAACTATGATACGGCATCGGAAACATCAGCGCTGCCGGCACTGCAGCAGATGAGGAGGAGACAGAGGCAGGCAAAGGCGCTACAACGCCCCTAGCCCCCGAGGAGGCTGGTGCCTTTTTACTCTGGGCACTTCTGAGGGCTCCAGGGCAGCCCCGTCACCCCCTTTTCAGTGGCGAGGTGTGGAGGCAGAGACAGAACGCGTGACTTAGCCAGCACCATACACGGCAGGCAATTGAATCTGGGCTACCTGTGTCCCAGAGGGGCACCTTCATCCTGAACACCCAGGAAATACGTATTAATTTGTGTGGCATCATGTGCACCGCTTCAAATGTATAATGACCGCTCGCCTAGATCCAGTAGGTTCCAGCTTGTAGATGGCGAATAGCAAATGAAACAGTGGGTAGTGCTGTGTGTGTTGGACTTTAGCTGAAAATAAGTGGACGTGGCTATCAGGGTGCAAAGCAGCAGTTGCTCTTCCATCATGTGTTTTCACCTTGAAAATACTGTTGTCCTTGAAGTCTTTCCCCGAGTTGGTAATTTGAGTTCTTTGTAGTTCCTAATACAGAGGCTGCATGATGCCAGTCTGGGTTGGAAAATAAAAGTTGTTTTAGACGATTTTTTTTGGCCAGACTTTGCTTTAGTGGAAAGGTGGTGGAAAAAATTAGACTGTGGAGTTAGACCACAGTGGTGGATGTGATGGATGCTTCTATTTGCAGTACTGCAGATAGTATCTGCGGTATTTCAGTGCACTGAAATGTTGTCTGTAAAATACATTTCTACTTAAAACAGGAAAAAGAGTGCAGGTGTGAGGTTTATCATCAAGATTTGATTCTGTAAATTACTGTGGAAAGGTACAGTGGAATGATCTCCATATTGTCTGAGCCGGGGAGGTTTTGTGTGAAAGACTTTCCTGCCCAGGATCTAAACTGACAGTTTTCAGTTACAGTTTACCAGAAACAGTTAACAGATTTCTCAGTTGTCCCTTGCATTAATTACATAGTTCTGGAGAGTCATGATTTATGTCTAGAAGTTCTTGTATTTTTCCTTCACTTTTGCTTATTTAAGCAAAAAGTGACTCAGGCTCTTAATAGGGAACCATTAAGTTTTCCCATTGAGTAGCATTATTGCAGTGCATAAACAAATTGTCTCCATTTGTGTAGAACTGCTAGTCTCTTTTAAAATATCAATTACTTTACATGCTGCTCAAGTGAACTTGCTTCCCGTGAAGGGTAGACATGGTCACAATAAGGACATCTCTGTTTTTATTTAAAATGTCAGGTTTTTATAGTTCTTGAGGAACCAGTTGCAAGGAGGAGAGTAAGTTGAAAGTGAAAAATAATTTTTGTGCCTTCTTAATTTAAACCGTGAGTGTAGTTCCCTCCAGCACAAAGCAAAACTTGACCAAACAGATCAGTAGTAGGAATGTGTCTCAGTGTATAGGAATGTATAGGAATGTCATAGTTATGTTGAATAAAGAACACTTAATCATCAAGGAACACATGCTTGTAAGCATAGTTTTACACCACAAGTAGCTTTAGGTGCTTTAATAGAATTCAGTTGCCAAATACGGATTATACTGGTTAGGAAGAAACTAAACATGTAAAATGGCTGGTTCATCACAGACTTTTCTTTTTGCCAGGAGCTATAATTCCTTTTACAATTTGTAGGAGGGAGGAAAAAAAACAAACAAACCACAAGTCCACTAAAGAAACAGAGTAAGTCTTTTTTTGGGGGGGGTTTCAGAATAGACTGGCTTTTTCATGTTCAATGTGTGTGTTTGTCTTTTTTTTTTTTTTAATATGTTGTAATTATATTTGTTCCAACTCAACAGTGTGAGTGCAGAAACTTAGGTACCCACTAATTATTGGAATATTTAGATTAATGACAAAATATACAGTTAACATATTTGATTGTTTCATTCCATTTCTATTCAAACCAAAATTAAAGATACTGTGGATTACTGTATAATTTCTTTTAAGACATGGCTATTTTTTTGCTGGAGTACAAAGTAATTACAGGCCAACTTCCTTAATAGATTAAGGCTAAGTAGTGGAACTCTGCCTTGGCTTTTGAAACATCACATTAGAATTTATAGGATGACTTTGAAGAAAACCATTTTATTTTACAGGTTGATCCACTACCTCTTAGGGGTTATCATTTGAAAGTGTCTTAAGGCTTCTCCATGTAAAAGATACAGATCTACTGATCCACTGTGGATTTTCTTAGAGAACAGATATGGGATATGAAAAAAATGTCATTTTTTGATGTCAGTGCTGATTCCCCAAATGTAACTGTAAATATTGTTTTTGAAGCTGGCATATATAATATTTATAGTTAAAACAAGAATTTGAGCACTGAGAAGTATGCAAACAGAAACTGTAAGAATAGGCACAGAAAAATGCTAAACAAACAAGAAAAGATTGCTGTTTAAGTGCCATTCTTTTGAGAGTTAATTCTTTACCCATGGGTCTAACTATTAATGTAATGAATCAGCCCATTAGAGATGCTCACTGAAACCCACTGTGCAGAAAGCAATCAATATCTGATAGAATTGCTTTTGCAGCTTTTTGACTTTTTTGCAAAAAAATAAAAATCAGATCGATTAACTTTTTATTTTGTAGCTAGCATCAAACTTTACTACAATAAAGAGTTTCTTAGGCTATACTCACAAGCAGTTTAATAGTTCTGTTTTATATCATTGTAAAATAATTGTTCATACCTTAGTGTGAGATCACAATCAGGGCCATAAACTTTTTAACTGAAGTACCTGAGTTGCTGGCCCAGGATTTTATTTGGTGTTAAAATTGTCTTGGAATATACATCATACATTACATACATCACGGTATTTTGTGTCAGAAGTAGAATAGGATAAATTTTTTGTCGGTGCTATTTCATGATTTGAAGGACTGACTTGCTAGAGGCAAATACCTTTCTCTAGCCAGTGTGGAGCTTTAAGCCATTCATTCACAGAGAAGAAAGGGTTCTTTGAAAAGTGCGTTTCTGTCCTCCTAGGGTTGCCTGATCTGTGTTTCTGTTCAACTAGTTAAACAGTCAAAAACAGATTTCAGAGATCAGAGAATTTTAGGTGTCCAGTATCTGGGAACAGAGCCAGATGGTGAAACCGTAGGGCACCTTTTTTTTTCGAAATAACTGATTAATCTGGATGGTAGCATCTTCTGATGACATGAACTGTCATGAAGATATGAAGGGAAATTACGTGTCTTCAGGACAGCTCCAATTCCAGCTCTGATTTCTCCTTTCTTGAGTAAAGACATTATGTCAGATCTTAACAGCTCAGTTTCATTGATAGATTAGCAATATGAAAACAGGCTTTAGGAATGTTTGGTATTGTGTGTGACCGCTTTTGTTTAAACAGCTGGGTTTGCTAAGTAGTAGCTTGAGAAGCAGCATGCTCTTCTCTAGATAGGTATTTATGAGAGGCGCAGAGGGCAAGACTACTAAAACACAGAAGCTGAGTAAACTTTCTCACTTAGACAGCTGATGTTAATTGTGTCCCGCTCTCTGAAGCAGAGCCACGATGACAGTTTATAGCAGGGCCATCCAGTCGGGGCATCTGAGCAAGACCCAGCCTGTGCAATGACTCCATCCACTCCCACTCTCAAACAGATTTTTGCGGTTTAGTTGCTATCTGGGCATTAATAAACTGCTGCAACCCAATCTGGTCCCTGCTTGTCAGGAAGTTAGACAGCTCTTGTTGGAGAAGTTGCTTCACGCGTTGCAATGATGTCATTTACAAACATTTAATTTTATTTTTTTTCTTGTCTAGGAGCTAAGGAATGTGTCTTATCTTTACTTTGCTATCTAATTACTGGTTCAGTAAACAGGGTCTCCTCCAAGTCCATTGCAGCTGATGGAAAAATCTCTCGGAGACTACTGCTGCTTGTATCTGGTTTTGCTCAGCTATCAAAATGAGGAAATCTTTCATTCGAGTGAATGCTGGTCTGATCATCAGCCAGCGTTGCACTTGTGACTAACGCTGTTGATTGATGAGTGCACATACAGGTCTTAATGAGCTGTTGTTGACTGTACATTCAATACCACTAAACTAAAAAAGCTCAGACAGATTCAACTTTAAAATATTTTCTAAAGAACAGTCATGTATTGATATTATGAGTAATTGCTAATCTTTATGTCTAAAAGTGTGTGTATACGTGCACACGCACAGAGAAAGTAATCACTCAGATAAAGTCTGTTTTACAATTTCTTTTGTGGTGTAGCTGTTTATCAGATCTTGCATCAAGAGAAAGGACAAAAAAAGGCTATGAAGACAGGCACGAATACTTGAGAATAGATAAGGATACCTGGTGATGATCCAGTTTCTGTTTGTATGTTTTCTGGCTCAGTGGGTGATACACTTGGTTGCTCTCTTGCTTACTACTGATTCAGATGCTCTATTTCAGTACAGCTGCAGGACACCAAATTATTATTATTTTTTAAACTGGATACATTCAACAGTTTATTATTTCTCTGTAAACATTTTAGATGCAGTAACTACATGACATCAGAAATGACATTATTAAAAAGCAAAAAGTAGGTGGGAACACAGTATGCTTTTCATTTGTGTCAGTACATGTGAAAGAGGGACGTGCCTGCTAGCATCCCTGTGGGCTGCTAATTAAAAGGAGAGAGAGTTTCTTTGCATGAGAAATCTTTACTGTTTTCATAACAGACTTCAGATTCTAAATGCACAGTTGTTGAAACACTGTTCACCTCTTCATAAATGGAATCATACTGTGGAGGACTTTTCAGAATAATAAAACTTGAAAGTTAATGGTGTAATTACTTTTTTTAGGTCTTAGAGAACACTCAGTTTGGATTCAGTTAACAGAAAAATTAACAAAATTATACTTCTAGTATCCTGTTTGGGGGGAATGTATTAGCAAGTGCTAATCTCGTACAAGTTCTGTGTTACGAGAAAACTCAGAGCAACACTTGTTTAACATAAACATGCATTTCTGCTAATCCAGTTCCTTTAAAAAGCAGGAGTAGAGAGAGTACCCTATGACAGGCAACATTTATTGTTATTGAGGAAGTTGCAATGGTGCTAGCTATTCTGAAGGATCTGAACCTGGAAAATTATACATTCCATATGTCTTTTTGTATACAGCTTCTGAAAGATTTCTACCTTTACTAGTCCTGTTCTGTGGCTAGGAATGGTGTTGGGAGTCTTGTCACCAGTATCTACTGCTCTGTCATTTCAGCAAGGTCTCCAAAACTACCTGAAGAAAAGCAGGTAGGGGTATCCATGGACACCCCTGCATTTGGGTGATCCCTGATAATCATACATTTCAGTTGTGATCATAAACTGCCAGGGCAGCTTGCAGCAGTTTAAAAGCAGCAGTAATTCTTTTTCTCTGCAAACTGAACCATTTTGAGGATCAGCTGGTAGCAGAGGTGGTGCCTGCGCACCTTCTTTACCTCAGGAATAACTGTGCTTATACCATCAAAAAGGTAGACGTCTGTTATTACTTTGCTTTAGTTTAATTTAATACGTCTCCTTTAAAGTGCAGAAGGTACAAGTCTGTTAACAGTTCGAAAAGAAGAATCTGGTACTTTTTTGGAAATTAAATAAATATTTAGGTTGTGGTTTGTATTTTGCAGTAAGGCATTTTGTATTGAAGCACACTGATTAATGAGAAGTTTGTAATATAAGGGGAAACAGACTGATCTACTCTTTCAGAATATAGCCCTTAAGATTAATTAGAAGCATTGGCTCTAACAAATCCATCTCTCTCATGAATAAATATGTATTGGTGCAGGAAATAGTCAATATGCTCTATGTGTTTGGACAACCCATGACCTTTTTCTTAACTTGCTATCTGTTAATTCTAATTTCATCTTTTATTTTAACTCTTATCACTTTCCTTATCTTTAATGAGGTTCTTTCGAGCATATTTCATCTCTCCTCCATGGATATTTTTTAACAGCAGTCCAACCATAGTGTTAAGTTGCAGAGGATCCAATCTTAAAGGGTATTCATGGCTATTGTTAATGGATGTTGAAACCATTCTGTATCTCTTGGAAGCAGTCGAGGGATTGGTAGAGGCATGCTGCAAAATGTTCCCTGTGGAACACAAGTCATCTTTATAAAATAAAAATCAAAATTAAAAAAAAAATCAGAGCGTCTCAATATGAAGTAGTATTCTCTGAGTAAGTCATTTTTCTCCCTGTTGGAGAGTGACGCACATTTCTTTCCTGAGACATAAGACTATGCTTGCTATTTCTGCACATCCTCATGTTTTTCAAGAATCCTTTGGGGGGAAGGAACCACCTGGCTGTGATATGGTTCTATTCTTTTGCCCCTTTATGCCAAAAAATTTTACTTGATCAGAAATTCTTGTTGACTTGCTACGTTCTTTGACCATACACACATCGTATAAACTGACGCTGTGTAGCTCTGTATGTTTAAAGTTCATATTTATCCCAGTGTATACTTACGATCTTCTATGTCTGTTGCTGAATTTTACGCTAAGTATATGTACATAGATATCTTATAATCATGGTTGTATTGCATATGATGGATTTCTCCTATTTGCAACTGTTTGACTTCTTTTCACAGTATGGATTTTCAAAAGTTTTATTAGATTTAGAATCTTAACTTTGGGCTATAACTCTTATTTATTGGAAAAAACTTTCATTTCCTTTTGAGAAGTCTAATACTTTCCTGAGTGATAAGTAAAATGCAAGCTCATGTTATGCTAGGAATCTGGATTTTGAAAGTGATCTTTGACATTTCAACTTTTCAACTGGGTTAGCAGTTCTTGGAATTTTGCATGTAATGTCTGAGTCAGTATAAATGGGGAAAGGAAGCTGCTTTTAACAGCATAGGTGACCCTGTCGGTATCTATATAACTTCAATATGACTTAGAAACCTATGGAAGAATTGCTTTTAATAAAGTCATGGAAACTGCATGAGAAGAGAATTGATTGTCTCTTGAAACAATGACACCATACAATACTGTGTAGGCCAAGGATCCTTTTCAGTTTTTTTTGAATGCTTTTGTGCTATTGTGGGCTTCAACCCAGGCCTTCACTTTAAAAATTCTTGTATAGCTTTGGAATTAATTGGGAACTCAGACTGGTATATATCATATAGTTTTATGGAGGAAACGGAGGAACTGAAATCTAAAAATAAGATATTTTCCAAAAAGCTTTAAATCAGCCATTTGTTTGTATTTCAGTTAATTTTGCCTTGTTCAGAAGATATCATAGAGTATTTTACATTTTCCAGGATATCTTCCAGAAATGTAATTCATCTGTTAGAGAAATTACATGAAGTTCGTTGTGTAGTTACAGTCTATTATTAGTTACTGTGTAGAGTTTTATTCCTCCAATCTTTACCAGTCTTATGAAGTTCTGAGAAATTCTGGATCTTGAATCCCAGTTGTGGCTCATGCCTTCACACGCTGCCAGCTGCTCTGGGTACATTTGAATGGCTCTGGCCACTGCTGTCCTCTTTTGCTGACTCAAACTTGTTGTAGTAAATACGCTTATCAGGGCAACGATAGTAAAATTGCATGTGCTGTAAACAGGGCTGGTGACATGCTGGAGAGCATTCACCAGGATATGATTCTGGTGTGCAAGCATCTGTGTTGAAAGCGTAGCACAGGACTTCCCATTCCTTTTCTAGGCACAGAAATGTTCCCCTTTTATGGGCACAGGGTGGATGGGAAGACTGAGCAAATTGCTAATTATCTATTCATTTTTTTTCTCTAATTCAGGTTACTGTAGAAGTCTCAGAACACGGATTTTGTAGCTTACTACATACTTTAGGAGAGGTGCACAAAGAACTAAAATAGAATTTGTTGAGAAAAATTCCTCAGTTTTGGCTACTGGTTGCCTTCTGGTTCCAGTCTCTGTGGGAACTGAAAGTGGATGGGAAAGCTGCAGGAGTGAGTTAGGACTCATACACATTTTAGATGTTTGTCCATGGGGTCAATTGCCTGTCTTCGGGAATAAACAAGCATATTGAAAGCTTTAATTCAAAAAACAAACAAGTTTTTTTTTTTTTTTTTTCCAGTTAGTCTTTGGTAATGGAAATTGGATCAGAAGTCTGCGGTTAGTTAGGGATGTTTAGTGTCACTCTGACTGCTACTGCTCAGTTTAGCTTACTCTGTCGCACATCGAAACCACAGAAACGAGGAACGTTTAAGAGGAGGTTTCCAGACTGAAAACACCTGTTCAGTTGTATTGCATTTTAGTGCATCTCTCCAGTGATGGAGAACATTCATGTGACATCAAGGCAAGCTAAATCCAGTCTGTTTTTGTGGAAAACTGTATCCTCTCTGTCTCCCCCATCTTGTGATCCAAAGGCCGGCTTCAGTAATTGGATAGCTTAATAATTTTACTCAAATGCATCTATGTGCCATTTCTCTTCCAGTATCTTCCTGGCCTATGCCTTAGATTAAGGCCATGTTGTCGGAGGTAACTACTTTGCTCTCCCTGGAGAATTTTAATATTTGAGCCTTTCTGTGTCAGTGTGCATGCGTGTTTATATGTTTAATGGAGGTTTTCCTCTTACACTTCCAATTCCCAAACCTTTTTTCCCTTGCCTCCTGCAACTTGTCCATTTGCTTGCTGGAAATCTTTGGCAGATTATTTTGTGAGCTCCATGTTTTTTGTTCTTTTAAGTGGAGAGGATTGCACAGATTTATAAACAACTTGCATGTTGTTCTTCCAGCGAGAAGTTCTGGGGAGGCTGTAATCTGCAGGCACGAAAGTCGACTGTATTTAATGTGGACACTAGAACACAGAACAAGCCCTATTCCAAGAACTAGAAATCATTTGTTTACCTTTATAAGCAACTAGGTTTACGGACAGGGTTAGATTTCCATGGCATAATGAAGTACCATGCACGGATGTCCTCTGACCTTACAGCTCACTCCTACTCCGGATAAGACCCCAGGAGCTGAATTTGTCAGCTCCACGGTGCATGTGAGCAATATCCTCAGTTTTGGCTGCTCTGAAGCTACTGTACAAGTGCTCGCAGTCCTTGGTAGAAATTATGTAGTAATCTCTGCCTGTGTTCATTCAAGATAAATAAGAAACATATGGGTGTGCGAATGGCAAGGAATGACTAGTGGTATTTGCCTATCTCTTTGCCAAGGTACAAGGAAAGAGGTCATTGCTACTTAAAACAGTCCTGTCATGTAAGTTCCTAGCTGAGACCTTGCCAGCGAAATCACTGAAGACAAAGGCTCTGGATAATAGTTCTAACTTCTGGAAATAAATATTTATGATGCAGTCAGATCCCTGAATGTAGCAGCACACAAGACTGAGTAAAGGAATGAGATGTTTTGGTACACCTTCATTAGGATTCCTAATACACTGCATGCGCTCTGTGTGCAGTCGTGTCTTTCACACCCTCAGTACTAAAGGGTTTACTAATTTGCATTTTAAAAATAAATTCTGTTTGTCACTGGATATACTTTTCTTGGCCAAATGCTCGCTCTCTCAGGCTTGTTTTCAAAACAGAACAGCTGTTTTTGTGAATGTAACTATCAGAAAGCTGTCCGGAATAATTGCACTGTAATAACTTCAACACCCTTGTATCTGGCATGAAGCTCTTCAGAGATTTTTTTTCATGCCTTCCTCCTGAACCTGAGTATAGGGCTTGTATTTCCTTTTTACACAGACTTCCCTTGCTTGTGGAAATAAACGCCAAGCGTGGTGATCGCCTCCAGCGAGCGGCAAGCTGCAGCTGGCAGGCTCTGGGTGCTGCGAGGGCGGCGGGGAGCAGCGGGGAGTCCCGCGGCGCTGGGGGCTGCGGCCGCCTGCGCTCTGCTGTGTTTCAGATATGTTTGCGTTTTGAGGATGATGTTACTGCTTGTTAGAAAATCCCATCGGGAGCGCGTATTCCTCTGCTCGTGTGAGGGGAGCCAGCAGAGTTGAAGTGGGTGGTTCAAGTGCACGTGTACCGGCACGCGCCAGCGTGCCTTGGCGTAGATGCTCTGAGGTGGTGCGGTTGGCACCGAAACCGGATCAGGAAGCGGAAACCGTACTGCTCAGCTAGAAGCTAGAGAAAAACTGGGAATTTTGTGGCTCGCTCGCTGGGGGGTACAGGGCCACAGTGGGCACCGTGGGCTCTGAGTAATTACAGCTAGCTTTCCACGGCTGCGGGTAGGTGGTAGCTGCACAGCCGGAGTGCTGGAACCGGCGCTGCGCTGGCCTGGGCAAACAGGCGCAACCTCTCGGCGGGCCGGGCAGCCCGCGGCTCGGCCGGAGGCGAGGGCTCCGGCACCCGCGAAACGCGAGAGCCCCCGTGCGCGTGGCGCTCCGTGAGAGCAAAGCTGCAGCCCGCAGCCGGGCCGCGCCGCGTGCCTGCAGCCAGGCTGCGGCAACGGGGGCAGCCGAGCACGTTCTGAAGTCGAAAGCTTTCTCACCTGGCATACGTTTTTTACTTGCAAAATATCTATACTCTTGGGACTTCATGGAAGTCGCTTTGGATTTGTACTGATCAGTCACAAACGGTACCACTGCTTTTGAGGGATGTAAATTGTATGTAAATATAGCAAATGAGGAATAGACTTTTCAAAGCCAATGAGGCTAAAGGGTTAAGGAGGAGTTAGCAGAGGTGTTTGATGGTCAGAAGCATGCTCTTCGCTCCCTTTCACAGGAAGAAACAAATATCTTCCATGCTGTGCTCAGTGGAACTTTGCCAGTAAGAGTGTGGTGCAGGTTATCACTTGCATCTAAATAAAGCAATAGGAGCCTACATGAATTACGTTAGTGTTTTTGTAATATTTTATTAGCTAGAAGAAAAGGGTGCTGCTTTCCTCATTTGATTAATAATACCCTATCTATATGTGCCAAGGTAACTAATTTAATACACTTTGCAGTGACTCTCCAAGCACTCTATAGACAGGGTAAAAGCATGTTTTCTCTGCTCTCTTCAGCCAGACACAGATTATTAAAAACAAACAAAAAAACCCCAAAGAATAAATTTTCTGTAAAGAAGATCTAACTCTAAATGAACTCTAAATATTGTAATAACAATTCTGCTGCACTTGAAAATTACTTAAGGACCACATGCATTTAAAATCCTGTTGTAGTGCAGCAGAGACATTGAAATAAGGCCTCTTAAAACCCTTTATCTGTAAATAAAAAAAAAAAAGAGCATTTGCAAGTATACTAAAAAGAAAACATTTCCAATGTGAATAGTACCGCTATAAAAATAGCCTCCTGTTTATGTTTTGACTTTGCAAAACTGACTCAGGCAGCCTATATATATGGCTTCATTGGCTGTAAGCCCAATACAGGATCTCTTAGTTTCATGTCAGTATAAACTGTATTATTTGTCTGCCTAGCTTTCTCCATTTTTTTATAGTCCAGGTTGAAATCCCTGTGCTTTAGCATATCTTTTACTTTCCTCCTATTCCACAAAATGCAAATAATATACCAGACTGCATAGTGAATCTTGAAATACATGAACGATTTGTAGATGGGGTTATGGTGGGTTACATTAGAAAAGAACAATAATAGCTCATAAAGAATAGGAGATATTTAGTGCTTGCCAAGCTGCACATATACATTTATTTAATATTTTTCATAGTCAGTAAGTCAAATGAAAAAAAAGCAAAGCTAAGATTAATCTGATCCAGCACAAATTTTGTCCTTGCCTCATGTTTTTAAGTACCAATTTTGAAATCCTTGACATTGCCATTTCTCAGGAAGGGGTAGGTGTAAAATATGTCTACCTCAAACCAAATTCTGCAGTTACAGTCAGTGCTTGAGAGTTCACCTAGGAAACTTTCAATAATGGACTCACTTGGCTTGGTGATGCAGTCTGGTATGATCACATTTTCCAGTTCCCTCTAATTTGAAAATGCAAGACTTGAAGAAAAAATTAATCATAGCTTACTTGTATTTCACAGAGAAAAATCTTACCCTCTGTCTACAGTTCTGTTTTAGTCATGATCTAAGATACCATGTTCTTTATCCATTCTGTGGTGACTCCTGCAGAATTACTTTAGATTGCATGACCTTTAAAATAAATGATTTTGAACTTACTGAATCACTGAAGTGATTTTGGACATGACAACGTATTATTGCTGTGTTTATGTCTATCTGTGAGTCAGTGCATTTAGGATTACATTGCACTGGAATCCTCTGCCAGGATCTTCCTGTCCATTTAAGAAGTTCTCACAGGGTTTTCTTTGGATTCTTGCTCTACAAAAGGCTGCTAGCACTTAAGTGAGGAAAAGGTGGAAGAATTTCACCTTTTAAAGTGGTCTGTCTGTTCAAAACTGTTGGGTGTCCAAGCTGAGTTGACTGAAATGTTTCAAGTATTTCCACTTTCTTCTTTGCTGTGTATTGCCTGGAAGAGCATCAGTGTAGCTGAGCAGAGCCAGCAGTTAAAATCTGCACATCTTCACTAGGGCTGTTCAGCTTGGAGAGGGGCAAAAATAAACAAAAGCAAAACAAAATTTAGGCAGGATATGAGAGGTCTGTGAAACTGTGAGTGGGAGAGAGGGCAGGTAGAGATGGATTGCTCCCTGTCTTTTAAAGTATGAGAACTTAGGGAACATAACCTAAAAAGTGTAGGAGCCCTGTTCAAAAAAACCAAAAGATTGTTTTTTGTGGGTGGGTGGATAGTAGACACATGGATGCTGTCACTGCTTAACGTTTATTATCAGTTCAAGGGATGACTAGGTAAGAACAAGGTTGAGAAATGGATCGAAAGTTTCAGAATATATAGAAACTGCATCCAGTTCAGGAAAACCCCTGAAACTGAAAATGCAGGGAGGCTGGTAGAGTAAGCACAGAAAATATTGCATGTGTTTGCTCTTCCTTTTGTATATGCTTATGGCTGCTGCTAAAGATGAGCTAGTAGACCCTTGTCTGACCCTATTTGACTGTTCTTGAAGGTGACCTGTTGACTAATGCTGAATCTAACCCCTATTTCTGGGGGCTGACCTGCTGGAAAGCAGATCCCCAGAGGTGGAGCTGGGGGTCCTGGTGGACAACAAGTTGACCATGAGCCAGCAATGTGCACTTGTGGCCAGGAAGGCCAATGATATCCTGGGCTGCATTCGGAAGAGCAGAGCCTTGCCAGCAGGTCGAGGGAGGTGATTCTCCCCCTCTACTCAGCCCTGGTGAGGCTGCATCTGGAGTGCTGTGGCCAGTTCTAGGCTCCCCAATACAAGAGAGACATGGAGCTACTGGAAAGAGTCCAGTGAAGGGCTACTAAGATGATTAAGGGACTGGAGCATCTGTCATATGAGGAAAGGCCAAGAGAGCTGGGACTGTTCAGCCTGGAGAAGACTGAGGGGGGAATCTTATCAGTGTGTATAAGTATCTGAACGAAGCATGTATAGAGGACGGGACCAGACTCTTCTCAGTGGTGTGCAGTGATAGGACGAGAGGCAACAGGCACAAACTGAAAAACAAGAAGTTCCACCTGAGCATGAGGAAAAGCTTCTTTACTGCGAGGGTAACAGAGCACTGGAACAGTTGTCCAGAGAGGTTGTGGAGTCTTCTTCCTTGGAGATGTTCAAAAGCTGTCTAGACACAATCCTGGGCAATGTGCTGTAGGTGACCCTGCTTGATCAGGGGGATTGGACTAGATGATCTTTAACCTCAACCAACCAACCTCAACCATTCTGTCATTCTGTGATTTCAGTGGAAAAAATATTAGTGTCTCCTGAGACCAGTCTCCATAGTTTGCCTACTACAGCTATAGTAAATAGGTTTAAATTTCATTGGAGTTTAGAAGACGTGTTTTTCTGTTAGCCTGCAAGTTATCTCTGTGCTCAGCTGTTTTTGCTAGTTCTGGTTGATTGCTCGGAGGTCCCTCTGAGGTACCCTGGTGCATGGCTGCAGAGCGTCACATATGTAACTAGTAAGATGCCCTTTCTCTACAAAGAAAGAGGGAAATGGAACATCTTCTAGTATGTTAATTTTGCCAGTGTCAAACAAAACAAAATGGTAAGCAGCGATTGACTTAAATACATTGATGATGAAGCCTCACGTGTCCGAGGGCTGCTATGTCTGTGTTAGTGAAAGAGGTAAGGATTAGTGGGAATGTTTTTCACAGCAGCCACCTCTACTAAATGTTACAGTGCTGGTGAAAATAAACGCAGCAGACTTTCCCTGAGAAAGTGAAGCAACAACAGGCACTGTGTCTGGAATACCCATTAGGGGCGATTAATTTTACTTTCCGTAAGAATTGATCTCATGAGCTGTGTTTAGAGAGCAGCTGTTACTTGAATTTGGACCAAATTGGGGAACTGAAATGTTCTCTGGGATCTAGGCTGGTCTGACTAAAATACTTGCTGTTGGATACGGGTCCTGTGTTTTTGATAGCTTTGAGTTATGTCTCTCAATTATGCAGCACATTGGATAGGGCCTGGAATATGAAAAGGAAATTGGTTGTGAAGTCATTTGCTTGTATGTAGTAAATGGGCAAAATGAGCACTGGTATAATTTATAGACACCAGCTTCCGAATAAAACAAAAGGCCTCACTTTTTTGTCTTTGCCAAAGGGCTTAAAACTACTAAACGCAGCCTGTTTGGGGACCTGTTTCCACTGGGTTTTCCATCCTGTTTTTTTTATCAAGAATATTAAACTTATTGTCACTTCACCTGCTGTTGCTTTTAAGAGTTGTTGAAGTTGGGTGAAGTTCTTTAGTATCATTCAGCCATGTCATAAGAGGTCACAGGATTAGCTCAGACCAAAGAGTAATATGCTATTTTGGTTTTAAAGATTCCTTCCTGTCTAGCAGTCATACTAGCTTTGTTTTTATCTCTTGGACTGATTATTTATATGATGTATATATTTCTGTGCTTCCTCTTCCTGAGGGTAATTTTAAATACAGGATCCTCATCCTTTGCAGTTCCTTGTTTGATGATGTCTCAGGATTCACCTCCTCTCTTTGAATAGGACACATGCAAGTCATAAGGCTCCTTGGTCCAGTGCTGTTCAGCATGTTTTTGTTATAAACTGTGGCCTACAAATATATTAATGTGTTCCCTTTTTTTCCTCCCTCAGATAAACTATTAGTTTTTACTGTGGCAACTAAAGAAACAGATGGTTTTCACCGTTTCATGCAAACTGCAAAGCACTTCAACTATACAGTAGAGGTATTGTATATTTTCATACCATAGTCATACTACACAGCCTTGAAAACAGAAATAGTGCAATAGTAACTGTAGTTGCATTAGCTTGCTTACCTATTGCAGTAAGGTAAAAATTACAGAGTCCAGAGGTGGCTGGGACACCTTGCACATGTCCTTGCTGGTGACCCTGCTGGTGGCCCTGTCGTACGCCTGCCAGCCCCGCTCTGAATGTGCAGGGGAGGGGGCTTCCTCCACTGCCCTTAAATTATTCTGTGGGTTAAAATTACTGTGATCAAGAAGAGTTTGGTTTTTTCCTTAATCTCAACAATTTCTGGATTTATTGTTTTATTATTATCAGTTTTGCTAGTTTTCCCTTTTATTCCAAGCAGTCCTACATCCCTTTGTGTCCTCAGTCATTTATAGGTTCTGACATAAGTTATCATATAGCCTTGCTTTTCAGTGCTGCTTATTTGTTTGAGTAGTTGCACGAATACCTCTGTCAGTTGTACTGACAGTACTAAGAGTTGACTGTCAGTCGTGCTGACAGTCCTCGGGCAGCCGAAAAGGCTTCGTACGTCCCCTTACTCCTTAAACAAGGCTGGATCCCTTCTGCGGCAGAGGGAGGATCACAGAACTAAAAAGTTTCATTGTGTTTTCCAAGAACCTGTAATTCTCTGAGAGGACAAAACATTTCTGTCACTCTTGCCAGTCTTTTCTGCCTTGCTTCGTGTCTACATATGTCACGTCCTGAGGTTGTCCTCTGCGTGACCTTGGGAAAAAGGGAAGGCCCTAACTTTCTTCTAAACTTTCCCCACAAATTGATCCTGCAAGAAAAAATCCAGGGATTCACAGGTTGCATTACAATTTTTTTTTGCCTATTTAGCAGAGTGTTAAAACTATAAATAAGAAAGACACAAATTAATTACACTTGTCCCCCAATGATTTCATTTTAGAAACAATTTGGGTTTCTGTAGTTTGATTTCTGCCACTGAACTTGGAAGACTGAGGAGTGAACCTTTCCTAGTATATTAATGCTGTATTAAAACACCCTAGATGCCTCTAGATACAGCTATTAGCTTTGCAGATTTGTCCAAAAAACCATGTAATTATAGTTCTTCCAGATTTTAGAAGCTACCAAAAAAAAAAAAAAATTATACTATTTAAATGCTCAAACACCACAAAAAGTTTAAGGACTTTTTTCCTTTTTGAGAAGTAATTCACTTGGCTAGGGAAGAATTTTGTTCAGTTGGTTTTTAGCAGTCAGCTGTAAATTGGGGAACCTACTTTCTACTAGTATAAAAGTGTTCTGGAGAGATTTAAGAAAGGACTAGACCTTGCAGTTTTTATTAATATCCTATTACCCCAAGCTCTCTTATGCGTCCTGTTCCTAAAATTGTTGTATCGACTGTTAAAGGTCTCATTCCGAATGTTTCTGTTATACAAATTTGGAAACAATTATTCACATTTTTTCTTTTTCTAAAGGAGACATGTTTGAGTAAGTGGTGGTTGAAGGCAATTGCTCGATTCTTATTTGGTTAAGAAATGTCTCTCTCATGTTTTTGAAATGATGTCATTGTGCTGAATACTGCTTCAGACATGGAAAACTTAAGATGTTAGAAATGCTGGCTTGCTGTGCTTTAATGTGTTGCTTCTGCTTTAACATCTGTTTTCAATAAGGGTCTGCTTTGAAAAGCCTCATGTTTTTGGGTACAAGCAAAAAGTGCTTTTTCCTTGTTGCAGGTACTTGGAAAAGGTGAAGAGTGGAAAGGTGGAGAGTTAGCTAACTCTATTGGCGGAGGGCAGAAAGTTCGGCTTCTGAAAGAAGGAATAGAAAGCTATGCTGATCAAGAGGACTTAGTTATAATGTTTGTTGAATGGTGAGCAAATCTGGCCTGTTGCCTTTACATTTTACTGTAGGTGGGCTCTCAAGAGTAGCTGCTGTGACATGCTGAAAGTTGCATGCTGATTTTCCTCTTTGTTTCTTTGAGAGAATTTGCTTCCATTTTTCTCCATTCATAAAAAATATTAGATTGCACTTGGAACAGTTGTTAGGTTTTTAATGAATTTACAAATGTAAGAATTGTTCATAGTGCAGCTCCCTCGAGGAGGAAAAACAAAGTTATTAGGAGCTGACAGGCTTTTGGGCAAGCGTTTACCCTTTCTCCGATCCATTGCCGTAAGAGCAGGATGCAGCTGCAAGGTGGGAGTGTTTGTTCCTGCAACGACAGCATGATTAGAGTAGCTAAGAAACCAGCTTGTGGTTGTCAGCAAGATCTTCCGCCTTATCAATAATCAGAGCGTGGTCACAGCTCTAGGAGGATACCCGCAAGGAAGCGAGGGGAACCAGCCTTGAATCGGACACGTAAAGGGTTACAGCCCGAGGCATCCTTGGGGCGCCAGCTTGGTGCAAGCTCGGAGAGTTGCCTGCACTGCTTGCACTGATGTTCACAGCAAGTCGTTCTGGAGCGTGTACTCCCAAAGTCTGGTCCAGGGTCACTTTTAAAATTTTATCTGTTGTATCCTACCTCAAGTAGGAGGTAGAGCTAGAAAGCCAGTGTCTAAATCATCTTAACTTGTTTAAGAAAGGCTTTATAAGGAAAATGACTTAACTACTCAATATTTTCTGTGCTGTACTTAATTAACATAAAAGTAACATATGGTTTGGAGCTACGTGTTCAATTTTTGAATTCTTATTTTTGTATGTAATTGACTTGATCAGCAGTTTTTCATTCGGTAAGTGGAAAAAGTATCTTTATAAAAGTAAACTATATTCAGTGTTTGTTCATACAGTTGTTCTATTGGTCAAGCCATAATTGAAACTTTTTTAAGGGTCATTTTAAGGATTATGCTGTTTTTAATTAAGGGCTCAGCTGAAGCAAATATCTCCCAAATGTTTGTTGCTTGCATTGAGGTGTTTGTGTTTGCAAATTTATTTTCCTGACTTCTCACTGTTTTCTCCCTGTATGGACAAATATGCAAATTGGTTATCAGTTTGGGGATAGCTCAAATTCTTCTCCAAAACAGGTTGTTCTCTCCAGGGACAGACTGTCTGATGGGGATGGATGAGAGAGTGCAGAGGACAGTGTATGTTGTAAGAAAGATGCCACATTCCATCAGGCCGAAGTGCCGCTCATTGTAAAAATCGCAGAATTTAAAGTCTCTCAAGTTCTTGAGGAACATAATCCCCTGAAAATTTTGATTTAAAGCTAATAGAACTGATTCCCCAAGGAAAAAAAAATCATTTCCTTTTGTTAGTCTGATTCTAGCAATATGCTTTGTTTGTAATGAGCATTTTCATTTCCAAGAATCCTGGTCTGTAAATGTGATGCTCATCAATGTAGCAATAAGTTTGGAAAGATAAATATAACAAACTTCCTTCCTTTTTCAAGTGTTTTTCATTATATTCATTTGGAATATTAATCTGGATAAAAGGAAATGTCTTATTTACTTGCTGTAACTAGTCAAATCATTTCTAATGAACTGTTAACTTAAACTTTGCTTCTTGCTAGTTTTTGAGCAGTGTTTCACAGTTATGAGAATAGTTGGAGATAATTCACTTACTCCTTTCGTGAACAGTTTGCTATCTATGTGCAGAGAGCGATGCTACTTGCCTATCAATAGAATACTATTTAAATTAGGTGTGCTTTTGAGGTGTGCTAACTACTGGTTTACTTCGGACCATTTCAGATTAGCCTGGCTGATGGTCAGTATAGGCAGGACTAAAATGGTTGATGCTGTAACTGTACATCCAAAACTCCCACAGCAACCCATATGTATCCTGGCAGACTTGACATCTCTCAAAAATGTTTTTTAAAACATTTGCCAAAAACTGCAGCATAGTTACCTTTTCTATATACACCTCAAGCATTTTAAGATGATCCTGGTGTGGATACAACATGAAAAATGCTAGTTCAAAATGGTCATGTGGCCTAACAGTCCGCATAAATAATATGAAATCTGGGACCTGGCTACTGGTAAACCCTTTCTTGTTTGTAGTTTGAGCTTTTACTGCTATTTTAGCTGTATATGCTAAGTGTTGTTGCTCTCAAAGTTGTGCATGCAGATTTTGCCCCTTCAGTTCTAGATGATCTAAACCACTGTTGTGATCTGCCAGCCCTGGTGGGGGAACAGAGGACAGGGCCACTTCCCTGCCTCAGTGAAGGGACCGGGATGGGCCCATTCCAGCCCAGAACGTCTGCAATCTCAGAGCTGCAGGAAGTGGAACTGGAATTGTGGAAACTTTCTTTTTTTTGCCTTCTGCTTAATCAGAAGGATTTATGCAAAATAAATAAAAGAGCATTTGAGCTTTTCCAGCTTGCAAAGACATCCTGCCTCTTGCTGGATATATCCTTATGAAATTCTCCCTTCATGAAATTCTGAAGCCCTGTTCAAAATTAGGATGCAACAAATCATGTGCATAACCCATACCAACAGTTGTGCTGGAACCAATTCTGAGATGTTCTCAGAGGTATAGACCTAAGGTGGATCTTCCCTTACTGCAGAAATTCCCTGCTATACGTAGTATTGCACGTAATCTGAAGTAGCGGGTAAGCAAGGCAAATGATGAACCTCCAGGGTTTAGCTTGGCCCTAGAAGTTGCCTGGAGAGGAAAACAGGAGCCTTATAAAGCAGCTAAGGAGGTGACTGGCAATGAGGAGCAGGAGGCTAGTGGAGTTCCTGCCCGTGGGAGGTGGTGTGGTAGGCTTGTCTGAGTCAGCACCAAGCCTGCAGGTCACCTCTTTACAGGATAGAGCCATGAAGATTAGTAGAGAATGTAGGTCCATGATGGATTCATACTCCTGCATAGTATCCACTAGTGTGTGGAGTTTAGTGTGTGCAGTTTAGCTGCTCTGAAGTGAACTCTCTACAGTGCTTTGTATTATAAACTGTCCTGTATTAAGTAGCATATCTCCTTCTCAAGCAGAGACTGTGGCTAGCACAGCACGTTTCTCAGCTTTGGCTTTCTTTTACAGAATGACAGTCTTTGGGAAGCGATGTTCCAGGAGTTTTTGGTTCCTTCCTGCAGCTGTAAGTCTTTGCAACAGCAGCAGCACAAACATGATGAAAGAGAAGCACAGCCTGCCATAAGCTATTAGGTTAAAGCCGCAGACAAATCCCCATTTTTGTCAGCAGTCTTCAACTTGTCTCCTGGTTCTTGCTTGTTCTTAAGGCTCATTCTGGCTTTCAGTCTACCCCAATTTGAATGGAGAAGTGAGGGAATTATATTTTTGTATATCTGGGCAGAAACAGGCAGTTTTTGCAAAACTGGAGAAGCTCCAAAATGTACAGTATTATTTTTTTTCATAAGCTCTGCTGCCAAAGTTACAGAAAAAACAAAACAGTGAGAGTTTTCAGAAACCCACTTACTTTATATAGACTGCATAACAAACTTCCTCTCCAGAGTTCATACTGTGCTCTGTGGTGGAAATCTTCTTCCCTTTCGCATTCAGAAGCCAGCTGTTCTTCAGTTCTCCTGGGCCAATTGCATGAAGTGCCCTTTGGAGAAAGGGCGTTTTAAATAATTTCCGAACTGAAATGAGGAAGTACTGGAAGTCAGTAAGGGTTGGTCTCCTGACATTATTGCTGAGTAATACATTGCCCTAGAAGAAGTTGTGTTCACTGCAGAGGTACTGCAGTTGAAGGTACTACAGTCACTACAGTTCATAAGAACAAAATCTTGATCAAAAGAAGGAAAGTTTAGCCTGCTAAACTATTGCTTAGACCTTTTGATTTGGTAGGTGTAACATTCCTCTGCCCTGCGGGGCAGCCCTATTTCAGGAGTGTAGAATAAGATTATACACATATTCAGATGAGGAAACTGAGGCTGAGATGCTACCATTAAATCCTGATATTTTGGCTCTCAAGCCAGAGCATGAAACCATGACACAGAAATACTGGAATCATGTCACAGCAGATTAAGCTATGTAAAATGAACCTTGAAGTGGTTTGTGCGTTAATGCTTTTGTATGTAGATCTCAAGTACAAAAAATGGGACCTTTTATAAGAACAGTTTAATCATTTATACTTGTTTTGAGGTTTTTTTTAGAAGCATTGATTTAGATACAGTTCGATAACATGAAACCACTAGGTTTGTGATGCTACATTCTTACGTGACCGTTGCCAAACCCATCTGTGTTTCTTTCTGTTTTGGGAGAGTATTGATCCTCAGCTCTGCATTAAAGAGAACTTATGGCTAACTGCCATTTTTAGAGATGAGCCCTCCGCCTTGGGTCTTAGTCCTCGGTGGGAGTTTGGAGTCCAATTTGATGAATGCGTAAAGGCAGAGGAAGATTTTATGAAGCGCCTTCTGAGTTCTCCAGCAGATTAAAAAGGTTGAAGCAGAAGTCCATGTATTGTGGGAATGCAGCACAGTTTAAATTTATGGCTAAGTACACTTTATTGAGAAATATCTAAGTACATACTCGATATGAGTTTTCAAAAGAAAGTCTGTACCCTTGTGGTTTGGAACAAGGTCATCTGGTATTTCCCAGTGAGAGGAACCAAAATCATTTTTCAGCCCCACTCTGTTTCAGCTGCTAGGCTTTTTTGTTTGTTTTTAAATACATAAACACTTTTTTAAAGGGGAAAATATATTTTTACTCAAAATACATGAAACCTAAAAGTCAATTTCAGGTGGACAAAAAAAATCTGAAGGAAAAAATGCCTAAAATGTGGAAGCTTCAGACAAATGAATGTAAATAGAGGAGAAATTGTGTTGCATATCTGCCTTTCATGTTGAAAATCTGAACAATGCAACCATTTCCTGTTTTGAACACAGAAGTGTTAAAATCAAACTAATCTACTGGGCATCTTTTCTTTATTTTCAGCTATGATGTTATCTTTGCGGGAGGCCCTGAAGAATTGCTAAAGAAATTTCAGGAAGCTAATCATAAAGTAGTGTTTGCAGCAGATGGACTGATTTGGCCAGATAAAAGGCTAGCTGACAAGTATCCTTTTGTCCGGAGTGGAAAACGATTCCTGAACTCAGGAGGCAAGTGTGACTCTTGGACACATGAAACTCTTGAACTTGAACATGGCTAACTTCTGTTATCTGTTTTATATATTTGTATGTATAATTGTTCTTGAACTCCACAAGTGCAAAATTGAGGTTTGGATTGGTGGTTTTTCTTTTTTTCTTTTTTACCTCTTCAATAGCTGCTCTTCCGTGCTTCAGAATACATTTCCTTCAAGAGTGTTTATTGGCAATAACATTGTGAAAAGCATGTAAATCACATACAGCT
Organism: Apteryx mantelli; assembly: GCF_036417845.1. Lineage (NCBI taxonomy): Eukaryota > Metazoa > Chordata > Aves > Apterygiformes > Apterygidae > Apteryx > Apteryx mantelli. The sequence continues at coordinate 17,521,974 of NC_089986.1, forward strand.
GAGGGCATAACTCAGCCTTGTAATGAAGTGTTGTGCAGGAGTCACCCAATCGCCACCAGCTGAATCTGGTGTAGAAACAATCTGGACATACAAGCCCAGTCAGAGAATTAAGTGCTATTTATAGGCACAATTTATTAGCAGGGGCACAGAATTTCCTAATGTGGCCACATTGTTCTTGGGGATCTCTGCACACAGTATAGATGTGCTAGGAACTCTGTCCAACTCATCAGCATAGCTTGAGGAATCACTTCCAAGAGAAGTGTGAATTACTCCCATTAATCTCAATGAAGTGTTAGTTCTGGAGTCCTTGGTCCTTTAAATGCCAGCTTTGTTAATAATTTTGCAGCTGATTAATACATGCATCCATCTACATTGTTTAACTGTTTCAGAGTGCATTGCATAGCTTTTCCCAGGAGTTCTGGTACATGGTCCTTGGCAGTGTGCAGATCTGGGAATGTCCCCGTTTCTTTCCCTCTCTTCTTTCCTCACCTATCCGCCTTGTCTTTTCTGTTTTGGCTCAAACGTGATATATATCAGGTTTGAGCTGAATTCCCTTTATGGTTCTGGCAATATTAGATTTCTCGCTTCTCTGCCAGCAGGAAACGATTGATGAAAATGAAGCTTTTTTCCATAGATGGACTTCTTTCTCAGGAACAATAATAGCCCAATCTCATGGTTTGGAGTTCGCAAGACCATCCCAAACAGATTGTGTATTCCTATTTTTCTCTTAAAATAACATTAGTATTTAAGTAACTCTTAATTTTGAGCTCTTTGAAACATAACTAATACATATCACTGCAAGAAAACGTGATTTTTGGAGCCAAGTTGCATGAATTTTACTTTTCCTTTGCTGGCACCGAACAGTTGGAATGAAGTCCTGACTGGTGGAACAGCATTGGCAGAATACTTCTTTTTATGGAAATAACTTGTGTGTGTGATATTGCAGGATTTATTGGTTATGCTCCGTATATAAATCGTATTGTACAGCAATGGAACCTGCAAGATAATGATGATGACCAGCTGTTTTACACCAAAATCTATGTTGACCCATTGGCAAGGGTAGGTAGTGACTGGCTTTCTCATTTCTTTCTGCTGAAGTAACATGTTGCTCCTCATGAAACATCAGAAGGTAAAAACAAAAGGAATGCTGTCTCTTGCTTACTGCCTGCCATGCTGACAGTTGTGTTTGTCCTCCGGAGGTTCCTACCATCAGAATGATGAACGGGTTTCAGAGGGCTCATGACTTGAAATATTATTTCAGGCTGTCTGCAGATCCAGGCAGGTTGTGCTTCACTGTTAGAAATAACAGCTCTGAGGTATATGATCAGACACGTTCATCTCCATGAGAGTCCCACGTACGCTGCGGTTTGACAGCCAGAGAATGTGGCACTTTTCCAGGGTGTCCCAGAACTTTTTGCCGATCCAGTGTTTTATATTTTGGCTTGCTGCCATTTCAGGTCCTGCCTGCAGCTGCCTCTGACTCTTCAGATTTTTATGCAGAAAGGTTCAATAAGACTGCATTGTAAATTTTTGGGGGAGACTTCTCTATACCCTAGCTTAAAAAAGTTCTGTGCAGAGTAGCAGGGTGAAGCACAGTGAATGACAGAGGCATGCCCCTGATGCTGAGAAAAGGGCTAAAGAATTAACAATGTATTGATGCAACAACAACTGGATTTAGAAGCTGATCCTGTAGATTTTTGAGGCTGATTGTGAACATTTGTGTGCTTAAGGGAGGTGTGAAGTCTTTGAAATACATACCCTGATTATTAAAGTGTGCCTGAAACATAGGGCATGTTCAGCTCCAGGTACAGAGACATTTGCATTGGCATTATGCAAGCTAAATCAGGTACTAGATATGCAGTTGAAAGGGCAGGATGCAGAGACGCTAGAGCTGACTCTGCACCAAAGTCAGAAGTAATAGATGAGCTGTCTAAGCAGAGAGTCTTTTGGACAAAAAATGTGTACCTCTGCGCAGTGCAGCACTGACAGTGCTGCAAAATGTCTTCATGGTGCTAACTTGGAATCCTATACTCTGTTTTAATACTCTGATTCTCAGTATGGTAATATCCAGAATTGTAGAATACGTAAGGAAATCTTGGAAGATCAAAATAAAGTATGTTATCTACATAAGGATTTTTTTAATGTATTTTAGAGGCTTTGATTGACATCTTAAAACTTTGGTAGAGCAAGGTACGTTAAATAAGAATGTAAGTAGGACTAGGCATAATTTAGTACAAGAAACATGTTTTAAAGCCACTGTTACTTTATATTTTGACATGATATGTAGATTTAGCTTTTATGTTTCTGAAACCTTAAAACGCAGTGCATTTTGGTTTAAAAACTGCCAGTATGCTTTGTTGCTTGGCCAAGATTTTTTAATTCTTTCTTTCTGTATTTATTTATTTTAAAATAAATCACAGATTTTCTTTGGCTTATACTGCCAAATTGCAGTTTCTTTGGAAAGTCATGACCTATATCCTTCAAGTTTAGATAAGGTTTTTCTAGTTATAAAACCAATCACTATACAGCTGCACCAGACAGAAATATAGAAACACTTGAACAGTATAAAATTAAGAATTATATCTAAAAGTATACAAAATAACATGGTTTTGCCTGATTACTTGCTGTCACTGCGGTGTAATTTGTTGCATTACAGTAAAAGCATTGGCTTTTACAATACCTCACCATCTTTGCTACTTTTATTTCAGGAACGCATTAACATTACTTTGGATCACAAATGTGCAATTTTCCAGACCCTAAATGGAGCTGTAGGTAAGTATATGATTTGCATGTTTTGTGTTTTATTACCTGTAATTGCCTTAACAAATATGCTTGTTTGTTTTAAAGAATTATTTGTATGGGCAAACCTGATTAGCAGATTAATCACAGGTTGTCTTGGTTTAACATTAATCAGTTTCTTTTCATTGATGAAACATTTGATTTAAAATAGAAGAAATAGTTTTAAGTAAATGAAGTTAGCGATAAATACAAAGTTAAGAACCATCTTTCCATCTGTCTTTCACAAGCATGATTATAGGAATAAGGATGGTTATGAAATTGTATTTTAGATGTTCCTAAGCAAGCAACTATATATAAGGAGATGGGAATGAGGAAAAATGTGGAATTGTCTTTAATTGTCATGAATTTAAATTGAAAAAGCCTCCACTTTTTGTATTTTTGCAAACTCCCTTTCTTACCTTTAACCTTCAATTATAGAGCAATGGCATATTTAGATCAGATCAGTTTGATTTCTCAATAAATATGCTTTGTACAGGATTAATTTTATATTTTCTAAACAGATGTTCTTCAAATATTAAAGGATGCTGATGGTAAACTCCAAAGTTTAATGTAACCTCTTTTGGTCTAAAGAGTTAGCTTAGAATTCAAGATTTATTAAAATAAATAAATAAATAAAAGGATAAGTAACATTAGTAATAGCAGCAATAGGGCACATTGTTTCAGCAAGAGTTTAGAAAAGTCTGAAATTTTAGCTTTCGCCCATAAACTGTATCTTTGCCTACTGTACAATTCTTCTTGATTTGCAGATGAAGTTCTTCTGAAATTTGAAGAAGGAAAAGTAAGAGCTAGGAATTCCATGTATGAGACATTACCAATCACCGTTCATGGAAATGGTCCAACTAAAGTGAGTGACACCTTTTTTTCTTCAAAGACTGCAATTTTAGTAACAGCAAAAACAATGGAGAAGCTTGAAACAATCTTAGCATACCACCACTGCTTATTTCTAATTGATGTTAATAAGAATTGCAGGGATAAACCATTCTCGTAGGTCTCTCCCTCATGTTATTCTGTTGCCATTGTAACTTGATATCAATGCAGAAACAGCTCATTCTGCTCCCAAATTCATTGCAGCAGTGGGTATTAGAAACAAATAAGCTTATGTTCATTTGTTCGCTGTCCCAAAACCATTCTTGAAACCGTGAACTAGTGAAGAATGTCTCTCTGGTTATTAAATGCTAATCAGAAGAGTAGATTTTTAGGGGGAGAGAGATTTAACCTACAGTCACAGGCTGGGGTACAAAACAGAAATGTATCCAATCCCACCATAGACCTCATAAAGTATATATATTGCTGGCTTGTATTGTTGAATCTGCAGTGTCTTTGATCATTGCCTGCCGAGTACCCATGGTTCACTAACTGTGGGACCACAGTGGAGCTCTGTCTGCCCTGTGAAATTGTTGGTTTGGCGGCTTTGCTCCATTTATAAGGATTCAGTGGTCTGAAGGACCTGGCACAGTCCCTATGGGAGGAGGAATGGCTGTATTTTGGCTATGTGGCAGTTGCGCTTTTTGTCATATGGCAAAGTGGTGTCACGGCGAACCATTTTTGATTGCCCCCGTTCGCTAACGGGCGCTGCTGCTCTGCGAGCTCTTCTGAGCGCATGTTCCTTGTGGTAGCTCGTGCTTTCCAGAAAAGTGCCTCCCAGCTTAATGGGGCTAAGTTTGCAACTTGTATCGATATCCCAGTGACTGCCGATTCTTAGCTTTTTGCACTCTTTCATCTTCTAAATTAGTGAATATACTACTGTTGTAATCTGTTTGACTTGTAATTACTCAGTAGTGGTGAAATATATGACCAATTTCTTCCATGTTGCTTCAATTTATTTGCCTCAGTTTGAATGTCAAATTAGCTATCATCACTGGCTTTGCTGACTTTTTGGCAATGAAAAGAAAGGTACTATATTTTGCAGTTGGGTAAGTGGTTTAGGTTGGAACTCCTTATACTAATCCACAAGCTATGCTACATTAAACGAAACTTGATTTCTGCATGTAGTTAATGTTGCAGTCTACCTTGACTCTTAATGTTGACCATAAAACAGAAAGATTTCTCTTTAAAAACAGAGGAGACTCTTACTATATATCATTTTGTGTGTTTGTGTTTAGATTCGTCTGTTTTAAACATGGGCTATAGTTAAGAGCACATTAATATGAAGATATTGAAAAAAGTTTTCACTAGTTAGTAAATAAACTAACACTAAAGTAATTTCCAGAATCAACTCCAAATTTAAGTTTTGTGTTTATAAGAACTTCCTGTTTTGTATAAAATCTCCTGAACTTGCAGATTAATAAGTTACATTAGTCAGAGCCATTTTTTTTGAAAAGGATACCAAGTTATATGACACTTCATAGGGTTTTTTCCCCCCTTTTCTTTTGGTTTTTACCCTAGTGAGATTTTTTTTTTTTTGAGAAAACATTTTTATGAAACGTTCTTCTAGATTTTATTGTACATCTATGGAAGTAAGTTCAAGAATTCTATTTATAACCTGTCTAGAATGGTTTTCAATATGCATGAAAAAAACCAAAAAATATATGTTAAAATGCAAATTGAGTACTGGACTGGCGTGTTTTATTCCTGTGTAAGATGCCACTCTATCCTTCCAGTTTTTGATGAAGGCAATAGAGAAGGAAAGAGCAGCAACCTTCTCTCAGGCAGACCTTCCACAGTGTAAGAGATCTCTTAACCATTGCAAAAGGCAGTAGAGAAGAGTGAAATTCTGCACAATCCAGGAGGACATGGCAGCCCAGGCAGCCCATCGACAAAAAAAGTACATATCTTGTTCAGTGCCAGTTCCAAGTCTGTTAAGAAGCTAGATGCTGTTTTAAAACATATCCCACTAATTGGCCTCTGAATCTTGGCCTAGCTTGCCAAAACAAAAGCTTAAGTCCAGTCTGCTTTGTCATCTGGATATATATCTTCCATGTTTTCTATGGGCCTTTCATATGGCCACCCTTTATCTTTTGTATAAAGTGTTGATGGTTCTCAGATTCAGGAAGAGAATTAAAACTATGATCTTTTTTTTTTTTTTGGCTTGAAATTAGGCACAATAGCTTGCGAGAGCTGGATGATCTATAGACTGTGGCCTTGGAAGTCAAACAGGCATTTAGTTGGTAGTTTTTATGCTTGCAACGATTGTTTGGCTGAACTGAAGCCAAACTGAATATCATCTATATTGTGTAAATAAAAAGAAGAAGAAAAAGCTTTTAATTCCTGCTTTTATGTTTGTTTTATTTTAGATGAAAAGATAGTACAGTCAATTAGGTATAAGGGATTCAAAGGTTAGGACTGACTTCCTTAAAAGTTACAAATCAGCATTTGCATTCACATTTTGTTAATCTTAATTGTTCACTTGTTTACCAGATTCACTTGAATTATTTGGGAAATTATATCCCCAATGCTTGGACACGGGAAACTGGATGCAGTATTTGTGATTTAAACTTGCTAGACCTATCAACAGTAACGGTAAGAATACCTCTCAGTATAACAGAACCCTTTTGAATGGATTTGATAGTTATATAGTTATTTCCGTGGCAAATGTCTGCAGAATGCATTGTTATGTTTCATGTAAACCTTGGAATATATATATGTATTTTTTGGTATGTGAAACTGTAAAGAGAATTTCAATTTACTGGAAGTATCAATAGTTTTAGAAATGTTTTCATACTGGCTGCATTTTAGTATAGGTTTCCCTGTTATTATTAAAAATACCCTAAAAAGCCCTCCTTTCTTATTTCTATTCACTGAGGCTCAGTGGATCATTTTTGAATTATGCAAGATTCCAATGAATAAGCTGAGTTTCTGGGAAGCATGGAAGCTCTTTAAATACTGTTGTCTTTTTATGTGAAGATTTATACAAGACTAGGATATGCAACAGTTTAATACTCTGTGTTACAGATGGAGATCAGCAGTTACCTGTAATATGATTACAGTTACTGGTTCCTGAACAGGCTAGAGGAATAGTCACAGCACTTAAAATTTTTACTGCTTTACCTCGTGAAGGGTGATATAGATACCTGTATTGTTGTATATGCAAACATATATCTGTATAGTAGGTCTGATGTAATTGAGATCTGATATCAGTTCACAACATTATGAATTTTCATAGGACAAACATACACAGGTAGGTGTGTGTGTATCCAGTTTTTAGGAATTTATTTTTGCTCTTTGGCTCCAAGTATGACATCTCCAATGTCCTTACGTATTTTTCAGTTTGTACTAACACATTTCAGACACAGTATATGCAAAGATCTACAGTGTAAAAATATAAGACTAGGTATCTAGACATTAAGACAGCAGCTGCATGTTTCGTTTCAGTTCTGTAGTGAAGATACGAGAGGAAGGCTTAGGGGGGTCATGAAAAATGGGGATAGCTTGAAACAACTGGTGGCTTATGATCCCTGTGACTAAAGGACAAAGTGAAAGACTTTCTGGACAGTAAGCATCTTAGGGACTGGGATATAAATTCAAAAAGCTATTGCTGGAATTGTAATCACTTTCAGCTTCTTCTTATATATATTTTTTTAATTATTGTTTTGCCTTGAAAGTACATTCAGATGATGTTCTAGTGAAATTATGAGTGTTTGCACTCCCAAATCTAACTTAAAGTTAACCTGAGGAAAGAAGTTATTTAAGTTTTTCCTAACCGTGTGGGCAATTAAAACATGGTTGGGGAGCAGTTAAAACTAGTAATGAGAAGTAACTAGCAGTGATTTACTGGATAGCTTCTTATAGTTTGAGCACATCTTTCTGGAAGTTGTCTTCCTTTACTATAATTCATTCTTTGGACTTCATACCTCACTTATTCTGCCAGAAGGAATAGCGAGACTTTTTCTTGGCCTCTGTGGAAGAGTTTACTTTTGGCTTTTCTGAGTATAAGTGATATTTCACTTTCTGAACACACTTTCTGTTCAGGCCTGGCCGTTTACTACTTAACAAGAAATCTTTCGTAAAAGGAGCAATACCAGCTGTGAATCTTTACCATGATCCTTTCTGTACTGTTTTATCTAACTTTCTGCATTGATATGCCCCTATCTTGTGAGGTGTTAGTAGTTTTTTTTTTCACAAGCAAGTAGAGGATCAAATTTATTGATTCCAACTACGTTTTAGGGTTTCGGTTGCTTTAGATGAACTCTAGCACGAGTCGACATGATGAGCTTAGGTGTTGCTGTTTTAATGTTTCGGGTTGGGCATACCTACAGACCTTTACTTCCGTGGTAGAAAGCCAGTAAGCTCTAGGTAGAACAAGCAGATGAAATAATAGTGCTTCCCGTCACAGGCACAGGCATAACCTTCCTTCTGTGATGGTTAGGTGTGGGTGCACGCAAGGCAGAGGGGGTGGGAGAACTGCCATGGTTTTATGCAAGCCGCTCTGTGATGGATGAGCCGAAAAGCCAAAGGCACGACCGAGGGCTTGCTGTGGAAACACTCGCGGTAACTGAGTTCTGCTGCTAATGTTAAACAGCCCAGGTCAGCCTCAAATTAGCTAATCGCTCAGGTGGAAGCAGGGTGCTGGTAAATAAATTGAAGAACAGAGCTTGACACAATGCATGTAGACTTCTGCCATTTTTTTTTCTTTCCCCTTAATTAAAACCTAAATTGGATTGGATGGCAAAATGTAGTCTCCCTACAGCTGCTTCTTAAATCCTTAAGTTTGTTTCTGGTCTGGACACTTCCCATCGCAGAATGGAAGGAGCAACCTCATTTCAGCCTCTTGCTTCTCTGGCAAATCTTGTGGAAAGGGCTCTCAGACTTTGTCTCGAAATAACTACACAGAGTAGTATCTTGTATTTTTCAGCAAATTGTCATATGCTTTCCTAATGCTTGTGAAAGAGTAAACTTGAAAAGGCAAACATACGGCCTTCGTGAAAATGAGAAAATGTCAGTTGAAACGTAACATCCCAGTGCAGACTGGGTGTTCTGGAAAGGTTTTTGCTCAGGCTTAATTGGGAAGAAGCAAAATTGCAGATCTGAGAGAGTCAAAATACTGAGTATTAAAATTGTATGTTCTGACCTAGATTCAGATTATGCAGTGACAGCTTTTTATAATATAGTAAACTGGGATCTGGATCCATGAACTCTGCTTTGAGAAGAAATGCTGGGAGAGCAGCTCTCAGGAATTTGTACTCTGATATTTTAAACACTATTTTGCTTTGGTTACACCCCCGAGATTTTAGTCTACAATGTTGGAAATCATAGCCAAGCAATTCATTTCAGTGTATGAAAGGAGTATTAGCAATTCCCAATTTTCCCTATAACCTTTGCAGTTCCAATCTGAATTTGCTTCTCTTTGCCACTTGTCCCCATATTTTCCAGGACATAGAATTTGAAATTATATTAACAGCAGTTCTGTTATTGGTAGCACATGGGTATCTTCAGCTTATTAAGCTTTATGGCACACACTGCTTTCCTGATAAATCTCCTTCATCGCTTGCAGTCAAGGGTATCAGTTACCATGACACTAGTCTCAGTGGAGTAGTTCCCTGAGAATATCAGCTACTTTTTAAAGACAAGTTGGTGTACATGTCTTCATCAACTCTTTTGAAATTATTAGCGTGCCTGCATGAATGCACGTTCAGTTTGGAGATTAAGTTGTGAATAGGAGGTAGTCTGGGTAAACATTGGTGCTTAATGTTTCCTATCTGGTACATTTGCCAGTACGTTTCTGAATTTCCTATGTAAGCATTGACTTTGTGAAATTTCAACATGTACTGATCTCTTATCCAGACACTTTTCAAGTGGCTTTGACTTGCTTAAGGAAAACTAACTTGCAATCTTTTGTACTCATCTGTGGTTTCTCTCTAAGACTATTAACTGTCTGTTTTAGAGATGGGAAAAACTAGTTTTGTTTAATCAGTACATTTCTTTGTGTGTGGGAATAGAGGCCTTTGAAGGCTAAATTTCTTCATCTCAAGTAAGGTAATAGTATATTTTAGGAATACATACAAAAGTGATGTCTAGGTTTGTTTAAGTAGTGCTCACATTACCCAGGGATTAATACCCATGGATATATTACCCAGGGATTTAAAAGATGTGAATTAAAAAGAGAACAAATACAATCTATAATATAAGCCATATATGACCTTTTCTCACCACCTTGTCATCCATTTTTAATTAAGTCAGTATAGTACTTTTTGTAAACTTGTAAATAGTATGCAACTTGGCTGCTACTGTTACCATTTGTTTTGAGCAAAAAATTACCATCCTAAACAGTGCTAATAACTAGTACTGGATGATTTTGAAAATTTGTTTAAAGGACTAAAATAAGGTGGATAAATCTCAGTATCCTTGGGTACAAGGGGAGATACTTGGTTCATCAAAAGTCTTGATAAAATCAATCAGTAGGGAAGTAGTGCAAAACTCAGTCGGCAGCAGAAAGAGGGCGAGTTAGTGCATACAAAAGTAAAAATAAAGGTATGGCCATCTTTGGCTTAAAGTACAATTGAGAAAAATATTTTGTGGTATTTATTATTTAATTACTTTTTTTAAAAATAAGTCTTTCCCTATTTTTTTCTTGTTAAATAAAATTTAATATGTACAGATGTTACTTTCAAAAATAATGAAGTTGCCACATAGATTTAGGCGCATTTCCCTGAATACTTTTTTTTTGCAATTGTTTTATTTTTTTGTATATGTAAGAACTTAAAAACCTTACTGTGTTATTTAAACCAGCAGTTTATGTTATTGAAATTTAAAGAGGGTTCTAGCAATATTAAATGTATTATCTTTGTGAAGTTGAATAGAAGATACAAATATGGGGGATAGCACTTTTGGGTTAGTCTGGTTTCTTTGTTTGAAAGCTGTGTGGCCTGATATAGTTGTATTAAAAAGCAACTAGTCTCATGATGTAGTAATCTTAGAAAGGAGGCAAGTCTTATTGGTTGTGTCAAAATATCATTTTTTTTAGGAATATCCAAGGGTAAAAATTGGTGTTTTCATTGAACAACCCACTCCTTTCCTACCTAAATTTTTAGACAGACTGTTGACTCTGGACTACCCAAAGGAGGCCTTCAGTATCTTCATTCATAATAATGTAAGTATTACATAACTATTGTGCAAAGCTTCATTTTTAGAAATTATGATATGAACGAATGTGTGTGGGGGGGAAAGTATATGGGTTCTATATATATGCACATTTAAACTGCTTAGGAAGAGTTTATTTTTCATAATGCAGTATGCAGAAGTGGAAAAAATAGCATAATTTTATTAACACAGAACAAAATTGAAAGAAATTAAAGCAATTCTTGCTAGAGTCTATTTATACAAACTGCTTAGATTCTTTCTAATAGTGAGAAAGGTTGTATTTTAAAGTGTATGCTTCTGGGAAAAGTACAAGTTGACATAAAACAGTAGTTGACATTGGATTTGCTTTTCATCTTGTTGAGACCCCAATGCATTTTCCTTTCTCCTGGTGCTCCTGCTGGGTGCCATGGGATAGAGTGATGCGTCTGTGTATGTTCTGAATGGCAGCACAGCTGCGCTGATATTTCTGAATATTTTTGAAGTGTTGTTTTTTCTAATTACCTACGGACCTGCTGTTGCTGAGACTTCACTGTCGACTTCAGTAGCACTATTAGCATAAGTGAGGTTACAGATTTGTGCAAGTCTTTGAAAGACTGAGCCGTAAGAGAAATGGCAGGAGAATATTATTATAATTCTGTCCTTTCCTATTAGGCATACAGTACTGTTTATACCATAGCACTACATGCCTGAGTAATGGAAGTAGAATTTATCTTTAAAGTTTTCAGTCTGTTTTTGTGAGGGGATGATAAAGGCATATATATGATATCCACATAGGAATTGTAGGCTTTTCCTGCTAGGTTTCATTGTTTCAGCCAGAAGTCTCATAGTATTTGAAATGAACGGCCTTTTTATTACAGGGAGGGAAAAAAAAAAAGTTTTCAATTACTCTAAAGTCAGCCATAATATGCAGAAGCTACAAATGAAGGCCCTGGTCTGGAACTATTGCGTTCTGGTGAGGCCTCTTAAATGAGTGGTAGGGTATTTAGAGATCAAAGGAAATAGTCACTATAACTAGATTTTAGAGGGAGTGAATATTGAGTGTTTTTATTTGATACTTGTATGAATATTCACAAAAAACTTGTTTTTTAGCAGCTTAGAACAAGGTAATAAATAGTATGTGCCATGTACCCTACCTATCTCTACCTCTTCTGATACAGTTGCCCCTTTCCATAATGGTCCCAGGAAGTTTCTTCGCTTCCTTTTACTAGAAAAGGCTCGAGCCTTTCCAAATCTCCTTACTGGGAGTAATGCCGAGCACGATTTCACCCCCAGCCACCTCTGCAGCGCTCAGCCCCTCCAGCCTGCCCCGCGGGGGAACACGGGGAGGATGGCCAGCCCGGGGTGGGTGCCGTGCGGGCACCTCCCGTGGCTGGGGACGCGCCGGCGCAAAGCCCTTCCGACCTGGTGTCAGCTCACGTCCGTGCTGGCAGGGCTCTAGGACAGGGTCTGAAGGTGGCGAAAGATGTATCCTGAAAAAGCATTGTCTGACTGTTTGGTGAATCTTTCATCTTTGGTCTGGAGGCGCTGCCTTGGTTTATACTGCTGAAGTGTTGCATTCTTTTGCTAAAACTTTGAGTGGAAGAGCTTGATTTTGGTGACAGATGTACTGAAATATCTGCAAATACTGTGTTTGCCGTCTATTTGTTTAGAATAGAATACAATTTGTACTTGGATGCTCTGTGATTTCACAGCAATTTGTACTTTTCATTTACTCTAAACAATGTTAATGTGATTACAGGAAGTTTACCATGAAAAGCACATCAAGAAATTCTGGGAAAAAGCCAAGAACATTATCAGAAATATAAAAATTGTTGGACCTGAAGAAAATCTGAGTCAAGCAGAAGCCAGGAACATGGGAATGTAATTTCTAATTTATGAATCCTTTATAACAATGCATATTCTAACTTTTTTTCATCCTTAATGTGTATTATTTTTCATCTTAAATACTAACAATTTTGCATCTTAAAGTAAAAAGTGGGGGCTTTGTGGTGGAACAATCACTAAACATAACATATGAACTGTTGAGTATTTTATGGTTTCTGTCCAATATAAAAAGCTGTTGGTCATTTGTAAAAACATTTCTCTCTGGTTTGGACTACTCCAGTGGTCTGTCATTTTGCCTTCTGACGAAGCACAGACAATAGTAGACTATGAAGAAACAAAAGAGATGTCAGAGTATTCTGATTTATATTTGTACTAAGTATAATGTATGTTAAAACATCTGTCATGAGCATAAGCTCCCTAAAGTATTTTTAAAAAAGAACACTATACAAACAAAACATGATACAACACACCAAACTTTAACACAGTTTGTGCAGCACTTACACATAGCAGAAGTTATAAAAATGGGTGGAGGTTGTTGTAAATAGAAATTCTGATTATGCTGTATTCTTGAAAAATATATTTGGTGTTATTTTTGTATCCTAAACTTTTTCAAGCTAAGTGTTCACAGAATGATTTCTTAGGATAAAAGAATATCTTGCATTCAATATGCATTTAACACCTGCACCTTTTTTGTCCTAATTCCCCCTCCCCTTCCCCTGTGGTTTTTCGTTTGTTTGTTTTAAATATAAAATAAAAGTACCATATGGTTAGAACTGGATCTTGGCATACAGGTAACAGAATTATGTTGCTTTATGTGGTTCAAAGAGACAGGAATCTCCTTTAGAAGTGCTCTACCAGAAGTTTCTGCTTTCCAGAAAAAGAAGTTGCAAAGACAACTGATTTCATCCTCATGGTCCATCTCACTCTTTTTCTTCTACCAGGGAAGAGTTACTTTCTCTGTATACACCTGGCACTCGCCAGGCCTGGCTGAACCTCTGTGTACATGTTCTTGCCTATCAAGGGGTCTCTTCAGTGGCAGCTCGCTGACCAGTATCACAGAGCAGCTCACAGCTCTCCTAGTAGGTCCATCAGCCAGATTATGGAGTTTTGAAAACCACGATCCCACTAAGATTTGCTGTGGCCCTTGGGCAGGCTTCATTCCCAGACAGTTCTTTTGTTAGTCTTTTCTCCCCAGTCTTCCACCAGTGACAGAACAGAGAAGTTAATGTAAGAAGGCCCTTTTCTTTCTTAATCTGAGGTTAAGAATGTAACGTAGACTGCTAAGGGCATCAACTGAAAGAATGAAGGATTAGTCCTGAGTCTTTGTGATATTCTTGCAAATTTGTTTGAATGGGGTTTTGTTGTGCTGAAGCCACTGGAACCTTGTGTTTGGATGAGGTCCAAGCCTCTCCCAAAGCTTTTCTAGGAAACGTTACAGATGTCTGTGTAGGAGTGTAAGCATCCATTCACATGTTTATGAAGCATTCTGTCTTTGTCATAGTCTCTAAAGCAATTACATACCATGTCTGCAAACTTTTTGAAGTAGTGTATGCTATATGTAGCTGAGGTGGAATTTCTGGAGTTGTCTTTTTCTCCCTTTGTACTTTGCTATATAGACACCATAAGGCAGAACTTGCAGTGTAACCTATTTCTATTTTTCTATTATTATTCTATTTATATATTTCTATTTCTTCATTCATTTATTCTTCTATTTTTCTATTTCTTCATTTCAGTGTAATGAATTTCTATTAAATCTCACCCAAAGATCTTTAAAGTTGTCTTCCTCTTCTAATGGAACCTACTTGTTTTATAACATGGTGAAGGCTTTTGATGTGATGTGTTGTCTTTGCAGATCTGTGGCTAATAATAGTAATTTAGATGTATATTTGCATAGAATTCTTTCAAATTCTGCTGTGTAAGACAGATAAATCATACTTGTGATGTGTTCCAATGGATGACCGTGTTCATGTTTGTATGGATATAATTTGACTCATGTTACTTTTGCTTTGAAGAGCCTCTTAATTAGAGGTTTTGTCCTAAAGAGAAGTGTAGTGTATTGAGAAATGTGAAGCATAATGCATATGGAATGAGACAATGCCAAAATATTGAATCATACATAAATCATGGGTATTATTAGTTGACTCTTTTATGTGGACAATTTTGATGGCTTCTTTCAGTTCCACATAAGCTCAAGGATAAATGAGTTCCGGTTCATCTGCCTACTCTCTTGAATGCTATTGGTTTGTTCTGCTGCCCTTCTGGTTATAATCAGCTTCTCTGGAACAACTGGATCTTTCTTTTCTTCAGAAAATTTAATTTAGAAGCATGGCGTGTTCATGGAAAAGCCAGTTCCTATGAAAATTGTTTGCTTTCAACCCTTCAGCTGGCTTCCAGAATAACTTCACTTCTTTCCCGCTAATAACTTGAAAAGAGTTATTTACTTTGAAGGTCCAGTTTCAGTTCTTAGTATCATGCTTTTGTACATATAATGCAATTGGTCTGTTTCCTCCTTACTTTATTTTCCCTTTTTTGGCTTAGTGAAAAGTGGTGATATATCAAGATGAGGTTCTCAGTAAATAAGACTCTCTTTTATGTAAATATAAATGTGGGGGAAAATAATTTCTTTTTAATTTGACCCATAGCCATGTAGCAAGCTTCTACTTGTCTCATTCACATGATAAAGAATAATTGAGGCATTTACTTTCTTGCTTCCTATTGATATGAAAAGCCCCCTCCCGAGCTTTTGAGATAGTTTGATAGCTGTTGAAAAAGACTAAATCGTGTAATCAGCAAAGACTTGATACAAATCAGCAATATTGGCAAATAGGAGAGCAGACTTTTCCTCATTATGGGCTGAAAGGGGAAGAACTAGAGTAAAGAGAAGGAAAATGAAGTAGGACAAAAAGAAGGAAAGTTTAGTTGTACATTATCTGAGTAGTCTGTCTCTGCATGTACATCCCTTGGAGATGCTATTAGTGTTTCATGTCTTTTAAAGCCTTTGTCTGCAAGAAATAAATTTAAGTTCCTAACAGTCAGTTCTTTTTTTTCCAATTCCAATGCTTTAAGAAAAAAAATCTCCTCTGAGTTCATCCTTGTGTTTTTTGTCTTTGTTGAAGACCAGCTTCAACCAGCTGTTACAGAATATGTTATGACATAAAATGCAAGATAACTGTATGAAATATATTAAGCCATAGCAGAAAGTGGGAAATATAAGAACTGATTTTATTCACTTCTTTATAGAATTAAAAATTCAGAAAGCTTACTTTTTCAATAATCTTCCCCCCCCCAAAAAAACACTTACAGACTTTGGGGTTCTTTTTCTTTTCTTTTTCTTTTCTCCTCCTCTTCTCTTTCTCCTCCTCTTCTCTTTCTCCTCCTCTTCTCTTTCTCCTCCTCTTCTCTTTCTCCTCCTCTTCTCTTTCTCCTCCTCTTCTCTTTCTCCTCCTCTTCTCTTTCTCCTCCTCTTCTCTTTCTCCTCCTCTTCTCTTTCTCCTCCTCTTCTCTTTCTCCTCCTCTTCTCTTTCTCCTCCTCTTCTCTTTCTCCTCCTCTTCTCTTTCTCCTCCTCTTCTCTTTCTCCTCCTCTTCTCTTTCTCCTCCTCTTCTCTTTCTCCTCCTCTTCTCTTTCTCCTCCTCTTCTCTTTCTCCTCCTCTTCTCTTTCTCCTCCTCTTCTCTTTCTCCTCCTCTTCTCTTTCTCCTCCTCTTCTCTTTCTCCTCCTCTTCTCTTTCTCCTCCTCTTCTCTTTCTCCTCCTCTTCTCTTTCTCCTCCTCTTCTCTTTCTCCTCCTCTTCTCTTTCTCCTCCTCTTCTCTTTCTCCTCCTCTTCTCTTTCTCCTCCTCTTCTCTTTCTCCTCCTCTTCTCTTTCTCCTCCTCTTCTCTTTCTCCTCCTCTTCTCTTTCTCCTCCTCTTCTCTTTCTCCTCCTCTTCTCTTTCTCCTCCTCTTCTCTTTCTCCTCCTCTTCTCTTTCTCCTCCTCTTCTCTTTCTCCTCCTCTTCTCTTTCTCCTCCTCTTCTCTTTCTCCTCCTCTTCTCTCTTAAAATATTAGTAACATAATTTGCCAGGACTTTTCTGAACTTTTTTAAAAAAAATGTGAATTTCCTCAACTTTTAGTGGGAATGTGCACATTTTAATGAAAATTTAAATTGAAAGCTTTCAAAAGTTTCAGGAGAAATAGCAGGGAGACCAGAATCGGTTTGCCACTTGGTAGACCTCATTGTTAGATTTTGAGCAAGAACTGAATTTTGTGTCTCCTGTGTGCTGCTTGAAAATCAGAGGATATTAAGTCAATGTGTCTTCTTAAGGTTCCCATTTTGTATTGATAAACTATTAATTGGACACAAAAGGACTTCTTTTTAGTTCTGCAAGCAGGGCAAGAATCTTGGCTGTGGTTAAAGGCAGGGCATGGGTTTAAATCTGTATCCCCCAGATGTCACGTGATTTGTATTGGAGACTTGGATTTTCTGGAGCTACTTCTTTCCTGAACACTTAGGAAGTTTGGGGTTTCAGCCTCCTATGGAGCTAGGAGCATTTTGAACTTTCAGAGAGTTGCCGAATGTAAAAGCCTTTCCCACCCAGATCTCAGTTCAGTAGCTTCGGGATGTAGCAACTGTGGTAACAACAGTTTTGCATCTCAAGCTAAGTGGATGTTAGTGCTTTGTCTCTTTTGTGGCTGCATTTGTTTACCTTCAGGACGGGTGGCAGGGCCTTGTGTATCCAGTTCTGAAAATAGCGATGCCTGTCTCTAGGGTACTGAGGCTGCAAAATGTAATTCTAAACGACAAGCAATGTCCCACAGAGTCTTTCAATTAATGTTGCAGCCTTGGGTCTGAGGGCACCCTTTTTTGAGAGATTTGCCAAACGGCCCGAGTGCTCTCCCATAAAGTGTTTGGAGTGTCTCCATGTTTGGAGTTGTGTTTGCATATAAAAATGACAAATGGATTAAATACAAATTCAAATCGCGCCTCAACAAAATTTAAATGAGTCAGTGCTGAAGAAAATTGAGTAGATTATACCTGTATTTCCTGCCTTTGAAGATGTCAGGAGAAAGTTTCATGTGCAAAACAGCAGTGACGCTTTTCCTTTTTAGATGATCACTGTTCTACCTGAGCTAAAGGTTTAAGGAAAGTTAAGCATCACTGTAATTGCAAAATACTGTGAACTGATCTGTTGAGCTTCCTTTCATATTTCAAACAGAGCATCTTGGTCTTCTCCTACTGGCTATTTCTTTTGGTTGCGCACTGAAATGGCTTTCTCAAGTCATGCACAAAAAATAAACCTTTCTTTTCAAGAAGGGTGGAGCAGGTGGAGTGTAAAGCAAGTAGATTAAAGTTTTTAGCCATGAAACTTAAATTAAAAGATATACCACTATACCTGTGTGTATTACTGTAAAGCAATTGCCATTTCTTGTTCCTTGCCCTGGCCTGAATATCTGTGACAAATAGTTTCACATGAAATCTGGGATTTTTGTATCTGTAGAGGTTAGCATACAATGTAAGAATGTAGTACTTTAAAGTATGAGAATATCCAGGATTATTTATATTTCCCTGGGAAAGCTACTTGGCGGCATTGAAAGCCTAAAGAAAAGAAACATGGATTTCTTATGAGTTGTCTTTCTTTATTAATTTTGAGAGAAAATTTTCAACCGTTTTTCTGTGTATCTGAAACTGAAAGTATTTTACAGAAACTTCCGTTTGTGACCTTCTTAAAGTGCAAAGGCGAGATTTATACTTTCCATCTGACATGATGACTTGTACCTAGAAATGCAATGAAAATTATGTTTGAATATGAAGTTTTCCCGTTCAATGATCCAGTCTTCTGATTGGATATGCTGAATAAAAAGAAACAGGGAAAAAATGAGTCAAAGTAGGGTCAGATTAGCAGCCTTGATTTTTCTCTTCTACCTCCCTTTTTTAAATGAATTTATTCTTGTTTGTAGAGGTTGAAGTTAGAGCTTTAGCATTTTGGGTGATCTGTACTACAGCTTAGTTTCCAGAGTGTTTAAAGCAGTAATGGCTTTAAAGATTTCTCAATAGATTATTGAATGATTGAGTGCATCTTACACTAAAACTTTTCATTTAATACCTTATGTTTTGGATTAATATGTGAATGAAGAGCAGAACGATTTTCAACACTAAACACATTTGGACTGGTTTTAGTAGTACTCTCTGGCTGTATATTTTCTTAAAAAAAAAAAAAGGGGGGGGTAGGGGAGTTGAAGGACCATACCTTTTTAAATAGAAGAACTTAATCAATTTTCTAGTTATGTTCGCCTACAACTAAATATAAATCTGTTCCATTTATTTTTTCACATTGTTCATAATTAAAAACATGGATTCCAATCATATTTTTGTTAATAACAGAAGGGTTTTGCTGCTTTAGGGGAGACCCTGGCTGGGGTTGTCACAGGTGGAACCCCAGGTGAGGACCAGGTCTCTCATGGTTAATGACTGCTGCATGGAACAAAGGAAACTTCTTTTTATTCTGATTTCCATGCACCACCCTTGTGATTTCCATGCACCACCCTTGTGATTTCCATGCACCACCCTTGTGATTGTCTTACATTTTTCTTCAGCAACTGTGTTATTCCTGTAGGTCACAGAATGCCTAAGAAAAGCTCTCTAAATACATATTTCTGTCCACCTTTTGTCTTACACTCTCCATAAGGATTAAACTACTATTCCAATAAGCAGATCGCATCTGTAGCACCTTTGCACAAAGACAGCCCCATATTATAGCCCCATGCAGTTATTTGCTAGAGAAGCTTATATTTCACACTTAACTCACTACTCCTAGGTATCTACGCTGATAGCAGGTTTGTAAAGTAATGACTCGATTTCCCCGTCTGTATTCCACTAGGGCAGGGCACAGCTGATCTCACTGAACTCACTAAAGGTCATTTAGCTTCTTAAAGGGAAAAAATAAGGAATCTGGTTTGTATTTTTAAATCTGCTTTTAGTGTATCACTCTACTGTACTCTAAAGATATCTTTCTTTTACTATGCTACATTCCAGAGGGCTTTTAATGTAAAATATGACTAGGGTATTTGGTTAGGGTTTTTTTGTATTTCGTCCTCTGTGAACTTTTGTGGACGTGTATGAGCTAACCGTTCCTTTTTCTCTTTTTAGGGACCTTTGTCGCCAGGATAAAGCATGCGAATATTACTTCAGCATAGATGCAGATGTTGTACTGACAAACCCAAAGACTTTAAAAATACTGATAGAACAGAACAGGTATAGTATATCTCTTGGCTTTACTGAATTTCTTTCAGCTTGAAAGGATTTTCTGGGTGCCCATTTTTTATTTATCCCTTTCTCAACATGTTACTGTAAGAAAACCCAGATTAATTCTCTCTGTAGATCTTTTTCAACCTTCTACAGTGGTTATTTTACTGTAACTACTGCCACTGACTTCCCGACTGAGGAACTGTCATGTTCACCTTTGCTATGTAGTAGTAAACTGAACTCATTAAGCTGTTCCAATGGAAAACTTTGCAACTAATCTTACATGCTTTTTAGGTTAATGTACCTTTATTCAGGTACATTAAACCAAAAATGATCGTGTCTCATGGGAAAACTGTTTCAAGAAACAAGATCCTGCCAGTGCTCCGTGTGATGTTCTTTGTAAAATTTGCTGTTGTACAAAGAGAGGATAAAAGCCAGATATATGACCTGGAAGAAGCAGAAGCTTTGCAAGATATATCTACCAGTAGACAGTCCTTGGAACAGAAGTTCTATTTTGTTCTTTTTTTCTAGTCAACTTAGATTTCCCTTTTTGACTTTCACTTTTTGTTGATGTTGTTGTTATCTGACTTTGTGATGCTTTTTCTGTCATTATGCTGTGTGCAGGGTTGTGTTTTTTTTTTTTTTTTTTTTTTTTGATTGACTGAAAATCCAGTTGCCTCTGATTTATAGGGGTCTTTGATTCTGTTACACTGATGTTGTCCTTGGGCAGCTGGAGGCTTTGATGCAGTTTCCTTCCAGCTCAAGGTCAGCATTGCTGCTCCAATATTTGACAGTCATTGGATTACGATGCTGTTAAAATACCAGAGTGAGAAAAGCCAATGTAGTTTGACATAGAGACTAAGTATTGCAGCTCATGTTTTCTTATTATTGAATATCATTTCACAGAAAGATAATTGCTCCGCTTGTAACTCGGCATGGGAAGCTTTGGTCCAATTTCTGGGGTGCTTTGAGCCCAGATGGCTACTATGCTCGATCAGAGGACTATGTTGATATTGTCCAAGGGAACAGAGTGTAAGTAATCATGGGTTAATGTTTAAGGTCAAGACACTCGTGTACTGTTGTTAGCAACATATTCTTACCTTCCTTTCCCTACAGTCTTGTATTATTTTGGAAGAGCTTATGTTAGTTACATTGTTTAGCTTTTTCCATTTCATAGATATGCTTTCATTTTCCCTTTGTTTCCAATTCACAGCCTGAAACAGAAAAACAGTATTTAACACAGTGAGCTAGTATTAGTAATGGACATAGGCATTACCGGTACCTGTCTGATTACTCTGAGTGCGTAATATTAAAAAAATGGCAAAACAAATAGCAAAGCAAAAGGGTTATAGTTTCTATCTATGTCCCAGGAACCTCAGTCAAAAGGAGTCATTGTTGCATGCATCAAATGGCCGTAAGTACTTCTTCGTCTTTGCTGGACAAATAGAGTATTTAATCAACCACTGTAATTTGTTTGTTAATGTGTTTCTTCTTGTATGTTATTTCAGGTACATCCTACAGGGCTCTTGAGAAATACTTTGTTTCACAGCCTTTTAAGTTACTCCCTCCCCTAAATTAATGTGATTTAAGCTGATCTAAGCTTGACTTTCACATGCAGTGATGACTTCTTTTCTTTGTGCTGAAAAAACAAAAAGATCCGAAGCAGACTGACCGTTTGAATAGGACTGGCTTTTTTGCATTGCGCTGAAAGATGTGCTCTTGGCTTTGGGAGACTTGGCACAGGGAAGGAGGAAAATCTGCAAAGCATGCATTGTACAACAGCAGTGCTTAGTTGTTGATCTTGGCCCAACTCACTTAAATATATGGCCTGCTGCGGTCAATGGTATTTGTGTGAGGAGGTCAGACCAGCTGTGTGAAGCCTCAGCAGAGTGTTTAAACTCTTCTAAAAATCTGTTTCAGAATTATTTTCTCGATCTGGCAGTGTAGAATAATACTATAGTATAAAGGAATTTGATTGATAGCCTTAACTATACAAACATGAAGCACATTTGTAGCTAAAAACTTGCTTTAGAGAATTTGACCTTTTTCTTTTTTCATGACAATACTTCATAAAAATTGAATTGCTGCCTATGCCTGCAGTTGGGATGTGATCCCTTTATGTCCAGCTGTAGTTTTTCACATGTCTTGGAAACCTTTCAGCTTCATTGCCTTGAAGCTCACTTTATCTTGTCAGCGAATACAGAGATGCTGATTTAGAAGAATATACAACAAATTACAGCTTCAGTGATTAAATTATTATTATTATTTTTTTTTTTTACAGAGGAGTCTGGAATATTCCTTATATGGCTAATATATATTTAATTAAGGGACAAACTCTCAGATCAGAGATGAAAGAGAAAAACTACTTTATACGTGATAAGTTGGATCCCGATATGGCTCTCTGCAGGAATGCCAGGGAAATGGTAAGGTGTATCTATAACAGCTTGCTTTTAAATAAAACACACACAGACTTCTTTGTGTCCTGCTACACTTGACTGCTTCACTTGATTGATCTTGGATTTTGTATTTTTATTTCTAATTAAAAGTACTGGCCAATTTTTGTGATATATTAGAATGCTTTAGGTATATTTCTTTAAAATATTGAGAAGAGAGCGGGGCTTTTTCCCAGGTCAGTGCATTGGTGCACTGACTATATGATGTTTTTTATTTAAAGACACTGAAAATTCCTGTTGAGGCCAAAATATCTTGCTTGTTGACACAACCTCAATAGGATGAAAGAGAGTTCAACTTTTCCCCTGCTGTATATGACTTTAAATTTATCAATGCATTTAGAGCTTCTCTGCTATCCACATTTTTATACAATGTGGAACTTCTAGCAAACTAAGTTGGAATATTTAGCAATTTTATAGCTGTGTAGATATATTTTTAAGCTAGATGGCAGACAATGTTGATTTAAAAAAAAAATTCTAAGTGATTTATGAAATGGTATTAATCTTATTAGGGGGCATGGACTCATTAATTTTCTAGATCAATTAAAATTGTATCAAGTTTTTGTTACTTGCATTAAACTGTAAGTAATAAGAGAAAACGTATTTGTACTGTAAAAATGTGAATATGTAAATCCACATTTCTACTGATATTTACACTAGTTTCAGCACAGAAACAAATAAGAGCTAAACCAGACCTATTTCCAGACACTATAGCTTTGAAAAATAATTTTGCTGAATTGAACAAGAAAAGTTGGCAAGTATTAATTTTTTTATTCCCTCATAACAAGGCATGTTTTTCTTTGTTTGTACTGATTCTTCAGAACATCCCAGTCAAATTCTCTTGTATTCAAACCTTTGCAGCATCAGTTATTGCAAACCTGCGCTTCCCATGTGCTCGTTAAACTAATCTGACTCTGTGGCTCATCAGAAAATTGCCTTCTCTTTTTCTCTTTCTCAGTCTGTGCTGCAAGATGGTCTGGTACTTGCTTGTTTTTGTATTGCAGCAGATAAGAAGGGGCTGGTGAAAACAGCTTTGACATGTACATTATGAGCTTTGCTTGGAGATGCATGTTGTCTGTAAAGGCATATCAGCTTTTGGTCAAAGGCTGCTATTTCCCTAACGTAACTGTGGAAATCTAATAGTACTTGGACAAAGAGAAAGAGACTTTGTATCAGTCAACTGATGTGATGATTCTCCTTCATTTTAGACTTTACAAAGGGAAAAAGACTCCCCTTCTTCGGAAACATTCCATATGCTCAGACCCCCAAAGGTGTTGCTTTATTTATTTTTTATTCATTAGTTATTATTACATGCAGTATTATTCTACCACAGGAAGATCCTTCTCCTCTGTTCACTTACTCTCAGCAAAATACTGCGCTAGCTTTCTCTTCAGTCTTCTAAAGTTCAAGTTTTCACCAGGGACACGTTCTTCACGACCAGCCCAAAACTTAGAGAGGCTTGTCGTTCCCTCAGGGAGATTTCTCAGTGCTTCCTAAGTTCAGGTCCACGTTTTGAAATGTATGAGCGTAAGCATCTGGTGATCTGTGCATGAGTAGCTAAAACTGGTTCAGCAGTCCAAGAAAGGAAGGAGGGGGGCCTTGACTGTAAGTGATGATCATGTGTGCAGCAAAGTTGCTTCTCACTCCAAGTACATGGATTTAATCCAAACGTTCTGGCATATTTCCCAAGAGGATAAACTTTTCAAAGGATTTTTTTGTACAAATGGATTTTCCCCCATCTCCTCAAGACTTACAGTGGTATAAAATAGAATAAAACTCAAATCGCTAGCAGGTAAACCAGGCCCGGAGACCACATAGGGCAGGTGTGAAATCAGTGTCATTTAAAGCTGTTTTTCTTCTCCTGAACCCTCCTTTTTCTCCCTGCTGCAGCTACTTAATGATTTGGTTAGGGCCCAAAAATGGGCATATGTTTAACATAATCACTATCATTCTGACAATTTAACTCTTTTTCAGACAGAAGCATAGATAAAAGTAACAAAACGCCCAAATGGAAATGCGTTCATCTGCTGCAAATCTAAAAGTCACAAACAATTCTAAAATGAGGTTTTGGTCTGAAAAATAGTAAAATAAAAACAAACAAACTAAATTTCTTCTTTAAAAATAAAGTATTTTCTGCTATTATTTCTAATCAAGAGTTCTCTTAATATCTTCTGTTAATAGCTTGATAATAGAGCCATATCACAGCACACTTAATATTTTGCACATATTTTGCAATATTTGCTTAGGGGAGCACACTTCAAGTGCTCAGCTATTTTGTACCCTGGTCTGAATCTTATTGTGTGTTGTATTTGCCAATATCTTTTTATTTCAGGCTGATTCACCAGAAGGATCATGTAGTTAATACTGTGAAACATATTTCTTGTTCTGATTTCCATTAGCCCTTTCTCTGTTAGCTCATTCTTTCAGCATTTGATTGGAAACTAAACCTTAGATGATGATTTTCTTGTATGAGTGTTTTCAGTATGAGAGCAGGTACTTCCAGTATGTTAAACACTTAGTGTGGTCTGCTTTAGGTTTTATGGGGGGGAAAAATATATGTATTTCCTTTCTTTAAGTGTAGGTGGTTTTGCATTATGAACAACATATATTTTGGTTAATTTGCCTAGAAAATGAATTTAACTAAGTGTTTATATGTTAAAAAAAAAAAGTACTAGCACTAGACTGATTAGAATCAACCATTTGAAGATTTAAGATACTTGGAAGTAAAAATGAACAACTCATAGGTATAATATATATGTACAAGTGTGTGATCTTTAATAAAACAAGTGCAGGCATAAACAAACTCACAAACTTTTTTTAAATGTCATTTTTACTGAGATAGACAATTTTGCTAATGGCATTTTTTCTGTTTGGTATAGGGTGTTTTCATGTACATTACCAACAGACATGAATTTGGAAGACTTATTTCTACAGCCAATTACAATACCTCCCATTACAACAATGACCTCTGGCAGATATTTGAAAATCCTGTGGTATGCATCTAATTATTCATGAAAGAATTATTTTATTTTAAAAACTATGTTAAGGTTTCTGTTGTAAAGGACTTAGGATTTTATACCCTTTTCCTGGAGAACATCTATGTTTTTATTATGCAGTAAATACTGATCATGTACTAAAAGTTGCTCTCTACCACCCACTTAAGCCAATGAAAATGTATCATATCAACAAACCAACTGATGACCTGAGTAAGGAGTTGGAGATATGGCCCTAATGTAACAGGTCTCATGTTTTTGAGATGGTGGAATCCAGTTCATTTAGGGATATGAGAAATGTTTAATTTTCTCATACTTTCTGTAGAGCAAATGAATAGAATGTGAATTTATTTTTCTATCACTTTAAAGTGGAACAAATGAGATTTTAATATATCAAAATTATTCTTTTCAGGACTGGAAGGAGACCTATATAAATCCCAACTACTCCAAGATCTTCACTGATAATATAGTAGAACAGGTAGGTTATAAGTATTGTTAGAGAAAGACAAAGAGTTATTGTCTTATATAATTTGTGGGACTGACTAATAATAAATTGGCATACAGTAATGCTCTTTTGGTCTGTGGCTGTACACCTTTTGAGGTTTGGAGCAGAGCCGAACTTTTGCACTTCTGAAAATCAGATGAGAGAAGTCCAAAATGTATTTCCATCCACAACATGTTGTAGATCAAGAAAAAATTTAATTATTTAGATATATCTGGATTATGATTCAGAACAGAATAACTGATATTCTTTAGTGACTCAGAAAAGTGAAGAGGCCCTTGGCATGAGCTTTTTAGCAGTTGAAAATAAAAGGTAGCAGTAATAACTTAATCTCTACTGAAAGAAATGAACGTTGTTTGGGTTTTTTTGTTTGTTTTTTAATAGCCATGTCCGGATGTGTTTTGGTTTCCCATATTTTCCGAGACTGCCTGTGATGAATTGGTAGAAGAAATGGAACATTTTGGACAGTGGTCTGGTGGAAAACACCAAGTAAGTGTCAGCCTGTATAAAGAAGATGTTTTTATTAAGAGTGTAAATTTACACTAGTAAGTCATAGTGTACTACAATTCCAGCATTCCAACAATTTCTAATGATCTAAGACATCTGTTCTGCAGTATAAAATGCTTTATTTTGTCTACCACATAGTTTGTTGTTCAGCAGATTTGGAGACATTCCTCAGTTAACCTTGAACCAGCGAATTCGGACGCCAACAGCAGTGCAGGTCCCATAGCACTGCAGATCCACAACGGATAGCTGTTCATAATTGTTTAGAGAAGTTTTACTCCTTTATCTCTTCTGTACTGATTTGTCAGACTTGTCCCTCTAAACAGTCGCTCACAAACGTAATGAGCTATTGTGTTCATGTTTGCACAAAATTCAAAATGTTCATTAACTGTTGCTAAAATCAGAGTCCTAACAGGAAGGTGTGTCATATTCACAAACTCCATGTCCTGGAAATGAGATAAATTACAGCCATCGCGACTTCACTGCAGGGAGGAGCCTCCAAAGAGCCTTTTCTAACATACTTTTATCTTTACATTATTTTAGAATATTTATTGCCATAGCAAGCTGAAGGCCTGTATTCTGTTGATCTGATATAACTTGAGTTGCTTAGTTATTTTTATATCACAGTCATTAAAACTATTATCTAACTCAGGCTTACCTTCATGAAGTCCTTATATATGGGCAACACATGCAAATATTGACTTTCTAAAATCTTTCAGTTTCTTTTTCTTGTTACTTCAGCTTTTTTTTTTTTTCCCAGCAGCTAGCTGGGAAATAAATGTGCAGCTAGCTCAGATGTGCCTCCTGAGGCAGAGCTCTGTTGTAGTTTTGTGATTCTGCAGATTTCAAACAAGCCTGTGTAGAAGTGCCAGAAGCATTGCATGCTCATATTTCAAGGCTATTTATGGTGTTCTCATTAGGACAGCCGTATTTCTGGAGGTTATGAAAATGTGCCAACTGACGATATTCATATGAAGCAAATCGGACTGGATAATGAATGGCTGCATTTCATAAGAGAGTTCATTGCACCAGTAACACTAAAAGTCTTTGCCGGCTATTATACGAAGGTATGTGTTTAATATTATTGCAGGCAATTACTGCATGGAATGACTAATTCTAAGTATTTTATCAAATATATTCTATACTGTTGAGTTGGTGAGTTTATGTGCAACATGCCAATAATTGCAAATAAATGTTGTTTTGTTAACTCAGCTCTGATGAACAAAACCCCCATGTGTGACTTGGAAGTTCATGTGTTGAAGTCTGACTGTATATTTTGTTTCAGGGGTATGCTTTACTGAATTTTGTTGTAAAATATAGCCCTGACAGACAACGTTCACTCAGACCTCATCATGACTCCTCTACGTTCACAATCAACATTGCTCTCAACAAAGTAGGAGAGGACTTTCAAGTAAGTCTGCAACTTACTTATTGCAATAAAACATCTCTTTTTTTGAGTGTATAACATTTGTTTCCACACTAGACCCCAAATGGATATACTTAAAGACCACGTGGAAGAGGAAAAGATGTGCAGTAGAGATTGAAATATATTATTGCTCTGTATGTTTTGACAGATGCTAAATTTGCTCACTTGCAGATTGCAGGGTCCAAAACTATTAATGCAATCAGGCTGGATTAGGCAAATCATTTTGATGGAAGCCAAAAGTGGTGGGGGGCTGGGTATGGAAGGAAAACTTTGGACATATGAACTGTTTCACTTTTGACATTTTAGAAATGCTTCATTTTTTTTTATTGTGAAAAACAAGGGGTTTTTTTAGTTATTTCATATAGCCCTAAGTTGACCACAGCGGCTTCTTTTTACAAAATTGCTTTTTCAACTGACTCCTGTTTTAGTTCAGCCACAGAAACAAAATATTCAACCATATTTTTATTTATTTTTTCTGAGATATATTATTTCCTGCTTTGCTATTAATTGGTTCAAATAAAACAACCCCCAGAGTATGGAGATAGAAGGGACAGTGACAGTAATATCCAGCCTAGACTAGTAGAGCAGCTTGACCTGTTTTGCTTATAAGGGAATCTCCTATGTTATTCACACTCATATTAACACCCATAAGTATGTTCCTCAACCTCTTCCTTTAGAAAATACTGCTTCTGTTTGGAAATAACATCCAGGAAGACATTTAAGATTTATTTAAATGCTGTCCTGGATAGAGATGCTGTCTTAGAACAGGATCTATAAACATGATTTGCTACTCTCTGCTACCACCTGTAGTAATGTTATCTAAGGGCTGTTCAATAATATATGTCAGAATTGCTGCTTGAATTAATTGTTATACAGGGAATACTAAACCAAAATGAGGTGAAATCTCTATTATTGTAAATGCATGCCTGTTATGTATTGCTTTGAAGATGGAACCTTGTTAGTATGGATAGTAAAACTTACTTATTGTCAACAGCCTATTAATAACAGCAAAATATTTTAAGTTGTGGATAAATGAAAAGGAACTTATTCAAGTATAATGAAAAGTAAAAGATCTTTCTTTTAATCTTTTGTTACAGGGAGGTGGATGCAAATTTCTTAGGTACAACTGTTCCATTGAGTCCCCCAGGAAAGGATGGAGTTTCATGCACCCTGGAAGACTGACTCATTTACACGAAGGACTTCCTATCTTAAATGGCACAAGATACATTGCAGTATCATTTATTGATCCTTAATTTTATTTTTTTGCCCTCTTCAGTGTCAGTGTTTGATTCTTTACATAAACATTTATTTATAGTTTTCTTCCAGAAGATGGTGATAAAAGAAACTTTAAGTAACTGCTCCTAGACATCAAGATTACTTTTGACTAAAAGAATGGGGGGAAAAAAAAGGAAAAATGCTTTTAAATTGTTGGAGATTTTTCAATATCTGCTCTGAGCCTTGAGTCACAAAGTAAACGTGTCCTGCTTATTTTTCCATTCTGCTGTCTTAAAGAATGGGTAAGGAGGAAAAAGCATTTTATAATAAATCCATTTGTTGCAAGAAAATGCTAGATACAAAATTATTTGAAAAAAGTATTGTGGTTTTTATTCAGTAAAGTGACACAGCTAAAGTTGCGCGGTATGTATTTTTGATAACAGCCATTTAAAAAACCACAGCATAAAAACACTATCAAGTGAATCTCATATACAGTTGTTGGGGTTAAGCAATAATTCCATATGCGGGTATATACTTAATGGAACATCTCAGTAGCCTTTCTTTTTAATTCATTTGAAATACCAAAATGTGCAACTTTAGAAGAAAAATAAATTCATTGCAGAGATGGACTAATGATTATATAATTAAGCTAAGAAAAAAATATTTTTATCATTTGTTTTCAGAACTCATCGTGTTAAAAATTCACTTTTCTTCACCAAGTGTCCTTCATTTTAAATGAGTTATTTTTCTAAATATGTAATTGCACCCAACTGATACTGGAAATCTGATGTTTATTTTCAGAACACTGGTAAATTTTAATATCAGGATGTTTTATAAAGACAATTTTCTACTCTTATTTAAAATTACTTGAATTTTGTATCGGGAAAGTGAAATTGTGGAAGTCTCTCTTTTAAAACTAAGGGTTTCGACTTGCGATTTATTTTAAAGAAATCCGTTTAAAATATTCCTACTGTATCTACTGTTTGTAATTTAAAGAAACTTGAAGCAAACTAACTCAAAGTCAACCGTGCCAAAATGCACACTGTGTTGGAAAAACTTGTGAAAAATAAAGGGTAATTTTAAATTAATACAACAGGTTTTACTTGACTGCCTCAGGTAGCTTTTCTGCATATTGCTGTTGTCCTTGTAGAGATTATATTTACCAACAAATAATTTAAAAAGGAATTGTGGATATATTTCAATTGGTAATAGTTTCTCTTCGTGTTACCCATTTTCACCTTATTTTGGTTTGCTGCTGATATTTTCTTTTGTGAATTTGTGCCTATGCACAAAAACTCGCATTGCATTACGAGTGCCGGCAGCAAGAGGCACGCTGCTCATCTTCTGCGCCAACCTTCCTTTCCTGTATAGCAGAGGTTCTTTGGTGGTCTGAACAGTAGATCACTTTCCACCTGCTAATATTTGAAGGAGCTTTAAATTGCTTTTCCTAAACAGAAGCTTTATTCAGAGCTAAAAGATTGTGAAAGAATTTAAGGATTATTTTTATCCAAAATAAACAGGTTTGCTTATTTTCCTGTTCTGTTGTTTTGAGACTTAGGGAGTAACTGGGCTTAAAGCAGATACATCAAAATGTAGTACTTTTAATACTGTAGTAAAGTGGGCTGGTTTGAAAGGGAATGGCTTTTCACAAGAAATGCTTTGTTTTTTCTTTTCATTTCTCTTTACTTTGTCAACTTTCCTCCATTTCAGGTCAGTATATTCAGACTGATAAATTTATCCCGACTTTATTTCCATGCTTGAAACAGCCCTGTCTTAGTGAGCTTCCTCTGTGGATAGTCCCCTCTCTTCTCTGCCTGGGCTTCGGCAAACGTTACAGCTGAGAAAATCTTCAGGCCCTCAGAATGAAAGCAGCCTTTGTTAATCACCTTTTCTGAGAGTTTGCCTGTGGTCTGTAAGGCTAACTCAGAACACAATAATCTCTTTACCACTGGATCAGTTCAAGGCAGGTTAGTGTTGTGAGGAAGCTTTCTTGAAAAACTAGCGACACAAAAAGAAAATCCTTGAACACAAAACACGGGAAGGTTTTTTGCAGAATTTATTGCATAATTTGTAGGTTATTTGCTTATTTTTTGCTTCCGCATCACATTTGGTTTTCCTTTCTTTTTTTTTTTCTCTCAACATTTATTGATATGATGGCTTTACTTACTGTTAAATTTGCATGTTTACATTTATTAATTCACTCTGTCTGCTCTAATGGTATGTTTTAATGTGCTGCACGTTTCTTGGAGAGGAAAATGTGTTTGCCATGCTTAGGTTCACATTATGAAAATCCTCTCTTGTTTTATTTCTTTTGATGAAACATTTGCCAAGGTTAACAACTCCCTTTCAGCTAGGTGGGAATGCATACAGTGAACAACAGAGCCCTCATTCACTTCTTAGACATTGACAGATACCAGAAAAAAGTTTGTTATTAACAGTTCACCTGAATTAGTTCTGAAAGCTTTACTGTAATGTTAGTGTGTTAGTACAGTAGCTCATACAGGCTAAACTGAATTGCCACTAGTGGGAAATTATTTTTAATTTTCAGTAATTCTAAAGGAATTAAAAAGATAATAATTTTTTTTTGAGTCTTCAAACCAAGTTGGTTTCGGACATAGAAGATAAATACATCTGGAGGAAGGTAGTAGGCTTAATTCCACCAGTGTATGTGAGACCGTAGGAGTACAAGGACATAAAGGTGCTCTGCAACAAATGAGACATTTGTAAAGTATCTGACCTGTTTTGCTTTCACCTAGCTTTATTTTTTCACTGGTAAATACTTGCATCTGAGTTTCAGTGGTTTGGATAAGAGGAGGGAGAGCAGGATATGGGCAGGAGAAAATTCCTTACATTTTTTAACCAAATGGAGTGAATATAGTTTTGGAGGTCCCCCCCCCCCTCTATTTTTCATATTCATAGACTACTCTGACTCTCTAATACTCCTAAATAATGTTCAGGGCATTCAGTAATATTTTTACACATTTAGTCATCTTTAACATTACTGTGCAACAACAAACTTCTAATATGTATTTGTCTTCATTTTCTTCCAAAGTTTTACCATTCCATTGTTATGGTGAGATGATAGGAGTAAGACCGTGATAAGCCTAAAAGAAAGATGGATTTTCAGTGAGGCATTAATAATGGCATTGAGTTGACTGTTTTTTTTTTTTTTTTTTTTGTAATGGCTTTTCTCCCCATTTTATTTTATTTTTGGAATAAATGTTAATTCTACAAACAATAGCCTTTCTTTTACAGTGTGTAAGGAATAAGGAGATAAAGATATTTAAAGAGGGAAGAGTCTAGAAAGGACCCCTTAGCATTAGTTTTGTTTATATTTTTCTGTTTGAATGAGTATGTCCAGATATTTCTTTTAAGCTACTGCAATGAGGTTTTGTTTGTTTGTTTGTTTTAAAGAATTCATGCATTTCAATTCTTTTGATTTGTTTCTGATACAGTCTTCACTGAATTCAGTTGCGAAAGCAGTAAGGATTGCTTTGAATCTTCATTCCTTGACTCATCACTTCCTTGCATGGAAGAGTAGACATCTTTACTGTTTTTGTTAGGTAACTGTGTTCCCAACCACTATCTCAGGAGTCCCCTTTGACTGAGGTGTCTGAGAAATGACTTGGTTTTTTTGCTGTTTTTTTTTGATTGTATAGCAAAGCCTGGATTACGGGGCAAAGCCTTTATAAAATACATGCTTAGAGTTGATATTGGCAGGTCGAAAGGGAACCAAGCAACACCTAATTTATGCTAGCAGAGTTGCTAACTGTGTAGTTCCAGTCATGACTAATTCATTGAGGACCCTCAAGAAGCCCCTGTTGTTCTCTTCCTTTTTTTTAGCGTGCTGCCAAGACGATTACTCTCTGACAGCAAGTTAGTATCAAGCCAACAGTAAAAGCGAAATGAGAGTCAATGGTACAGGGTTTTCCTTGTACCCAAAAGGTGGAAGAGTCATTTCAAATTGTTCTCCAACATGGTTTCCCAGAGTCCTTCTTTATCTTGAGTATCAAGTTATTCTGAATCTAACGAAGCAGATATTTCTCTTTGACAGTAGCAAAGAACGGTGTAACATTACCTGTTTTCAAAATCCAGTTCTTATATGCAACTCGAACATTAAACACAATTGGAAAAAGATGCCTTTGTCATCTTCAATGGAACATTTTATTTATGACAGTTGTATTCTTTTTTTTTTTCCTATAATTTTATTACAGTTTGATACATGTCATAAGATCTGTTTAACTATGTTCAGCTTACAGGATGATGGTTATCCTTTAGGGTACTTTGTGGGGTGGAAATGAGAAGGGGATGGATCAGTTTTCAGAAAACCTCAAAATTCACCCCACAAAATTGCTTCTTTGACCAGCTGTTGGCACAGATCTGTACAGCGTGTTCTGAGGAGCAATGGACTTCCTGACCTGCTGCTAAGGTTGCTAAATGTAGAGGGAAGATTGTCATCTTTTTCTTGGTAATTTATTGCTTTTGGAAAGTTAAACTTCTGGATTGAAATTCAGTTTTTTTCTCTAGAAAAGCTGTTTTGGCTGTGTTTAAAGCAATGTCCCATGGGGTTGTTTTGTACAAGAATCTTCTGTGAGATAATCTAACCAAACAAAATGTGGTCGAGGTACTTAATAATAAGAGGCAACAGTTCAAAGGTGGGGTTTCACTCGGCTTAGTTACAACCTCTGGTGTCAGTGCAAATTTGGAAGTCACAGAGTTGAAAGTCTGGTCTGCGTGATGAATGTCAGTCGTGCCACAGGCAGCGCTTCAGAGCAATGCTGTGCCAGGTAGGTAGTGGAGAAAATTTTCCTTTAAAGTCTTTCTTGTGTTCTGAGTCTCGAATATTGTCCCCTCTGTGCCTGCCTGTGCTGCCTGCTACTGGTTTACAATTGTTGAATGTCTCCGTGTATGATGTCATGTAGTAACAAATTTATTCAGGAATTAGTCATCTGGCTTGAAACCAGAACATTTTTATTTCCAAGAATTTTGATCTGGTGTGAAAAGAGCTGCTCAAATACTAATGGCTTTGCACCACTTTATTTCCTCCCTTTTGGAGGGGATGGAGGGGGAGAAGGGGAAAGAGAGAGGAGGAAGGAAGCAGATCATATTTAGTATAAGCTACTTTCTTATCCTGACATCTGATTTAGTACAGACTGGGCATGAAAATGTTGCATTTTCATAGCTTCAGCTGGAATGGCAGTTAGATCAATACTTAAAACCCATGAGATGTTTTACAGTGCTTTAAGGCATCAGGACCTACTCCTCAAAGTAGTCACAGTTAATACTTCATATTTTAAGCTTTCTCTTGACTTAGGTTGCTAATCTCTCACAGTATACATTCCTCCTGATATGTGAAGATAAGGTTTGCAAGTTTACTTTTTCCTTTAAAAAAGTCTTTGTTTTTAGAGCAATAATTTTCTTTTTTAAATTAGAAAAGCATTTTTTTTTTCCAATCATATAAGGTAAATAGTCCTCTCTATGTAATACAGCAGCAGGACTAGAAGAATTACTGCTTAGGTCTTGGTTGCTTAAAGTGCCTTGGTGACAGGTAACAGTAGTATGTTGTTTTTCTGCAAGAGAAAAGTGTGCTTGACTTCTGTCCTTAATGTTGGAAAGAGATGTCTTTCTCCATCTTCTTAGGGTAGCAGAAAGGATGGAGAGATGGAGTCAGTGAGGGTACCTGAGAGAGACAATTTTATTCTGTTCTAGGCCCTGGCTGCACTCAGCACAATGTTTACAGAGAAGTTATTTTTTGCCACTGTAGTTGGATCTGGCTTAGTTGCTCCCTGGGGACCTGATGCATATAGAGAGCTTGGAGAAAACTGATTGTGCTTTGTAAGGATGAAATCTTTGGGTATTTTAGCTCTTGAATTCTAGGAAGTCTCTGAGCTTACAGGAGATGTGATTTTCTTCTACCTGGAGACTTCTAACTACTTGAGCACAGCAGTAACCAAAGGCATTTCTGCAAGAGATGTTACCCCTTACCAAGTTTTAGGTCCCAAAAGCACAAGGACATTAACAACTTTTTAAAGGAAGGTTCACAAGCACGATGTAGGCACAATGCATGAAAATTTTAGGCATAAAGAATTAGGTACAGGCGACTAAAACCCAATTTTTATCTTCTGAAATATGGGGTAATCTTAATGGTATGTGGCCTGGTGCACAACAGAACAATGAACTGCTGGCACAGACAAATTTAGAGACTGGTCTTCTCTGAATTGCTTTCGTAAACTCTGATTCACCAGAGAAGATGAGCTATTTGAAATGTTTGGTCATTATTTAAAACATACCACGTAAAGTATGGCAGGCATCCAAGACCTTGGTACAGTAAAACAGTGTTTTGCCTTAAAACTTAGTTTCATACTCTTTCAGAGCTGTCTTTACTATGTTGTCATGAATTACAGAGTGGAGATCTTTATAGCGTTACTTGCAATAAGGGAAGCTTCTTAATTCTTGCACTTCAGTCATATGCATTAATCAGCCTGAGAGCATTTTGAATATTTGAGGTATGAACATTTTTGTTCTCTTAGACCGCTTTGTCCATCCCCTCGTCAGGCATATGTGCGCACATCGCTTTCCATCCAAACTATATTCCCTTTGCATGTCTCATGTTTGCCAGATGCCAGCTTTCCAACTGGGACAAAAAGTGTGGGTGGCAGCCTATTTTTGCATATACTCAGGCAGGACCAAGGAAGGCAGAGACAGGGGACCCTTAT
Organism: Apteryx mantelli; assembly: GCF_036417845.1. Lineage (NCBI taxonomy): Eukaryota > Metazoa > Chordata > Aves > Apterygiformes > Apterygidae > Apteryx > Apteryx mantelli. The sequence goes on from NC_089986.1 coordinate 17,557,638, forward strand.
TTTAAAATGTTTCGGAAATCTAAAATTTAACTGTTTCTTATGTGGTAATGAAAGATGCCTTAGCATCAGAACCAGTGAGTTAATATATATCGAGGGTATGACTGACATATGCTTCTATACACAGCATAGAGGTTACTTTCCGATAAGTTCATCATAGTTTATACGGTCGCTGGGGAGGAGGATGCAGCATCTCCCTGATCCTCCAGAAGAGCTTTTCATTGGGACCTGCAGAGTCACTGGCAGCCTTTGGAGCAGGTAGCTGCTGAGTGGTTCCACCATTACGGCAGCTATTTGGTGAGGTTTATTCATCTTTCTCCATCTCCTCACCCATCGTTGTGTTTGTGCATATGTGTGCACACACAAACACAGGCTTGGTCTTTTCCATAGCCTGGTTTTATCTTGGCCTTGTTCTGCAAAGAGGATTTTTCTCATTGTACTATTCAGCCTTGAAAAAAGGGTTTCCCTTGTTCTGAAAATTATGGAGCACAGAAGAATGCACAGGTAAGGTTTGATTTTTCTCTAAATGTCACTGACAACAAAGGGAATAGGAACATTTCATGAATTAATTATCAATAATATTAGAAGTTGTTCAAATGACAGAAGTAGGAAAATGAGATCCTCTTCAGTTGAACAAGAAGGTAAGATAAATGCTGTATGTTTTTCATCATTAGATAGACATAATTTACCTGCAGTTCTTCCATGTAGACGTGGAAGATTGAATAGAGATATGAGTGTGTTTCAAAAACAAGTATGCAGGTGTTCTTGAAGTGTTGTTTGAGCAAATAAATGGAGCTGTTCTTGGCAAGTTGGTCCCATTCTTATTTACTTCCTGTCTGAAAGGAACAAAAACACATTATGGAGCTGTAGCACCATTCAAACGCTGGAAAGCAGAAGCTCGTAAAAAAAATGGTTCCACTGCAGAGAAGAGGAAAATTTTGCAGCCATTAAGACATCAGAACTACTCCCTAAGTGAAGTATTTTATGACCAGAACTCTGTGGAGGCACTTTAGGAATGTTGTCAAAATACCACAGCCTATTTTTATGTTTGCCAAATTTAACTTTCTTTAAAAATAATTCTAAAAAATGAATGGGAAGGGCTCCTGGCTGTAGACATTCTTCCTGAACGGTTCTTTTTATGCACATGTCCAACCAAAATTATGTGTGATATCATAAAGCATAGCTATTCAAAAATAAGACCAGGTTTCTAACCTATTCATCACTTCTTAGCTGAGAAGTCCCACTGCACACAATATTGCATGTAGCTCTAATGCATAACAGGTCTTATACCTGGCATAAAAGTCTACAGCAAATAAGTTATTCTCTGTTACTAGAAATAATAGACAAATATAGAGACAAACATTCTTCAAAGAATTTCATGCAGTAATTTAAACTGACTGCTTTTGTTCATGCAGGTCATTGACATAGATGCTAATCTCACTGGCTTCAGCTACAGCAAGTTTGCACGTACAGCTTCAAAGTGTCCTTTGCCTGCAAGTACCTAGGAGTTTGCAAAAGATTTATACCTAAAGTGCTAATACATTTACTTCCTGCAAAACTGATGGCACTCTTTTATATTGAGGTCAACGGGTTGAGGGGATATGCTGGAGCTTGTTAAATCTTGAGCGGAGGGGAGGGGAGTAGGGTAGTTCTTTTTATTGGAAGAGCCATTGAACAAGGAGGCTCCAGATGAAACGAGTGGGAGCCAGGTGGAAAGCAGGGGTGCTTTCCCACACAACGTGGAGTTAAGGTGCAGATGCTCAAAGTATACTGGAGCAGATTGGCAAAGTTCATGGAGAGAAGTCCACTGAGGGCAGTCAACCCACACCTTGAACCGCTGGTGTTTGGGGGGCTGCCTGGGCACAGTTTTGCTATATTACACCCTGTGGTGGTACTCTTGCCCAGGTGACTACCTCTGAGCACTGCTGGCGACGGGATCCTGATGCCGCGTGACCGCTCGTGTGGTCTCTTCTGCAACTCCAAAGTCTGAGAAATGTTTTGCAAGGAAACGGAGGAGCTGCTGCGCTGTTCTTATTTCCCTTAGGTTTGGGAAAGTGCGGAACATTTCTGAACTAGCTATCCAGGCAGTTCTCTCTCTGTATCTGCCATGCATCCGGAAGTGAAAGCCCTGACTACCCTTTATCTATGCAGACACGACGGAGCAAGCTGGAATGAGAACGATCTGCTCCCGAGGCTTCCACATGCGCCAGTTTGTGGCCAGCTTTGCTGTCCTTCAGGTCTCAGGCCAAAAAAAATAGAAATGCGGTCAGTAAGTACAGAGGTTTTGTCTACTGAAAATCTTTTCACTCAGGGCACCTTTCACTTCATTAAACTTGCATAAATCATTGCAGATGGCAGTCCTCTTTCACCAACACTTGCAAGACTGACGGGTGCTCAGTGGAAAAATATTTTTATTGAAAAACTTCTATACAATTTGAGTGAAGATTTAATAAAAATCCTGCAGATCTGAGTGGATTTCCTAAAAATATTAAATAAAAACTTGCTTTTCTTGGATGTGGGGGTGAAGTTTAAGATGGATCTAAAATGGAAGACAGGTTGGGGTATATAGCAGTGTTTGGAGTTAAACTTGAAAATTAATTTATAGTTTAAAGAAAGAGCTGGGAAGAGGAACATACTCTTAAATTTGTGTTGCTTTTAATGATATCTTAATAATATATTAACTATGTCATATTATGATGTCCTATTAATATTTTATTGGCAAAAATTCATTTTCTATAAATACATTTTTCAAAATAAATTCTTTTTTTTCTGGGCTGTTTTAGTCTCTTCTCAGAGGTTTTCTCGAAGAATTTAAATCAACTTTGATTTAGATAAAGATGTTTGGTTTTCAATTTGGGGGCAAAATATTTCATAATGTCTTATTATTTATTTATGAAGCTTTATTGCCAGTATTTGAGCAAAAACTGTTTGCAAAATATGCAAAAAAAAAAAAGCTTTTTAATTTGAAAAAAGTCCTAAGTTTCTAAGTTCTAACAGTTTTAAGTTTGCCTGGGCTCTTTCCATCTGCTGTTGGAAACCCTTCTGTTGCTTTTCCTGACTAAGCTACATCTTCAGGACAAATAATGCAGTTGCTGAACAGAAGATTATTATCTCAAAAGATGCAGAAACCTCTCCTGGCTGTTACAGTTGAGGCTTCAAGGCTACCTTCTCGGTGTACGTGGGAGACTGAAGCTTTTTCTCTTAATATCTTAGAAGTCAAGCTCGAGCTCTTGGTTTCTGATACATTTCTCTCTCATCAACCCGTAAGAGCAACTGTAGAGTAGCACCAAGGCTTGATGGACGTCCCCGCAGAGGCACTGAGACCTGAGGAAGCAAGGCCCCTGGAAGAGAGAAGGTTGGTAATTTACTTTGTGTGTTTTTTTTAATTGCACTGATTTGGGTTGTTTTACTAAACTGGATTTTTTACTTGGGGAATGAGGTAAGGAAGATTATGTAGTTTCTGAGTGATGTAAATCTTTAATAGAACTATAGAAATGAATGTGTTAACACATAACATGTGAAAACGTAACGCTTTGAGGTAAGTAGGTAAAATACATAATTTGAGAGTGAACATATAAAGAAATTCCTGTTGACAAAGTATAGCCAACATGTAAAAGACTGAGGATGAAAGAGGTCTGCAGTAAGAAAATTATGTTCTGGGCTGGAGATGCCCTTACAAATATATTTGATTTCATTAGAGAACAGAGCAAAATATGTGCAGAGTAAAACTGCAGCTCTACTCACACAAACGGAATTGATCTCATAAGGCTGAAAAATGTTTCCTGTCTTCATTTTCACAAAGAAACTTTAGGGAAGGGTACCCATGTGCTTTTTATTTCTGTCCTTTCTAATAGCAGTAAGTTGGGTAAATATGAGCAAACCTGTGGCAGGTCAGCAAACTGATGCTGTCTGTTGCAGAAATTGAGCAAAATGGTGAAGACTGGTGGAAATACCATAAAATTTGAAGGTGGCAGAAATGAAGGTATTTTACTAATTTAAGCATCAGACCATTACACTTTTGTACCTGCTAGTCTCCTGTGATACAAATTGTCCACAGTTTTCCTTGTGGGGGAGGGGGGAATCCTGTAAGTTGTTTTTAACTCTTTCTAAATCTAATAGTTTGGAAAAAGTGGTAAGACCCTGGTTTATCCATCCTTTTCCAGCTCAACAATTAGCAAATGAATCATAAGACTGTGATGGACTCTACCTAGGGATACTGGTATAGAGATTTCTCTTGTTCCTGAACATTTATTTTTATATATTAAATTTGCTCCTCATTTGATTGGACATCATTTTCCCTTTCAGTCCAAGAAGGAAATCTTATAGCCTGATGCTCAGAGCAGAGAATATAACAGTATATGCTGGAGCAATGTGGATTCTGTACTTCTTCAATGCAGGCTAAGAAAGAACACAAACTATTACTAGGAACTCTGTAACTGGAAAATGATAGCTTGATAGAAATAAGAAAAAAAAAAAAAAAAAAGGCTTCCTGAAAGCAAGGCAGGTTTAGCTAGTGATTTCACTTGGGCTAAGGCTTCATCCTTTTAAGATTTAGTACATGCAGCCCAAAGTGGGAAGAAAAGATAAGATAGCTCTTATTTGTACATAATACTACTGTATAGTTATTTACATTTTATAAGTTGGATTTTATCTTTCCCACATGTAAAAGTGCTGCTTCTGCTGTTTCTCTTCTGAAGTGTTTATCTTCGAACTGATGATTTTGTGTGTAGTATGCTATCTTGGAGTGCTACTTGTTTACTTTAAAGACAAAAACAAAGGAAGCTTTCTTGTACTTGAATGTCTTCCACAGAATATTTCCCCATGAAAAGTTTTCATAGCAAGCTTTACTGGATTTTTATCTTTTCATTTTTAAACCTCTAAGAAGAGATAAAAAGTGTTTATTGCTAATCGTAAGAATGTTTTCGTTTTGCTAATGAAGCTTGCAGATTCAAAAAAAACTACTGAAGAAGATTGGCTTGGGTTTCAGTTTTGCTTTTCACAAGGGAAGAAACAAAACCTTTTTTTTTTTTCTTTGACAATGGTGCCAACTGATCAAGTAAATCTTTCTTCACACACAAGAGATTAGTCTCATACCAGTGGAAAAAGTGTAAGGCAGCGGAATAGAGGAAGCCGGTGACCAGCCCTGTATAACATGTTCTACCATTAATGAACCAAAAATAACATTAAGTATGGTGCCTTTTTTCAATCTGGTTGGCAGGCTATAATGAACAGTGTTTCTGCTGTCATTTGCCACTTCATCAGTGTTTCGGCTGACAAATGACAATTATTCATAAGACAACTAATAGGAACTCTTAGAGAATTTTCCTTTTTAGCTACCTTATGCTTACTTCTTGTTATGTTTTCTTGCCATCTGCATTTAAATGAATTTGGTACATTACTTTCTGGCTTCACTGTGTTACTTTGTGTGCATTGCATGGTGGAATGTTTCATGATGCAAGTGGAATATTAAGATATGGCATTTTTCCATAATTTGTGCCAATTTCTTTCTTGAATCTAATATTTTCTGAAAAGCCTGTGGTCCACTGGTAAGGCGATTACAGAAATACCTGCAGTCCTTCCTTTACCACTCTATTAAACCATTCACTTTTTTTTCAAATTCCTGGAAACTGGTTGTAGATAAAGAGCTGCTTTTTGCATTCCCACCTGGCTTTAGCACAACATGTTGGTAGCCCTCTGTGTATAGTGAGCCTTGATAAAGAGAATATTCATCCTTTTCAGCTAGCTTCCCAACCTCCTAAGTTTTGAATTATGAATGTTTTCTTTGTAGTGAAGCGTTGTAGGAACGGAGAAAACACTCCGAAGGCCCAGCCAACACCATTGGCAGTATAAATAGTACTTAAATATGAAGCCTAGTTTATGCATGGTATGCTTCTCCAGAATCTAGTTCCTCTCATTGTTTCCATCTCTCCTTCGGTTCAGAAATAAATGTATTCAACCCAAAAGCCAAATAAAACTTCCCTTGCATAGACACTGCATAGACTTGCATAGACACTGAACTGACTGGTTTGCACAATGTCAGGTTTGTATTTATCTGTTGGCCAGGAAATTATATGAAGAAGCATCATAAGTGAACTAAACTGCTGCCCTCTGCAAATTGGAGTACACTGTGCTTTGGTAAAGTCCACACACATGAAGCTCAAAGAAAGCCCTCTGCAGTATTTAATGGTGCTTGTTACTCATTTTCTCTGGAAGTTGGGGCAGAAAGCTATTAAAAATCTCATAAATTCACTAAACTTGAACCAAGAACAGTAATAGTAAGAAGAAATGTTTATAATTTGGTAATAAGTCTCGGGTATTCCCGTGATAACATTATGGCTGCTAAGCTTCTTGCTATTTATTCTGCTAGCCTGGGTATATATATTGAATAAATATATCACAACAACATAATCTTATTTTAATTCATTTGCTGGTTATTTCTTGCAAGTTGCTCTAAAAGCTCTGTTAAATAAAAAAGAAGTAACGGTAATTTTAATTTTCATGCAATGAAAATAGCACTGTGTATGGACAATAAAATAATGAGATCTATTTTTGGACCATGCCTGCAAATTGCACATCTGCACATCTGATTTCTGTTTCTTCTTGAAAATTACCTTTGTCAATTTAATTCCATGGTATGTCTGTTCTACAAACTCCCTTCTGTAATGTGCTGGGGAGGCCAAAGTATTTAATCTGGTTAATAAAAGCATGAGCAAACAGAGACAGTGAAAGAAAAAATGCTTTGCCTTATGTATGTACCTTTTCCCTGAAAAGTAGAAGGTGAAGATAAAATAGTGCCATCATACTCTGTCTGCCATCCTGTGGTCAAAATAGAACTTTACAGATGCTTATTAAAGAGGAAAGGGTCTTAGTATTAAGAATTAGGATAGAGATAATAGCTGCAAAAATACTTAATCATAACAGCTAAGATGCAGTTTTAGAATTCAAGTCTAGATTTTCTTAATACATACACTTTCTGGATAGCATGTGTTTATGGAAACATGGAAAATGCATGCATACCCACATTTTTGGTAGTAGTTGCACAGTATAACTCGAGAGGATGAACTAGCATCTGCTAATAGAGCAGTACTTATATAGCCTTTCATCTAAATGCATCAGTGTTTTGTAAGTAGACAGGAAAATTGAAGCTCAGAAAAACTGATTCGTTCATACCATTTGGCAACGGATCTGGGAAGAGCCTGCAGGAGTCTGGGTTTGCAGTCTTGGCCTGGACCTCCAGAGGAATGAATCAGTAGCCAGGAGAGCGTCAGTGATTCATCCGTCGTCCTGCTCAGCAGCCTGCAGAAAGCAGCCTTCGGTGAGTCTGGGGGCGGCAGGACGGGAGGCGAGAGCGCGGGGAGGGACATACCTCAAATACCAGACAGAGCTCTTGGCCAGCTCGACTCACAGAGCAAAAAGTAAGAGAAATTTTCCCAACGAGCTGATGTCTAGTGTGGGATCTCTCTCCAGTCCTATTCTGCTCCTTTCTAAAAATGTCTTCTGGTATGAAACCAAAACCTCCCAGACTGCAGCAGCCAAGAGCAACTCCAGTTGGTCCAAAGCCTCTGGAGCACTTCTTCCCTTCTCTCTTGTCTTGCCTGCAGGGAGCGTTTCGCCTCCCTGCTTGATGCAAAATCACTTGAACACGTGGGATTTATGTGCTTGTTTGGCATTCTGATGAAATGTGTGCAGTTCAGACTTTTATACTGTTGTTTGAATATTAATAACATATAGGACTATGCTAATACATGATGAAGGAAATAACTTGATTATTGGTTTCCTAGTTGTTGATTTGCCTTTTCACTGTGGTGGATGTGGTAGGCCTGAGATGTCTGGGAGATGGGGACCCTTTTCCAAGCCTTTTTGCTAATTATTTGTGCATGAGGGATTAACTGTCATTTTCTGGAACTGAAAGTAAAATTTATTATGGTTTCTTTGAAATCACTTACTGTTCCAAAAGTTGAAACCCTGATGGTTTTGTTTTGATATCTTCAGTTCTTAACAAACCAAAGTCAGATATTTTGACTGCTGACATATATGGTTGCTTGTCAGAGCTAAGTAAAAGCAGAGTATAGAACTTTAAAAATATTTACACCAAACCATTTCTTTAACAAAATTTTAACATAAATGTTTTTTGATAGACAGTACCATTTTTTTATCAGCTCTAATATGATGGGTTTGCCTATTTATTTTACTCAAGTAAGAAAAAGTTAAATGGAGACACTTGTGCTTTAGTGAGTGGCTTAGCTAAGTATGTGGTCTGCAGGCTATAGAGAGAAAGTCAAAATGGAAAAATGAATCTTATTTGAATTTGAATCTTTGAATCTTAAAACTGTAAAATGCCTGGGCTATTACGTTTTATAAATATTCACTGTTAACAATAGCAGAACCCTGGAGTAAATCTTGAGCCGCTGACTGTGATAGGGCCAAGATTTCACTCTCTAGCTCACAAATTTTCTGTTGGCTAAGTTCAATTGCTCCAATGTAATTTTGTTGTCAAAGGAAGCCATTATCAGGAGAAGAGGCAATTTCTTAGTGACTAAAGCCAGATTGATTTTTTTTTTTTTTTTTTTTTTTTGGATTAGAATTTGAATTTACTGGTGAGATGGATCAGAGAATACAACCGTAGAATTGTTTTCTTATTAGAGTTAACTTTCTCATCAGTATGAACTGAGGACTTAGGGTTTTGAACCACACAGAGCCTTTCCACGCTGCAGGATTTCCTTTTTAGATTTGGTGAGTAGGAATAGCACTTTAAAAATATTAACTAGAAAATAAATAAATTCCTAATTACCCTATTTAGGTAAGTCTTTATTTTGTTTGGTTGCTAGTTATGGTTTTGCTCCTTCTAAAGACTTAATGCACTAGAAACCAAAGGGCTATAAAGGATTAAGAACCTTCTTTCCTATAAGAATGCAATATATAGCAAGTATCTGTTAATAATCCAGGGACTTATGTGGTTGCTTATACTGAGTCAAGTTAAAACAGACATTTGAGACAGGGGAAAGAACAGCTTTCTTTAAAAAGAAAGCAGGTTACCAGAAATATAAAATTATATCTGGCTGCATTTGTGTCACATATCAGCACTTTTACAAGCATATCACCATTCTTATCTTCACCAAATGAAACACTGGAGTCCTTGTTTATCCTACAGTACTCTTCTATCATGGCCAGGCTTTCAGCTTGGTAAATCATGCTATGTTTATCTTAAGAGATTGTTCTTGGCCAGGATTGAATACAGGACTGACAAACCAGATAGTTTTGAAAGTATGGAGCAGTTCTGGAGAAAACAGGATTTCATCATGTTGGTGGAAAGTTTAGAAATTCAAAGCAGACTCCATGTACACATGCTGCTGGCGGAAAGTCACCAGGGATACAGGTTTGTTTTTATGGCTCGGCTTTCCCTGACAACCATCTCTGCTAAAAGAACGAAGGAACAGGTCAGGACCTGAGGGACTGCTACACCACCGCAAGAGGAGCGGCATCCCATATCACTCGTTCAACTCCGTTCATCCCAGATGACGAGACTAGGAAGCAACAATGAAAATGTCGTGTTGCCATTTTTAGTCATTGCCAACATTTATAGTATCATGCAGAAAAGATGTTCCTTAGCCCTGAGTGAATGAAAACTCTAAATCAAGAGCTGCACACCTGCTAATAAAGCAGCTGCTTACTCATCAGATCTAGCCTTGCAAATTCTTCACATCTTTGCTTATTTTTCATTTTCCTAGGTGTATGGAAACCATATATTCATCGAGGAAGGTGTTATTAAGGACAAATAAATGTCTACATATAGTATATTTTGTCCAAATTGTCATTTGGATGAAGGTGCTTTCAGAAATGGCTTTTAACTGGAAAACTGAGCTAGAGCTGAAGTGATTCACAGGAAAAATAAGCTTTAGCCTGTGAGACTCGGTTCAAGCAGGGCTGGAAGGAGGCAGTAATTTGTCCCCTACTCCATTATATAATTTGACAGTAGGTTAGAAGTGCTGTCAGCAGCAGAACTAGGTCTTCTAAAATCTGTTCATACGGACAATAGATTTCACTGTATCCTAACTTTTGTGAGGGATGTTGGCTTTCACGTGCTATATTGGAAGCCCGTGAGGAAGAACCTCAGCTCAAAGGCATGTACCGAACCTTATCCCTGAGGACAGAGACCACACGTACTCTGTCTGCAATGACAGAGGTGGAGGGAGGGCCTGCAGCGAGCCAGTGGGCTCCGGTCCCCGGGGTGGGGGGGAGTAAGCTTAGCGGGGAAACAGGAACCACGCCATGGGCACTCTTGACAATGTGCAGCTCTTTTTACGAGACAAAACTAACCTGTGCTTTGCTGTCCACCACCTTCTACCTGGTGGAATAGCACAAATATTTGTGGTGCATCTCTGTCCATTTCTTGATGTTTGGAATCTTCCTTTAAGGGATGCTTGAATAAGCATCTGACATGGTATAAGCAGCAATGTTTCTGTTGAAGCTAAAGAAGCTGAATGGGAGCGGACTGTAGCTCTTTTTTTTTTTTTTTTTAACAGGCTTTTACAAACAAGCAGTAGAGAAATTACCTTTTCAGGAAGTGCAACAACTTGTTTTAAAAATTTGCCTCCTCTTCAACATTTTTTCTCTGTCAGACAGTCTCTCGAATTCATTTAAATACCATTCTTCAGCAGCCACTGTATCCTACATATTGATGTAAAAGTTTCCAGTGGCTGTCATTAATTTGGCTTCTTGTGTTATCTTGATGCTTAATCAACAGATTCATTGTGGCAATTGAGATCTCAGGAATCAGACTTCGTTTGCCAGTGCATGGTAATTCGTACTTTCAATATATACTTGGTGACTGTTAAGGAAAAATGATGGCTCTTACAAGCTTTATTGGGCAGAAGTATATAAATGTTGATTATGCTATTTATTGGGTAGATCTTAACTGACTGCATGCCAAGCAGCTGCCCTCTCCCTAGCTACTGCATAGTTGCTTTTCTAGCAGTTTCTTCTTCTTTCTTCATTCCCTAGCCACGTATGTACTTTTTCTTTTCTCCTAGTGCTTTATTCTACGCAGATGCTCTGTTGATGATCTCTGAATGTAGAAAGGGAAAAGCCCCTGTAATTAATATATTTTCCTCTTTGGCAGTTAAGCACTTGGCCACGTCCCCATGTTCTCTTCCTACCAATATTGTTTCCAGATGTTTTCTTGGTGCTTCTTTCTTGTTTGCATTTGGATCGCCCCTTGAGCATTAGCACTCTGTTTTCTAGAGGAAAGCCTTTGACTTGGTAGACACAGACCCAGCCGCAATTGTCTGACCTCAGCTTCCTCAGTTTGAGGTTATGTTTGGATCTGAGATTTTGGTTTGGCCTATCCTATTGGTAGGGGCCAGCCACAAAGTTCATTTTTGAATTCGGAGATGACTTTTTACCAATTTCAAGATTACACAGCTTATTGCTTCACTTTAACTACATATAGAGACAAACACAATTCCTAAAGATTTAACTCTTGTTCGCAATAATGCTATTGGTTTATTCTATCTTTGGTGAAAATAAGACCCAAAGATCTGAACTTGACATGGGTTTGCTCCAGAGTGCCGTGAAAACGATCTTAAGAAAGAGGATAGTCTCTCTTCATAAGCTGGAAGTGAGAATATCTTACTGAGGTTTCTAACGACCCTGGCGTAGACCTGAGACGTGCTTCTCTGATAAGAGGAAGTGAAGCACAGTTTCTGCGTACTACCTCAAGTGCTTGGTCTTGGTAGAGTCTCTGAGATTCAGTCTTGCCAATAGTGCAATCATGTTCTGGAATAAAAGTGTAGCCAGTGGTATGAATAATTCACTAGCAGTTTTGATGCAGGAAGAAGAATTAATTAGCAGCTTGAATAACAAAAAAAGCTTTGGATACCCTGTCTTTCTCACAGCTCTAGCTACTCACTGCACATCATGTGCAAGAAAAGAAGTACAGTCGTTTCTTACATAGTCCAGGTATTCTCATCTCGGCTTCTGGCTACTGCTTCAGGCCTGAAAAGATCAATTACTGTCTTCCCAGTCCTTAAGTGTTGTCTGTGTTTCACAAGTCACTGTTTTTACCTCCTGCTGGTGGGAAATCTGGACCTTTATCCTATCCTTGGGTAGTGGAAGGTAGAAAAGGAAGACTAACTGGAGTTAGGCCTTCCAAACAAATAATTAGATTATAAATATGAGGCTTTTGCTAACCTAATTATACATGCTGTCCCCAAACCAATTCATCCATGGTTCACAATTCAGATCTATTCCAAATTCACGCCTGGTACAGAAACGGGGACCTACAGCCCCAATTGCATGAATGCCAAACATGTTAAATATTACAGCAGGGCTTTTACAGACAGTTCCATTACAGCATAGGCAAGAGAGCTTCATGGAATTAGAAGCAAAAATGTTTTATACCTGTGGGTCCTCGAGATTGCGGATCCTGTTTTAGGGCACCCTATACTGTCAGGAGGCAAAGGACAAAACAAATTCACTCTGCCATTCAGACTTGCTGAAAAAGAAGAAAGAGTAGCTTGATGTTGCAGCAGACTTCAGGTATCACCTCCCTTCCCTCAGCTAGAAGAAAATCAGCATAAATACTATATTATAAGCTATGGTTAATTTGACAAGATATAAATGTTTATTCCTATGGCTGGTCTGGATTAGCCATAAGAATCCAGAAGTGACTAAGTCTGAGAAACTGGTCTAAATCTGGCAGCCATGTGAGATGACGTGATTCACAGGAACTCATCTGCAGTTATTCTGTCACAGACAGAAAGGAATGGGCCACTTTTCTGATTTCTCTTAAAATGGAGAATGCTTGAAGAAACGCAACACAACAGCTTCACCTTTTTTCAGCCCACAGGAGGGCAACATTGAGCTGCAGCTGAAACTTACAGGCTTTGCCGAAACAGGTGTACAGTTTACTAATTTAAGAATTAATGAATTGAAACGAATTGGTTAATTTAGAGATATTATAGACTGTAGATATTTAGTGGTGTGCTGGCCTGCATTCACACTGACTTCGTGTTAGGTTGTATTTGTGGTTAATCTGTAATTGTCCTAAATTGCAGTCATCATCTGTGGCCAATGAAAATACGTGTTGTGAACAATAAGGCAAACTTGTATGTTAGGTGGTTCTGTTTTTCTTTGTAGTTTTCTTCCCAAACTGTATTTTGTAATTAACTGTTGTGTTGAGAAAAATGGATTACTAGATTTCTGGTTTGAAATTGTGGAATTATTGAAGAGTGCACAAATAATAAGGACTATGTTAGAAGGACTGTAGGTTGAGAACATGAATTGTGTGATACTGATTTGAAATTCAGTTATTTAGGAAGCATGGGCTATAATGGATTTAATACAGGTGGTTTTCAGTAGTCAAAGTAGTATATCAAATGTAGCTGCACAAAGGATTCCTGTTTTGCAATAATTTGTAGACTCCATAAATTCTGATCACAGCCTGGAGCTAGATCCTGAGGGAGGCTGAGAAGCCTGACTCAGGAGGTGGTGAAAAATGAGGTTGCTAAGCCAGATCCTAAGAGGCTGGGAAGGCAGCTCAGTGGGAGTGAGGCACTCTAACACCTTCTGAGATCTTGGCCATGTGATGTTTTCAAGGTTTCAGTCAGCTACTAAAATAAAGCATTTCTCTCTCTGCGCGGGTAGCGAAATACCCCAGAGGCAGTGAGCAGGTGAATACCCAGCAGCAGCAGTGGCATGTGTATTGTCTAGGTGTCGTGAGCAGGCTGGGAGCTGGAGCGTGGAAGATCAGTGCAAAGCGTGTGAGCGCCGGGCACACCTCAAAGCTCTGGGCCAAGCGAACGGGCTGCGAGCACCAGTTACGCACCGATAGGCAAATGGCATGGGGATCCTCCGGAACGTGGCTTGGCAGGCTGCTCCGCACACGGAGCGCAGCTGTGGCCTCCCAGGTGGGAGAAGTGGGGAGGACTGAGGTGCTCTTTGCTTTTGTTTTGTGAGTGTGCACAGAGCTATCACTATTGCGACAGACACATCATGTAGGCAGAATGGGGAGAAGCAAAGAATCAGTGGCTAAATACTTAGTAAGGAGAAGCTGAACTGGCTGTTTGCAGAGGAGGTGCAATAGGCAGGGGCTTAGTTTGCAATACAGTATCTGCTTCCAGGGGACAGCAACGAGTCTTAGGCAGTGGCCAAGCTGACACCGACAGCGACATAAGCCCTGATATTGGTACCAGTCTTCAGCATCCCTGGGCTGGGGAAGGGAAAGAGGAGGAGCTACAGTAGGCTGTGACAGAGAAACCAGCACAAACTGTTCTTCACTCCTCACCTCTGTTGTATCCCTTTGGCAAAGCTGTTTGTGCCAGGGAAATCACCCTGGGACCAGATGTTTCAGGCTACCTGCATGCTGCACGGGAGGTAGAGAGACTCTGGTGGGGGTTCTGGTGTACCATGCGCTAGTAATGGTGGTATTATTGACCAAAATGATCCAGAGAGATAGGTTTGGGGCGGGGGGGGTTGTTTGTTTGGGGGGATTTGGTTTTTTTAGATGTGATGTCTTTTATCAGATTTAACTCATTCACGGTCAGGTTGAGAGAGCTTTCGGGTTTTATGTCCATGCTCCATGCACTTCAATGGTGTGGTTAAGAGATCTCGATTCAGGTGCTTTGCGGTCTCATGGAGACAACATGTTGCCAAATCAAACAAAATTTATGGTTTGGAAGCTTTATTCCCCCAGCCATATAAGCTAAAAGCATTTTTGAAAGTGAAAACCTAGAGTCTGTAACAAGGCACGGATTCTGTGCCAAATTCCATGGTTCCAGGGGAATATTTGTAGTCCTTTTTTAATGCTCAGAGCAGGAATGAGTGAGCTTTTTTTTTCCAAAAGGCTTCCAAACTGTATTGGCATATACTAGAAAAGCATTGACAGGACACACTAGATGATGGATTGATACATAAAGGCTACCTTCTAGTATTTCATTAGAAAAGTAATTGTTTGGATGTGTATCACTACTAGTTTTGCCAGAGGCAGGTATACAGTTTCATATAGCCAGTAAAATTAACTCTCTGTGGATTGACATTTTTGGGAAACTAGCAATCTGCAAAGACTCAAAAAAAAAAAAAAAAAAGAAAGAAAAAAAAAGAAAGAAAGAAAGAAACATTTCATTCTTTATCTGCAAATGCCCTTTTTGGGTCCTTGGGAGTCAGATTCACATTTGAAAACAATTCCAAAGCATTATACTTCTATGAAAAACACAATTCAATCTGGAAATGGTCTGACTCCCAGACCTGCTCAGCTGGGCCTGCACTGCTGCATCCAGTCCTTAACAGTTCTTTGTGTGTTGTGCTGTCCTGGCTCTGACAGAAAAAAGTATAGTTTTTCTTCAGGTGTGCTTACTCTATTTGTAATCAACAATGTAAGTACAGACACTAAGAGGTTAATCAGAATGATCTGAGGAATAAAAATACTTTTATGTGCTTTTATGGAAAGTTCAAGTATGCTAATAAAATAACTCTTTAAAAAATACAAGCCTAGTTAGCTGAGAAAGTGAGTTAAAAGTAACTTTAGACTCTGCACCTGGTTTTGACTTTCCTTGATGGTTTAAATGGAAGGGTGTGCTTTTTTTTTTTTCCCTCCCATTCATATTTTTCCTCCTCATTGCAAGATGATCCATGTGTCTTTATTGGTGAAAGACAGGAGCAGTCAGATGTATCAAATCCCCCAAAATATATAGCAGGTAAGGTTGATGTGAACGTGTAATTACACAGGTGTGATTGCATTGTGGAAGGGGGAAAAGGAGAGTTCAGGTTTGTGCACAACACTGCACCATCTCTTGCCATCGCGATCCCTGCACTAGAGGAAGCTACGAGCATGCAGCCAGCTGTGTCTGGGATCGAGGAGCTGCAGGGAAGTGCTAAAATGATGGATGAAGTGATGCCCATCCTGCTAAAATCCCCGCTTTCCCTCCTTCCTTGCTTACAACGAGGAGCCCTAGATTATCATACCACGAGTAGGTAAGAAATATATCAGATGAGAACAACCTGCACTGACTTGCCTCAAATTGAGGTTCCAGGTGTTTGCTCAATTTTCTTCTCCATCTAGGAAATTCCCTTCTTGTGCTACCTCTGATCCCTGCTCTCCAGCCCCTCTCCTCCCTTCCTGGAGTACTCTGCCAAACCCTTTTGACAACGAGCAGTTTCACAGGCTGTTTCGGGAGGCAGCACCTCCTCCTGACCTCTGGCACCACCACCTCACCTGTGGCAGTGCCAGGACAGTAGTGCACAAACAGGGAGGAGAAACTTCTTAAAGGCATCACTGCTGCTGTAAGAAATGCCTATGAAACTGGAGTTTTAAATGCACAGTGTTTGGCTGTTGGTTTAAAGCAAATGGGATGATACAGTAGGAAAATACGATATTCAAAAAAACACAGGCAGTCAACCCCGGACCCCTCCTTTTCTTATTCCCTGCCTCCCAAGAGCAGGAAGTGTTTGGACTAGATCCAGCTGTAGCCCAGATTCCTGCAAGAAAAAGTGTGAAATGAAAAAAACCTGGAGGCAAATGTGCAGCTGAGGGGGACATTGAATAGAACGTTATTAAAGGGGTTAGTGCTGTTTCAAAATAAATATGTAAGACCTCTGTTTTTTTTTATTCTGCAACTTTGCAAAAATCAAAACTTCAGACAACATCTTTCTAAACAGTGAACAACGATGACAAGCTCTTGGACAAAGTTGCACATACCAAAGTTACCTACAAAGTTAGGACAGTATCCAGTGCAGTAGTTCTCAGTTAGCAAACACTTGTGAGTACTTTTTGGCTTGGTTTGATTTTCAGTTGAAAAGTGCTGATGTATTTCAAGGTGAAGTATGTGTTTTTTGTGTGTGCTTGTGCATATGTATTCACTGATTTCATTAGTTCCTTGGCCTCCAGGCCCTTGGTATGTATGCCAGGACCATGCTATGATTCACTGTTACAACCTTCAGGAGTAACTAAGGACATGGCTGAAATGCACACAGCCACTGCGATGTCTTGTTCAGGCTGTGCAAAGTCTCTGTCTAGGTCAATGAAGGAATTCAGGATTAGAAAAATTAACTGATGATTCCAAGTTCTGTTTCTGAGGAACAAGAAACCTTGTTCAAGAACACAAACACATACAAAAAAAAATATATATTGTCTTCCATAGAAACGAAGTACTGAGCACTCACAGCACCTTCCATGCATAATCTCTTAGCAACGCAACTTCCTGGCCCTTGAGTGTTAATAAACACACAAATGATATGAAATTCATTCCCCAGCAGAGACTTTCTACTGTGGAGGAGGAGTTAAGGACTCTACAAAATGTTCTGCAACCAGTACTGAGTGACTGTGCAAAAATCTCAGGTATACCTTAAAGGCTGGGAAATGAAAAGACCTTGGTGAAGCCGGGCTGTAGGAGATCTGGAATCACAGATGAGTCATCAGGAGGCTGCACATCATGGCCACAAAGAGCCTTGTGGCAGCAATGAGGGTAACAAGCAGAGTTTATGCATCCGGAAAGCACAGGCTCCAGTACCGAAACCAAGGGAAATCGCCATTAGTTTCTGACGGCACAGAGATTAGTGTTGCTCAGCTGTGTCTCATAAATCTCTCCACGACCCAGCTGTGATTCACAGACCAGTGAACCAGCTCCTTATATGGATCCATCTACATGGTATATTGCAGAAACAAGTTTGCTGCATTGGTGCCCTGAGCCAGCTGATAGCTACATCACTGTATTAGCATGGCACTGCTTCGGAGCTAATAAGCCCTGCAGAGAAACAAGTATATTAGTGTGGGCTCTGTGCCACGCTCACGCTGTCAGATAGCTTTTAGATCAGAGTTGGCTTGTGTCCTGCCACTCCAGAGCACAGGCAGAGTAAACACAAGTCGCATCTGAATGTCATATGTCGGTAAAGGACAATTTGTTTATCCACTTGATAAAAGGACAAGGAAGATCTTAAGCTGGTATAAATACATTAATTCTCCTGAAGTGACTAACTATGCAGCTCTGAAGAACCTCTTGTGGGAATTTGACATTTGGGTTATCACAATGAATTGAAGACTAGGAATTTTAAAATCTTTAATGGCATTAAGGAATTAAAATCCAAAGCTCTGGATGATCTGTACAAAGAGAGCACTGTACAGCTTAAACATCTTCAGGGAGTTCAGAGTTTTCATTCCCTTCTGCAATTGTAAAAACTTCTTTAGGCAGAAGTAGAAGTATCCATTTTAGGTAGTTTAAATAATGTGTCAGAAGAGGAGAGGAATATGCACAGAATAGGCACATGATTGATGAGGGGGTGCAGAATAACTATTACACTGATGTTCAATATTACAGGCTAGAAGAAACCAGAGATGGATGTTTTCATTAGATTTTTCTGTCTTCAAAAGATGCTAAATTAAGGGTGGTCTTAGGTAGCAAGGTGCTTCTCAGAAAAAGCAAGGAAACAGCCCTGAAATTGATGTATTAGTCATTTTTCTTTGTCCTCTGAAGTATGAAAATGTATCATTCTAGACTATGGAACTCTGCTTATGGTGTAATTTCTCGTGAAGAACTGTGCTTTCTTTCTTCACCATCTTTGCTAATAATTGATACCTATTCCAGGATCTAAATGTTTAGCATTTGTGTAGTGACAGAAAATAAAACCTCCAGTAGAGATGCACAAGTAATAAAATAACCATCTTTTATGCTATTTTCTACTTGTATTTTGAGCAGAAATGTCATTTTTGGAGAAATCACTTATCAAAACATTTTAGAATCAACAATTTCTGAAAGCATCACAGTCAAGGAGCCAAATACATCTGGAAACAGTGACTACAAAAACCATATGCTGTGACCCCCCTTTGAGGAGGCAACAGTGTAAATTGCCCTATGTATTTGCTTTATCTTGTTAGTTCAAAGTATCAGCATCATTGAGGGGGAAACAAAGCTTTTCAAGAATAGATATAAGGAAAAGAAAGTAAATCAACTACTTCGTTCATAGCTTCAGATGATCTAAGTTTTTGAGGATTTGTCAGTCTAATTGACAGAATCATTCTCTCCTTAGAAGATAGATTTCTCTATCTTCTCAGTTACAAAATTTTAGTTAGGAACCATTAGAAGTGTTGGTGGGAACCAGCAATACTCTAAAGCTGTCTCAAGGAGCAGGGACTCGAGCCAGGGTTCCTGTCTCCCTTGGTGACCTGCCAAACACTAGGAGCAGTGACCAGACATCAGGACTTGACCGCAGGATCAGATATTTAGTGCCAAACTCCTTTACTGAACAAGGGATCTGCAAGACTGTAAGCTGTAGTTTCCCTTTCAGCTAAACACAGCTAACACCACTAATCCACAAAGCCAATACATTTAAACCTGGTAATAGAGAAATTCTGGTGACCTTAACTGGACTGGACCTTCTGCCCTTAAGAACTTTGCAAACAGAAATATTGGACTTTACAAAGCTGTGCTAGATTTTTTTTTTTTTTTTGCTATTTGAAAAGCTGCTCTTTCAGATAGTACAACCAAAGAAGGATTTCTCTTGAATTTCTTCCTAAAAGAAATTCTGCCAGATGTCAGCAGTGGTGGAAACTGTGAGCTCAGCGTGTGAAGCAATACCAGCACTGGCACTGCGCATTGGTGATGACGCTCAGCTGTGTTTTGAAAGGGCCGCCTCCAGGAGCAAAAAGACTAGTTCAATAACACAGCTAATATAATATTTTCCAGAGTTTGCTGTGAGTGTTGATGATTTTGTCATACTTTCAAGACTTATTCCATCAAGCCATAGAAGGAAATACCACTCACATAAATGCCACAACATTCTGTTAGTTTGTATTCAGCTGTCCTTGGGAATGACTAACATTTTTTTTTCTCTCATTAAAGCATAATGGTTAAAGCAAGATATTCTGACTATCCGAACAATGGAACTGTTTTTAGAAAATGCTTTTAAAGACCCTAGAAAAGGTCAAGAAAAGTGGTAATCTTTCTGGGTAAATTACTAACTGTTCTACATGCATGTTAGGAGAATTTATTTTAAAAGTCTAATAACACGTACTAGGATGTAGGAAAAAATTAATAGTACTATCTAGTAAAAAGTACTGCATGCTAACTGCAGTATCTGTGCCAGGAACCTAGTAATCTTCCTGAAAGGACAGGTTATTTTAGTGTACATACAAGAAAGATCTGCTAATCCTGGTTCTTCATTAAAGTGAACAAGGGAGGGGCAAACATTTCCAATATTTAAGAATTAACAGTTCTTTGCCCCACGCATTTCATTGGTCTTCATACATTCATTGACGAGTTTTCTCTGTCCTTGCTCTCTCCTCCATAGATTTATATGGCATATCATTAGCAAGGAATACATTTTGGATAGTCTCACTATAATAAAATCATGTGAACGCAACCCTTTTTTCATAAGTGATTTAACCACCTACTTCCTCAGCCCCTTTTTAATAACTAAAAATTAACTGCACAAACCTGACTCATTAAAAATAATTGCATAGCTGATCTCACTCCATTATTTCTTTTGCAATGGAATGCTAGGCTTTTTCATGTGTATATCATTTACGTAATTAAGATATTGAATGAGCTTTTGTGGGAGATGTAAAGGTACTTTTGCACTGGGCATCTTAATTAAGGTCAATCCTTGCTCCCTCATTAAAAGAAACGTTGGCTAGTCGGTACAGCCTGCTGCTAAAAAGTCTTTGGCTTTCTCTTTATAGATATTGTGTCTTGCAAGTTAGGAGTTTGACTTGTGATCATTGACCATCAATGAACTTCCCTATAATTGCTTAAGCAGTCTCGGTTTGATATGACGAGCTCTCAGGGGGAGCTTTGTAAATCACGGACTAGTCACTAATAGGGACTGCAATGTAGCAAGTAAAAAGTTTTCATCCTAGTCCCTACCTTTGAATGGAACTGTGGTATCACTGCTCGCTCTGATTTCATAATCATTCATATTTCAGATTTAGACAATGTCGGTATAATTATGAAATAACAGTGAAAATAAAAGCAAAACCCAGGAGTGAGAAGCACTCATACCGGGACAGAGTTGCAGAATTGCCAGTTTAAGTAAAATAAGTCAAAATCTTGTTTGTTGTAGCCTCAATTCACTATAAAACCTAATACAGTGTTAGGCCTTGTTTGGAATTAGATGCAACAATATTGATTGGAAAATAAAGTAAATGAAGTAGAAAACCAAACACCAGTTGCAAAACCAAAACAGCAGCATATTTCTTCTTCCAATTCTTCTTATTTTAAGCCTTGTGCCAGCACAAGTCACTGCTATTTAGCCTGTGTCTGCATATAAAGTTTTAGCATTGGAGACTGATTGGACGCAGGGGAGTCTTGGTGTTCCTCACTGAAACCATGAATGGGGAAAGCAGAAGCACACGTACGCGTACTGCACGCACACACACCCGCACACCCACACACCCCTATTTTGGGTCAACTGAAAGCTTCAGTTAACAAACCTAAAATACAGGTTTAAAATGTTATGGACACAACATTTTATTAAATTTCAAATGGAAGCTATGTTAACGGAAACATTTTGTTTTGAAAATACAAAGTCAAATGTTTTGAAATTTTTGAACATAGAAAAATGATCTTTTGGAATATTTTGTGCATCTGGAGGTACATATCTGATTTTGTGGGCCTGTTTTGTGATTTCCTGTGTAGATCTATATGTATGTGTATGTATACGTCTATTGCTAATTCCATGTAAATGAAGCCTCTCCCATAGAAGAAATAAGATTCTCTGGACATGGAATAAATCTAGCAATGCTTATCTTAACACAAAAGGCAGAAGGGTAAAGGATCCTAACCTTCAAAATTCTTATACCTGTATTTCTGTTGCCTGTTGTACTTCTTGGTGGAGTGAAGATAAATAGTTTCAGGCCCTGGACAGAGGATTTAGATACTTTCCTTGAGAGTACACTTGTCAAATGCCATTTGGCAAGCCCAAGTCTGCTTGAAAAAAATTTTAGTAGGGACTTTAATTTCAGTAATTGGAATAATATCCATGTTTAAGACATGAAATTTAAAATGTTTTACTGAATCATATATTTCTTCCATGTGCTCTGGAGGTCTTCTGACATTTTTCAAGTCTTGATTGCTTAAAAGTCCAAGTATAACACCACATTAGTATTCAGAAGAAACGTTTGAATCTTCATGCGTTATTTGATCAGGCTAAGTATGCATCCCACTTTGACTGAGACTTCACTGATCCTGGAGTAAAATCATTAAACATTCATAAACGACCATTGCTTTTTCTCCTCCTCAGGAATGTACTGACACACTTTATGCAATTATTTGTCACAAGTATCTTCCTGAACTTTTAACCCCCCTTTACTTTCTCTTATGCCTGCTTATATTAAGTCCAAAATCTTCATTTCAAAACATTTTTAGAAGCTAATATACAATTCATTTGAGTTCAGAGGAAGTAAAATTACAAAACAGCACAGTCGTGATAGCGTTCTTTCTTAATTATCTACATGGGTGGTTTTCTTTGAGGAATAATTCCTCTGAATTCTTTAATTCCCAGGTTAAAATGCCTTCAAGTCTAGGCTCATCTTTTAGAAAGATATTTCTAAAAGTGGTAGCAGGATAATGTTGGCCCCCAAGTTATAATCTGATATCACGTGCATCTCCTGCTCGCTCATCTCATCTTAACGGCTTGAGGATAGACAAGGGTTTTAATCTGTCAGCGCTCTGTTTTTATTTTTTATTTTTCTTTAATTTTTTTTATTCAGCCTGGCGTCATAAGCATGCAAGGCTCCCATCTCCTTTAGCGCTCCTCCAGCCCGACCCCTTCATCCTCTTTCATAACCTGCGAGCTGTCTGATTTGGGAGGCAGAAGCTTGTTGCCGGGGCTGCAGGCTGCACGCTCGGAGCCGGGCTCGGTATGCAAAGCTGGGAGAGTAACCAGCCTTTTTACGTTGTTTGTTTCAAGTTTAATATTTGCATTTATAAATATATATAAGAATTCTTTAAAAAAAAACAATCTTTTTATTAAAACAACGCTATTCAACATGTTTAAAAAAATTCAGATGTGTTTTTATGATTAAAATGGATGGTAAAACCCCCAATGACTTCAAGGGTAAGGATTAATTAAAATCCTTAATTATTCATTACAGGAACTATACCTGCACAGAATTTTAAGTTAACAAAAATGTTTGCTTTTAGTGTTTTCGTTTGACTTTGATGTATACTGAGGCCTAAGTCAGATTTTGGTACAAAATAGGAAGAATATATGTACTGTTGTTGAAGGAAGGCATCCGGCTTATATTCTCAGTAAAAGCTAGATCTGTTTCTTTTAAAGGTGGACTACAAATCTTTTATGTTCTTGATTTCTATAATATGTTTGAGAAAGATGCCTTTGTTAGTTTTTTTTCTTAGAGAGAGATTCTTTTTTTCCCCCTCTTTTCTCCTGTTTGCTTTAATTAGAGAGCTAGTGAATTAGGAACATCACTGAGATACCAGAAATTAAAATTTTAGTCATTAAGAACAAATGAGACTTGTAGTTAGATCATTAAAAACATTTCAATATGGCTTATTTTTTAAATATGTTTTCTATCATGGAATAATTTCTTATGTGTCAGTGCATTCAGAGCAGCAGGTAGGATTTGGAGTTGTAGTAAACATCCTTGATTCCTTGATGATGAAAAATGAAAAAAATGGCATTCCTAATATCAGTGAAATTGCTATTTCTGATAATTCTCTTTTTAACTCTTTAAAAAGAAAACAATTGCAAAAAAATGACCTTTTCCAGTCCTCCTTTAGACATGGTAAGACTATAAATCAAATTTTTAAATGACTAGTTTGCATATATGTATCAAAGACTTGTAGTTTATCCAAGGCAGTATGAGAATTTCCTCCTACTCCTCTGATTATATTGCTCACATTGACATGTAATTTAAATATATTAAGTATTAGCTGAGTAAGTGAGTAAAAGGGTCTTAATTTCTGTCTCAGAAGGAAAAGGGAAGTACATCCTCCAACAGTCAAACACTGATACTTATTTTCAAGTGTTTTGCAATGTTTTTAGCCATCCATTGTTTTGGTACCTACATGGCATGTTTTGTATCTCATATTTGGCAAGGTTTTTATCAGAACTAGGCTATCAAGTAGTTATCTTCATGTGCAAAGTTTCTTGAAACTACATATATTATTTGACTTTCAGATGAATGTTTGATGGGCAACTCTTGGCCATTTCACCAACAAATTTTCTCCTGGATGACTTAATATTACAAGTGAAAGAAATTTAGACTTTACAGAAGTCATAAAACAT
The DNA here is from genome assembly GCF_036417845.1 of Apteryx mantelli. Lineage (NCBI taxonomy): Eukaryota > Metazoa > Chordata > Aves > Apterygiformes > Apterygidae > Apteryx > Apteryx mantelli. The sequence continues at coordinate 17,581,869 of NC_089986.1, forward strand.
TACCAATCTTGATACATTTGTGAAATTTGTACAAAAAGCTGTCAGGTCTTCTGACTCCCTTCACTCTACTCAGTCTTATCTAAGGACTAATTCAGGAAAAAATAGAAAAGTCAGGATAATCTTGGCTTTGGAGGAAAAAAAACCAACTTGAACAGGATTTCAAGGTCTCTTTTATAGATGAAAATAAAACCTACTAAGTGCAGTGCTACTCTTCCAGATTTTCCTCCTTTGAACCACAAGATTTTCTGACATTGTCATTTATAACTGTAATGCTGTCAGCTAGAATGTTGCTACGTCTGTTTTGGAATAAATATCTGCAAGTCTAACATTCAAAAATATATTTAAACCTTAATTACCCTATTAATATTTCAAACCATTCTCTCGCATCTATTTTTTTCCCCCAGTGTGTTACAAAGAAGTTGTCTATAACTTATCCTTTGATGGAAAGAAATTCCCTATAAGTAAAACTTTTACCTTATTGACCTTCAGGGACTGTACAGCAAGAATAGACTAGAGAACTGCAGGGGATGATGCTTGTAAAACCTCTTTTTACTGCTAATAATATACAAAATTCTGTTAAGAGCTGTAAAGTTCAGTTTCTCCTGCTGACTACCAATGAAACTGGTGGTGCTGCAAGAAAAGACAGGTGTTGGGTAGTGTCACCTTTAGAAATCACTCCCTGATCTTTGACAGTTTATACATTATCACTTTGCAGAGACATTGTGTCGGGCTTCCGTGTTTGCTTAGCACCTGGTTTGAGGGATGTTTAATGTCAAGATGAAAAAAGCTGTAGGCCTTGAAGAGTTCAAAGTGTTAAGAGGTCTGCATCATCTCTCACATTGCTCGCTTGTCTTTTGGTGTTGTTTTGTTCTCGCCATAACTCCAGAGCAGACCTTAATTACCACTTGATAGGGGAATGTTTTCCTTAGGAAAATCAATCCCTAATATTTATAGTAAGAATAGTGAATATCTATTTGAGTATTGGTCAGAAATATTAGGTGGAAATACCGTTATTTTCAGGCATTATAAAGTTTTCTTTGCAGACTAAAATGATCCTCTATATTTTTAAACCTGGCACAGAAGAGGCAGGCCACGACCTGCGTTGGAGCCGCGGCTGGGCCCGGAGCACTGACCATAGGGCTTGCGAATTCTGGGGCTGGACTTGAACCCAAGCAGTCTTAGAAGAACCACAGGAGCAAGGTGATCTGTTTCTCTAAAACTGTTTTGACTCTTTCACACTGGATTTTCAGAAAGACAAAAGGATAGTATGGCTCTAATTTTTTTTTTTTTTTTTTTTTTTTTTTTTTTGTATGGAAAGATATGCAGTCACTCTTCTCATATGTCCCTATGTGTATCCTGTTTTTTCACATTCCTGATTCAATCTCTTCCCATCCACTTCCATGCATATTCTTTCTGGTGAGGCAGTCTCTCTGGAAATGCCTGGGGTGAGATATAACAAATTACCGTTGGGTTCAGCTCTTTGTTCTTATTGCCTTTCTTGTGCAGGATTTCTCCTTAGCTGCTTGACCCTAGCTTGCACAGGACCCATCCCTGTAAAGACACCAGCTCAGGTCCTGAAAGCAGCTCAGCTGTGCAGGTACAGTGTTGCAGTAGGTTCATTTACTGCAAAAGAGTGCTTTGCTGTTGTGGCTGTAACGATAGTGATAACTAGTGCAAAGTGTCTGTAACGAATATTGCAGTGGGCCATATCTGCCGCTACCATGACGTAACAGCTGGCCACCGTCCACCGATAACCTGTGTTCCTCAGTCTCACACTGTCGTATTACTTCAGTACCAGGCCTGGCTTCCTGAAGGCAGAAAAAAATTCTTTCTCCCAAAACCGTCTTCATACTTGGATGAAACGGAAGGCATATTTCTGTGACGATAACCTACAGCCCACTGAAAACTATTTCCTCTTTCTTGTATAAAGCTTTCTAGGAAGCTTAGGACTGGATGGAAACTGTTGTGGCAGTATTAAAGACACTTTCCTGCCATCGCTCCCTGCCCCATCCGCGCTTATTATTGCTCCTGTTGATACATACGTGCAGTGATGCTGTGGCTACGCAAATTGCTCCATCATTGTTTCCACGACAGCGAAAAGGATCAATTAAATGTCTGTTTGTGGATGTGGGCTGGGTTAAATTCAGCAGCATCTACGGTCATACACCCCATGCTGCTTGGGTGGCTTCCGCTGCAGACAGATGAAAAGATGAGTAGGATCAAGGCACAGATTCTTTAACGTGGTGAAAAACTTAACACTTGGGTACCGAATGTGCACTGCAGAGGGCAGTGCCCTCAAATTGCCTAATTTAACAATTTCAATATCTAGTGAGTATATTAAATGTATGGCACATATAAGATCAAAATTAGTCGTATGAAAAAGTTCATTTAAATGCTTTGAAAAGGTTACAATTAGAAGGCTTCGGAAAAGTACAGCTGTATTTCAGAGTCAATATTTGAAGTGAACTTGTTCAAACCACACTGTTTCTCTTACTGCTGCAGTGCGCTAGAAGAGGCAGGCTTTGTTTTACTCTGCATTAGGTGACATTATGGACTATTACACTGATTATATAAAGCTCCATCACTACAACACAGTATTTGCACAGCAGTGGAGAAAGGCCCTGTAGTAACTCGCATCTTTTAGATCCTGCCACTTGAGTGTTGTAAAGCATCCACAGTGGTAAGGAAGAATCTACTGCTGACTTTGAAAATCCTCAGGCAGAAGACATTCTGGTTTGTGCACAACGTCTAGCAAAACCCTTCATTCTCTAAAGCACTTACTTGCTCAAATAGAAACATTACTCTTTTCTTCCTGAGGAACTGCCTGGGTTTTGGCATGGAAAAATACAGATTAAAAGAAGCTCTGAGGTTTAAAAAAGTAACAAATGCCAAAGACCTGCCTATCTGTATTACTTAATCAAGTGAAAGAATTTTCTTATAGCTGACTCGGCTATTACTGCTTAGCTTGTGCTTGTTCGCTAGGCAGACAGGCTATGGCTTGAAATCTGTTGATCAGCTTGTTTTTTAAAATGGCCTGTAGAATTTTACAAGGGGACAGAAAATCTGCATTTTGGGCCTAAATACCTTACAGATGCAGTCATTATACTTACTATATAGCACCATTATTGCTGGAGCTCTTGCTAGTGTTGCAGAGTCTGCTAGAGGTCTTCCAGGAAAATCAGGATGGAGGGAAATGGAGGGAAGAATTAGGTACTCAGTTTATGTCTGTAAGCATGTTAAGTACGTGGCCCCTGGGCATTTAAGGGATTAACAATAATAACACACCAAAGCAGCATTTAACTCCTTGTGATTCAGAACTCCATAGATAACTTCAACTCCCTGTCATGCAATTACACTTTCCTGCTGTTCCACCCTCTTTATATTTTTAAGTAAGTGATCTGTTTTTCAGTGGAGTTTTGTGTTGTTTGTATTAACATTTATTAAAGCCCCAGTTACAGGCCAGCAGTGATAAGCAACTCAGTCCTTGAATTGTTCACAGCTTGAATATTTTGTTATGATAAGGATAAGAGTAGGGAGGGAGCACAGACAGATGGGAATCCGGGGAGTTCTCTACTTTGACACTGTGTTGCAAAGATCAGATCTGGTATCAAAATTAAATCCAAATGTTCTCTTTTACTTTTTTGCACATCAATTGTCTAATAGTAAAACCTAATAGCTGTGTCTCAGAATTAATTTAGTTAGTCAGATCTTAATAGGGTATCTTAAAATATTCATCTGTATCATCCAGGTACCACCTAAATTAAGCTTATTGGAAACTGCTCATAAATTGCAAATGTACATCAATCCTTTCTGTCCATCTTTGGGTTTTGGACAGAATTCATGTTCAGAGAACATTCCTTCACTTAAAGCCAATCTATATATTGGAACAGGCTGTCAATACATTGATAATACATACCGTTTGTAAACAGATAAGAATAATGACAACAAGTCAAATTTGTTTTCAGGAAAATATGAACTATCCTGGTTTATAGATCACCATTACTATGCTCCTACTTTAGCAGAACCCAGTTCATTTTCTCACAAATTCAGTCATATCCCTGTTTTCAGTAATACTGACCAAAAATTTTACCAGTGGAGTAAGCACAATATGTAGATGCAGTCCTGCTTCCAAATACATCAATAACAACATATGGTCTTTGGAAGGGGCATAAGACCCTATAATATGTCCTATCCCATAACAATGCATCTTTTTTTTTAAGATTCCTGAACCAGTTCAATATGTGAATACTCTTAAGCGCCCTTATAAAAACACTGACTGCTTAGATTGGATCACCTATGAATTGAAAGTTGTCATAGCAGAGCTTGCTAAGATATTGCTGCCCATAATAGCAAAGGACTGGACTTGATTACACTGAGATCTCTTTCAGTCTTCACTCCTACGAGAGGGTGAGGGAGGCGGTGAGCTCGTAAGGCTACCAGAGAAGTAGGACTTCTTAGGAAAAGGGCTGCAACACTGGCCCTTTGTGTAAATGCCAGACTTAGCAGATGTCACAGTAATTTCCTGGGGTCCCAAGGTTAGGGGGACTAAACTCTGGGCTAGCCGCCCAAAGAAAAGGGAATTCCATTCTGCTAGGCAATTGCTGCAATGAGCAACAGGGGTGTGGAAGTGTTGGGCGTGGGCTTCTTAGCTAGCATGGATTTCCTTTTTTCTATCAGACCACAGAATGGCTCTCAGCACTTTGACTAGTGTTAACTCCTTCATGCTACCTGAAAAAGTACGAATAGTAGCTCATCAGGAGAGTCTAAGGGGAATAATCCCTTACATAATAGTAGTGCAGGACCAAGACATATAAAACAATATTTTCACTATTGAGGTTATCTAGATATTTCCATCTCTTTCTCATTTATTTATTCTGGGGAAGCATTCCTGCTCTGCCATTGTTGCTGTCCATGGGAGATCAGTTCTTGGTATATTTTATATTCTTTAACTTTTCCTCTTGATTTAACCATTTGGAGACACATTACCTAGTACATAGACAATAGTCTATGACTTTTGGAGTCATAGAAATTAGGTGAAAATCCTATAAACCACCAAAAGTTACAAGTCTGGTTTTCAGAGACAATATTTCTGATGAAATAAAGCTGCAGTGCACATTTGCTGTATTTTTACTTGGTCACAGTGAGTTTCCAAGCTACTGACATTCAGTGTAATGAACAACATACCAACTGTTTTTCCTGTGAAATCAAAAGACCTATATTCCATCAATTTATTTATAACAGATTTTTTTTTCAAATTAGTGCATCCGAGGAATAAGCAAATTCAATCTCCATACTCCAAAGTTGTTTTCACATTATCAGAAATCAAACAATATTCATTCTCCAAATGTAGAATGTTCAAAATCCAGATATAGAGTTATTGTGATTATCAGGCACTTTGGACTTCTTTGAGCTTATGATCCAGAGGCCTTAGAGAAGAACAATAAGCAGATAATAATAATTCCCTATTTTTATTTCAGTGTTTACCATACTTGAAAATGGAGGATAAATGTCAATGTCATTTTCAGATTTAGAAATCCAAAGAAAAAGAGGAAATATAATTCCTTCTTATCTTTTTTTTTTTTTTGGCTAGCTGTAAAGAATATATGTTCTACAGAGATATTAAATGACTCCTTCACAGCAAGACGGTACCAGAGAACTCAAAACTGCCGATGCACAGTGCCATCCAGCTCGTATGCCCTTTCTTGATGCAGCCAAAGTACTAGAAGTTTTCTTTTCCTTTTGCACTGTGAACAAGGTAAGGTAGGGTTCATATTCACTTGGCCAGAGGTGGTGACTCAGTTATGGGCTTTAGTGCTACTCGATATTTACCTTCGCTTCCCATTCACTAACGTTGCAGGAGACTAGTCCGTTGTTCTTCTAGCAATATTGTTGTTCCTCTTACAGAATTTGGCAACAACAATGACAGAAAATATGTCTTTTTCTATGTAATTCTTTCTGTGATGGTGGATAAAGAACCAAAATGGGAGTTGCAAGATCAGATTTTCTTTCATTTCTATTACTTCCTTTAAGAAAAAGAAAGTATGATGCACATAGACTTTATTTAGGTTTCCCTTTCAGGGAACCAGTTAGGTAGACTTCACAGAGGTAAAAGCTAACGGAAATGTTGATTAGGTTCCGTGAAGTATTAAAGATGTCTTGCTACAGTATCCAGGATATTTTTATCAGACTTGTATAAAGCTGGTGTAAAAAACCCTGCATCTTCCACCATCCTCAGTAATACCTGAGAACACCTTTTTTTTTCCTCTAGATGCTTTAAGATATATTCATTTAAATGTATAGTATCAGGCATGTATCACCACTGGGAGAAGTAGTGAATAGATTTCTGCACAATGTAGCACTTTTTTTTTTTTTTCCCCCAGTTCTTAGCAGGAATAAACAGATCAAATATGCTTTCGGTAAAGTGTCCAGAATTTAGCAAAATATTTAAAAAAAGGTCAGAGAATATACCCAAATATTAATTATATATGCTAGTAAGAATGAAAAATAGCTAGGGAGTTCAGTTAATGAACTGAATTTTTTTTTTTGAATAATTAATCAAAAGTCCATGTAAAAAGGTATTATATGAATCTCTTAAGATGCCAGTCATTTTCTCCATCATTGAGATAATACTAACCACTATTAAGAGACTTAGTAATTGGCTGCAGGAACACCCATGCAGCACACTGTATGTGTATTTATGTACTCATGCGTATTCCTGTTCAGAAACTCATTTTTTTTTTTTAAAAGCTGTCTCCTAGAGCAGAAGATCTACCACAAAAGAGGTTTTGTGAGAGATCCAGAGAATTTATTAAAAATAAAAAAAAGTCTAAAAGACTCCTAGTTTTAAAAGCAGATGTGATTGGCCCCTATGAAATCATTTCCTACTGCTATCATGCTGATTAGCTGCACAGATTGCATTATTGGTCTTTTGAACAGATGGGCTATACTTAAATACTTCTATACTATATGCACACTATATATACATTTATATACATATATATACTTTATACACACACGCACACACACACACACTTATACATTATACTGTTGTCCAGTAATCTCCAGAGTTTCTGGACAACAGAAGTATTTAATTTTGAGGTCCTTAAAAAAAAAAAAAAAAGATCATTCTGCTTTAGATTTGTTTCTTGATGAAGATGCACATATTTTTTACTGCAGAGTAATATTTGTCCAAAGCTTAGAGCCCTACCACTTTCCTTTATTTCTGGAATGGTTCCCAGGCTTTATCTTCAACTTTTGCTTCATTATATTGGTTTGGCTGCCAGCTCTGAATGTTTTGTTTTATCGTCTGTCCAGCGACTGCTACGCTCCACCCGTCTTCCTGAGTGTTTGAAAAGAAGGCAACATTAGGCAAGCTTCATTACAACAGCGTGTTACAGGAGAGCTCTCATACTTTCAGTCTCTCTGAGCTTGTTTTCTTAGGTAAAAAAGTAATTATTGTTTCACTGAATAACTTGAGAACTTCTAGGTAACAAATAGTTACAGATACCATCTTTATGACTCTGACCTTCCTTTGTGGTTAAGCCACAGAATACATACCTCATTCATCTTTATGTTCATAGTCTTCATGTACCACAGTTTTGTCAGGCAGGGAGGATCATGCATATGTATTTAAGTATGCTTACATATTTCCTGGTGGTGTAAGACAGGACTGAAACAACTATCCACGCTGCAAATGCAGTGCAATCTCATTGGATGTCACTAAACACAGACTCAGAATTTATGTTGCTGCTTAGTTTTGTTTTGCTTTTCTGCCATGTGTTTTCTTAGAAAGGCCTTGAGCTGACAATATATCAAGTGAGTTCTAAGTTAACAAGTTTACTGCCTGATTTTATATTTCTAAAAATTATGTTGGAGAATATAGTACCTGTGAAACTCTAATAGCTTCAGGGCTAAATTCAGTATAAGGATTTTTAGCAGCACAGCTAGCACACGCTATGGCAGATGTATAAAGAAGCTGCAACTCCATTTGCTCTGAAGGAGTTGCATAAGTCAAACCTAAGCTCAAAAACAGGGAGGTCCTGGTGAAGATGGAGATGGTCCTATACGGGGCTTGCTCATCCAAGTTCTCTTACAACAGCTCCTGCACATGGGGGACTACGTCTTCTCACGCCCTCCCAGAGAAAATGCAGAGAAGCTTTCCAAATGTAGGGACCCTGGCTGACACAAAGTAGCATAATTAATCTCCCTCTCCAGAGGACTGTATGACTATAGCCTAACTCTAGGCCATAGAGTTTCCTCACATCTCACCTGCGTGTTCACTGGCAGCTTTACTGCTCTTCTACCATGTTTATCTCAATCTTGCAACCAAAATGAGTGGCAGACTTGTATATACCCATGTAACAGGATAATCCCATATTATTTGCACACTTGAAAAAATCCAGCCTTCAGTTATAGATCTGTCATAATGAAAGATTAATACATCCACTATCAAATTATTCTTCACAGAGTTACCATTGTTCATTATCTATGCAAAAGTTCTGGCATGTCAGATATGGAAAGCAAAGGCTTAGTCATGTAGATTGATCCTGAGTGTCTCTCTACACATGCTTAAAGGACTTATATTTTTACACTGAAATAGTCTTCTTGCTGAGCACATAATGGGACATAAATTCCCTGATGAACCGTATAGGAAAATGGCTTATACAGAGGGTTCTTTGTCTCTTTCTCTCTCATTTATTTTAGCAAAGCCAGGTCTCTGAGTGTTCTTTTAACTGATTTACTAGCCCTCTGGCCCAGGAGAACAAAGACCAGGGAAGGTATCTTTCATTAAGAGCTAGCTTCTTAGTATCCTTTCTGTTTTTGATTTTTGGCTGAGATAGGGCATAGCCATGTGAGGAGATAGAGCCAATGACAAATCCTACAAGTGATAACTGACCCCAGAGCCTAGGAAGTCCTTTATGGAAATTCTTGAACTTCATATTCCACAGAAGTACCATCTTCCTTGCTTTGTTGTCCTGTGGACACTTCTATCAAGGAAGAGTGCCTAGAGGCAGAAATTACGAGAGTTGTACGTTGTCACATGTTTTTTTTCACAGAAAGAAATGCTCTATTGCATTCCTTTTCCACTTTGTTACCATTCTATATTGACTTTTCCTACAAATCAGTAAACCTTTCTTAGGTAAACTGAGATGTCTGTTCTGCAGCAGAGAATCTGTCTGCACCTGTAATCTGTGAGATGTTATATTTCAGCATCCAAATAATTTATCCTTTTTTGTAGGAAGAGAAGCTCAGGGAATAGACATGCCTGCTCATTATATTTACAATGGCTTTAGCATGCTCTTTCACATCACTGCTTCACTCTGCTTTTCTCCACAGGGAAGGAATTTCAATTGTGGAGAAGTGACCTCATGTATTATTATTAATTAACACTTCCACGCGGGACTTAGCATAGCTATCACAGGCACACAGAGAGCCTGCTACTCAGGATGCGACGCAGGCAAGCAAATTACCAAGAACCCTGCCCCAGTGTGTGCAGTTCCTTCCTACAGCTTCTGCCGGGCTGGGCAGAAATATACATATACATCAACCTCTGGGAGAAAGGAATATTCCCCAGGAAGTTAATGGGAAGGTAGGATGTATGGCCAGAAGGTGTGATCTTTAACACAAGTCACATTTACCAGTCCTCTCAGAATAATGAGTAAGGTACCGAAAATGCAAAGGGATGCAGGAGTTCTCAAATGCAGCAAGCATGTGTGCTAGTAAACAGCGTGGTTGCCTAGAGAGCACTGCTGGGACAACTAGATACAGGCAGGTTCAGCTTTTCATATTAGCCAGAATAATTCATTTTTTTATTTTTTCTTTTATTTTTTCATTTTTTCTTTTTCTTTTTTTTTGTTTGCTCCATTGAATTATGTGGCTTTCTTTTAACATTAGAAAATTTAGAAATCTATGAGTTTATTTTACAATATTTCTTGGGTCAGACTCTAAACAGACCAACTAGCTTAGAAATGAACTGAAGGCTATAGCAAGAATATAACTACTCATTTTTCAGTGCAGCTGTTCCTCAAACCTTCAGCTTAATTGCATACAGTGGATTTATAACCTCCTCGATGCAAAACCAGAATTTTCAATATCCTCTGGAGGAGGACCATGGATCTGTCTGCTACAGGATTGATCAAATTAGCTTTCTGAGAAATAGTAGGCAGTTAGACCGCCAATAGTCTAAAGTAATACTCAGGGAACAAAATAAACTCTCTAGAAAAAGCTTTATCCATTATTCTATTAAATAATGAAAAAATATTTGAATAGCAACACTTCTGATAGTAAGGCCTTATGCATAAAGATGAAAAGGTCTCTGGCATAAAAACATAAGGAAAAAAAAACCCCTCACTGGTTCAAATGCTGGCACTTTCCCCATAGATGTCACTGGTAGCACGGCAAAGAAGACTGGGTGATCTGCTGAAGCTGGTGTGACTAGCTAGCACATGAGTGGCTGGATCAAATTTTCTCTTTCTCTCTCTAGAGAACCATCAAAGCTCTCTGACATATTTTCTTGTGGGCAATTCATTTTCCTCCAACCTTCCCTAACCCAGGGCTGCTAAGAGGCCTTGCTTGTAGAGGCTTGGGTTTCTTAGTAGTGAAGACTAGACAACACAGGTCAAATCCAGAACCTCAAATATCTGAACTTAAGGACCAAAAAGGAAATCTTGTTAGCGCAGCCTTCATCTCGTTGAGTCTGTTGGGCCTGGATGGCCTCTATGTCTGTACTGTCATTGTAGGGGGCTTCTTGAGAAGAAACTTCCAATGTTGTTCTGAGACATGACAGACTAAATCTATTCTTCTGCGGTGTCTCCCAGAACTCAGTGTGTTCCAGTACTGTGGGCTGATCTTTGGATCCATTTCTCAATCAATGCTTGTGCAATTTTAAAATTTAGGTGCTTTTTTTTTCTTTTTCTTTTTACTTAATAGATATTTAAACCAAGGAATAGTGTGATTTTTCATACAGAAACAATCGTGCTGAATGAGAGTAAATGGTGCCTATAAAGATAGCCTTCCTGACCCACAAGATGTATCAAATGGGTAGAAAAATGTTTCCAGCAAGCTGCTTTTTGTTTCCTTCAGACAAGAGACAAGTTTGTGGTTAACATATATATGATCTCAAACCCCTTGAGTTTGGCACTTACTAGCTTTTTGCCAGTGTTAGAACCACAAATATACATGTAGCAACTCTTTTTACGGAAATGTCATCTCCTTCATCCTCCAGGAACCAGAAATGTTTCCATTTATGAAAAACAGAACATCAAGTGGTGTTGTGGAGCTTACCACAACAAAAGCAGATCTTTGATGAAATCACATGGATAGGTTTGTTCAAACTGTACAGTATATAATTTACATGCTCCACAAATGGAAACAAAAAAAATCAGTGACAGATGGCTCTCTTAGTTTGTTGTGTGTCATGTTGTTTGTTTAAACAGGTCAATGACTCTTGAGATCTACTGAACAAAGAGAATGAAGTTAAATTCATGCTGGAAATAAAAAATGGAAGATAAATAATTAAGCAGTTGAATAATAAAAATGTTTTTTTTCTTTTTTTCATGGTTTGAGGGATATAGTTATAAATAAACATTTCCACAGGGACCTAATGACTGTAACCAAAGTGTAAACCATTTGAACTGCTAGTGCTAAATCCTGAACTAGAACTGATCTATTTAATATCTTAGTCTTCGTCTAGCTCACTTAAAAAGACATTTCTCATGTCTTCTTATTTTAAAGCAATTCTTTAAATTAATGTTACTGTCCTGTTTTCCACAGACCCTGTCAGAAGTAAAGCTGTATAATTTTACTTTAGGACAACCTGTGTAAGATTTCCCACCTGCACCTCTCCAGTGTGTGCAATGTACAGTCAGGTAGACTGCGGAGATTCCTGTGGGCTCAGTATCACATGGTGAGAAGAAATCTGCAAAATCTCACTCATTCTAAAAGAATTAGGTTTCTCTGCATTTCTTATTATGAATACTGTTGCATAGTTTAACCCTACAGGTTCATTTTTGCAACTTGATCTTTCTATACCTTTGACTGTCACTTTGTACCTGATCTTCAACTGCATGCCATTCAAGATAGATTAGAGTCTTAAAATAATTTTGCCAGTCTTAGAAGAAATCTTGTAGAGAATCATGCATAAGAGTTATTCGAGACTAACCTTAATGCAAAACATATTCTAATGAAACTTGGTTAAGCCAGCAGTATAAATTAGTGACACAAGCTGTTTGGGGGAAGTAGGTGATGAACAAAAATATCAAAAGTAATTCAGAAAAACAATGAAAGATTTTAAGTAATGATCAAGGTATTATTCTGCTGTGGCTATTAGAAATTATTACATAGTCTAGAGGAAAAAATCATAAAGGACTCTACAAACGGCGCATTGCGTTCTATTAAGTAAACATGGGAAATGCACCCCTGATTTTAGTAGAAGTTTTCATTGCAGATACCAACATGATCATAAACATATTTAGTTCCTTTTTAAAGTGTCCTTCCTGTTTATTTCTTTGTGTCAGTGAATAGGACTAAATACAACAACTTATCTGCACACTTCTTTCCACTTTTGATGAGAAAATTTTATAAAGCCTCAGGAAACAACGACTCCTTAAAAGTCCTTTGAGAATTATGCTACGTTAGGAGTTCAGTTTATGAAACTTTTCTGCTTTTGTTGTTATTATGAAGATGACAGACATGAAATGTGGATCACTTGGATAAATGTGAGTTATTCAAAGTACAAAAAGCTAATAACTAATTTTCTAATGCTAACTTGAAGTGTTTCTTATACTTAGCGTGGCTTTGTTAGGAAAATAATCTCTCATTATATAAACATCAAAAACAGTGAAAGCAAGTTAGTCACAGCTTCATCCCAATAATGAACTGAATGAGTTCAGATCAAAGTTATCTCAGGCTAAGCAGAGATAGTACACAGTAGGGTGTGATATTCCTGTTTAAAACAAACAAACAAACAAACAAAACTTGTCAGAAGGCTTTGGACAAAAAATACTTTTTTTTTTAATCTATAAGCATTGGATCCATAAGGACAGGTGAATTCAGGTAGTAGCAGTTATGGCTTGTCTCTGTATTTAAAATGTGAATGGTACATAAGATGAATAAAGTGCGGTATAACAGGGAAAAGAAATGGATGTTGAATTGGATTAGAAGACTTTTAAAGAAGAGTGAAATAAAAGAACTTCGTGAGAGTGCAGCTTCATGATAATAAACTCATAGATGTAGATTTCATATATAGGTACGGAAAAGAATCTCTACTCCACATGAAATACAATAATTAAAGCAAAGCACCAGTATCTAGCTAATACCTGGTGTGAAGACCAAGGGTGCGCCCCTCCAAGAGTACTTGTGCAGACCCACAGAGCTTCTACGCCTTAGCAATGTGGAGACTACTTTAAGCCCAGACATGGCGTGAGGGAGAAAAAGGGGGTTTAATATTACTTTTGTCTCCAACATTTTCTGATCCTATCACAACCTGAACAGCATAACCAAAGTCAGCCTTTCTCTCTCTTTTCCTAGCAGGCGCAGGATTGCCATGTTTGGAGCCGAATTGCCAGCCCACCCCTGGAGAAGAAAGAGGACAAAGCTGCTGAAGCCTCTCAGCTGGCAAAAGCCCGTGAAGGTAGAGCTCTGTGCTTAACTATGTAGTTTGACTTCTCGACTGTACTTGGGGAGCTGTGTGTAGCTGTCTTTCACCTTTATTAATGTGAGTTTTCTCCATGGAGATGCTGAATGGCAAATCTTGAAACAGGAATAACTGCTTGTCTTTTAAATGGAAATCTGCTGCATTCCCCCAACATGGCTGGGGAAATTATAGTGAGAGCCATTCCTAGAGGATACACACTTGGAAATACAATAAAGAAGAAACATAGGAAACTGAAGGAGGAGAAGAAAAAAAGAAAGCCCTCTGTGTACACTAAAACAGAGAGCTACTTTATTATGATAAACTGGTGCTGTAGCAGAACTGTGAACTCTGTCAAATAAGGCCCCCCACAAAGCCTGAGATTTCACCACTGTTTTCCAGTATGCCATGCTTCAATCAAGTGAATAGAGGCATAAATGGAGGCTGCATCAAAGCCAGAGCCATGACAGCAACAGTGAGCACTGTGCCCCACTGAGCCAGCAGGAGATAAAAACTCCTAAAGGGCAGAAATCCTGGGAGTGCTGTCATGAACAAATGCTCCGATATAATTCTGAGCCTGAATGTCTCTGATGGATGTCTTAGAAAGCTGGCTGCTACTAACATTATCAAACATATTTCTGTACAGACACAGAAAACTGAAATAGCTATCTTTATTTCTTTTAAGATGGCCATGATCAGTATATTCCTGTTCATATTAATAAAGCCACTGCTAACTGAGAAAAGTATATCTGGTATACCTTTTCATATAAATCCTGCCTCTGAAGCAATAGCTAAGATGCAGAACATTTTACTGCAATAACTGTGGCACCCTGCCTAACATCCTCCCATTGCATTAACTGAAAGATGTGGGTTGTCTCCAAACACCAAATGTAATAACACAGGCAAAGCAGCTGACGCTGCACCTCTAGCTATAATTACAGGTATTTGGACATTTATAATGCTGTATTAGCCAGTAAAGTCTCTCTTTAGACTAACTGAAAGTTACTTTTAATCTTTGGTAGTGGAAATCTTCAATTAAGCATCCTAACTCTTATTCCCACTTCCAAAATAATTCTGCAGTTTTGGGTTCAATCCAATATCCATTGATTTGTTGACTTAAAAGCAAAAATATGACCACCAGAATTCCACTTCTGTTGACACTTCTGTACCTATGCCCAGAAACTGCCTAACACTAGAGGGGTTTAAAATTCAACGGAGACTTCCCAGATCAACCTTCCCGTTCCCACTGTATCTGCATTAGGGCTCCTGCATATGGTCAGTAACATTGCAGAGTCAGCAGGTACTTTACATTAAGCTCCAACATGGGGCCAGGTGTCTACAGTGTTGTCTCTGCACCAGGCGAGGAGCACTGCTGTCACGGCTCAAGTGGTCAGGCAGGTAACTATTTCTCCGAAAGTCATTTTGAGGCCTTTGCACAAACAGAGCCCCAGGTTCTAGTTTTTACAGAAACTGCACACTCATGGGCTGAAGAAAGATTGAGCTGATTTGTCATGTTTTTGCTCTTCTGCTTAGTCAGAAGTGGAGATGAGTCTTCAAGAAAAACTGTGCCCTCAAGGGACCTTTGGATTTGGCAATGAACTACATTCCATAAGCACCTCTTTTGCCAGCGTGTCTGATCTAGAAATAGTAAATCAGACATGACAGCTGCGAAAAATAAGAGCAGGTTAGGAAGTATTAATGACTGCAATTCACTTTTAAACTCTCCCCATACCTGAGAGAACTGAGTGACTAATTTTGTCCACATTTGAGTAATGTCAATACCACTGTGGCTTTCTGTAGCCCAAGAGTTCTTCTGCAGCCTCTGAGGGAATGGGACACCTGATGAGCTCTGACGCTGTCGAGCCCGGTAGCGGGGCTGGGGCATGAAGCTGGCTCTCCGGGAGTTCTGCAGTTCCTGTCGTTTCCCTTAGGTCAGGAAGGCGTCAGTGCAATTTGTTAAGTATGCTTTAAAGCTGCTTAGCACTGCAGAGAAGAGCAGAGTAGCCTTTGGAGGGCCAGAGTCTGGCTCAGGGACTGTCACTGTGTGGTGAAGTCATTAGGCACACAGGAATGACTGCAGAATGGCCTCGAATGCTAGAATTTAGCCTCTTCAGAGAAAATATTGACCAAGTCACTGAGTTAGATCTATTTTCATTAAGGTGTCATTGGATTCTTATGTTGCACCTAAAGAGGCAGTGACAAGCAGGAAACCTAGCTTTAAATTTCTTCAAGAAGACACCACCTCTGCTAGTGAGACAGAGCCCTAGTTTCTGCACCAAAGTGCTGTCCTAGGGTATGTGCCTAAATCCTTGGGCAACATTTCAACAGGCCAAAATAAGCCTATTTAATGAGGTCCAGAGGGCACTGTGTCTCTTGCCAGCTCCTCATTAGTGAAGAGACTGCAATACAAATAGGCACAACCGATCAACTTAGTACAGTCAGATATTGCTGCTGGGTCTGTTGCTCATTTGAAAAGATCAGCTGGTCTGGGTTAAGCAAACACATATGGCAACTTGTAGGAAACTTCCTTGAAGTAAGCCTTAAAATAAGTTACATCTTTACAGGAGAATGTTTAAAAATAAAACCATATGAAGAAGCATCCAAAAATAAGAACTGGAAATGTAATGCCGTCTCTATTTTTATTTTGGTACATCTCACTAGCAGCATCTGCTGAACAAAAAATTATTAAGAAGCGAACATCACTAAAATTGAAGATACTATTTTAGGGGCAAAGGAAATGGAGGTCACCCCGAATTTAGCATCAAAGAGTATTGTTGCTCTTAAGACACTGATCTTAAGTTTATTTCTTCTTTTCTCTCTCTCTCTCTGCAGGTAGCAGAACTTCATTTTCTTTCCTTCATTTCTGTTTCTCCAATTGTTACAAATAGGGCAGGGAGTGAAACGAGCAGAAGCCAAAGTCATTGCCACTCTCTCATAGCCAGGTAGCCATCTCTCATAGTATTTCAGTATTATGTTTGTATTTGTACAAGATCAGAGTATGTCCTTCATGTGGGATGGTGACTCCAACAAGGTCAAAGCTTTGAAAAAATGGGTAGGTTTCAGTGAAAGTACAATCATATTTTCAAGCATAAGAAAAATATTGCATAACTACAACTCTAGAACAACTGTAGTGTCGGTAAACTCAAACAGAAGAGAAAATGTGATCCAGGGCCCATAGTAAAACCCATCTTATGTGAATTGTGTATGAAAGATGTCAACTCAGACAGTTTGTTCTTACCCTGGTGGTAAGGGTACAGGCGTTGGTTTTTGCTGAGTCTTTAATTAGGAAGTGCATTTACAGTTTACAAGGAAATCAATAGAAGCCTCTTTGGAATGATGGGCTTGTGATCCCTGGAAAACTGTTTAATTCATGGTGGTAGATCAGATAGGGAAGAAGTGACTTTTGCTGGGCAGGCCCAGACTTTCATTTTCTAAAATGAGATTTCCTTTCACATCTCCAGGAAAGGAGATCCATGTATATCAATCTCACAGTGTCATCAATTAATTGCTAGCCACTTTTAATCTGTATTCTACATCAGTTTCTTTTGTCTCAAGATTTGATTTAGTTTTTTTTCAAAATCAGCAAAGATAACTGAAAAAATTTTGAGAAGTAGACAGAAACATGCTGAGAATTAAACAGGAAGCTAAACACTATTTCCATAAAAGTGTATGAACTAAGATGCTTTTATAAGGAGGAGGAAATGAAGCTTATGTTTTGTAGGTTTTAAAAATAAGTTGCGGCATCTCCTGCACATTACATTCAAATAAAAGGTTAAGAAAGCATGCTTTCTCACATATGCTTGCACTGTTGCACACGATTTGGTTTACAAATGTCTGGAATTAATACATTCTTTTATAGCTGAAAGGTATCCGTGTCCTCTTAGGCTTCATATAGCTTAATACTCCTATTTTTTTTTACTCCTCTCTTCTAATTATAATGAAGGTTCAGCGAACACAGATTTGCAAATCTGCTAGAGTGGAACCAAATGATGGTAGGATATGATGGTGGGCCGAAGCGGTGACTTTGCCAATGCAAGCTGCCTATCTAGGACGTTTCTGGATGTCGTACATATTCTCAGCAGCCCCGTGAGAATAAGGTAAACACAATAGCCACAAAAAGCAGACAGATTATAGCATGGAATTTATAGAGCTTTTCCCAAAAAGGTGAATGCCCCTTGATTTAACGTTCCTGAACCTTTTACTCCTCCCTTCACTATGTTATCATGACTTTATATCTACTGTATTCTGCATGAAATCTTGTCCTTATTTATCACATTGGGAATTTAACATTGGTGGTTAATATAAGAATACCAGATCAAGGCCCCACTTAAAATAGACAGCTGTGTTATTTAATCCCATTGATAAAATCCAATTTTAATTATGTTTAAAGTAAATTTCCCACTTGATAAATTGTTCCATGGAAATGTTCAAACGCATCTTTAAGTCTTGAGTCCCCCCATGTTCTTGTCACATGCACTCAGCCTTTACCAAGCCTTGGTTCCAGTCCTTCTTATTGCAAGTAGACTTTCTCATATGAGGCATCCCCTCCTGGGCACCTTCAGTTTTTCCTACATTCCTACTGTACATGTCCATGAGTCCTGATTTTTTTATCAGTAAGCCTTTTTAGTCCCTAAATATAATTTCTGCAATTATATTCTATTTTAATCAATCCAGTTCTCCATGTTGAGTTCCTTCTGTACGATACTCCTATTCTTCTTCATATTGTCCCTTCTCCCAACTTTGCATCATCAGCAAACTTGAGTAGTGACGTCTTCTTTATATGCAGTCTTCACTGACAGGAAATAATGAATGGGACGGTGTCCATTACTGTTCCTAAAGGCACACTTCATTGTAATTTCCCTCCAGTCTGATGCTTCTTTTTTCAGCACAACTTCTTTTAACCAATTCTTTCCTTACAGCACTACCACTAGTTTCCTCCAGATTAATTCTTTCCCATATATTTATTGAAGTGCAGGAACATTAACATTATTACATTTCTCCATATCTTTGGAAGATAAAACATATCAAAAACCCCATGTATATTATTCAAGAATGAATGCAGTTATTTTGACATAACGGATCATTACTAATTGCATGCTGTATTTTAATCTCATTTTCTTCACACCTCCTGTTGTTTCATTATTTTATGGTAAACTTATCCCAGTCTTGATGGTAATGACCTACCCATCAGTGATTGGAGTTATTTTTTTTTTCCTTTTTGTAAATTGAAATTCTACTTTTGCTTCTCCTCTGTTATGAGACATCCCAGATTTGATACTCTGCCAATTCTTTCAGTATTCTGGATGGAGATTCCTTTTCTGAACACATAAATTTCAGCCTTGGATGAACCTTGGATGTGGTAATTTTCATTACTATAGTTTCAGTTCATTAGCAAACCTACTTTTGTCCCCATATTATACTTTATCATCTTTTTTGAAAATGTAGGCACATGTTTCATTTCATTTTTGGTCCTAAAATTCTTCAAACTTTATGTCATCCTTACTGAATAATGGCCATGCTTCATTTTTTCCTGGACTTTTTTTCCATTTACTTGGCTAACGATCCTTTTCATGTGTGTGTTTTAAATTTAATTTGCAAGTCTACCTGAGTTTGAATTTTGGCAAATTTTACTTTACTTCACCTTATTAGTTTCCTTGAAGTTTTTGTCCACTGAAACTTCTTTTCCAGCCTGTCTCTACTTACCTAGTGTCTAATTTAAATAAGACTCGTAAGTGGAGCAAGGCTATCACCCCGCATATATTTGTCTAGAATATGCGCTTACTATACAGAAGCATCTAAATATATTCATTTTGAAAATTAATATCAATAGGATATTAATAGGATCAGGAAGCTCTGTAAAATACACATAAGAACTAAGAGATTTTTACATGCAGTTGGTGAATACCATTTCTTTGATGTTAAAAACAATTAGAAGAAAATAGGAGGAATCTTAATTAACAAAATCTTGTTGTGGGACAAGCATTTATAATTTTTGCTATTCAGAAAAAAGCAAAACACATTGGTCCTATCTGAAACAGGAAGGTTTTCAGAATACAAATTTAAAACTCTTGTAGATAGGAAACAGTATTTCAACAATTTCTTCCAGAACTCTTGCCTTTCAGTACACTGATGAGTTAAACATTTAATTAATATTTTTGTATTTTCCAAAGCCTTTTGTAAAAGATGAAAAAAATTGTTGGCACCACATTTTTAATGGAAACAAAGAGAAGTACAAGCCATATTATTTAAATTGATGTTCTGTTAATTTTACTTATGTACCATTGATAACATTTTCTAAAAAAAATTAGTACTCTCGCTAAAAAATAGCCTATCGAGAGCTGTGTATAAAAATGCTAAAGGGAGAATTATTTTGTTTCCCAGAGGACTAATACTGGTCATAAAAATAAATTATTATTAATAATAAAAAAAACCTATAATAAATATTTTATTCCTAACAAAGTGGACCCAAACATTTAGGTGCCAAGTGACTCATGCACAATCCTGCCAGCTGTAAAGGTATTGCTAATTTTTACACCTTCAAAAGTCCTATAAAAGTCTGAAGATGAACAGAGAAGCAAAGTTTGAGGCTTGTTAATTCACTGATGAGTCAGACACTTGTAAACAGAGACACCAAAACCAGTCTCCTTTCATTGAAAATATTGCTTACTCTCTTCAGTATTTGCTTACAGCAAATGGATGTTGGCAAAGGAAGTTACTCTTATCCTTGTATGACTTTGCAGGGATTCTGCTGGGCATTGCCAATGTCCTCTGTCCAGTGGACAGTATGTAACAAAGTAAGGGGCACAGTACTTAATCCCCAGTACACAACAGAAGGATATATTGCAGTGAAATTCCTATCAAGAAAGAAAAAGAGGATCTGCTCTTGATTCCACATCCTTAGAAACACTTTCTCATTCTGATTCAATAGCCCATGTCCCAACTCCTTGTTATTTCTTACAATATATCTGAGAAAATGGGACATTCTTCTTGCTTGAGGCCCCTGAAGGTTACTGTAGTATTAACAGTTGGGCTTTGTTCCTGACTCTGCCATTCACTTTCTGCGAGCTTGAGTAAAGCAATTTTAATGTGTCTGAATCAGGGTTCAGCAGTCTATAACCTGATGGGTATGACCTTTATTGGCATTGCAGAGTGCTTTTAGCAGTTTTAGCTTCACGTAAAAGATGATATGGAAATATTGTCAAATTTATACTAAAGACTGAAGAACTATAGGTAGATGGGATGGTTATAGAATAGGTAAGCATGAACTTAACCTTACTCCTTTATCTGGGAAACTTTCATTACCCATCTTGCATACTGCACCCTCTCCCTGCTCTTTTGTTTAATATCACATCAATAATTTTCCTTGCCCATTCAATAAAAAGCAGCTAAGAGCATCTGTTTCACTTTTAGTATTAATGTTTTCACTTATGCCTGAATCTTCTACAGTTTTACTTAACGGTTCATGTTTAAGTGTCTTTATTTGAAGTCTGGTCTGCCAAATTCTTTTCCTTCTTATTTATTTGTTTGCCTCCAATCTGCTGACCTGTTCTTCAACATGTATTTTTTCTGCACCACTGAGTGTGTTGGACTCAGGATCCTGTGCACCAGCTTTTACGCAAATATCTTTTTCTTCCTCCTAGCCCTTTCGTACTTTGGCATTATCACAGAGTAGTGCTGCTCTGAAAGTAATGGAAGGTTAATCGCTTATGAAAATACAGTTATCAGGCAGAAATATTAACTAGCCTATTGTCTGCGCATGCATACATTAATTATATATAACATGACTTTTTACATAACAGTTATGCTTCACTGATGCCTATTCAATATTGCAAAGAGAGTGGAGAGAAAATCCTGTATAGAGAAATGAATTTCTTATGACATATTTTAGGTTCTGGTGCACTCAGTTTTAACTCCTCAAAGGCTTAAGGGAGATCGTTCATCCTTTAGAGATCCAGGAACAGAGATGACAGATTTTGAAACTTTTAAAACATTTTTTTGTCTTCCAAAACTGGGATGCATTCATTCTGTTCTGGAGTTACACAGAGCTGTTCACTTGCACTGGCAGCCTGGCCATGACAAGGCATACACAGGAGAGAACAACTCGTGCGACACGTGTCTGAAGAAAATGGCTTGAATACCTTTGTTAGGGCACAGACAATCAAGGTAATGGATTTGAACCTGATCAAATTTGTGGACCTAAGGTCAGATTGGCTTGATCATGATTTTAATGAATTGGAATACCAGGGTGATGGGGAATCCATCTTTGAGAAAAACTGGTGTAGGAACAGATTGTAAATAAACCAAGATAAAAATTTAATTTTGAAGCAAGAAACTACCAGTAAGTTCTTGAGAGTTCACTATAACATTGATGCCTGAAGCAGAGGTGGTGCTGAGGAAGAACAAAAGCTGCTGCCTGTTGGTTTCTATACAGGTTACCTAGGTCAGATAGCTGCAGAAGTTTCTGCTCCATCAAGGAGAAAAAAGAACCTAAAGAAGAAAGCTTGGTTTATCGAGTCATGAGATCAATGGAAGAAGCTGAAGACTTACAGGAGAACAGATGAAACTGAAAAGAAGAACAGTGCTATATAGCTTTCAAAGTGTATGCAATGATGAAAGTGAGCACAGAAAATTTGTCTGAATGACATTGCCTGATGTACAGAGTTCGTCTATAATGGAGCAGCCCAACCAACTGGCTCTTTGAAAGCTTTCTTCAGCATAAATATTACCTCTTCACTGGAGCAGGAATTGCCAAGGACTTTAAGACACAAGCAAAATAACTTCTTCAGGTGTGATAGAAGCACAAGCCTGTTTTTTTGAGATGAAGTGCCAAAATTTATGAAGCAGAGGGGAGCCCTGCACCCCTGTGGCTGCTTATTTGTGTATGTGGCTAAGAGTGTGTGTGATGCTGGGAATGCAAACGGGACTGCAGCTTGGCTAGTCCTCCAGAGCAGTCCCTGTCTGGCCCATACTCATAGATCTGAAGAAACAGTGCATGCTTGCAGGCTTGATGTGCTCTGGCCAAGTATTACAGTGCAATGCCTGAAGGGGATTCTGCTCAAGAGGGACAACTTTATGGTTAGAAAAAGGAATTTGGTTTAATGCAAAAAAGTAAATATTCAGTACATGTACAAAGAAGTGCTGGAAGACAAAGAAAAAGCAAGCTGGGTCTTTTATCATGAAATTCTCTGGGCAATCCTCCCTCTGGTGTGATTTGGTGAAAGTTTTATAGATGTCTTTGTAGCCATTTCGAGTATCCAGAATTCTAAAATAATAGTAGCGGTAGCAGTAATAGTAAATTGTTAATTGCTTGGAAATCTTTGGCTGATCTATGATTTGGAAGTAGATAGTGCAGTAATATTTTCATTATTTCCTTATCTTTAAATTGTGATCTAATTTTTGCACTAAAAGAATTCCTCCTGGCACTAATAAAGTTGCCAATCATATATATGTAATATTATTTTCTAGACTTAACTTGCCCAGAATTGTAAACCTTTCACAATGAGCCTAAATGAGGCTTTAGCCTCTAAAGCTTTAGCTTTAGATCTCTACCAAACAGATTAAAATAATAACCTCTCTGCCAAGGCTCTGTAATTGTTGTTATATCTGTTATCTCCTTCTCCACCTTGTTTTCTATTTCTTTAAGAGAAACACTTTTCTATTTTATAAGACTTTCTTGGTTCGTCTATTTCCTTTACTTAATGATTATTATGCTGTTCTTCAGTAGCTTATGTATATATTAAACTACTGTAGAGAGACTTGGACTTCTTATTATGTTTGTTGAGCTATTTAAAGAAATGGACTGATTTTTTTCAAGTGTAATCTCACTGAAATTGCTAAAGATGTGTTATTCTCAAAATCTTATATGATTTGTCTGTCTCATCATTTGATTCAGGTCTAAAACATTCTAAACCTGGGCTAAGCTATGTGAATTGGTTCTTTTTCTCATGTTTTGGAAACTTTATAGTCTTAGGGTACTCTGAACAATCACTGAACTAGAGTGACAAGAAAACTAGAATGAGGACTTGATTTTGCTAAAACATTACAGAGATCAAAACAATAGAGGAACAACCAGGATGAGACTATGCTTTGTTAGTGTCTGTGCATTACATTTAGAAACAAAAACTTCTTATGACATTCCATGTTAGATATTAGAAATCATTTGAAAAAAATATGTTCAATATACTCATCAAAGACACTTGTTATTTTAGATCTTACATCAGTGTGGGTGTATCTACTACAGAACCCCCTTCAGAAAGCAGTTTTAACCTTATTGTCTTTTTTTTTGATATTTATGTCTTTTTTTTAAACAAAGTTGTTTAGGTGCTCAAGTAAGGGAAAGTAAATGCTTATGTATTTAAATATATTGGTGGTGTTTGTTTTTAAAGTACTTGCCAAGACACTTATTTTCCTTTAAAATACTTTGTTGCTCTAAACAAGTTGGCATAACTATTCAGTTATAACAGCTTTTCATATTGGTGACTCAAAAGACATCAAAGTATATTTTTTGGTTTGGAGTGCTTTTAATCAGACTGTAGGGTAAACTGTTTTTCCTTCTTGTGTATGCTCATGTATAGCACTATTTTCATAGTACTAGAAAAAGT
The DNA here is from genome assembly GCF_036417845.1 of Apteryx mantelli. Classification (NCBI taxonomy): domain Eukaryota; kingdom Metazoa; phylum Chordata; class Aves; order Apterygiformes; family Apterygidae; genus Apteryx; species Apteryx mantelli. The sequence goes on from NC_089986.1 coordinate 17,606,100, forward strand.
AGGATTTGGAGTGGCATAATCAGTGGTGGACAAACAAGTTTTCTCTGTAAACATTCTCAGTGCTGTGGGACTGGGACTGAATAGGATTATAAGGAATAATGCAGCAGATGTGACTAGGCCAGCTGAGATTATGGGGGAATACTAACCCACCGGAGTGGCTCCAAGTGATGCAGGGACTATTTAATGTGTGAATTTATTAAGGTGATTTTCTTCCTTTTTCTCCTTTAAGTCAACAGACTGTGATATGGAAAGATGAGGACTTACTTTCAAAGGAGAATATTGTGGCTCTATTTTCCTTTTACTGAATATGTTTCACATTTATTTCAAAATACATAAGACATGGCACACTGTCTCACTCAGATTACCATCTGCTAAACTGCCTTTGAGCCACTATGACTCACCAGCCACAGCGAATGTGCCGATATTTTAGCACTCCTGCAAAAATTTGTACACTATTATACTTATCAGCACTACTTATAAGTAGTAACACTGTGCCCATGCATTAAAAGTTATTGATCTTTATTAGATAACCAAATCTTTCCTATAAGCCCAACAATCCTTTACGAGGAGAGAGGGCCAGGATGTCTGAACTCTGAGTCCCAAGTGTCCAACAGGGTGTGGGCATGTCGAATCCAAAATGGGGGAAAATACTAGACAAGGAATATTCTTTCAGTCTGCAAACTAGTCCCATTTCTTCTAATTTTTTAGAAGCATTAAAACTTTTCCATTTCTTTATTATAAAATTGAACTAATCAGGATTTCTTTCAACCAGAGAAAGAAGCAGAGTGCATGATCAGAGAAATTTTAATCAGGCCTATCGCAGGATCCTGCAGACTTTGTTTTCCTAATTTTGCCACTGCTCAGTTATATGACACTGGAAAATTTCTTCTTCCCTGGGTGCTTTCTAGGAGGACCATTTTCCCCTCCCTTGTTGGTTCACCCAGTCTATTTAGGCCTTAAAGTGATGAGGCAGTGACTGCCTCCTGTTGTACGCTCAGTGCTTTGAGACTTTAATTTCAGCTGGAGCTCTTTGGCCTTAGGACACAGTGTTAACTCATGTAGTCCTCTGTAACCGAAGCAATAGCTGACCTTGAATGTGAACTCCTATTACAGAGAGGAATCCCCAGAAGACATGTATACATGTTTAATCATCTGAGGAATATTCACAAGAAATAACAAGGAAATAACATATCCAAGTTCAATGGTTCTCACTTTGAAAATTTAACCTTTGGGGAAAAAATTAGAACTGAAATATATCTTATTTTAATCACATTTTAGTAAGCCTACAGCAGGCCTCTTGTCCTACTTCTGAGAAAAATAAGTTTTTATAATTCAAAAGCTTACTATTTAAAGACAAGTATTAGACCACCTAAGTTGTAAGTAGCACCATGAGATCTGTGCAACATGTCAAAGCTTCCTCTCTGTCACCTGTTCTCCAGCTTTTCCTTTTACTGAATTCCCCCAAAATCCAGAGGTACTTTGCATGTATAAACCTCAAGATTTTCCACAGTTTGTACAAGACTTACAATCAAAGAGACTGACTTAAAATACTTCAAAGCAACACTATAATGGACTATAATGGAAGGACACTATAATGGACTATAATGGTAGGAAGGGGTGAGAGTTTGCTTCAGCAACAAAGGGAAGCGATAGGTAGAATAACATCAAGTGAACAAAGCAGAGCTTAAAACTTCATTATCCAATTCATCATTCACTTTATGTTTTCAAGCACAAATATTTATTGGCTGCACATATGCTCACTGCCTAACTTCTCTTTAAATACATTTTGTAGGTTTACATCCTATTAGCAAGTGTGTTACAGAGACGCTCAAATGAGAGGAGATTTAATGGTGTGCAAGAATTGCTTAATGAAAGAAAAAAAAAGACTTTCCTTTTCCCCTTAAGGAGGTGAGAATTAATGGGCTGGGAATACTTTTGCTGGAACATTTCTCAAATTCCCTGTAAAAGCAAAGTCTTTGGTGAAATCAGTCTCAGAGACAAAGGGCTGGAATACTTCTATGTCTCCATTCAGGATGATAACACTTCAAAGCAGCAGAGTCTGCCAAATCCCTTAATTTCTTAACAAATAATAATATAGCCTACCATGGGCTATTTTAAGAGCCATAGGGTAAGCATAGATTCCTTTGAATAAAATAACCTCTGCTTTTGTCAGCTAAGGAAAATATTTGCCACTTTAATATGTAAGTGAAGAAGGAGGGAGGCATACCCCAGACTGGGCTTCAGAAGACTCAGCTTCTAACTCCATCATTGCCAGAGTCAGGCCTGTCCCCTTTGGGCAGGGTAGAAGTCTGTGTGAATATCGGTGTTGGCTTTTATATGGGAATGATAAAATGAAAGTGACTTCTGCAAGAACGTTTTCATATGAGCATTGTACATCAATGCAGCTTGGTAAAACTTAGTATAAAAACACTATTGCCAAAATATCGATACTTCTGTCACCCACATAGCAGAGGTCAGGGATTTGGATTCACTATCTAATTGGACTTCACTGTCTCTCTCCTTCATTAGCTCTCAGAAAAATAAATCACTCTGGCAGAGTTAGAAATCACAGATGGCTGCTCTGTTTTGTACCCTGTGCGCTTTGCCATGAAATTACATGTAAGGTCTGTCTCAGTTTATTTTATTCACCGTGCATCATATTGGAAGCAGACCTGGCCTGTTATCTTTTCACAATGTGGTACCTAACATGAGATGTGCAAAGCGATTTGGTTCCCTACCGCAAGCACCATAGACAGCTACATTTTTCAAAGGTTGGCAGGGCTATTACACAAGGACATTAGAAATATTCTGCTAACCGAACTCATTCCTTTGTTAACTACGAGCTACTCCGCACGGAGAAAAGCACAGGTGAGACACAAAGCTGATTGCATATGATGCATTAAGAAACACATGACATGCAAAAAAATACATCTCACAGCTTTGCTAACACCATTAATAAGTCAGTGCTAAAGCAATGCTAAGGTATGCTCAATTTTTCATGTTCAGTTGTTGAAGCTTCACCCTTTACTCAGCACTTTCCGTATATGCCTTTCTTTTTCCATACATGACTTGTTTGCCGCCTCCTAGAAAGCCATGTGAAATCAGCTGCGGGTTGCTTTGCCACCTCCATAGTTGTGGGGTGAAGCGTATGCGGGTGGCTTGAGCCCGTGGAGGAAATTTTTTTATTGCTATTATTATTACACCCAGAGCAAAGGGTTAAAACAAAGAAAAGTAAAGGGTTAAAACAAATATAACCACATACAGTTAAGTCCTTGCAAACATCTGCAAATTTCTTCTGCATGGAGCCTGGATCTCCAGACTAGTAAACACAGACCTCCGCTGCATTTCCGCCCAGGAAGCTGGCACCCCATTCTAACCCTAAGCTAGCATTTTTAAGCCACTGATCTTAAAAGATGCTTAAGAAGAAGTAATATTTCTAGTCTAGTTGGATGCAGACCAAGGGTATTTCTGAATTAAACAGGCTCAGACCGTTAATGATCTGCTTTAACTCTGTGAAGCCAGATCACGTAATATTCCAAGAGTAATTGATTACTGAGATGCATGTGCTAGTTACTAAAACAAATAACTAAATATAGCCTTCTTCTCCTGATCACCATAATGTCTATGGAGTGGTTGTTCCTCTTCTCCTGAAGAAATTGCTCAGTTTGCATGCCTGGCTCTAGAGAAAAAGGTAATGAGAGGCCTGAGGATTTGAAGAGTAACAATTGAAGTGGTATTTGTCTTTATTAAGTAAGGAAGAACTATTAAGAACTAAGATATTTCACTGTTTTGGGAGATAAAGGATATATGAAAGAGGTTAAAACTTCATCATTAAAAGGATTTTTTTCTTTTTTTGTTGCTTTTTAACAAACGAAAGGAAAGGAGAATCGTAGATATAGGAGAACAATCTGGGAGATGGTACACCATTTTGGGGGAACAAACAAATAGAAGTCAGCATGAAAAAGAAAACAAAAGGTAAGAAATAAGTATTTGCTAGCCTTTTATGTTCAACTTGTCTGGAATAATTCCAGCAGAAAATCCCAGGAGTAATTCTTCAGCAGATTTATACAAATCCTTGTTTAAAACTGCTTCACTTTTCAGAGTTGGTATGTCACTCATTTTATTAAACTACCTTTTTGCTGGTTATGCAGGAAATATTTTTCCTCTGAAACCCTACAGCCTTTGCTGGAGTAATGGAAGCTGCTACCAGATAGTGTAATCTTCCTTTTGAACACATGCAGTTCTTAATGTGTTAAATATTCAGTGAGAGAAAGGGAGAAAGGCAGTGAAGGCCTGGGTCAGACCCGGCATGGCATTGCAGAGCAAGACAAAAACTAGATTGTGGCCACTGTGATCATATTAGAGCCTAATAATTGTGGCATCATTTAGTATTGCATTGGCACAGAAGTTTGTAGGAAAAGTTTTCAAGTTTGATAGTCAGTAGCAAATGTTCAATTTTCAAATAGAAATTTATTGAGGCCATGTTGCACAACTCAATCTGTCAGTTGTCTCTTAAATAAGGAGTCTGATTTGCAGAAGTGCCTAAGTGGGAAAAAACTGTGATTGAAGTATGAATGCCTGATTTAAAATCCATTGCAGCTGATGGGGAGGGGAGTCTTCATTTTCATTATGATACAAATTAGGAAGCTGTAGAATTTTTTAATGATTGCTGTTTGCTCTGGGATTGCAAAACTTCCTACCCAATAAGAAACATTTAAAGGGCTAAACTAGGAGAGAAGCTAACCTTAAGCTAAAACTAAGGCAGCTTTCTTCCAAACCAAGAATTATTTATTGCCAAAGGTTTAAAACACCCAGAGCAAAAGTTAAACTAAATGAAAGCCCACATTTAGGTCCTTGCAAACATCTGCAAATTTCTTCTAGCTGAAGCTTGGATCACTAGACTAGGAAATCCTGACTGCTCTACTCCAGTTCAGCCCCTCTGGCTGATATTTAAACCTATGCTTGGCTTCTCACCACTTCTAAACTGAAGAGCATAAAAGCAAATGTTCCACTAAGCGATATAACTGGTTTTGAGAACATACATTCCAGATTAAAAAATGTAATTATCTGCTTGCTCCCACACTTACTTTCTTGCACTTTGTCCTCTTTCAGTGATACCTGGAAGCACGCTAAGTGAATACAAGGGCTGGATATCTCACCAAAGCCATACAAAAGGCCAGGGCCAAATGGCCAATATTATAATATATTAATATTATATTAACATAGTACATTTACAGTCCCATAGTTCTCATTTTGATATAAAACAAAATGATATTGGAAATGCTGGTTTTGGTCTGCCTGCCTGTGGTTTAGCATTTGGATACAGAATTTTGACCCTTGTATAGTCTTTCTTATTGTAAGGGCAGAGAACAGACTCCAAATAAGCCCATTCCAGGAGCTGTTAATGTTAAAGTCATAAAACTAACAGTCAGCTTTACAACAGAACACACTAAAAGGTATATCAGAAAGTATTTTATCTTTTCAGAAGAAACAATCAAGTGCAGAATCTGCAGAAATCCATACACTATATTTTGAAAACTAGGTTAAGCGTGCTTTATGCATGAATGTTGAAATAATTTAAATGTTGCGTATGTGATGACTTTTAATACACAAATGAGATTAAATGAATACGTATGTAGAAAAGAAACTTGTGAAACCTTCTAAGTTGAAACTGAGTGGTGACTGCCAGTCTCAAATGTGACATATGTTTCTATGCAGATATTTCTTTGATATATATCAAAAGCTGTTTTTTGACATTTTATTTAAAAGAAAAGATTCCACTCTGTCCAATATCATTCTGTGCTAAGTGGAAGACAGGTTAACATGTACCCTTGACTTTTCTATTCAAGCAATGGTTTTAGCACATGGCTGAAATCTTGTCACGTGTTCCTGTGATTCTCTAACCTGAAGGTAGTTCAGGAACCATGCCACAGTTCAACAGCCTTTGAAGCCAATATGAGTCTCCATTGACTTCAATAGATTTGGGATTACAACCACAATTTAATTCTAATGTGAACGACATTCATGCCTCATTGCTTTTAGATTGATCCATATTTTTTACCAATGCCAGTCATAGATCTCAAACTTTGCAGCAGATTTTTCTCATATAGCTCACTTCTTCTGTTGAGGTATTTCCATCTCTTTTTGGCTTGCTGTCAGTATTTTCTGAGATGCATTCAGATACAGTTATAGAGTCCACTGACCTCACCAGGAAAATGCTGAACTTAGCCAGGAGTGCTTTCATACAGGTGATATAAATGGGGCAGCATAGGCTTAATGTTGGATGAACCCCGTCTTGAAAAAAGTTTGTATTTTCATAGTCTTTAACTTTTGTGTGTGGAAAATCATGGAACTGAATGTATTCTCTGCCTTTTGTGAGATTTCCAGCTGTAAAACTACCATATACCAGAGGAGGTACAATAAATTGTTTCCTCTAAATGTATAAGAGCAGGCTACGATATTATAACATATTACGAGTTACTGTGGTGCCCACTATACTCTTTATTGTAAGTGACCATAATGGAAATCCTCCATTTTCCATCATGCAGAGGAGGAAAAGTCATTATTTAAGGCTGTTTTGCCAGCAAGACTTGGACTAGGCCAGCATAGGAAAGTATATGCCATTTTTACTTTTTTAGAGATTTTCTGATATAAAAATCTCTTCCTTTTTTAAAAGAAAAAAAATCTCTAGCTTTTAGGTTTATTCCAAGAAGTCCAAAATTATACATACCATTAAAATGTAGATATGTCTGTTCAAGTTTGCTGAACTCCTAGAAAAATTACTTTCAAAGCTAATGTCTTAGGGAAATGCCCAATGTTACAGCTCATCAACATTTTTTTATGAAGTAGCTCTTCTGTTTTTTATGAAGAACACTGAGAAAATTGTGGCATCTTTCCATTTTTTAGATTCTTGCCCTTTTTTTTTTCAAGGGTAAATTTGGAGACAAATTGAAGTTAGATTAGAAAAAAAATATTAAAATTATTATTAGAGGAAAAAAGAGCAAGCCTGAAACCCCTTGTTTTTAATCTACATACATTTTGTTTTCATTTGAAAGTGTCATCTTTCCCATGTTTGTAAATGGTCCTTATTTTTGCTTCCTCCATTCATAAAAGAAAAATCCTGTGAAAAGTTAAAAGAACAAAATAATAAAATCATTGCATGCAGCATAGTTTTCTGTGAATAAAGTCTCCATGTTTTCACTGTGTAGTGAAGGTGTACTGCTGTTCCCCCACGCAGTCAGAAAAGGGTGAAGACCTAAGAGCTTAGTAGGTGCTATTAGCACAGTCAAATCCTACCAAAGAAAGCAAGCCCCAGGACAAAGTCAAGCTTGGAAAAATACACGTAACCACACAATGGGTGACAGCGGTGACATAAATGGATCAAGACTGGGTCTCATGTACAGCTCAGGGAAGTATTAGCCCCTTATTTTCAACCACAGTTCAACCTCTAACTGTTGCTCTCTTTTCCTATCTTCTATAGGTATGGTTAAGACATGAGCTCTATGGATAATACTGTGATGGTACTCTGGTGAACTTTCCTTTAATATTTCCTCAACCTTTAGAAGGAGTAACTGGATTTATCTTGCTGTAATGGTGAAACCTGCTTGAAAATGCTCTGGCACATATAGAAGGAATTTATTTCCAGTTAACTTGTGCAGCTATTTGCATTTTACTGCATATTCGTTCAGCTGTCATCACTGTGGGTAGGTTTCCATTTTCCATTGTATGTCTGAAAAGCGAGTGGCTAGAAGACAGTTTCTTCTGGAACGCAGGAAAAAGTGATCTACAGTAACCATAAAAACACGCTATGAGTGGATGGAAAACCATCTCACCTACAGGTATTGATATTTCATTGCACACTTCAATCCGTATTGATTAAATTGTTAAAAATTAAATGCTCTGCTTGAGCTGGCAGGCACTAGAAATGCCATGTGTATTGCAGACTGCAGTTACGGCAAAGAAATTCCATTGCTCAATTGCAACCCCTGAGATCTGGATCTTACAGACCCTTGAACGTATTCCTGGCTTGGAAGGTGGGTGTCTGCAAATGGTAAATATCACACTGAAAAAATATAAAAGAAGAAAGAAGTCAGGAATGTGAGGATCCTGTATCCTGAAATGGTAGCAAAGATGGTGTTTCTTAGTGAAAGGACTTTACCAAGGGAGGAAAAAGAAATTCCAAACTATTGCCAATGTTGCAAACAATCCTTTGACTGCATGGCGTTCTCTGTTGAATTGCGTTAGTGCTAATAGAGATGGAACAGAATAAGAATAGGCCTCACCTGTGCAAAGATTTGATTTTTTATATTTTTATATTAACAAAGAATAAAAAGATAAACATATGTGTTTAGTTGATCTGCATGGCACTTATATCGCCACTTCTTTTGCTGGGCTTGTCAGTTATTGTATGTACACACCTTGCTTAGTGCACATGCAATGCCTATCGCCTCTCCTGCCCGTGTCACTTAGGCACTACCACTACACAAGTAAACAGCCGTTGTCCCAGAGTGACTTTTTTTCTAGCGGCAGTTATGACAAGAAAATATGACAAGAAAAACACTGAAACAACATATTTTTCTGAAGGTTCAGAGGGTTTTCTACTTCAGATTTTATTTTAGCTGTGACATTTTAGAGGCCAAGAAAATTGCAGGACAAAGGTTTATAGTTTTCATGTGGGTTTCATGGGGATTTTTTTCTTTCTTTTCTTTTCTTTCTTTTTTTTCTTTTTTTTCTCTTTTGGAATAGGTATTCTGCACAACACAACACAGTGTTCGCTAAAGCCATATGTGGTTGATAGACCTTTACAGGCTATTTGGATGTCTCCCATAATTACTTCATTTCTTGGTAAGCCTTCTATATAAACATCACTCTGTTTGCGAAAGTATTTATTTTGGTCTCTTTGCCTGTATGCTACTTGCATAACTGAAAAATCTTTCCTGAACAAAGCAAATTACAAAGTGTCATTGGAATGGGTAAATTCCATGGAAAAGGCCCCCAAATAACAGACTGAGAACAACCACAAAATGTTGACAGAAATTACACAAAAGTAGTGCCTTTTCTATTCCAGAATAAACCCTACTCTGCTAAGGAAAGAAGGTAGAAAGCAGAGAAATGAAACAAATTCACTCTGTAAAATGGAACAAGCTTTTGTCTCAATGTTAAGCACTGTTGCATAAATGTATTCCTGTGTTAATTTTTTTTTTCCCCAGTGTTTGAGATTCAGAGTGCCAAGACGGAGCTGAAGGGTAGGGTTGCTGAGTTAGAGCTGCTCAGTGGGACCCGAGCATTTGGCACAGGCGCTCGCGGGGCTCGCGGGAGCGCACGTGGGTGCCTGCTAGTTAAAACCTGGAGTGCTAGTTCCTGTCTGAGATTCCTACCATAGGTGAAGGGACTCATCATGCAAGCCGGCTTCACGCAAGGATGAGGGTGCTTGCAAGCACACGCCGCTCTTATTTCAGCCTAAGGGCTTTCTCCACTGCCCTGAAGGACTGGGTGCGTTTGAGCTCTCATACAAAATCTTACAATTCTAGTAATGGTGAGTACTGAAAGAGATGTATGAGAACAAAAAAAAATCTCCTAGAACTCTATTAAAGGGAAAATAGGAAAACTTACATGTTTTAAACTTCATTTAATGAACGTATTAGAATGACAATCATGTAAGCAAACAGCATTTTAATATTTCAGAGAATATGATGTTCAGAATTCAACTAGTTCTTCCTTATGTGTTTAGCTGGATAGGTTTGAAAAATGCAAGCTACACATGGAAAAAAACATTAAAAAGCTGTTTGACATTACTGTGTCTTAGCTAGAGATCAACTTAAGCCAAAATTGTATGGTATGCTAGATACTTGTGACTAGTTTCAGCAATGTCAGAGCTTTCTGGTAAAGACGGTGATTATTTGTGCAAAAACAGCACTTGGCTGCATCAGCAGCCCTTCACTAGAATTGGAGACACAGGCAACATGCAACCATGGTAGCCCCATGCACTTACCTCACCCGACAGAAGATGTTCCTGGGTATAAAGGAATTATAAGTGGGACGTACAACACAGGCCTGTGGTTTCCTTGGCAATGCTGGGACTTATTTAACTTGTGAGATGGATGGTTTTGATTATGATGGAAGAGAAAAAGAAAATGATCCAAAGGCATATCCTGGAATTTGATTCTCAGATATCCAAACAAGTAATAAAACAAATGTTTTTTATGTCTAATTTGAAAAAGGTTTCATTGGTTTTGGCACAAGGAGAAGTGCCAAAAGGAGACATGATCTCCTTGAGATGCTTCACTAGTCTTCTTCCAGAGAAATTTCTGAAGCTCTTATATTTATGAAATAATTTTCTTACACAGAAATTGTACGTAGGTGAAACATACATTGGTTGCTCTGCTCCAACCTATATATTTTCACCTAAAAAAAGGAAATTGAAACAAGAAGGATGTAAGTTTTTATTTCATGTTCCAATTAAAAAAATGAATAGTTTAACAGGAGGTGTTTATTTGAACAATGGTAATATATGGATTTTTGTTAAAATACTGTCCAAGTGGACTGCTTAAAAATTATCAAACTGAAACACTAAGTGGTTAAAATTTGTTAAAACAGCAAGCTGCTCCTGGTTTGAATCCTTTAATTTATTTTTATTTTTATTTTTATTTTTAAGATAAAGGCAATGGAATGGAATGGAATGCTTTTTTCCTGACACAGAGAGTATTTGAATTCAAGGACACAGCAAAGCAGCTATTGACTTGTAGAAGTCATTGCCCAAATGTATGGGATGTGTCATAACAAAATGTGAGTGCATTTTAAAATATTTAAAGTAGATCTTACTGTGTAAAAATAAGCAACAGCCAAATTAAATCCCAGAGTAGAAATAATATCTAAAAACCCTAAATGAACATTACAGTGTGCCTCCCACAAAAAAGAACATAAATAAATAGTTGCATGTAAAGACTTCTGCTGAAATGTTGAGCATCTGCCCAGTAATGCCTCAGCCATTTCAGGCAGCTCCAACTTTTCCACGTGGATCCAATGCTGACAACAGATGGTGCTGCCTCAATCCCCTCAGCCAAAAGAGGCGCCAAATCTGACTAATTTGGGGGATTCCTGGTATGAAGAGCTGCAGGTGACGGGCATGTCAGACTTTCAGGAAAGCACGCAGCCTTTTTCAGCTGCGCAAAAACATTTGCTCCAGTCCATTCAAAGACCAAAGTCATCATCCTGCAGCAAAGTAAACCTGGAGCAGCATCACTACTTAATGAAGTAAGACTTATATAAAACATACATATAAATAGAAACAGGATCAGTTCAGTGATTGGTGTTATTTTCACTAAACCTTCCTTGAAATGGAATCCGTGTGTTTTTCCAAATCCGTAAATCACTAAATATACTGGCCAATTGCTTATTTTTCTAAGAATGAGATACCAAACTTGAACATCTCCGCTGAGGATGGGAATAAATTTCTGTGGGTGATGAGTATAGCTTAATAGCTTTTATTTGTTGGCCAGGTACCACATATTTCAACTCGTATCTGCATGCCAGCTAGTGTCTGTCAGCCTGAAGTAATTCATATGCTAACTAAGTGAATAATCTCAAATGTAGCATTTTTTTCTGTGGGTCCTTGTTTTCCCAAAACAATTCAATAAAAATTTCCTTTCTCCTTTCCATAGATATTAAGCTCTTTTAGCGTGGTATGAAGTAACACAGCCTTATAATTTTACTAATTTACTATTGATCTGTTTTTTGGAAGATTTATGTTAGGTTTTAAGATTGTAGTAATTGTGATCTATGGCCAATATTTGCATTGCCTGGTACTTTGTAAAAGCAAGTCACTAAAATATCTTTAACCACACTTCAGACATGACCTTAGAGATTAACCTCCGATTACTTTGCTGACCTCTGTAATTTAGCTTTGTGTTCCTTGTTATTGAACTTGTCTAAATCCCTGCAGAATGGGTTGCTTCAAGATTAAAGGCCGTTGAAAGATCTGCAGCTTGATTTTTACCTCCATGCTTTTCCCTTTTGTGCACAGTTTCTAACAACCGGAGAGGACTGCAGGTGTGCACCTAGGACTGCGTAGACATGATTAACGACCTGGTGAACACGTTGCAGCTCCCTGGCTTCCCTGCATGTGGCAGAGCCGAAGGACGCAGTCCTCTTGAGTGCCTACAGCTTCTGCTGAAGGCAATGGGACCTGCAAGTGCTTTTAAACCTCTTAAACCGCGTTTAAACTCTAATACTTTGGGGCTAATGATAGGGTATGTGTATGAAACCTAAAGGTCTGGAGTATACAAAGTGATAAAATTCTCTCTTCCAGCCTTGAAACCCAAGAAACTCTCCAATGCTTAAAAAACTGTAGCCCTCTGATGGTAGAGTGAGGGAAGGGATCAGAGTTTAGACTAGCTGAACGTTACGGCTGAGCAGAAGCAGAGCTGAAGCACTGATTTGAAGCCAGGTAAATCTGCGCTGGTGCTGGTCCCTTCTCTCCAGCAGCCAGAATCAGGCATCTCCAGGCCTCCTGCGGGGCAGCAGCTCTGTTCCCGTACCTGTGCTGTGCACCACCCGGCTAGAAGTAATGCATTTTCAAAAACAGATTTGATTTATAATCAGCTCATCTCTGTGACCAGATAAGCACTGGCGTGGCCCAGGGGAGGACACAGTACAAAAGACGTATTGTGGGAATGAGGGGGAGATAAGCATTGTTAACAGAGCAGATCTAGATCCGCATAAAATAATAACGAAGCTTCATCCTGAGTCTGTGCGTGCCCATTCCAGAAGAAACTGCACTCAAACACTCCCGAGGCTTGTGGGCTTTGGAAAGGTAAAGCAAGGTTTGTTCAAGTGCTGAGGGATCTAGATGAGTAGCAGAAAGCTGTGCCTCTTTGAGAACGGCATAAGCCAAAAAAGAAAAATACATGTCAAAGGCCAAGGGAAGATAGAGAATAACCTGGCAAGAGCCAAAGCAGACCCTGATTTACAATACAGATAATGTTCTTTGGCACTCTACAGTAACGTGATGAAGAAATTTGGTAGGCTGGAAGCTAATTTTGCACAAATTTGTTTTATTTTGAGCTTGGGGTAGGCTCATCAGAAGGAGGACATCACTTGAAGTAGCCCAATTTTCTATATGAATTGGATCTAATTAAAAATTTAGTTTTCTGTGCATCTTTATATACTTACATCTTTCCCCATCAAACTTTATTTTAATTATTTGCCATTCTCAATAAGCTGTTTCATAACATATGTGCTATATCCAAAAGATGTATGCAATGTATTATGCTGTTCAAACTTCTTCCAAGACGGCTGATGAGGAAAACTAATTTATCTAGAATAATAATTTTTACTTTCTATTTTAATAGTCCAGTCCCCGTTCCAATCCTACTGTCAAATATATTCATTTTAAGGTGTATTTTGACAGTTCCTCTGAAGCAGAGTAGAGAATAATTAAAAAGAATAGCAATTAACCTGTCTTAGAGAGAGCATCATAATGTAAGTGCTGCTTCAGGGAAATTTCTTATTTAAATTCAAATGGATACACAGAGAGGAACATAATATTTAAGGCAATCTGCCAGTTAAATTATGACCAGTCAAGTTCAGTGCAGCTGATTAAATGTTCCTTAGCCTTCCTAGTTAGAGCCATGGTTTTAAGGAACATGTTAGGATCATTTAAGGAGAGTTAAGTACAGATGATGTAAGCCATAATAAAAAAAACAACATTGCAATTTAGGATTAGAAAAATGAAACAGAATGAAAATAGCTACATATATATATATATATATATATATATATACACTCATGGGAAATAAAACCAAGCCTGATATAATTAGGCTTAGTTATATTATTTATGGAAGGCTGTATTTTATACTGTTTACTGAAGGAATTACATCTGAAGCAGTTAAAATGCAGTTGCAGTAGCTGATACAGAGTGCGAAACTCTCTGAGGCATGTTGGTAAAAGCCATGCGAATGGCTCTACTGGGTAAGACTGGAGGGCCTGGTATGCCCTCACTAGCAATGACCCAAGGCAGATGCCTCAGCCAGAACAAACACACAGTCAGAAATTACCTGAGTCCGAGCTATTGCCCACGTATTCAGCAACCCTAACTGGAGCTGTCTTAATGAGAAAGTCTCCTCTGGCCCCTGTAAAATTTATTAGCCATAACACTCTCTGGCAAGAATTGCCACAGCTTACCTACTCAGCGTGGGAAAAGCACTTCATTTTTGCTTGCTTTGACCCTGCCAGCTGCTAGATACATTTAACCACCTTGCACCCCAAAAAGACAGTGCTAGTCCTGCCCCTCTCCCTGCTGCTCATGCCTGTAGGTTGCTGCTGCCTTCCAGCCGCCTCCCTCCCAGGCCAGGGACTGTAGGCTCCCTGGGCCAGTCTCAAAGCCGTTCCTTGTGCTGTTCTCTCTTGGTGCCACTCCCTGAACCTTTATCCATTCTATCAGTCTTTATTATTCTGGGATCAGAATGATACATCATTTCAAGATGAGGGTGGACCATGGATTTTTTACAGCAGTATAAGAAAGTTCCTTTCTTCCCCGCCTCCCCCCCCATCCCTTTTCTGTCCCTTTCTTGATTGTTCCTAACATTTGGTGTCCTTTCTTACCCACTTCTGCTCCTTGAGCTGACGGTCTCATGAATTGCCTATAATTATCCTGCAAGTCACATTCTGCAGTAGTTTAGAGCTGATCGCGTTACATGTGAAATAATGATTTTTTTTTCTTATCATCCGTATCATCTCACATTTACTTTGTTGAATGTTATGTTGAATATTATCTGTCATGGTAATGCCCAGTCACCCATCTCAAAGGGTCTTTTCTGCAGGTTTTAGTGAACCTCTCATTTCTAGTCCTGTTCCTTGTTTTTGATTCTTTTTAACCCTTTCCTTCTGGTGGCTGAGAATTTGAGAACTTTTTGGAAAGTCAAATAGATTATATCAAATGGATCTCTTTTATCACATGCTTATTGTCTCCTTCAAAGAATTACAATAAGGTTGGGAGAAATTACTTCTCTTTAAAAAAAGCCATATTCTCATCTATATTCTAATTCATCTATTTCTGTTTTTCTTATAGTTTCTACTGATTTGCATGGTCAGAACATCAGATTAACTGTTTTTTTAATTTAATGACTTTACCATGGAACACATTTGTAACATTTTTCTGTCTCTCAGAAAGTACGGAGGTGGTTTTGCGGTAGAGGCTGTAAACCAGAGATAGTAATTCAGCTATTGCCTCCTTGAGTGCCTTTAGAGTGTCCCTGGACCGTCCTGGCAGATTTGCCTCTTGCACAGACTGCTCCAGTGTCTGTTCCATAACTGGGTTTACTGATGCTCAAGCTGAGATGTTCTTACCACTCCTTGGATTTCTTACTTCTACTGTATACTTGAGCTTTTAGTACCGTGGTTCCATAGACTGGCTGTGGACATAGGAAATGCCACAATTCCTTTCTCCTGGGCTATAATTATTTTCTTTAGCAAGCAGGACAGGAACAAAACCCTGCTACAAAGCAGGAAGACTCTCTCACACTCTTGAGTGGAAGTATGGCCTCCACTAAGTTGACTGGAAGTTTTGCCATTATTTTCAATAGGTATAAGTTGCCAAATTCCAGAAGTTACTTTTCCAACTCAATAGCCAAGGAATAGAAGCAGTAGGCAATCACTTTTGCAGATGGAGGAGCAGCAAAGCGTTATTTCCATTTTTTCTTCTACTCATTGAGAAAAAAAAAATTGCCTGCACCCAGGAACACAAACATTGAGGAAAGCATAGTACTGAAAACCCCATCTTTTCCATTCTAGAATGCTCTTCACTGAAGAAATTCTGGAATTGTTGACAAGAAGTAGAGTCTCTATCATCTCTCATTCATATGCCTTATTTGAACAGTAATAGAAAGAATACAGTAGAGTTCTGATCTAGCAGAATCTGTCGCTGTATCTCCTTTAAGCAAGAAAAATCTACAATATGTCTTAAATACAGAATGGTTTTCCAAGGATTCAGAGTGAAACAATTCAGAACTCTACCTTCTACAGATTCATGTGGGTGCAAGAAATACGGCAAGTAGACCTTACTATTAAAAAATATATATTGTTTAGCAGCAGGAACTCCAAGCTACTTAGCAGTCATGCCATATAGTTAAGGACAGAGAGGAACAATGGAGATATCTGTTTACTAAAAAAGATAAGAAAGACTCAGGAGAGTAAAGCAGGAATTAGAATTCCTGCTGCAGGATTGAGTCAGATATTGTAGGGATAGCAGAAGAACTACAGTGGCTGGGGCTCATGTAGTGCCAACATGCACTGTCTGGGAAACTGAATGAAAGCTGGAGTTAAACACAAGATCTTGGGCGCCAAAGCACTTTGGAGGATTGCTGTTGGTGAGCTGCTCTTGGTGTTGAGGGCTGCGTCTGTCACAAATACTCCCCCCCCACTGTGCCTCTCCTTTGCTTGAGCAGACGGAAAAGAGATAAAGTGTTTTTAATATTACTAGGGAGATAAATACTGCTAGGACCTGTATTATCATGAGATACTTTAATCTCTCAAATACAGACCAGAGCACTGGTATTGCCAATGGACTTCAGTCGCTGCAGAATGTGAGAGGTGAAAGATTTTTTTTTCACCATTTCCAAATCAAAAGGTGGTGCTGTTCTTTTAGCCATGCATTTTGGTGGACAGATTAGTTTGAAACTGATGACTTTTTAGAAGTGACATAGAGCTCACATATTAATTTTGTTTAAAGAGAAGCATAAACAAAAAGTCAATAAGTTTTCATTTCAAAAGGGAAGACTTTTAGAAAGTAGGGGGAACAGTTAATAAAGATCAGGTGAGATGGAGAGCTTAGGGTATATTTAAAATATAGGCGAAAGCTGACTGAAATCTGTATTCCAGTAAGAAGTGAAAATCAGTAGTTGGGGGACTATTGGACAAATAACCTCCTCCAGAAGGATGATAAAGAGTAAGCAGCGAACCAGAATGGAAGGGGCATTATTTGCATCAACAGCTTAATCTTGGAGCTAAGAAAGGGAAGGAGGGTGTGAAAGCTGTCAGAAGGCATGCTTAGTTAGACCTAGCAAAGAAAATTAAGAACACAATAAAATCTTACTTAGCCAAATGGAAGAGGAACAACAAAAGATGGGAGATTCAAGGTAATGTGGAATGCCCCTACAGGATATGAGTACGTTACATTTGCAGTAGGAACACGAATGCCGAGTATGGGTGTGAAGACAGGCCAGCTCATACAAGAGTGTGTCAGCTAGAAAGTAAGACAGCTGAGCAGGCAGTACAAGGAGCTCGATACTTCCATAGCAAAGGACCTCTTATTCCACCCCACAATACTGAGAAAACTGGCACAGAATGTTGAAAGACTATAAAAAGGAGTTTAATAATTCTTTCAGCTGTGGGTGTAAGCATGGAGATGATACCTCACTGCTGTGAATAAAAGAATGTGGTATTGACACTAAAGAATGGAGGGAGATGGGGAAATGGTTGGAGGAGAAAGTTATGCAATTCCTGCCTCCGACAGCAGGACCATGAAACAGGAGGAGGAGGAAACAGGAACTGAAGACATAGACCTAAGAGGGAGACAGCTTGAGAAGCGACACTGAGAACGCCGGCTCAATCCACGCCTCTCATTTATACACAAGCATGATAACTGTAAATTATCTGGAGTGTAGGTAAGTTTGCTTTATATATGTTTACTTATTTTTTCAGATATGTTGCTTTTTTAGATTTGTTTAGATATTTTTGAGATACCGTTTTGAAAGGTTGCTTTATTGGCATTCTGAGTGATGCAAGGAGAGGTGAACTGAATATAAGGCTTAGGTGGCGAGTTAGGCGAAGCGAGGCAGCCGGTCTGCGTAGCCTTGGGCTGGCATTTGAGAAGCCATGAGTGTGCTTGCCAGAACCACCAGGACATGAGAGGCAGTAGCAGCCATGGCCTTTGCTTCTCTGGAGGTTTCTCCCTTGTATTTCAGGTCAGGAAACTCAACTAGTCTGGAGTGTGAGCTCTCTTTTTTCACGTGTTAAAGTGCACCTATTCCTACACTGCACATGTTTTCATGCACCTTTAAAAATGTATTAAGCTGGACCTGATTGTCTTACGAATTTTACATACAGGCAGCAACTGGCATGCAACCGGCACCTAAAAAGCAGTGTGGGGAGTATAGCGCCCTAGCTGATAACAGCATTTGCCCTCTCCGCTGCAGAGTTAATGGTTAGTCAGTTGTTTTGTAAGGCATTCTTTCTTGGACAGAGATAGGAAGACCTGAGAGCCATTTATCTATTACATTTGTCTCTTTAATATGAACATTGTGTTGCAAAGCAAAGATGTGCAAGCGACAGCACCAAGTTTAGCAATTCTTTTCACTTTAATCTGTGATTTTCGATCTATTTGACATTTCCTGTTCTGTGGTCAGCAGGACCCAATCATTTTTATCAGCACTTCAATTGCTACAATATGCCACCGAGATTGGAGAAAAATGGCCATATAACAGTAATCTCTGCAACAGGTAGGGATGTTTACATATAGATAGCAAGTTTAGGTTTGATAAATAATTCTTCCTCTAGTCAGATATTTTTATAACTATTTGATATCAAGAAAACACCCACAAGGTGCCAAGTTCCATTTCTCTTTTCTAGATACCACAAAATGAACTGAATTTAGAAATGTCATTTGTATGCCATGCGTTTACTGACATTAAGTTCTGAAAATTGAGAAGAAGCCCTGTAAACTAGAGGCTATTTCATTTTAATAAAGAAGTGACAGTTCTGTGACCTTTCTATGTCATTTCTCATATGATCTTACTGAGCAGCATGAGAAAATATGACATTTGGAACTAGAGCCCAGCATGGTGAGTGTAGTGGCAGTTTGTTGTTTTCTGGTTTTCCCCAGACATCTGGCTTAAAAAAAACAAAACGGAAAAACTGAAAATCAAAAAATTGTAAACAGAGCATAAAATTGAGTAAAACTTTATGATAGATTTCACTGTACTCTTTCACCTTGCCCAGAAAAACAAATGGGATTTTGATTTCTTTGTTCATTGTTCTTTGTTTTGCATTTCTGTGAAGATCTTAACTTAAAATTGGAAAAGATATAGTTCAATCATGTAAATGAACGCACTTGCTGACAAAGTAAATACGTACGATAACAAAAGCCAGATTCCTAAACTCATCACTGTATTTTTACTTTTTGCTTTTTTTTTTAAGTCCAGACTACCATTGTTTCAGGTTAGGGAAATAAAAGGACAAAAAAACAAACAACGAACATGTACCAGCCTGGATTAAGACATTGTTTTCAAAGTGTGCTACTGGTACGTTAGTCACCCGTGCAAACAACCTGGGTGGTATGCAGGCACGCAGGCTGGGTTTGATTCCGTGCAGGAGCGGTGTCCCCTGCTTTGCCCTGCGGAAATCTCTGCAGCACGCGCGCCGCAACCTCGCCGCGAGAAACGAGGGTTTCAGCGACGCCCCAGGACGCAGCGCGACCCTTCAGCGTCGTCAGCGCTGCCGGGGAGCAAGCGTCCTGCCGGCGGTGCTTCGCGACCCTCTCGCCGGGAGGAGGCTGGGCCGCCCGGTTGCCCCATCGGCTGGCCCGGACGTGCCCCCAGCCGGGGAGCGGCCACACCGCGGGGGCAGCAGCAATTACCTGCCCTCGCTGGAGCTTTGCGTAGCTTCACCCTGGGGCAGCCCCCGGCCGCGCTGACGTTGCCGGGAGCAGAGAAAGGAGATGCTCGGTGAGCATCCACCTGCCTCTGCCGGGCACCGAGGAGAGGGATGTTCAGGCTGCTAGGCTCATATGAATATATATGAATGACTATCCTTCCCCCCTCCCCCCAATGTAATGACGTTTTCAAAATGGTAGAAATTATTGACCAGTCCCTAAAGATGTTTTTTTACTACAGGTCTCCCTCTTTTTGCTAGTTATTTTATTTGTCAGATCTTTTTTCTTTGACTTTTTCTTCTTCCACCAGAGCCTGCCCACATATTGGTTGCAGGCCTTCACAATAGTAGGCGAGGTTAGTCTGAAGCACGTTATAACTGAGAGCTATAATTTCTCCCAGATCTCAGTTTATTTTTCCGCCTTTTATATGTAAAAAATACATACATACATACATACATATACACCTACATATATAGATATAAATAGATAAATATGCATTACATATGTATGTATGCATGTATGTATGTATACACACATATATAAAAATACACAATCTAAAAAAGGGAAAGAAAATTACCCTTCTGGATTTTTTTCCTGGAGATAAAACTGAGCTGAGTGCATTGTGATTTATAACAAGATACGCTGGCAAAATCACCAGTACAGTAATTAATTATGTTGAGCCAGCTCCACTTTTTGGCCTTTTGCCACTGCGTGCTACTGATGATCTGGCCCATTCTGTTTTCAAGACAAAATATGTATCATTTGTGTTTGCAATAGGCTCCACAGAGAATATCCCTTTGCAAAATTAAAGCAGACTCTGTTTGCTATTTTTCTGAAAAAGAAAATTGCAAACATCCCACCATGATTATCTTTTGCTAAAGGGGAAAAAAAAGTTCCTTATTGATAGTTTTTTTTTCATTTTACATTTTCATAATCTATTTATTAACCATACCCAAAGAAGATTTTTTTCCTCTTTATTTAAGTAGCTTCCCTTACACCACCAAGCTCAACAAAGACTAGCAGGCTGAATGATATTTTGTTAGGTTTAGTTTTCAGATAAATCAAAGAACAACTTTTTGGTCTGGTCACTTTGGGGTAAAGTGGTAGGGAGAGAGGAAGGAGAAAGTCAGCTTTGTCTCGCACAGAAGCTCTCTTTCTTTGGCACGGGCAGCAGCGGTGGGAAGGCGAGAGGCACAGGCAGGGCAGCAGAGCACAGGCGGTGCTTCCCCGGCCGCCTTTGCAGCAGGTTTCCGTCCTCTGGGTGGCACAAAGCTACCATAACCACTTACAAAGACTGGCATCATATTTTTCCAGAATGAAAGTATATAGGTTATTTTCTCAGTTTCCAGGCCAGGATTAATTGAGGTATCTTTTTGAACCGGTTATAGCACACTAGCACAGGCTACAGTTGCGAAAAGCTTTTAGCAGCCTTCCTGAGCTATATCTTATTTTTCAAGGCTCATTAGTTTTGATGAAGTCTGCTGCAGGCTGAAATTTTACCGGACACTAGCTCTAAAATGTTTTCTTTAAAAACTGATAAATAAAAGTGTTTGGCAAGTTCACTGTTATATAAAAATAAAAAATTGTATTAGCTTTAGACATGACTTATTTACAATGCTTGAAAATGTCTGACTGACTTACTTAAAAAAAAGGTGGTGAACAATTATCACTACTAATTACCTTTGAGCTGTATTCTGGATATATTCATTTTAGCTTTTCATGAAGAAAAGTGGTACTCTTCAATGCATATGAAATAGGCCAATATTATTTTGCAAAAATTTCAGTAATAATGTCTTTTATAAAAGTAAAAGGCATGCATGTTTAAACAGCTATTGAATTTCAAGCAGAGAATTATCTTAGCAGCCATAAAACTGTCCATTCCTCCACCCCCCTCCCAGTGCTTTGCAAAAAAAAGAAATAATAACAACAGCTGGCAAGCTTAACCGATTCCTTCATTTGCTCACTGAAGTCAACAGACACAACAGGGTGCTCATTACTCTGTCGTATATGGGAAAGTCTTTAATGCTCACCATGCCCTACGCTCACCTGCGGGGAGCTGGCCCGTGGCTGACCGCTGTTGTGGCTGAGGATTACCAGCTCATTTAGTGCCAAGGGCACGATCTCGCCCAGCGCTTCCCGTCACCTGTGTATGTGCAATTGCGACACGGTGCTCCCGAAGAAATCCTGGCTCTCCAGGCAGAGCACAAGCTAACATTTGTGGGGCAGGCAAGGACAAGTATGTATTTGCCACTGCTTAGATTATTGCTACCTACTAAGTATGAGAACTTGCAGGGCTGGGAGGGGGCCAGAGCTGCTGCAAAAAATAATCAAGGATGCAGTTAACAAGACTTGTTCCTGCCACTACACTTTTGCTTTCCATTTTTCAGATACTGACAGAGCTTAGCCTTATATTTCCCACTAAAAACATCAGTAGCTGGTTTTGTTTATACTCCCTTTCAAATGATGATTGGGGTTTTGTCACTTCTTTTTTTGGGGGCAGGGAGAAAAACAATAACTGCCTCACTTAAAGCAAGGAGGACCTTCACTTTCACAAAATAAAGGTAATGCTCCCACTACTAGGCTAGTTAAGAAAAAAAAGCGCTCTGGAAGAAATGTTGCCAGACAATCCAAATCCAAGTCAATACATTGTGTTATCAACTTCAAATTGCTTTGCAAAAGTAATGTCCATTTCACAGAAACTGAATTTATGGATGAAAAGATGGCAAAAAGTATAGAAAAGTTCCCTAATGTAAACACAGCATGACTTGTGATTTTTTTTTTTTTTTTAGATTTTTTTTTTTTCCTTTAGAAGTGCTTTTTATGCTGTAGTATATAGCTATGTCTGAAAGTGCTGGAAAGAAAATCAAATGGTTTCGGTATGTATGGGGAGGTTCTTTCCATACCTCATCAGGAAAAAATAAAATTGTGAGAACTTTTAGACTCCTCCTGAGTCAAGGTTTGTGTCTTCCATGAGATCGAGTAACATGACACTAGTTAAACCATGAACAGCAGCAGTTTTAAGAGGCCAGTGAGGACAACTGGCCCAAAAGACCCTCTCTGTTTAAAAGCCACCTATAATGCCATTTCTCATGTCACTGCTGACCACCTCTTAGCAATTATCTTGGACCTGAATAAATATGATCTGCATCACAATTTCTTAGCATTTTAACTTCCTTTCTTCCTCTGCAGTTTAATGATTCTGGACTTTAAGCAACATTATGTTCCTGACTGTGATATTTAGGGCCTGATTATCTTCTTTTCCTTTATTAAAGATGACCTTGCCAATAAAGCTGGTTTCAGAGGTCCCTCAGCACCATTTAAAAAACAGGCTTTTCAATGTGGTCTTTAATAGTTGTAAAATGTTCTCACAGATTCCAAGATATGTATTTTCTATATTGTTTCTTTATGGTTCATTTAGTGTGACACTATATCAAAAATTTGAAAAAGACATTTCCTCCTCAATCACTGATCAGTGAACTGTCTGGAAAAAAAAAATTAAAAAAAAAATCACTCTTTTAACTTTCTGCTTGAGCCATTAATTAGCACACTGAGTGTTAACTGCTGCTGTAGCTTTTGATTCACTGGCGCCAGACGCACTTTTGCAGTGGCGAATATGCTGGAAAGGCTTTGATAGATAGACAGAAATGTATTTACATGTCAAAGTAAAATGAGATATGACCTTCACTTTCAAAATGATCTTTTTTGGATAGTACTTTATAGAAGTGATGATGATGTGCGGGATACTGCAGCTTTATAAATAAATACGTATAATGTTCTGTGTGTTTTATCACCTTTTGTCAGTGTAGCCTTCAATATGAAATCAAGACCTACTCAGTGTGGTATTTTAAGATGAAAGTGGTATTATTGTAGATAGCACAAATAACCAACCAAGAATGTATGTAGGCAGCTATGAATATAGACATAAAGGTTTCCCAGACATTAAAGAAAGAGTCTGCAGGGAGGGAAAAATCAAAAACCCACATGGAAGTGGAAGGAGCTGCTGGAATTCAGCCCTGTTGGGGTGGAGAGGAATTTAACAGCTCTGTTTTCATTTCGACTGTTCTGCTGAGAGATTAAAGACAACAAGGTGTTCAGGCGCCGCTGCGATGAGAGGGCTGGAAAAGCACCTCAGTGAGGAGAAAGCAGCCCACGACGAACAGAGATGCCGCCTGATAACTGCCCTGCGGTTTTCTTGGGCACCAGGAGCTGTAAAACAGTGGCAAAGAGCGAGGCGTGCGCAAGTGCTGTTGCTTACGGCCAAGGGGCTTTGGAGGCAGCGGTGCTGCCAGCGTGCAAAGCCAGCCAGTGGCGTGCAAAGCCAGACCGCTGGCGTGCAAAGCCAGACTGCCGGCGTGCAAAGCCAGACCGCTGGCGTGCAAAGCCAGCCAGTGGCGTGCAAAGCCAGCCAGTGGCGTGCAAAGCCAGACCGCTGGCGTGCAAAGCCAGACCACTGGCGTGCAAAGCCAGCCAGTGGCGTGCAAAGCCAGACCGCTGGCGTGCAAAGCCAGCCAGTGGCGTGCAAAGCCAGACCGCTGGCGTGCCGGTGTCGGGCAGAGATGTGGAAAGGGAGCCGCAACGCCGAGGGCCGCGGCAGTGCCAGGGCTCTGCGCCTCGCCGGCAGGCAGCGGCTCCCCCAGCGCCGCGCCGGCAAATCAATCTTTGCAGAAGTGACAAGGACTATAAATGGCATTAGCGAGGCCATAACTAGACGTCTCGGCCAATTACTGGGGACATTGATGAATCGCACAGACATTTAGACCGCGCTCCATGGGAGCCAAAAAGTGAAAAAGCAATTTCATTCCGTAACGGGGTTTCAAAATATCTTCAAGGCAGACTTTTTCCTTGAGTCAAGGCCCAGTCTTGCTATCTTCCCTTCTGCAAAACGCCTGCTCTTTTTCTTGGAAACTTGGTTCTTATTTCTGGTGCTTTTATACCATAATAATAAAAATTTGGGGGTAAGGAAAACATCTGCTGACAGGAATAGCTGCATTTGTCAGCTATGGGAGAACTGTGCAAGATTTTATTTCGTTTCTTACAAGTAGAATTAAGAAAAGTCCCAAAAGGTAGTTTTGAAAGAAACAACAAATGTTTGTGAAAGCTGGATGAGTCTGGCCAGAAAATCCCAGCCAGAAAAATTGGAGAAAATGTTGACGATGCCACACCTTGTTCCTACCAAACTGTGATTTTATATTTTTTAAGAAAAAAACTCGTATGGCTGGGTTTTGGTTGTCAGCAATAAATGTAACCTTGCTGTGTTGTTGTTCATCATCTCAGGACAGGAAAAAAAAAATTACATAATGCCTGTAATTAATGTATTCTATTTATTTCAGTCAATAAGTGATAATATGTCCTAATTAAATCCAGATTTCATGTGCATCTCTTCATTTACCTACTGTGCACATAATGGAATCTAACATTAAAGTATTAGAATCAGATAAAATTGCATTTCATATTAATGCTGCATGTATGGAAATGTATAATTTAGAATGTATCTTATGAAATATAACCTATTTATTTTACGTATTGCATACAGCTCTGATATTGATCAAGATATCCTTGGGAGCGTACAACCAAACAGGAGAATATGAATATATTCCCCTTCAGTCAGCTTCTTGCTTTCTCTCACACTGCCTCTTTGAATAAAAAGTGGGGTTTGATTTTCTTTTCTTTCTTTTTTTTCAGTTAGGTTAGTTTGAAAAGCAATATCAGAATTTAGTCAGCTTCCCTCTAGTAGTACTCTGGCTATGTAAGCCTACATGACTGTAATGCAGTCAGTCAGATTACATACATATATCCCACCCACATTTCAGCCTGGAATTTGGCCTGCTGTATTTAGGTACTATTAATCTAAGGCTAATGTATAACTTGAGTAAAGCAACTAGCTGTTGTCTTAACCAAGTAAAAAATAATAAGTGAGATGATAGATAAAAGGAAAAAAAGGAAAAATTGTGAACATTTTAAATTACATGGAGAAATATATGAGAGTCTATAAAAAACACTTTGCTAAAACAGTCCATCTGTGCTTCAGTGATAAAGTGAAGAACTGAGTACAACTAGCAGCCACATCTACAAAAGAGACATACAGCTTACAGTTCCAAATGGAGGGGAGCCATGAAGAAAGACTGATTTATAACAACACACAAATATAGATATTTACCTAAATGAAAAAAATGATTGGAAAAAGTTACATTAAAGATTTCCTAAATATTATTTTATCATTTAAAGAACAAGCAATCAATAGACCAGAATCTGTGCTGGAGATGGCACACTGTTATTTGAAGAAAAGCGTGTTGAAAAGGTGTAAGCATTGCTCTCCGTGTCCCTGAAGGAAAAATAGGATGAAAGTGGGACTGGACTGTGCGCACACACTGCAGGGGTGCGCAGCAGGAGCCCCTGGTAAGGGGGGGGGGGGGGGAGGAGCTGCTCTTTGCCTGGGCTAATGTGCGGCCATGGGACATCCACATTTATTTCACAGTTCGTATTTCAGAAAAGTTATAAATATGCAGCCAATTTTACAATGACAAATGTTTATCAGTTTAGCTGACCTTTCCTATATGGCTTTAGTCAAGATATTGTGATTGGACTCAAATTCTGTCTCTCGTTAGTCCAAGCCGGCAAGATGCAGGCACCAGCTCAGGATCTTTACAGCACCTCCTGATCCTTGTTACAGAGCAAGCAAAAGGACGCTGGCATTGCTCCGCGCGTAGCAACAGAGGAAAATACCGGTTTCTGCTAAAATGGTCTTTCCAGACACTGCATCTCCAGCACAGTGGGTTGTGAGTATCAAATGAAAAACACTTCTCATACTCATTTTATCTTCTTGTTTTATACGTATGAAGACTCACTTAATTTAGAAGGACAGACTTGGAGCCCATTCTGTGCCCAGTAAAGTCTGTATAATCTTTTCCACTGAGCCAACAAGCACTTGTCACAACCCCTGTTATATATGCATTTTAATGTGCATTATTATTATTAATGATAATCCCGCTTTCAGCTCACTTTGCAAGGAGGTAAAATACACATAAAATTCAAGTTGGCATGCTCTGTACGCTCAAAGAGTGTGCATTTATTATTTTTTTGTAGCGTTGAGTTAGTAATCCATGCCGCTTTCAGTTTAGTCAGTGTAATGTTCCTTTTGGAAATGTCGTATTCTACACCTGGTATGTAATTGCCTAAGACAAACTTGGTGCTATTTTCCCACTTCTAGACAAATAAAGGTTGGGGGAACAAGCGCTGTATCTTGCTGACCAAAGCACAGAGCCAGCAGCTGGGCTCTCAGTCTGAAAGCGCTCCTCTGCTACAGGAGGGCACTTTGATGTGGAGCAAAATAGAAAACCTGCACATCCTGCCCTCATATTCGGAGCACCCAGACACGCGTGATCAGCAGGCCGACATGTCGCAGCAAGGGGCTGCGCTTTATGTCTGCCTCCTGTTTGGAAATTCAGCCTGTTTTGGGATGGGAGGACTCGGGATCTGGGCAGATGGAGCTGCGAGGAAGAGGATGGGCAGCTCTTTAAAATTATTCCCTCTTGCTTCTTATGGCTAATAATAAATCCCATTAAAAAAGAAATAA
This sequence comes from Apteryx mantelli, assembly GCF_036417845.1. NCBI lineage: Eukaryota > Metazoa > Chordata > Aves > Apterygiformes > Apterygidae > Apteryx > Apteryx mantelli. The sequence continues at coordinate 17,633,318 of NC_089986.1, forward strand.
ATAAAAAGTAGATTTGTAAGCCCATACTCCCTGCTATTAAAATTAAGAAGGAACTGTGCTTTGGGCTTTCAGATTCAGAGGCCGTTTGTAGGATTGGAGCCTTGTGTTTAATGATGTCCAACGGCAATGCCTCCAAGAAATCTGCTCAGTCTTGTACACCAGCAATATGGGAGGTAGCAGGTGCCTGTTGGTTTGGGGACCAAGAGCAAAAATTATTGATGTAGGAGTCTGAAAATTGAAATAAAAAATGAATTCAAACTGATGACATGAACATTGTTCATATTCCTGTAACAATAATTGCTGCAACTGTTCAGAATTTTTAGCTTTTGCATGAAAGTTGTTGAAAATGTTCAAAGAACAAAATTATCTGAGAAAAAGGAGCGCTTACCTCTTTTCACTCTATGCTATGTTTTCCCTTGGAAAAGTATAATTATCTGCCAAATGTTGAATGATCCTTTTGTTTAAATCTTGACTGGCAGCAAAAAAATCTGCTCTCCGCTAAAATTATCTAATTTTGTAGCTGTCTTAATGATATGTCTGCTTTTATCAAATGATGCTCTTTCTTCCTTGCTGGTGGAAAATTCATTGTGCTTTATAAACAGTCAGTTTGCATTATGTAGATTATTTCACAAAAGAAGTGAAAAAACAGGCTTTTGACAATGACAGAAACAATGAAGCATAAGGAAATCAGGGAAGATCAAATATGCTCATTAGATTTATAATAAGAAATAGAGCCATTAACAAGAACACAGTATCTTTTTTTGTTACTGTTTCATACAGTATGAAATCCCATAATTGTCCCATCAGAAAAAGTCTCATTTACTTTTCAATAATCAATTATTTAATAGAAATTCTCATGCTTTATGTCACATGTAGTAATTGGAACTTCTCATTTACTATATTACTTTGATTTTTTTTTTTTTTTTTTTTATTATTTGAAAGGAAGATTCCAATTCCAGGGTTTTTTAATGAGTATTTTATAGACTCAGTGTTCAGATCTCCACCTGATACACCCTGGGCCTGCATCTCTGTTGTGCTTGAGCTAAGCCCAGCACAGAAACAGACTGAGGAGGTGAAAACTCATTTCAGTCTTCTTTTATATTCCTCTATTTCTAGACCTATTTTAAGTCTGAGCATCCCTAGAACAGCTATGGGTGGCTCCCAGGGACTTTATAATAGCTGAATATATCAGTACTCACTCCTTTTTTCATGTCTCTTCTTTGGCCAGGCATACCTTTATTTAAGGAGAATCTAAATTTGCAGCACTTCATGTCATATTCTTTGACTTGCAACTCTGCAGTTACACATGAAACTAGTCTTGACCTTCTTTATTTTCTTGCATGAAATTGTAAATGACTTAAAACCGGCTAATGACTGTTGTCTTAGCAGCAGTTTTAATAGTATTCTTTCCCTGCTCCATTTGGGTTTGAAGGATAACAATAAGATAAGTTGTCAAATTAAATTTGTACTACTTCCTTATATTTGTCTGTAACTACAATATTTGTAGAGTGTAGATAGAGAATAATTTTTATTCAGTATCATATCAACATTTAGTATCATCTCTTCACTATGGGCTTTCTCCTTACATATAATACTAAAGGAAAGGTGAGCACTATATTAAATATATTATGAGGAAATATTGCAGACAAAGCAATGGATATGCTTTGCTTTGTCAGAATAAGACAGATAAAAGGTACATGATAAAAGCTATCCATATATGCACATTATCTACATATCTCAATATGTAGATATTGAGATATGTATCACCTCAATATCTACAGCAAATAAAAATGTATACTGAAATCCAGTAAGAGTATCACTAAAACCTACACTTAATCTATAATTTGCATGTTAGTCCAGTAATTTAATGGTTCAGTCTGTCCCTTTCTATTTTTTTCTAATAATAAAAAACTCAAGACATTCATAATTGCCTGTACAAGGTCCGTGTTGTCCACATTGCTCAGAAGAATTAGTCTGATGCACATTGGGTGTTGGCCTCAACTTCTGCATTGTAACAGGGTTGAAAAATTAGTCTGTCATCCTAATCCATCAAGTCCACCTACTCATAAGAATTTTATATGTATTATTTAATCATTAAACCAATAAAAATGGTTTAGTGACATTCTGCACTTATTTGAATCCTAAGTAAAACTACTAATATTATTGGACTTGCACAGTAATGAAATCCTGTCACCTGAGCTTTAGTGAACTCCAGAGGCAGAGCAGTTGGTGACTGTGTTTTAAGGAGTCATCTTTTTTCTTCCTTTTGGACAGACGGAAGTTTGTGCTACCCTAAAGTTATGGGAAACATCCAAACCAAGTAGACATAGGAGAGTTTTTGGACTGGTGACCAGATCAGTTCCTCTCCATCATGTTCTGGCATTGCACAATCTACTAACAGCTGCTGGTGTGGTTAACACTGGTATTATATGGGAGAAAGAAAGGAGACAGATTTTAATCAGTCAGCTGCGTCTATTCCCAGGGTAGAGATGCACTCCATGTCATTCAGCAGCAGGAAGATAATGTGTTTTAACAATAATCTTTAAGATAATGGTAAGAAATATAAATTAAATATTGTATGTGCTGCACAATTCAGTAAGAAAATTAACTCCGGCGTTATTTGGTAGGAAGCCTTAGCTCATTCTAGAGAAGAGGATATAAAGCCATAGTATTACATTGTTAAATAGATTTAGTATTCAAGTTAGGTACTACGTTTCCTTTAATAAATATGAAGACTTGGAAAAAAAATCTACATTGTACTAAAAAATATAATTTCAAACTCCTTTTTACCCTTTTAGCTTACCCAGCACTGAAGCAGAAAGGAACCTCTGAGGCACATAAAATTTAACTCCTGTTTACATTTTTCTTTGAAAAATTATTAAAACCATGCTTGAGTAATCATTTTTAATGAAAGAAAGCATCTCTGTGAGTTAAATGCTCATCATAAGCCTGATGTTGTGCAAGAAGTGCATCTCAAGACTATCATGCCTAATTACTGTATATTTTCAAGATATCATTATTAAGGCAAGCAGCTTTTAGTGCCAGTTAACTGTCACACTGCTGATTTGCATGTGTAAGCAACTTTTTTACATTTTTCTCATGCTGTCTTCTCATACTCCTTTCTCATTGTACAGCAATACACAAGGCAGGACTCCATTTTCAACAGGGTTTAATGTCTCCCACCCTTGCAACTTCATAAGCTGATTTAAAAAATGGTGAGGGACCTGCCTAGCTTCTGTCATGCCCTGAGGCACATATATGTAAAATACCATTGTTTTTTTCTATTAGAGTTTTCAATCATTTAGCATATGTATAAAGACCATGCTGAAAGGTGAGTTTCTAATATGCAAGTCAGCTGTGAAGTAACAATACTAGTATTTTTCCTTTTCCACTTATTTGCTCAAATTTTGGCAGGGAGGGAAGGGATTTCTGGCAGACCAAACCCAGCAAGAGAGACCAAACCTCAAAGAAATCTTCACATCTGTATGTCCCAGGCTCTTCAGGATGCTTAGGGCCATCATTACTCTGTAAGTTTTATACAGCAAAGCACAAGAATCAAAGCTAATTTCCTGGCTTTTTCTTGAATTCTGAATTATGCTTTCTTATATATAAAGGCTAAATTTAATGACTGTAGCTTTCTTGCAACCTGCAGACCTTTTCTTGCCTGCAAGCTGTGCAGAAGTTGCAAATTACCTGGGTCAAAAAGGGCAGCCTCAAGCAGGGTGGAAGAGTTGTTGTGCAAATGCTGATCTTCTCCTCGGTGCCTCCTTCTCTGGGCAGGAGCGCCGCTCATGCTCATGAAAGGAGGTGAGAAAATACTTGAAATAAAAGCACCTCTCTAATTAACAGTAATATCGTCACTGACACTTTTCATGGCTGTTCCACTTCACTGATTTCAGGGCAGTCAAAATTTACTTGCAGCACATCTGAATTTAAACAAAAGACTCAAATTATGTCAACTTTTAAATCTTTTCTTGTTCTTTAAGATGCTTGCAACCTGATACCAAAGTGTTCCATATCCCTTTGCCTGTCTTAAATAAGGCTTGTAGAGCTAGAAGTCATTTTCCCACTCTAGCACTTAAAAAATTGAAAAGATTTAAGAACCACAATTATGCAAAGGACATGAGAAAGGTCAGAAGAAAAGCTCTGGTTTCTCTGACTTCAGCCACACAGCTCTCCCAGAAGCCTATTGAATATCATTTCACCCAAATAGTGAAACATCATACTATCATCTTTTTTGTCTAATCTATGAAGGATGGCATTATGTAGCAAAAACGGAGTAATATAATAGCAAACTTGTCTTTTTCTGGGTCTCATGTAAAGTGAATTGCCCAAGTGAAGCCAAACTTACAAAGAAAAACTAAAAGAGCTGAACCTCAAATAGCACTAAATAAGGGTGTCAGTTAACTAGAGCCCCTCAGCTGAAAGCAAGTGGAAGTTCAACAACCAAGCTCAGACAACCATGTATTTTTTCAGGGTGGTCTGCAAGCTACAGCATGTCTCAGGATCCTAATTTTCCAGATCAGGAATCTGGCTTGGAAAGGCAACATGCTGCTCCAGCCAGCTCGGGCCTGGCTTTATTTCCCCTGTTTAACCAAAGCACAGAGAGCAGAAGGAAATGGCTTGTTGGTGGGTACCAGGTTCTTACTGGCATAGATGAGGCCAGTACTTCTGACAGGCAAGCATTATCACTCTAGTTAGCATACTGCAAAAATCTTTCTGTAAAGCATAATATTCTAAAGATGATATGTTTAAATTTGTCAGCTATAGCAAATTATAAGAAATAGTAAATTATAAGAATATTATTTTATGATAATTCTATCTCAGCAAATTTTCTAGTTAAAAAATGTAAGGACCAAACCACGATTATTTTATAACTAGACTGCGAAAACATTAGACATCTCTATACCACTATGTAGACTCATTTAAAAAAGATGAGAGAGAGAGAGCTCTTTGCATTAAACTTCAATCTCTGTTACCTCTTCAATCTCTTCTCCAGCAAGAAATCCTTTGAGATTTTCAAAGTCAGCAAGTAAAGTGAGAGTGAGGAAGTGCCCTTGCCTAACCCTGGAGAGAGTGACTGCAGATTCTTAGAAGCATTGTCCTACCCTGAAGGCCTTTCAAAGCACACCTTTAAGTTGTGGTGGGGTTTAGGAGTGCTCTGTAGACATGTATACCATGCTGAACAATTACAAGCTTTTACAGACAAATTGTAAGTAAGTTAATCTCTATGTTCTGTGGGGTTTACTCAGCCCTTTGTGATTTGCACACAGGTGGAAACACAACAGCATGCTGCTTATTAATGCCTTTGCAGGAAGTAGTTACCCGCATGTGAGAGGAAGTGTGCCCTGGAAAAGGAGAAACTTTCCTGCAAGTCTGCAAGATAGGATGGAGACAAGCTATAGATAAGAGGCAGTCTGATACCATAGTAAATGATGCTATTCAACTTTTTTTTTTTTTCAAATCATAAACCATCAGCAAAAAGATGAACTGCATTTTTGAGCAGCTTGGAAGAAAAAGAAAAATGAATCAAAACATCACCCCTTAAAGTGATGCAGATAGAATTGTTTCATAGTTTTAGTACTCAAGATTGGCAATGATAGTAAAACATCAAAAACCCCAAGTAAAGTAGGCACTATACCCTTTATTCTTCTCCCTCCTCACAGTTATGGAAGAAATTTGTGCCTATTGTGTTTACCAACACCCTTCTGAAAGATATAAATATTGATTATTAAAATACAGTTGTTAAATCATTACTGCATTGTTACGTTAAATATATTCATCACACTTACACCTCAGAAAACAAACACTCCTTACAGATGGCTGCAGCCCATTCATGGTGATATCCGCGTGGCATTTCCCTGAAAATGGACACATTGGCCCTGAGCAGTGGACTTTGCGGTTTTCCTGAAGACGTGTTAAATGATGTGTTGACAGGTAGCTCTCCGTTGCCTTCAAGGACTCAGATCTTTATTCCAGCCACCAAGCAAAGTGAATGCAATGCACTCAAGAATTGAACTCTTCACAGAGTAGATTCGGTAATGAACGGAAATGAATGTTTGTTTGCCTTAAAGTAATAATGAGCAAACTTGTAAGTGTCTAGATAAGGGCCCAGAGGTTGGAACACTTGTATCTAGGTAGAAAACTCACAAAGTTTTGGACTTGTACAAAGTAATTGCCCAGTGGTAAAGTAGTACTCATTGCTTTCCTCATGACCACTAATATCTGTTGGTGTGCATCATCATGGTGCTACAAGTGAAAAGCTTTTTCGTTGCCTTCTTCTTAGACAATAAATGAAGTGGTGCTATTCACATTTTACAAATGAGAAACTTAGCTATACGGAACTTAAGTGTCTTGCCTTAAGGTCACAGAGGAATTAGTCTCAGCTGGTGAGCACTTAGCTTAGCCTGGTAAAAAAATTTGCATCTTAGGTAGCATGAAATATGTCATGAAGAACAAAGCCTAAGCAACATTGTCGTTGTCATGAAAAGGAAAGGCATCTCCGGAGGGTGAGTCATCACAAAGTGAAGTCTGCAGCAAAGTTATATTTTAGCAAGGGCAAGGCCAGAGGCTAACTACTAGATTTAATGGAAGACATATAATAAAATTGAAGGTTACATAAAACTTATAAGGTTTCAAAAATAAATAGATAAGGTATGATTCACATCACAGGTTTTAGATTCTTATGGCTGCCTTGGGATCAGGCTTAAGTGAAATAGATATGATTTGTGGCTTCATGCTGAAACCATGTGAAACTCACACTTTTATATGATATTAATGTGAAAATCAACCTTATGTATTTCAAATTTCTGGAGACCTTTGAAACCCCAGACTCAAATCAAAACTCAGGACAGATAAAACTGCAAAATTTGAGGCCAAAAGGGAATTTGGAGGATTCCTGAAAAGGGAATGCAGGAAGCCCTGTGTGTCAAAACATGGCCGAGCTTAGCAAACTTCTACTGAAAATAAATACAAACTTATGTATTTGGTTTTACTGGTTTTTACTTATGTAAATAATGAAATTTACAGTGGCAAAAAGGAAAAGCAACAAGAGGACCAGTCATGAGAACGTGGTGCAAGACTGAAAGTTAATAGCCAGAATCCCTCCATAGTCACAGGTTGTAAAGTATACTTCTCTCAAAATGCTTAAAAAACAAATGTAGCTTTTGCAAATTTGCAGATCTTAGTAGTAAGAAAGAGACGCATCTTGGAAGCGATAAGAATACACTTGCAAAAACCAAAGCAAAACAAAAATTGTTCTCTACAGAGTATAGTTTCATAATCATTTCCAGAGACCTCTGGTGTATAGACTGACAGAGGGCACTTTTATTGTACTTACATAAAACACAATTATTGATAGATTTTAAAGCCAGAAAATGCTCATCTCATCTAATCTTTTGCAGCATGCAAGTTAATGACTGTTACCCAATGATTCTTGCTCTGAGCCCATAATCTGTGTTTTTTAAATATGTACTCTCAGCCAAGTTGATCCACAGAGCTGATCTATCGCCATTACTTTCTGCTTCTTTATTGCTTTTCTGTCATTGGCAAATTTTACTAGCAATGATTTCATATTGTCTTTCAGATACTTATTATACCTACTATTCAAGAGGTTGAATTACTCTGAACCAAGTATATTTCAGTGGAAGATTTGTTATAAACAGTCCCAGTGGATAAAGATTTCTTATTTAAGATAACAATTTGTAATCTAATAGTTAACCATTCTTAACCTATTTATATTCAGCTATATTAACTTTGTATAGACTTGTTTAAAATATGTGATGAAGTTCAAGTACCTTTAAATTTTAGATGGTTTGGTCAATCAGGTGTATGTGCTTTGAACTTCATTATTCTGTCTAATGTGTAAATTTGTAATTAGATGGTCAGATGCACAGAGGTAACTGACATTTTTATTCTCACATAAAATTGTAATATGAATGGTAATAAACAGTTTAACTAGAAAACCTATTACTATATTTAAACTGATTTATGTCCTTTTTAATACTGTGTTTTTATAGCCCTCTTTAAGTTTTACCGTTTAAGGTATTCTTCAATACTAGAGGTTGATTCCCCTAACAAGGAAAAAATAGCATGTGCAATAGAATGCATATTCAAAGATCAGTTTTATTACAAAAATGCTTCATCTCCTAATCTTTGGAATTAAAAATTTCTGACTATAAATTGCAATTAAATGCCACTTATTTCCTAGACTTGGAGAATGAGAAGAAATTCCATTCATAATTAGTACTCCATACAAACTCCATTTGTAACAAATTTGTAATGAATAGAAACTCCATTTGTAATTAGTACTATGGTGATGTACAGGAATACCTATAGTTTTTCTAAGCAGCCCCAAACTCTGAAGTTTGCATAGCCACTACCAGCTTCTCCACCAAGACGGCAACATGGAAGCATCAAGGCTGAGGCCTTTAGCCCATCCGATACTGACTGAGCCAGCAGGAGACTGGGAATGGCAATTTTATAATTCTGCTTTCGATTCCAAACAAAGAACAAGAAGAAATTAAACAGTGTCTGCTGAGCCAAGAATCTTGTTTCAATCCAACATTTCATTTGTATTTGCTTGCTTGTATATTTTCTGCATGTCTTAAGTCAGAATAGCTAAATTAAAATTCTATCTTGGACAGTGCCTCTTAAAATAATATTAAAAGCTACTATATTATCAAAGGATGCAGAAGAACAAAGAGCTATGCAATACGTACTGGTCACAAGTTAGGTTAGAGATGGAAGCCCCATGGCTGAAAAATGGAAAAGTGCTGGACTAGTTTGGATATATGTTCAGTTCCCTCACCTTCCATATCCCTGGACAAAAAATACGTGTCCACAATGTGTATATGGATTTTACAGAGAAAATAAGGACATGCATGATCTGCAGGATCTAAATGATTTTTAAATAGATCTGAGGAATAAGGAAAAACAAACAAACAAAAAACCAAAAAAGCACCTAAGACCTCTAAGACCTCCAATAAGGGCCTGTGTAAAGCAAACAATCACAGAAGATAGTACACTTTCTTCAGAAGTTTTTTCTGAGGGAAAAATGCGTGAGACAATTTAATCTGACTGGAGATATGTGAATATTGCAGGATAGGCAAACAAATAGGCAGACCATAAGTAGTTAGGTTGAATGTCCATATATGTTGTTCTTTTAGTGGTGGTCTGACTGTTCCTTCAAACTGCTGCCTCAGGATCCTCATCTGGTGGCTCCGAGAATGAAGTGTCTTGATAACTAAAGAGGCAAAGGGGTGGCCTAAGAAAGGCAATTACAGAAGGAAAACTAGAAGAAATTACTCATATGTGACATTTAATTAAATATGGCATTATCTTCAACATATCAACTTTTCAATGCCTATGAAAATCACTTCTCTTGGGATCCAGGAGGGCATTAACACTGCTGAGCAACACATGAGAATTCTGCTAAAGTCGCGCCTTAATACGACTCCACAGTACAGACAGTTTCCATTGGCATAACTGTGATGGTGAGAGCTGGAATTTTTTAAAAATCTATTCATAAAAATACAGAAAAGTTCTTCAAGGGATTTAATAACAAAAGTTGCTGTTAGGTACAAATAATTACACACTAGTTTATGTCTGGCAAAATCTAAGTATCTATTTTTTCTTCTCAGAATTACGGTTTGAGTCAACAAGTTCAGTCTTACAGTATGTGCTTTTATTTTCTATTTCTTTCAGTGTATAAATACATCCAAAACTTTGTGAACTGACCTAACCATTCCAAATATGTATTGAGGAGTTTTTGTGCTTTTTGTTTATTTGTTTTTTCATGGTGGTTCTCTTCAGGAAGAAAATACTCACGTTTTGTTAAATCACTTAATTCTGCACACATGAATATTTTAAAAATTGGCTGGGAAGCTACTGAATTAACAGTAATAGCATATTTTTCAATTTCCTTATTTGAGTAACAAACCATTTTGATTTCTTGTTAATGAACCAAAGGCCATGGAGTATTTCAAGTCAATGGCACTTCTACGCTGCTGTAGATCAGAGAAAACTGCATGGCTTGCTGGGTGCCAGGGCACCTTGCAGAAAACCTGAGCCTCTGATGTCTTTGTGAGCTGGGCTATTGGTGGGTTCCCCTGAGCCCTGGGAGGTGGAGCACAGTTCAAAGGCAGAATGATTTTTATCCCTGTCTAATCCTAGATGAGCAACTATATGTATTTTTGTGCAGATTTGAAGCTAAAAGCACGTAAGAGGAAATATGAAGAAGAGCAGTTGCATCTGGATTATACTGATAACAAGAAAGCAGGAATTGTTTCTCAATATGCCAGGAAATCATATCTAACAGTATTCAGAAAACAGTTCAAAGTATTCATTGTAGCATTATTCGATACAGTCAGAGAGCTCTGCCTTGGTGAGCTGTATTCAGCCTAGGGTTGAATAGGCATTAAGAAGGCACAGGGTGGCTTTCTACCATTTATGCTTTTTATGAATGCAAGGCATTACAGAAGGCCAATTTGGCTTCCTTACAAGAGGCGTTGTATAAAAGCAGGTTTAGAGCTGCCCGAGTTTCACCACTGGGATCTGAGATGCTGCTCAAACCAGAGACCACTGGTGACACTTGGCTGCTTCCTACCTGCCACCTTGGGATCTCCACGAGACTTTTATAGGTCACTGGTTTCCAGCTGCTGAGTAAAGAAGGCAGCAAATAAGGAGAGGGGGAGGCAGTTTTTCTACCCATCAGTTTCAACAAAGTCTAACCTTATTACATGGAAGTGTTTAGAGTTATTGTTAATCTTGCTTTAAGCAGCAGCTAGATGCAATCTTATTTATGACCTAGGCAAGTGTGAATTGGAAATTAAGCCATTTAGGATTTCTCTCTGCTAAAAGTAAATTAACTAACTTCAAAGAGTTTTAAAAGGAAATTTCTGTATAAGTGACTTGCATGGGTTCATCAGAAGAAAATCATATAACTCAGGCAAGGTAATGTCCAGAACATCTACCAGCTTCTTCAGTGAAAGGACTTGATTCACTGTCATCTCATTCTTCAAAATAACATGAAAAAAAATTCCTTTCTAACCAGGGCACAGTGCAAGGTATCATTTGTGAGTATGCCACAAAAAGGATCACTGTCTTTTAAGGACATGAGTAACTTACCCAGCATCCTGATGTGCATATGGAATCAAGCAAGCTCTTTACTTGTTTGTTGTTCGTTTCTGTGTTTGTTATTTCAAGCAACTGGGGGAAAATCCTTACAAATTCTTTCTATAATGCTTTATTTGCACAGATTCAATAAAATAAAAATCTTGTATTTTTAATACTTACAAACTGATTACAATGCCTTTGTTATAACAGGCACCAAGATTACTGCATGATAAAGGAATTTAGAGTATCCTCTTTTTTGCCACTGATACACTTTCTGTGAGAGGACCAGAAGGAGGTAAGTAGTGCTCAGTCACTGCTTTAGCCTAATAATAATTGGGATTGAAATCAGAAAATACTTCTTCAGCCACTGTAACAGTATGAAGGAGTGGGATGACTGAAACATGGCTTTGCAAGTTCTCATCTATTTGGGATAGCAGAGGTCACAAATAAATCAGAGTTCCATTTAAAAATGTATCCCTATTAAAAAGAACAAGAGCAAGAGAGTGAAGGTGACCAAGGAAAATTAAATTGAGCTTAACAGAGATTGAAGAACCAGCTTATTGGAACCAGTAAGTAGGCTGTGTAAAATAAATGCAGTATATCTTAGTAAGATTTTTGTCTCACCTCATTTTGCCAGCTTTCAATGTATTTGTATTGACTCATCCAACATTACATCTGAATTTCAATTTATGTTTCCACTCACTCCCTGTGTAGTGATCTAACAGGAAGAGTATCGCCCACGGAGGGGTTAGTGACCCAGCCAGGCGTTAACCGGTGCAGGCCTGCACCGTGCCGCGCTGTGCTGTGCATGCGCGTGACCTCGCGCCTGCACTGTGCCGCACTCATCCCTCGGCCGCAGGATAAACTTCGCTGGCTGATAGTAACGGCGGAGCCTGCAGGCAGCTCCCAGCCGGTACCACTGACTGCACCACCTGCACGTCCTCGTCTTCATCGTAAAGCGAAGCAGCAAGTTCTCATGCGCACACCCTTTCTTTTGACAGTGCAAATGAAGAATAGACTTGCTTTCTTCTAAGAAAATCCTTTGACAACTCTAAAGACCAAACTGCTGGGGAACCTCTCGACAGACGGGATCTGCGCCGTGTGCCGTGCCCTGCCCAGAGGTCTGCCCGATGCTGCGCAATGTGGGCTTCCCAGCACCTGAAGGGGCGTGAGGTTATCTATCCTCTTTTTCCTTCATGTGTTAGCGTCCATAAATGGTATTTTGATCAATACCTTACAGAGTCTGAGTGCCTTTCTTACCGGGATCATAACAAATGCTAGCCCCGGTGCTTTGCACCAGGGCACTGCACCCTGTTTCACAGCCTCTCTGAAACGATACTAACCCAAAATGACTAGTTGAGCTACTATTAAATTATTTCTAACCAAAACCTGATTATTCAAACTGAAGTTTCTAATTAAATCATTTCCTCTCCCTTGTTTACTTAAGTTAGCAGAAAATTGACTGCTTGACCTCTGCTTACAGACCTCTACTTAAGAAAGATCTGTTTAATTTTTATATTTGCTAAGGCAGCATGATGGTGGCTTATTCTCTGAAATGTCTCTTACTTCACATAATATTTTCCAGAAACCTGGTATTATCACCAGCGAACACGGACTTCCAGTGTTGATTCTGCAAGACACATGCCATATACTTCGCCACTTTGTTGAGAAAGTTACTGGTGCTTAGCAAGGCATGTGGGGTTGCAACATTAACTTTTCATGTTATCTGAGATTAATATGAGATCAGCAGATCCCTCCTCCTGCCAAAATAGTTTCCTACAACAGAATGTCCAATTCCTTCATTCAAACTGGTTTTAAATGACTCCAAACATCCACTTGTTCCCTAGGGAACCCTTTATGTAATTTAACAGGATGTAACAAAAAGTTTTTTTTTCCCTAAGAGTCAGCCTAAATTTCCCTTTGCTTATTTTCACCCTACTGCTCATTGCTAGTCTTCTTCAGGTCATCGTAAATAAGTTTCCATGGTCACTAGCAGTAACATACCTACCAATGAACAACAGCCTCAGCAAAACTTCCCCTCGCTATTCACTCCTTTACAACATCTTCAGTGCACTGTTGTTTATGGATGAGATGCATGTTTGAAGTATCACAGCAATAGGTTAGGAACAGACAAGATAAAATTGTTGCAAGAACTAGAAAAATTTAAAAAATAGCCACTTAAGATGAACATCACATGTGTGCCCGGAAAAAAATAAAATAAAAAAAATTGACCAGACGTATTTTTCCAAATTTTTATGAAGACAGTAAACCAAGAACTGTGTAATATGTTCTGATCATCTGTTTTGGATGCACTCAAAATACTTGTCTGGTAAAATTATTGCTTTATATAACAGTTTGTTCTTTTTATTTTGATAAATGGCTATGCTGGTTTCTAAGTAGCAACAGTCCCTTCAGCTACATTGGAGAGAACACATTTTTTGGAACTGCTGTTACCTGCTGGTAAGAAAATGACTGTCCTGCCTGTGCATTTTACAGAGTGCAATTAAATCTAGTCCTAAAATAGAAAGTGCCTAGTGCAGCTTTTAAATAGGTAAGAATTTCTGAGCAACCTGTTCTTGTTTTCCTAATTCAATTGCATTGAATTCCATGTGAATCTCCAGACAAGATAAATTCATTTTGTTTGAAATTAATTTACTATATAAGCACATATTCTCACTAAGTATCTTTGAAGGCACAGATACTTGCTTCACAACTTCTCCTAGAAGCTTAGACACAGCATTTAGAGTCTGATTTTTTTTTAAAGCTCATTGCAGTACACTGTGTATATGTCTTTCTGTGTTTGATCTTTCCATTTTTCATTTGCAGAGTTTGGTCACAGAACAAGGATGCATGAGAATATAACTATTTTTCCACAGGTATATAAACCAAAATGGTAGTCTCCAGATAAGGGAACTTTACTGTTTTTTGTACAACAAAAATTGTTGTTCTGTTTCTGTCTAAAGCAGAAAGCAGCAGCAGAAAACTGGTGGAGCCTATTTGGATCTGGAAGCTGAGCTTCTCTCAAAAGTGACAGAATAAGAGAACAGCACAAAACCCACAGGTTCCCTTCTCCTCCAAGCTCAAGCACCTCAGCAAGCAAGAGGCAGAACAACAGCAGCAACCAAGTGCAAGCTGCCAGTCCAATCCACGCTTCAGACAAATTGGATTAGGACAGAGGGACATTAGACAAAATGCTGGAGTTTCTACACATCTTGAAAAGATATCCTGGGATCTTTAGCCTTCCCTTGGAAAACAGGAAGAACTAGGGAAACAGAACATCTCATGTCAAGGACAGTGTACTATGAATGCAAAAGCTGGGAGCTAAAACTTTAGGAAATATTTTAAATCTAGAGGAGGAAAGAGGGTGCTTTTATTTCCAATTGCCAAACTTAAAGCTGCATGTGCAAAAATCTCTTAAAAAACTACATGGGACAATAAATGTTAAAGTGGCAGCTAGATTTTCAGTGAGCATCTGCCAGAGATTTGTATTCAATCATGTGAACTGGACATATGGATTGAGTTATATTATGTGAAAAGAGTTTGGCACACAGAACTTCTGTGAAAAGCCAAGGAACATAATGCAGAGGAGCCAGGAGAATATCTTTCAAACTAATGTAGAAAGCGAAAGGAAACAAGATCAGAGAGTTGTGGCATGTTGTGTCTGGTAACACAGGACAGGAAAAGTGAACTTCTCAGAGCATTCATGAGCACATCTAGAGCTTAGTGTCACGTTCCAAAAATAAATCAGAACAATCTGCAAACAGATTGTAAACAGATGTGAACAGATGCAAACAGGGTCAGGCATCCAGCATCCTGAACAACAACACTGAGAGATTTCAACTTGTTTAGGAGTTTCTACACTAATAATCCTTCTAGTTCTTTGCAAATGACCCTGAATTGTTTGCTTTCATTCTAGATAATCTTTTGTTACTGCTAGATGAGATAAATTGTATATGCAATGACATTCTGTCACGTTAGGTCAGTTCCCAATGATGAAATCATACTGCTGATGTTTTCCTTCTTTCAGTGAACACTGAACCAAATTCTCTTTGCAGTTAGAATGTCATTGTATTTCTTTATCAATGGAGTTGAAAAGTGGAAAGGGATAATATGTTACAAGGTTATTGTGCATCCAATAACCATTTCAAACATATGCAAAATCCCACGCACCAATGCCTGAACTTCCCTAAGTAGATCTTTTTGCACTTGATGCTAAATTACTTATTCCTCTGATCCTCCAGTCAAATGTCCCATCTTGCTAGATCACCTGTGTCAATGATACAGGAACTGCAGTTTCTCAATAATTTCAAGTTTGCCTTTTTTCTGGAATCAACATCAAAGAACAAGTTAAGATGGTAAAAAATAACAGAATCTGATAAATGGCACTGTAAGACAAGTCTGAGAAAAATTGGAGACTTTAAGCTCTCAGCCTGACTATCTCAGCCTAGATGAGGATCAAAACCAACTGTGTGTTTAATATGAAGTCTTGAAGTTTGTCTGTATGTTATTTCTTCATGCAGCTGTGGACTCAGAACTTCTAAAAAAGGACTGAGACTTGGAGAAAGACAATCAGGCAAACAAGACTGGCAGCGTCCAGGGCAAGTTGCAGGGCCCATGATGCACCACAGGAAAACTACAGACCAAGTCTGGGTGATGACTTTGACCAACCCTATCTTTGACCTTTCCTCAGTCTTTGTAATTATTGTGATTTTCTTTCATTTTATTGTGGTTTTTCAAAACATATCTGCACTTTACTACCACTCTGTTTGCCTCACCAGAAAGAATCCAAACAAACAAGCAGAAAACAAACCAAAAGCACAACCCCAAAGCTTGAAACTATCTGTTAGAATATAAAGCAGGAATGGCCAAGTCCTGTGCGCTCAGAGGTCTCCCTTATTCCCAGCCATGTGTTCAGAGGGCAGAAGGCAAACAAACATAACCGTGTTTCTATGGTGCTGCGTCCGACCCTGCCAACCCGACCGATGCCTGTTAGTGTCCGCACACGCAGCCCGGGCGGCAGACACCCGCACTCGCAGTGGGGCTGCTCTGCCGGCAGCCCAGCGCTCCCGGGGAGCCTGTCAACGTGCTGTGCAGACTGGGATCTGGAGCCCCTGGGCTGCCTTCCCCCGTGGAGAGGGTCTAGTTCACGCTGGAGCGAAAGACAAGCTACTACTAAACAGAGGATTTAAGGCCATAAAATCTCAGCTTTCAAACAGGCATCGTAATATTTCCGTATCATCTATAAAAAAGATATGAGATTTATAGTGCTTTCTTCAGAAGTAAAGCAGAGATGGAGACTGAAACAACCATTTTTTCCCTGTAGTTGAACACTGCTTTACGATCTGAAACCAGCATCTGTCAAAGAGGTTATCACTCATATGTACAAATGAACTATACTGAAATACTGAAATACTGAAAGATTAACCAAACTGCTGTTTATTCAGTTACCTGCTGTGTCCCTACTTTATCTAGATAAACAAGCTGGATAAACTTTTGAAAACTGTCAGTCTGAAGAACATGAATCCTATGATCAGCAGTTAAATTAAACATGTAGAAGGCTATATTTCTCTGAATAGTCATGAACTGTAAGTTTCCAAGGGCCTGCAGTACTTCTAAAATAGCACATTTAAAACTCTGGCATTTTAAACAAACTTACCTTAAATTTTTAAGAGCCTAAATATACCTACAAATGAATAAAGTTTCATTTAATGCTCTTCCAACAATTATTTTATAAAGCAAAATATTTTGTGTACATAAACTGAATGGAATCATTTCTTAAATAAGTGGTACGGTGCTCAATAATGTAGGATTCTCTTACCTTAAATCACAGGCAACAAAAATCAGTGCGAAATTCCTCTATTCCATCCTGAGCATCATGTTCTCAGCGTAACATCAGAGCAGGCTATAGAAACTTCATTTTTCTGTGCTGTCAGCACTGTTGCCTTAATAGTTCAGAGGCTACTTCTGCATTAGTACTTCCCTGTCACTGACAGTGGTATAATTCATTTCACTTGAAAGGAGATACTACAACATGTCAATGGTGAAAACAAGAGGAGACTCATGCCCAGGACCAACAGCATTCGCAATCAGAAAAAGTTACAGTGACAGGCAGAGCAGATGTACTAGAACACAGAAACCAGCTGGCAAGTGTCACTTTACAGTCCAGCATGTGCAGAAATACTTTCAGAAATGATGAAATTTACAGCACCACTGGAATCATATACTTTTATTACATGAGAAACTGGCAGTGACAGCAGCTGCAGGACAAAACTTCTGTTGGACAACTGCATCCTTTTGGAGGGTAAAAAAAGTGCTCGTATATTCAGAGATTAAAACCAGAATGTGATATGCATGTGTCATAGGGATATCCACTAGTTTAGCAGTTTCAGTCATCAGCACTAAAGCAAGAGTAATATTTATATTTGGCTATCAGACAGAGATTTTTATTAAAAAGATCAACCAGAAAGAAGAAAATATATTCCACTTAGGTCTCCATCTTCCTTTAAAAGTGACAAGCAGCATAAAGTATACGGAACAATTTTGACCTTAAAATACCAAGGCAAAAAAATATTGTCCTGCTGAGTAACAAAGCAAAGGTGGAAGAACTCCAAAAACAGACAGAATACTTATACCTGGAATAAGCAAAATGACTCAGTATGGGACGTTTCATGCTCATCCCATTGCACTGTCACATTATTTTCCTCATTTGCAAACGAACTCCCAGATTTATTTTACACACTACTCAAGAACAGAAAAACAATTTTCCACCTGACTGAATAATGGCCTCAGAATCAGAAATATGAATCCTACGTGAGCCTCTTCCCAGTTTTCCTTCATTATTTAGGTTGCGATTTTGCCATGAGTTCCTCTATGAGGAATTACACGGAATAACTGTCCCACAGACTGGCTGAAGACTGTCTTGTGAGCATTCAGGAAGGCTGTTTATGCAAAACAACATTTTCCCAGTGTAATACACCCCTTGATTTACTACTGAATGCAATAACCTTTGCTCAGCGATGCGACTAGCAAGGCATCGTACAGCTGCTACTGTAGTCTGAAAATTTATGTGGCTTTTTGCAACAACACGAAGGCAAGTCATGATCCCGAGCCCCAGTGAGTCACAGCGCCTTTTTCCTGCAGACATTACGTGTGTCTTGTGACAAGGGGACAGATCAGGCTCATTGCTGAGGTCAACTTGTTTAGCTGGGACTGTTTAAAGCAGCTTGAAGTTGCTGCTTTAAGTGCACTACCACACACCGTTCCCATTTAGCACCATGGCGCTGAGCCCGCCCTCGAGGACCCCCATGACTAGGGCAGCGGGAAGGATTCCTCGGAGCATCTTTATTTCCCAAGCCCATCAGTGGCAACAGCAAACTCTTCCCTCGCACCACTAGGCCTAGGGCCCAAGTTGTATTCAGCACAACACATTTGCTACAAGTACAGTTATTCTGAGTTTTAAAAAGCTACTTTTTTAAAAGTACATCTCTAGCAGAGCCACTGCCATCTTCGACTCGCTTGACACGCCTGTGCAATATGAGTATGCTTTACAAGACCACCCTGTTACACGATTAAAATGCTCTGTGCTGAATGTGGGAGCGAGAGGAGAGATTTACACTGGAGCTGCAGGAGGGACAGGATCATGGGTTAAGCTCAGAGAGACAGAGGTATTTACTCTGATGCTTGAAATTCAGCTCTGCTTAGATTACAGCTCAGGTTTCATAGCATCAAAATGCCATAGTGATTCCTGAATGAAAACAGAACTGGCAGGAATTTGACTTAGCACATTGCACAGATGATCTTCTGGGCGATTAAATCTCAAAATTTCAATGTTATTATAGTTTAGAGGAGAAAATAAGTACAACCCAAATGAAAAAAACCTCTGGATGTAACTGAGAACCAAGGGTTCAAATGTGCAGTCCCTCTGCAAACAGAGCGCCCAGTTCTGAGCCCCAAAGAAACCCCCAGATGCACTAGTGATGATCTGCACTTGCCCTTGTTTGAGACAGAGTAAATCTAGCCTGGCCTGCCCTTTATACCAGTGGGAATACTGCACTGAGCTCAGTGGAGCAGATTAGCCCTTCTCAGCTTCAAAGCAGACTCACTAGGGGACCGCTGGGCTTTGAGTTCTTCCATCTCACTCTGTGACACCTCCCCACGCTGTGCACGTTTGGCTTTCTGGACAAATGACACCCCAACCAGACAGGTAACTGTCGTGCAGCGGATCTGGACTTATGCAAAAAGCCTGGTCTGTGCAGATACACCACAGAAATCAACCGCGCAGCACGTATAAAAGGTGTCCCGACATTACTGGATGCTGCCCATGAATCCAGGCTCCAGTCTCGTTTGGAGTCAGGCTGCCCCTCTCCTGAGAAGCCGTATCCCTTCAGACACACCGTCTCACTTTTCCACACAGTACCAAGGGAAATAAAATGCAAAATAAGTGTGGATTTCTGCCTGAGCAGGTTTGCAGCCTCTGGTCTGTGATGACTGAAGCTCCTGTAGCTCACATCAAGAAAGGCACTGACACCTACTCTAGAGACAGTCAAAGAGCCACTCAGCCTAAAATGAGATCTGTTTTGGATGGGGACAAGCGCAGTAAAGAACAATTTACAGGCCACGTGCCCCAAAACACGCAGAGCCAGTATTCCCCTGCTCTCTGCTCTACCACACAGTCACCCTAGCAACATCAGCACTCCAGAGAGATGCATTGAAATGCTTAGGAGAACAGACATTTTTTCAGCATTTTAGAGAGTTTAGAATCTTAACTAGGAATTTATCGCAGCTCTGCAAGCTGCGAATCAAAGGTGCAAAAAGCTTTAATACAAATTTAAATGCCCCAAAGGAAATTTTTCTGTCAGCAGCAAAGCACTTGTTGGCAGATCCGCTGCACCACAAAGCTCGAGGACTTTGCAGCTGCTGGCCCGCAGGCTGGGGAGCGGCGGCCGGCTGTGCGGGGTGGCTGCGGTGGGAGCACGGGCTCCGGACGGCAGCACGTGGAGGGCCTGGCTGGGAGACTCTGCGCCCGCTCACCTCTGCCCTGACCCGTCTGAGGTCGCCACCTTCCCTCCCTTCTTTCCACGTTTCATTATGCTTTGCAGGAATTCAGAGCTGCTTCACCTCACCCGTTTTCTGTGATACGTTGTGGAGCCACGCTGCTCAGGCGAAGATGTCTTCTTTTCCAAGGGGACTCTTCGTGGGTCTTTAATAACCTTTAACACTACCAAAATAGCACAAAGGAGGATTTGTGGAAGAGGCTACTGACTTATTTTTGATATTTGTTTTTACAGAATGAACTTTTCCTTCGCTTGAAGTTTTACATTGCTTATTCAAACAATTCTCTAAGCATTGTACCAGCACTGGAAATAAAACTGGAGGGCAATAATATAAACAGACATCTGGAATCCCTAAGCGTAAGCAAGGCAGAAGGAGCTCATTTGTTGGTCGTCTCTCTTCCAAATGAAGAAAGTCTCTTCTTTTTTTCCAACTCTGACTGCTCACAGGACAGAACAGTAGGAAGGTAGTGGCTATATCCATACTCAGTCTACCCTACCACTATGGGCATCTAACTTAAACATCAGGTTTGGTCCTATCTCTGCAATGGATCCAGAATGGCTTTTGTGAAATTTATTGGTAGATCTCACACTGTCTATTTATGAACCTGTTCTCATAACCACTGTTTAAAGGAACAGCAGAACCCTCCAAATGTGAATGCTCAGTTTTCTGAAGTTGAAAATATCATATCTCTTCAGAGTTTCAACTGACTGTATCTGAGATCAGTCCAGTCCTCTTCTTTACAGGTCCACTATATTCTTAGGAAGCCTATAGGAAATCTTTAACTCTTTTACATTTTTCCTCATGATTGAACTTTCAGATATCCTTTTGTTTATTTTCTTTAGTTTCCTGCAAACTTTTTTATTTATTTTCACAATGATTCAGACATAAGTGCTTGCCCTAAGTCCCTACAGGAAAATTTTCAAAAGAACAGGCAAAGTTGACCTCAATTACATTTGCTTTCCATGATTTGCCTGATACAAAGTAGCCATTTCTGCTTGGTAGTGAATTTTACTCTCTTTGATAAGAATTGCAACACATCCAGAGACTACATTTAACTGATAGCCTAACCTGCAAAAATAATGATTTAAAATCAATATGCTTACCAAAACAGTGTATTTAAGCTACTAGAGAGAAATGACAGAATAATTCATCATTGTCATATCTCTGTTTCTTTTATCTTTTGTTGAGGTAGAGGAGTAGGCTATTTTAAGGCGTGTACCTTGTTTAAGCCCTTAAAATAGGCAGCTAGTTATAAACAGGCATTTTGGTGATGAGTGCTAATTCCAGGCAGGGCTTTCAGCATTGCTCCCTTTTTCAGCACCTGATTGCCCAACGAGGTGGCTTTCTGTACCACAGCACTTACAGGCTTCCCTGCAGGGACACGGCTTCAAAACGGCTCCAGTGATTTGGACGCTTCTTTCGAGAGACTCTCTCCAGGTGTGATTGCAGCCCAGAGGCAGAAAGCTACAAAATAATCTGCTACTTAAATTAAGCCGGCAACATTCTGACTCATGTCAACAGGAAAGTTGTCTTAAAATGATAGATGTGCACTGGCTGCCTATGAACTATAGCCATATGACCCTGTCTTTCAAGTTCAATTCAACTTTATTAATCTTGGTATAAAACATGGCAAAAAGAGGCACTGATCCATCAGAGCATTTAAACACTTCTTCAGTTTGAAGCATCTGAATGGTTCCATTGAAGTTAATGAAACCTTTCTCCATATCTGGACATATAGGCATGAAATTTTTCAGACAAGGACCTTTGGTTTAAAGAGTTTTGACACCTCCTGTAATGCTCATGTAAATTGTCAGAGGATTTTTTACATACAGTTGTAAAATCCAGCTTGCTCTGGATGGTATTTCTGAGTATAACGATAAAGCAAAGAATATACAAGGACCTTGATTTGTATTGAATGGCTGCTTCTTCCTTTAAGAAAACATGTGAGATCGGATTTTGACATTTTTTCTCCTCCTAGCATCCATCCCAACAAATTTTTACTTTGCTTTTGTTTTGCAGTCTAATAAATCAAAGTTAGCCCTGTAGGCTGATGTAATGTTGCTGTAATGCTTGGAGACAAGTGCTGGTGTGTTACTTATGAAGATAAGAATGTGTAGGCAAGCTCTCATTAGCGTTAACTAATGAATCCTCTAACGAAGTCATACACAATTGAGAGGAGTGTAAGTTACTGAAGCCTTGAGACTTATTGCACTGATATGGTGGGCTTTCAGGGGGATTTCATTTTTTTTGGTTTGTTTGAATGAAACTATTCACTGCCTGCCTTGCCCTGGAAAAGACAAGAGTCCCTGAGCGTGGTTCTAAACAGAGCTGTGGTTTATGGGAGACCTCACTTTTATATGGAACAAAAGTCAGATTTGCCTGGGAGTGATCTGAAACGCAGTCTCACTATGTTGTACCAGCAATAAAATGATGTGATCCTGCAGAGATATATCAGTGTATTTTTCTGGAAATACGAGTGAACTTCATAGGCAGCACTGAAAGCCCCTAAAAGCTAAATGAAATAAGTCTTTGTACTTAAAAAAACCCCCAAACAATCAATCCCTTGAAGGCCTGAGGGAAAGTGCAGGTGAGCTTTGGTTTCTGCAGAGGCTGGGAAACATAATAGGTTAAAGTGAGTGAAAGTACTGTGGAAGGCTGGCATAAGCCTCTTGTCTTGTGAACACAGTGTTTCCCCTTGTTTCACAGTTTCCCTGTAAGAATGAAGATCCCTTTTCATTGTTTGTTAAGAAAACGTTTTTTTTAGATCCACTGATCCTCTCTACCTTCCCATTTGAGAAGGGGCCTCCACAAGGGGAGGATGGCTGCTACTTTATTTTTGCATTCTCTATTACATGCCGTAATTCTTTCAGAACTCCTACACTGTAAATCATTTATAAAACCACAAACTAGATCATGGCCCAACTGGGCTGACATTTTGCACTATTAGGAACTACTACTGTAAATGTACTTCAGAGGTCAATGAGCCCATATTGTGAAAAGCATAGGAAACCAACCCTTCACCTCCCTCAAAAACCCTGCTACAGCAAATCGTATTTGTATTTACCAAAAATACAAAGACGTATTTCTTAGGAATAGAATTAAAATGTTAGAATCTCTTCCGTTAAAGGGACAGAGGGAATGAATTCAAAAGCTGGCTGTCAAAGAGAAAAAGAATAAAATCTCCATGCAAATATTATAATTTAGAATTTTCTCAATTTTAACCATTATCCTCTTTTTTATAAACCCAACAGAATTGGAACATAATGTGAAAGTTGCAAAGGGCTCAAGAAAAATTGAATACCAACTCTATAGTACTTTCAGTTCAGGAAGATTAAAAAAAAAAAGGCTCCTGGTGAGGACACACCTTCCTGGACTAGCAGAGAGCTCCACTTACTGGCAGATGCAGTGTCTGAGTTATTGTTTCCCACTTAATTACTGAGTCAAAAGTAAGCAGCAACAAATCAATTGCCTAGAGGATCAGCCCAGAATAAAAGAATTATGTTGCTTGAAAGTACCTGTTGACAGCTCACATCCTTTCAGATATATTTCCTGGTTTGAAATGAAACTTCTATCATGAACAAATACATGGAAAAAGTGCAAAGTGGCACTTAAGCAAAGTGGTGAAGCAGAGAGTGCAGAATGATGCAAAGCCCACCGGAGCCTTCCCACTGCTGGCAATAGTTTTTGGCTCAGCTCCGATGTGAAAATAAGGGTAAGATTCTGACACCAACAGTACTTTTTGTGAACACCAGATTATTGAAGTCTGACATATCAACATCTCGGGGTCAGAAAATCTGTCTAGATTATGCATGATCTGTCTCGGTTTTGGCAATTTTAGCATATGAACGCAGGTTACAGAACTCGTTCCAAGGCAGCTTAATGCTGCATAAAAATATGCTGCTCTTGGTAAATTGTTTTGTAAATTGCCTTTATGAGTATTCTGCCACATCTTTATCTTTCATCATAACATTATTCTTTTCACCTTTACAGCAAAGTTGAATACGGCCTGTAATTTTACCCAACACTTCTTCAAAAATACGTAATCAGTGTTCACTCATGTGGATGAAATTACATTTCATGGTGTACAGCAGGATATTTCACATGTAATTAATGATCAAAAACAATTTTGGTTTGCACTAAAAATGAGTATAAAAGTATACCACTCTTCATGTTCATTTCATTAAAAAGTTAAAATTGATTTTCTAATGCCTGGAAGGATCTTGTGGAATAGTACAGTGTTGGAGGACTCTAACTGGAACGAGATATGAATGATAAACTTTTAGGAGAAATAGGACAAGAACTGAGATGAATTATGAATATTTTAAAATACATTAATTATAAACTATTTATATATCATTAACTCAAACTATATGAAGGTGCATATATCATAAGCAGCAAAGTTTACTTAATGAATTTTACCAAGATCACTATTTTTTTAGATTAGCTGTCTGAATTGATTTGATTTTTTGTGGCAAGGTTTTTCATTCAGTGAAGAACAGATTGTGGAACATAGCTAGTACTTCTTATGCTATATTCACAATTTGCCATTTCACAGGGGCTGCTGCTAAATTGGAGTTATTTCTATCCTTTAAATCAATGCGCACACCCCAATAAGCAGATTGTCCTGAATGAGCCAATGCACCAGCAATGCTCGCAGTCTCAGGAAGCATTTGAAGTGGAAACTTTATCATATATAGTGTTCAACTGGTATGAACTTCATCAGAACTTAGGTGTGTTCCTAAATTTGGGATTTGGTTATTACATTTATCCCAGAGGCAATGTAGAGAGTTTTGAAAGCTCAGTTCATTTCTTTTCTGTGTTTGTTTCCTACCAAACTATTCAAACCTCGACTAATTGGGTGCAGGTTTCAATCATCATGATGGCCTCTCCTGTCTTTTACAGTTGACTTGACTTTTCAGACATATGCAGGAGTAATGGCACTATACTTGAGATCAGAATCAGGCCCAACACAGGCATTTGCTAAACAGTGCACACAGATGGCAAAGTAATAGTATCCTCTTTGTCTGTCCTGATTAATTAGCTCCTTGGCAATGCTACTGCAAACGGAAACCTATCCTTCTGGTGCCTCAATTGGTGTTTCGCATAAAACACTCATTTTCTAAAAACACTCTTCTAGGACACGTGCATATAGGAATCCA
This sequence comes from Apteryx mantelli, assembly GCF_036417845.1. Taxonomy (NCBI): domain Eukaryota; kingdom Metazoa; phylum Chordata; class Aves; order Apterygiformes; family Apterygidae; genus Apteryx; species Apteryx mantelli. The sequence goes on from NC_089986.1 coordinate 17,658,646, forward strand.
TTTAAAACTTTGAATTAACGCACACTGAAACTCTTCCTTCATTACTTAGTTCTAAGTCTGAATTGGTTTAAGGAGTAAAAAGTTCAATAATTATGCAGCATTCACCCCCCAACCAAAGCATGCTGGCAAGGTAATAAGTAACAACATGAGATGGATAAGCTTCCTTGACAGAGAATTGAGAGAAAACTTGAATCTTTTTCACTACTGAATATTACACAAACGGCCTCTAGAGGGATCCAGGTTATTGCTTTTCTTCTAAAATCTCTTAAACTATATATATATATATATATATACACGTGTGTGTGTGTGTACGTATGCATTAGGTGTTAGTAATGAATCTTTCATCTGGAAATAATGATGCAAACATTTTACATCAATGGGTGGTAGAACTGCAGAGTTCATGACCAGGAACAAGCTTTTTGAAAATCCAGGAATTATAAAATCTGGAGGGCAAGGTAGAAGTTCAGCCTCAAATAAATCAGTTCACATCAGATTGAATGACACAATACAAAACCAAAAAAGTGCCTAGACACTTAGCTGCCTAGCTGTGACTTGGATGAACTGGACATTTAGGTTAGCAATGCAGTAAGAATTAGGCTCCTGTTTCTTGAGAATAAGCCAGTATTTTCCATTTCAGCTCCTAGAATAAGAGAAAAGTAGCTTGCTTCTAACTTACTGTCTCCAGCTTGGGCTTTGTTTGCCTGAACTATTTCACCTAGTTTATATGCTTGTTTCTAATAAGATATGCAAATATTTAAGAGTTCCAAGTTCAGCAAAGGGCAAGACTTTTGTTCTATATTTGTTCCATTTTCTATATTCTCTATATTCTATATTCTGTTTTGGCCAAGCAATGGACTTCTATGATGAGATGAAGTTTTACAGGTAGCTTCAAACCAGTTCCAAAATTCAATCTAGGAAGCTTGTGGGCAGATTTTACTGAAGATGCATTTCATATGCAATCAAATGTAATTGTGTCTGTAGGCATGTATGTCTGTGTCTGTATAGGCGTGATAGGAAGTCCTAGGCATGCTCTAACTCTGTTTGGAGCTACGCCTTCAGGTTCACACTCTGCAAAAAGAGCACTACCATTTTCAGGGACCCCCTGCTGCCCCCCAAAATATTATGCAAAAATACCTAGCCAATTTCCTCTTCTGCTTGGCTGAAGTGTGTGTGGCTTGAGCAAACTTGAGACAGAGAGGAAAAGGTGTAGCAGATGGGTTACACCAAGATGTCCTTGATACCCACTCTGATGTGGGAGCAGCAGATCACAGTCCTGCCATTAGAGATGGTTTCCTGAAACTGGGCCCCGGAAGCAGATTCCTTTCCAGTTTGCAAAACACTGTATTCTGCAGAAGCAGTCCAAACTTTTAGTGAATTTTGTTCCTTCTGTCAGAATACTAATGGATGTTCTGATAGTACAACAGTTGACAGCACATCAAGACCAAAAGAACACCAGTTCTGTGGCATGGGCATTTGGCTAGAGTTGAGGAAATGTCACTTCATACAACATTGAACACAGCATGGATCCACAAAGATATTTACTGCTTCTGATGTGCCTTGTTTCGACCCATAAAGTGTAAATAAATCATCTTCTTCTCCCTGACAAGAATATTGCGAAGATAATTCATTAGAATCTGGGATGGGCTTAGATAAGTGTCTAGACCATGAACTCAGGTACAAAAACTCAACAAATTAAAATAGCCTTTAGGTAAAATGAAAGACATGATCATCTGCAATGAAACAAATGAAAGTTTTTGTCTCTACTGTGGAAGAAAGCTTGTACGGTTTAAGCCTCCTAGTGCTGATTTTTCTTTTTCTTCTTTTTCTATTTCAGTTTTCAATGAAAAGGAAAAAACACTTAATTAAAAATGCTACTGTAAACTAGGCAAAGATGCCTTATGCTTTGTTATGTGCTTTGTATAATATTAGAAAAGCTTCAGAGTTAAACATTTAAACTCTGTCCCGAGGGTAAAATAATAAAACAAACAACTATAAATCGGAGTCTAAACAACCATTTCTCATTATACTGTGAATGTTGCTAGCTGAATTACTTGATTATACCTTGCACAGTTTAATAATCTAGACCATGGCATATCTCTTGAACCAACTAGCTTCAAAACTATTATTATAAGATTCCAAATGATAAATGATAGGAAGTGCTTTTCTGTGCAAGGATTAAGTAATATGACCCCTTACTACAACATGAATGTATCACTCATTGTCCAGCAAACATATTCTGTTCCTCTCTAGTTGGAATTCAAACCTACTTAGTGAAACTTATCCAGTGAGACTCTTCTCAGAGGTCAAGTCTACTTGTCCAAAAAAGCAGAGAGGAGCCCTCAGACATTAAAAACAGAAGTTGCTACCCTCTTTCATGTCAGTTTGAGTTCATTACAAGTAAAGTACATACCCTCCACAGAACACCATGAAACATTTTGCACATTGAATACCACTAGTACAGTGGTTTACCCTGCAGTGAAACTTTGAAACTTCCCTCATGTTGGGTTTCCACCATCTTCACTTCAGAGGTCCTGAAGATCACTTGAGCCAGTTGTATCCTAATAGCTTCAGTGGGCTGTATCTTAGATCCCATGTGTTGGAAAACGATGGATTTCTCTCATCACACATTAGCACAAATCATCTTGACTGGAGCAAAGAAAGGATATCAGACCACTCCTGTTTAAGGAAAAAAATCTAAGGGTAGAGACCATTATCACTGTGAATTCTCCAATCTAGAAAACACAGTTATGAAAAGAGACCCAACAGCAAATTAATGTGCTGCAATTGAAACAAAATTCAAATAACCATGACATTAAAGAGTCAAAAGAGGAACCGGATGAAGGAATCTGTAGTGGAACACAAAACTGTTCCTCTCCAACCTCACAGCAGGCTTAAGCCAATTTTCAGTAGCACACCCCCTAAGGATCATACATTTTCACTAATTAAACTCTAAGTCCTTTGAAAGGCAAGGGCCGTCTGTAGAGTTTGTGCTGTGCATTGCTAAGCATATTTCCACCCCATTTTTCTTAAGAACAGAATAAATTTTGTTAAAAAGTATAGCCATTTCAAAGTATAGCTATCTTTTTAAGTAAAACCAAAATACTCATCAACTAGTCTCATTTCATCGACTGTTTTGTTAAACCCAACCATTTTGTCTTTTTATTTCCCTTTAGTAATAAAAATACTGTTTTGAATAAGCCCAAAATATCTATCACTGATTTTTGCCTCAGCCTTTAAAATCACTACAGAGACAGACTGAATTACTCACGCTATTCCAGCTTTCATCATTTTTTATCCTTAGAGATCTTCAGACAATTTTTATTAATAGGTGAAGCTTCTTATACCTCTTGCTGACATATTACTTAAATATATTTCATATCCAGCTCATCTCTGCTTCAGATCTTTGCTTTTCAGATCCTATAATAATATTTGGAAATAAACTATTGGGTCTTTCGTTTTTGGTTTACTATTCAACATGCACTGTTACACAGATTAAAAAAACACAAAACAAAACAACACTTCATGGAAGCAGAAAAATACATGTTATAGTGTTCCATTGCAGAGCAGCGGTACTCTCGGCAATTAAAGAATATATGGCCTATCCTTTCAAAGATGCTCGAAGGTATTTCCACATCCTCTTTACATGTTGATAATGTTAGTAGTTCTGGTCACCAGATGAAGTCTCTAGAAAGTACATGCTCATTTTCTGCAATATTTCAACATATTTGCTTCCTTATCTTAATTCTCCTATCTAATCATTGCTCAGTTTATCTCCTTACCTGCCTTTTGTCACAAGCTTTGCATCTTCAAATGAACCATGAGTGGAGAAGAAAGGAATAAATGAGTTACAATTTTAAAAGGAAATTGAGTCATCACATAAAGCCCTTCAGCAGAAGTCAAAAGCTGGTTTATGATGGATTTAAATAATGTACAGCAGAAATCCCATTTCCAGGAACACTTTTCTCAGATCTTTTACAGAATTCTGCCATGGAGTATAAAATTACTCAGCTGAAAACAAGTTCTGTTTCCATTTAAAAAAATAATAATTTATTTCCATTATTTTGTGCTCACCTTGCATTGTGACTTTTGAATTTGCTTTGTCACTTTTTATCACTGGAAAGGATATAGTCAGAATGTGTCAGGCAGCATAGATGAGCAAATTGCTTCTTTTTAATTTGGTGTCAAGTCCAAATCTGTAATACTTCTTCCCATACCTACACATATTTCAACCTTGCCAAACAAGAAATTGGGTTCTTAAAGCTCTTAATTGGAGGACCTGTTTTCATCAAACAGCCGTGTAGCTAACCATGGGAGTGACTAAACATCTCCTGCACAAAGAGAGTTAGCACACACTCAACCAGCAATATTTAAGTTCAACCTTAAGTTGATTCTCAACCAGCTCAACCCACATAAATCTGAATTACACCATGCAATCCACACCAAAATTCTCCATAGTTTTCTTATTCCAGCATTAATTGATTTAAAAGGTTTAGCTCGGATGGTTTGCTGGTCCAGTCCTGAGAGCAGTCTTGGAGCTGTTACTAGTCTAGCACTAGCAGGGAAGTCTTTCAGGTGCTGTTCAGTATCTGGATGAGCCTGTGCAGTGGCACAGAAACTATGTTTCTTGCTAAGGCTTGTATTTCATCACAAGACCAACACTCTCACTGTGATGAAACTGTTGAGTAAAGTTAAGAAGCAGAACAACCAACATGCAACATGAGGTGATGTAAAATCTCTTTTTCTGTACAATAAGTTGTTTTGCTCAAGCATAACTAGCATGTCTCAGGTTGAAATAATATCTCTCATAGACATTTGCAATTTACCACCATAACATCTTCTCTTTTGGTGATCCTGGGTGATTTCTTGCATAATTCCTTGGCTATTAATTTAGTGACAATCTCACTGCACTAAAATTTTCATTTCATCTGCTTACATTTTGTTTTAATTGACTTGTGAATCACGGGAAAACAAGAGATGTTATCCAGTAGACAAATTTCCTATTTTTATTAGGTAGGAATGGGAAGCTTTTGTTCCTAAGAAATGTTCATGGAATTTTGCTGGAATCTAAGGAACCTTCAAGAAAACATCCTTGTTAAATAAAATAAGAATTGTGACGAAAAGCCTTGGCACTTTCCAGTGACTTTCAGCCAAGAGCAGCTGTGATCCTGGAACAGTTGCATGGGAAGTGAATTCAGAGAATTTACCTGACCTGTTATTTGGGTCAGAAACGACTGAAAATGTGACTGGTTATTTTTTACATCAACAAAAAAGTAAAAATACCTTTGCCTCCCCTGAAACGCAGTGGCAGTATTAAAGGTCTGAGAATGGCAGGAACGTATAAAGAACTTACTGATCACAGAAAAACTGCAATGCATAAGGGAGAGAGACCGTGGGATGAAGTTAGGAGACAAGTCATTAAATGAGCAGCTGGAGTTTTGGTTTTCTCTGAATTCGCATCTTGTGGCTGGATTCCTTAGTGATGCAAGGTCTGACTGAACCTTCCCTTGCAGTTGTGCTTTTACCACCTCTCTTCACAAGAGACTATTTGTTACCTAATAAAAAAAGAGCTCACATCTTTTACTTTTGGAGGAGGGTACACTAGTAGAGAGTCTCTCTTTAACCTGGTTATCTATTTTCAGAAGACTTATATTAATTACTTGCAGTAATATCTTTCAGACTTTAATTTAAACTAGCCAACGGGTTCAAAGTGGAAGAATACAGGCAAACAGTGACCCACACACCGAAGGACTGAGTGAGAGACAAAGAGCCGGAGGCAAATCTCATCAAGATCAACACTGCTCAGCAGTGGCTTGTCTCAGAACAAAAACTGCTAAATATTTGCGTTTAATTTCAAGAGTCTGAGTCAGATAAACTATCTTCTACAGTTACTAAATGATTGCACAAGTATTTTTACTGGTTTGCCAGCAAGATATTTCTATTATTTCCTGCACTCAAGATGAACTGTAAAGAAGCACTAGACTTTCATCAAGTTACACAGATCAGGCAGCCGCTTGTTTCTAATTATTAAGTCATAAAAAGTGGATAGGAGCATATAAAGTCTTCAAACCAGTTGAAATGTTTTCTTTCCTAATAGAAAAGACAAACTTAGAAAGTATACTGTGACCAAAGTAGAATTGCGGAGACTTCATTTTTCTCTCCACTGGGCAAACCAGCTAATTTCAATGGTATTCTCTAAGAAGCAGTCAGTCTGTGTCTGGCTACCATGAATTCTGATAATCAAACAAGAATAAATAAATTAACATTGTTATATTAAGCCGAGGCAAAGTAACACATGCGTTTGTGGTATGATATGCGACATGGCGTTTTGACACAGTCCATGGTGTGATCAAGTACATTGATTTCTGTGTCCCTAAAATGCACATTGTATACACTGATATACAATATACCCTGGCCATTCAGCTACAGGTATCCTCCTAATTACAAAAGCTCCCTTGGTTCTTACCCCGCTCATAGAGGGGATGAAGGAGACGCTCGTTCTGCATTGTTGCACTTGCCCTGCAACAATGGCAGTTCAACCCTTGATATTACAATGGAAAAGTTTGCTGTGAAATTTTATATGCTCGTATACTTGCAGGTATATGACTTTATTATTAATATTGCTCCTTTCTGTAGTCCTCACAAGCTATCATAAAAAGAATTATTCTCAAATAGAAATGTTTATATAGGTATATTTTCAGTACCTGCAGAGATGAATACATCAGCTGAGATTACCGCTGAGGTCATTTCACTGATATGAAACAATTCTTGTCAGGTAGCAAAGATCAAGGCAAAAGAAAGTGTAAACTTAACCAATAGGAATTTTTTTGATGGGTACATGTATTTTCCATAACAGAAGACATGATGCTGTAAGTGTAAATGCAGCACTGGAAAAAGACTTACTTAAGTTCTTGTTCTTGGGTAGTGAAGAAGAACATTTTTAATACTGTGGTTTCTAATTCTTCCATTAGACCATTAGATCCATTCCAATTGAATCTGCTATGGTTTCTCTTTTTTCTAACACAGTGCTTTTGTTTTAAAGAGGACATCTGAATTCCTCCTTTAGGTGATATGACTTACTTTCAGGATCTATTTGCATTTTTATTATCTTCTAAAATTATACTGAATAAAATGTGTCCACACCACGTTTGACCCACTGCCTTGACACCAAACTTAAATACTTAAAGAAACTGTGAACAGGACTTAAAAACTGTCCAGTTCATGCTGCCCTAATAGTACTGTTCACTTGGGCATATGCAAAAATAAGCAGAACATCCTTAATTAGCTCATGTGAAAGAAGTCCCTCCTAAGCATATCTTCCCAAGCTCTGTTTACAGTTGTGAAATTGTCATCCTAAGGCAAAAAACTAAACTCTTTTCATGCTTGCGCTATGCAGACTTAAGGTAATGACTTTGCACTTGGACTTATTCATTAACATATTTTATATTTGTTGTCTAAGAGGCTTGCCCAAGACTCTGATTGTTTGCCAGAATCCAATACAATATGTTAGAATTTAATGCCATTAACTGTCTAAAAAGACTACGCTAATTACTTGGCTGAATAACTTGTGTCCGTAACCTTGATGAATTTTGAATACCGCTTACAATTCCCACTGAAGATGGACTATTTTAAGCAATCACACTGATTGCCTCCACTTATATATTGAACATGAGATGAATTCATCAGTATTAACGTAAATTCCTACCAAATTTAATTGCATGACTTTTCAGAACATCTATTTCTGAGCTGAAGACAGAATCACTTTTTGCTTTTCAAGAAAAATAAGTCATAGAAGATACTGAAGATGCAGAAACAAGAAAGTTTAGATAAAACACATCTTTGCAATAAGTAAAATACCTTTCAAAATGTGTCTGGTTATAGCAATGCAACACAAATTAGACTGGTCAAAAGCCCCAGCAAAATTTTCAGAAATCGATATACCTTGGATCAATCTTAGTGTCACAGCAGGAGTAATAGAACTATGTATGGAAACCTATATAGCAATTTATGTGGTCACTGGGTTGATCAGCTGCAAACAGCAGATAGGATTGGTAAGCCACAGAAAAGTCACACTTCTGCACTGGAAATGGGTCCATTTGCCACTGTTATAACAGAGGAATTATGAGAAACCAGATGAATGTGTTTCATTTATAAACAGAAATTTTGGCAAAGTCTAAACACTCTTTTCATTCAAGTAAATGAGAAAAGTTTCCATTGAATTTAGAGAATTTATTGAATTTCAGAGATGGGTTGAGAAACGCTTAGATATGGCCTGTTTTTAAAAGGCCTGTTTTGCCTTCTTTATTTACATTATTAGTGCATCTAAGAGGATCAAAAAAACCCCCACCTATGTTAAGGGCATGTCTGAAGTAACCACATATTTCTCAGCCTTTTGCAAATGTTAAAAATAAAACTCAATACATAAACATCAGAAAAGAGAAAAAGAAACTAAGCATTATAAATATATTTTTGTTTGACAGTCCACTTTGTTTCTCTTGATGCAATGATTTCTCATAGAAATAATATCCCTGAAAAAACGTATCTGTGTAGCATTACATTTGATCAGTTTGATTGTTGCAGCATTACAGCTGAAGGCTGATCAATATCAAATTACCTTGAATGAAGCCAAGTCTACAGCACAATTAGACCAGTGCATTTTGATCAAGGTAAAGACACAGCTTGCAAGTACAAATCAATTGCCTTTTTCATCTGTTACCTCATCATTGAGCTTGCACTTGATTCTGAAATGTGGCTTCAAATTCTGATTTGCTATTCTGGGAAAAGAAGTACAAATCATGCACCCTCTTCATCATCGCCACAAAACATGAATATCACATGTACAAAGTGGTATGCTTTTGATAAATAGCATTTATCCTATCTGACTCATTTATTAGAGCAGTTCTGGCTGGTTTATATTTAGGCCATAAAGAGCCTTGGAGCTCTTTCAGGATACAGGATTACATATTGGTACAGTAGAAGGTAAATGCAAAGACACTAAGTTTTCCCAGTTCTAATTCAGCTGCTTGAGCACTTGCCCCCTCTTACCATTCAGACTGAAACATCAAATAGGTAAGAAGACCCAGTTTTTATTTTACTACTGAGTCCCTACTCTAGGGGCCAGCTTGAGCTCCCCCAGTTTAGGTTAGCAAATGGCTTTTCTGGTAGGATGGGTTGGAGGTCGTATTTCTGCCTGGGATAGGTTTAGCAACAACCACAGTTTTAAAAATCTTTTCATAGTCATTTTAAGGAAACATTCCCCCCCACCCCCCCACCCTGACCCCCTTGTTTTTTGACTGCATTGTGCAAATGATTGTAAACACATTTCTGGCATCAGTAGTTGACATGAAAAAGTTCTTATGTTTACATGCAACCTCTATGTGGCAAATCTTAGTCCAAATATTGTCCATACTGAGATTTCAGTCAATGCTGGTAAGCAGCTGGCTTGCTTTCTTGACTATACATTTAGTCTTTTATAAAGAATTTTCACTCAGACTGATCCAAAACCACAAGACATTGAATATGGACTTTCCATACCATTGCGCACGCACATCTGGGATGCAGGTTCAGGCCATCACTAATGTGAGTCTCCTCAGTGACGATGTTTAGGTACATTCCAGCTTAAACCGTTCTTAAAATTTAGTGTTCAGCGCTTTATTAAAGCAGAGTTTGAGTGTTCTGTTTTGCAGGATTAAGTCTATCATAGATGCATTTAATTATCCTAATTTATGCTCAGCTGTATTAGTAAGTAAGGTCTAGCAAGCTTTTACTGATAGAAGAATTAAAATGGAAGATATTTCTAGTCACTTACCTTTTGCATATTTACTTCATAAGTAACCAGTGCTGTCATATCCAAGTTTGATATGTTCATAGTGAAACAAACTTACTCATACAATCACAGGTAATACAATAATGTCTTGGGGGGAAAAAAAACAAAAAACTTTCTAGTTATTCAAAAGAGAGTTCTTCCAAACTTGATTACATCTGGAAAGGAAATTGATTTATTACTTGTAATAAATCTCCACACTATTTTACTCCCCACAAAAAAATGAAAATTACATCACTTTCAGAATTACTGAAAAAAACCCTATTCTTTGCTTTTGTATTCCCATCTCCTTCCCCTCCCTTTATCCGCTGGAAATTCTAGTTATGCATTTTTAATTAGACACAGTTCAGGTCCTTCTTTGCTTATGAACGTTATCATTTGGAAAGTGCAGCATTCAGTCTGCCAGTAAATATGATGTTTTATGGAATCTCTCTTCATACTTTTGTTATGACACAGCTGCAATCATAAATAACTAATTAGTTCACCTATTTGCAAAAAAATTTCATGTAACTTCCTTTCATTAAGTTATTCAGTAACAAAATGGTCAAAACTATCACCTGACAGTTTTTTCTTGAAAGAAATCTTCCCCAAACAATAGTCTTACTTATATCAAAGTATTTCTGAAAGCTTTTTAACTATGGTTTCTAGTAGTTTTATAATTGTCTTCAGGTTTCCACTAGTAAGAATACAGGTCATTCAAGCCTCAGAGTGTATCACAAACCTATTACAGACTTCAACCTTCTTAAATGCCTTTTGTTTTTCCCAGAAAAATTTGGAAGTATTCCAGTTGTTGGTTGAAATTCATCCAATGAAACTTCACTCACTGAAACATGAAGGACAAGATTTACTCTTAGTCATCTGAAGCTATCTTTCTTAGGACAGACAGGTGGGATAAATCGTCCTTTGGCAGTGCCTGCTTCTGCCCTTCTGCTAAGGCTCGAAGAGGCAACAGAGAGTGTGGTACCTCCAGAAGATGATTCTTCTCATTTTAAGATTTAGACGTCTACAGTTGGTGAAATGAGACCAAACTCCTCTGTCTTCCATAATAATTAGTGCCAAACTGGGGCTTCAGGTGTCTGCCATTTTGCCAAAGATTTTGTTTGCAAGTGACTCCTAATAGAGATGAGAAATTGCGAGGTGCTCAGAAGCAACGGGTTGTTTTCTCTGGATCCACGTCATTGCCTTTGATGTGCAGTGCCTGCAGTCCTCTGGGGCTACACAGGGCCCACTACCCATTCAGTGTTATGACACTGTCCCCTCCCAACAGTCACACTTAAGAAACGAGGATCAAACCTCACTCAAACCTGTTCCACTCCATTTCTGCTTATCTGGGCCTCTATTTTTCTGTCATTTCTATTGCTTTGCACTTTCTCAACATAAGGATTTAATAAAGGCCCTAGGGGAGGCTGGCCATCACTGCTGTTTCTTATCAGTATATTCCAATCCACAGATAAAAATAAATAAATGAATAAAATGAAGGTCATGAGTTGGCAATGTCGTATCTGAAACCTGCTGTTACGATTAGGGTGTCCTCAGACAAGCTGGGCTTTGTCATACACAGGTCGAGCTATAAATCAGAAGATATTAGATGACTCAAAAGCTATAGAGAACATAAAATTATCTGGCTGTAGCTTAAAGAATCATAGATAGAGAGAAATTAGGGGTGGAAAGTTTATGAAATTGTCTAGTTAAATCCCTGCCAGCATGGGATTATTCCCTGGAATGTATTTTACAGCACATTATCCAAAATTGCTTCCATATGTGATTCGGCTCTGGAAAGAGCCTAAAAAAAGGGCCTGGTATGGTTCTAGCCTGATTGGATCAACGATTTCTCTCTCAGCTACACAAAGTTTAAAGAAACATATATATTTTTTTCCTATGAGTAGGAAACATCACTCTTTTGATCACACACACTTATAATAGATGTTCTGTGCTGCACCCTTGCCTTTATTGGCATTGTGTAACTCCACATTATGCTTCAGCTCACCCCTATTGCCTCAGGCATACTGTGATACAGGAACGAGCATGGAGGCAACAGCAGAAGTAAATGCGACACAGATTCTTTGCATTATATACATGTGCACTGAGACTTATAACATTAATATTGTATCTTCCTTCCACAGCTGCTCCTCTCCTATTTTTCAGACCACAGATTCTGAATCGTGACCATTTATACTTCATTATTCCGAACTTCTTTCAGATATTACTACTGAATTTATTCAGATATTACTATCACTCTCCCCAAGGACCTGCCTTTTAGCTTTAAGTTCAGTAACCTGAACTCTGAACCTGCTGAGAATATTATTCTGCCTCATAGTCAGCTGGTTTGCTATTAGTCTAGTTCCCCTTCGTGTTCACTTTGACTCTAAGTGTGCCCTTTTCATTTTTCTTTTTGATTTTATTCATAGTTCTTCCCCCTCCCCCTCTCCACAATTTTAAACTCAGAGTTCCTTCTAGGACTGGAACACGATTTTGATTTGCTTGACAAGAGTGGTCAAATAGACCACACTTTTCTGCTGGGTAAGATTTATCTTTGTCATTTCTATAGGGTTCATTCCAGGCTCCATGTAAGTACATGGCCTTTATCACTTTATTATCAGACTGTCCTGGATTTAAGGTCACACACAGGCCGGGTGTGTGGAAATGAAGCTCTTGTCCTCTGACTCTGAGAAGCAAAGCGTGCCCACCAGAGCACTGCCTGGAGCCCAGTGCCCGTCTGGGATCTTCTAGCTAAGCTCAGTCAACCAGTCAATCTTGTTTGCATTGTTTACCAGATTCCCGCTCTTTGAAAGTCTTGCAGCTCTTAAATTTGTTGCTGAATCCAAAACAGTCCCAATCCTAATGTTGTCAAGCTGCTTTTTAATTATTCACAACCACAGGGCAATATTACATTCTTAACGCTGCCAGGGGATGTCAGCAGCTCTGTCTCCACCACTTTAGCACATGTCAGTTTTTTTCGTGGTCTCCTTCACTCAACTGTCAACATCAGCTTTCCTGAAGCTCTCTGCAACGTCCTTATGCTGTTCCCACACTGCAGCAGGCAGGCAAACATGAAGCATAGCATAGGTGTCTTCTCAAAATCAGACTTGCCTCTCAGCCTGAAGCCTTCTTGCAGAGCGCCTGTTTGGGCATGCTGATGCTGTCTGTACCTGGATGCGGAGCCCTGTGGGCCCTGAATGGTGGGCTGAGGTGGCTCTAGCTTTATACTTGGTGGCTTTCTATTGTATGACCAGTCAGCCTTACAAGTGCAGTATGGGATTAACGGTCATCACGTACAAGTTCCCCGAGCATCTACCCATCACCAGCGTAGAGCTACACCTCTCGGGTTCACGGCAACCTTTTTCTCTCACAATCACAACATCCTCTGTGAGAAGTGTGTCACAGTTCCACACTGTTTCCTAGGCTGGAGCTAATCTTGACTGCTGTAGATTCACCTGCCTCATCTTTTATAAGAGAAAAATAACGTTGTCAGTCTGTATTCTGGAGCCTGAGGCCTCTAGGTGCATTTTGGAGAGGGGATGGTGCTGGCTGCAGAGGTTAAAGCACTAAGCAGATGCCCTGGGAACCTCAACCTTATTTTTAACTCTGTCACAGTCTTGCTGAAGGACTGTGGCCAACTCCTGGGGCCTTTTTCTGCTTCAGTTTCACCATTTTTCATGTGAAGATGATATTGGCTTGCTTTATAAAATGCTTTCAGGCCTACTGAAGAAAAATACCCTGTAAAGGCTATTATTGTTTGGCTGATGCAGCCGTTGCTATTTTCCCACCACAAGCACAAGAACAAAAGCGTTAGACAGCTACAGTACTGTGAGCTCGCCACACCTTGTGATAAGGCACACGACTCGCTGAGAGAGGAGTGAAGGGCCGCAGAGCCCTCCCAGGGTCTCTGTCTTCTGCACCAGAATGGCAGTGCATCTGCCAGTGCTGCACCTTTCACAATGTCTAGCTCTCCAAAAACTGGAGGTGCTGCTAGGGGAAAAAGGAGAGAAAATAAAAGTTGGGTTATTTTCTTGTTGTGCCATCTGTGATTTCTGCTTCTGATGCTGTTACAATAGCGCACTTTTCTTGCTGTGCCACTCTGAAAGCCTGGACAATGTCCATTCTGGTTGTTTTCCCTAGGCTTTGCTGAATGAGTGTTCAACTCCCTGAGGACCAAGCGTACTGATGTAAATTTACTGTGATAGAGCCACGCTGCTGCTGATTGTTGCAGAACTACCACTGAGTAGTAAATGCTTCAGTGCTCTGTTACCCGGGGGGCTGAGCATTAACTACACTATTGAACAGCAAATGCTTATCATCCCCTATAATTCAAACCATACAAATCACTGAAAAGAGACAAAGTGCCTGCAGGGAACTCACATGGTCTATAAAAATGTAAAGATCTGAACTATATTTAGCTGGCAGAGCTAAACATAAAAGAAGAAGAAGAAGAAGAAGAAAAAAAGGTATTCACAATTACCAAAAGATAATCTTAGACTTTAGCTCACTTTTATTTCAATCTACTGAAGCTTTGGTGAAGTTTATTCTTTTTGGCAAAAATTTTCATGTTTAACAATATATATTTTTTAAAATTAGGGTTAGGAAATAAAAGCTATTACTTCCATCTTTACCTTGGCCTTTTCTCTCTCTCCCCTCCAACCATTCATATATCATGTGGAATGCTCTTTTCTACACTTGTCTTTAGAGCGAAGGAAAACCCCAGGGTTTTTTTTTAATCACTGAGCAAAAGCATCTCTACCTACTTTGTTTAAAAAAACCTAACTAACAGAAGGTTTAAAAGATCATGGTCATAAAACATGTATCCGTTAAAATCAGAAGAAGATACAATTCCCTTCTGTTTAAAGAGTTAGCTCTTCTAATGAAGGGTTCATGCAAGGATCATTGTACTGAGAGCTGAAACATAAGTTAAAACATTTTTCCAAGGAAAGAAACTGTAGTGTGATGAAGGACCTAAACTTTAATTCCTGGATAAGCAAACTCTTCATCTGAAGTGGACACAAGTAGTTCTATTATTGCCAATGGATTACTTACATCTGAGAAGGTAAATTTACACAAGTATTTGCAACATCAGAGGACTTTATAATAAGTTGGTGCTGCATGTTCCTTAATGTATACATAAAATAACTTCTGTTTCTCTGTTTTGGTGTCAGCCATGCAATAACCTCTGGACGGGCCTCACCAGCCCTCCTGTAATTATCACAATCTGATTATGCTACTTACTGCAAAGCTGAGGCCTTCTATACTATTCTCCACTGGAAACCAGAAACATCCCAAAATGCCTATCAGTAGAGAAATAAAACATATTAGCCTTTAATACAAAAATGCAACTGCACAAAAAGACAAAGTACAAAACCAGATGAGAAAGCCCTCATGGGAGAACTAATGCTGGAATATCTGAGTGTTAAATATTGCAATCAGAGAGCCTGTGAAAGAAGCAATGTGAGAGCAGAATTGGAAGCAGATCACAAATTATCAGTGTTTCAGATGTTTTTGAATCAAAATCAAATAAGAATACTAAAGCCTTATTAATCCACGGATGGCTTAGTGACTTCCCAGTAACTTCTATCCTTCATGAAGATGTTTTTCGGATGAAACAAAGACAACTTCGATTTTTGAATCTTATGAAAGATGATATCATCTATGATTCATGCTTGATATTTACTTTTTTTCCCTGAACAGAGAAAATACGTTTAAAAATGGTTAGCATAGGTTTCTCACTGTAGTTTATGAGTCTGAACTAACCAACAGTGCTAATGAGGGATTTTAAATAGAAATATTATTAAACAAGGTAAATTTGTTTGAAACACAAAAGGAAAAAATGAGATATGGTTTAAACACTGATTCAGATGAAGTAAGACATTCAGAAAAAAGTTCTCCCAGCATGGATTGCATGTAAGATTGCTTTGCAACACGGTAGCAAATAAAGCCAAGACATATATAGGCTGCACTACCAGGGCATCTTATTACCAAGAACAGAGATGTAAGTCCTTCTGTATATATCCCTAAGGTGGCTGGAAGAAGATGTTACTTTGAGTTGTCCTCAGATGAAAAATGGATCGTTAACTGTAAACAAAATGGAGGAGGTTCAGAGAAAATCAACAAAAATACTGGTCTTCCAAAGGCAACTACTTTTTACAGTCAGTCACTTTGGCTTATATATGGCTAATATATGTTCACAAGGATGTCAACACTGAGAAAAAAGCAGAATAGACTACGAAATTAAAGTGAGATAATCTATAAATTTGGGATTGATGCCATAAAATTAATGCAATACAATAGTGGTTTATTATGTTGGCAAGATGAACCCTTACAAGTAATCCTCCAAACTGTACACCAGCTGCAGAATTTCAGATGAATTTAAGATGACAGTCCCATAGGACTACTCAAGTAAAAACGAGCTCATGCTTCAGTATTTTCAGATCAGAGCCACATGCTGTACAAGCACACTTGCGGTATTAGTACCTTGCAGTAAATTTCTTAGAGCATCATTGAATGTAATTTCCAATGCGGAAAGCCAGCAAGCTTCTGCCACTTCCCTTTGGAGACAATTCTGCAAGCTGAATCAACCCTGATAGTATGTTGATAGCAAGCTGAAAGTACCTTTTCCTCATTTGAATAAATATTAGATGCCCATAATTTTTAGGTGCCTGGAAAAATCTCTGCTGATGAATAATCCCATTGATTTCAAAGGAACTACTCATGATGGTGCTCATTAGCTGGTGCAAACTGCTGCAGTGCCACCAAGGGAAATGAAGTGGTGACATTTCACCCCAGTGAGGGTCTCCTGCTAGGTCGCCTATGGAGTGAAGCACATGTATGAATACCGGCATAAGCAAGGCTCAAGTGTAAGTAGTCCCATCTTCTTCTGCAGTGTCATGATATGAAGCATCTAAGTCTTTTGAAGCATCCAAGTCTTATATTGAACCAGACCTTTTAGTTTATTTTGCTCCCCTTACCAAACAATAAATAACTGTAAGCGAAGAAAATTAGGCCTCTTAAAAACTAATCTCAATTGCATTATGTTCAAGACCCACTGTTATGCTCTGTGCTCATTATGTCTGACCTAAAAAGAATATTAAAAAATCTCATTATTTTGTTGCTGACTTTTCTACTTAATTATTACCCGCAACAGGCAGGTAATCATTATACTGATTACTCAAGACTGAGATGTAAATAGCTCACGTGGGGGTTAATAATCAGATAATAACAGTAAGCACTGGTTCTGTATAATTAAGTCAAATGACATGATTTATACTCATGCAAACCTACCTCCAAAATGAAATATTTTATGATACTACTGTCTTTCCAAATATCCCTATACTTCGTCAGCATAATATATCTGGAGGTTGTTTAAACTCTAAACTTTTCAGCATCATGAATTTACAAAATTTGAATTGAATTTGAGGACATTTTGCTTTTAAATTGCAATAATCTACTTGTCATTAAGCTTGGATGCCATTTCCTCTGTCTTTCAATAGCATCATTTCACTTACTGACCGCCTCCACAAACTCTGTCACCTCTGCATAATAATGTTCCTGTAGGAGACTGCTGAACTGCTAATGTGACCAGTGATAAAATTGTCTGAGATTTTCTAAAAATAACAAATAATTTCTAACATAAGTCCTGCCTGCAGTAACTTAACACTAGAAAGAAGTGTTAATTGCCATCCTTAACATTTAACAGTTGTGTAAGTACCAGCAATCATGATTTGGTTACATTTGCTTCATGTAAATCAAAATAAGGCATTACCAAGGCACATGCAAATTTAAAACATTAAAAGGAATGGCATCCTCAAGCTACAACAATTCAGGGAATAGCTTACTATTTTTAGCTGAATACTAAAATAACTTATATTGCTGCCTCTATTAACTCAAAACTGTCTTTTTCAACTACAGGAAATTAAATGGTAAGATGCAAAAATCATTTCTTAGATATAAAGGCTCTTTTATCTGATTGATTACTTGAGAGTAGTTCTAGAAGCTACTAACAGATTTGCATTTTTGCAGAGGGCCAGATGTGAGTCAACATTTCTCAGTTTGAGTCATAACTTATTTCTTGAGTAGTCCTACTGACTGAATTGAATCTTTGGAAATGGGTGGGTTTGTATTTATGTGACTTTTTAATGTGGGATAAATCTTAAAAATATTTCTGCGGTTTATTTGTCTTCACAGTTTGTTTTCCTTTGCTTCTCTTTTCTCTCCTTTCTCTCTTGTGTCTTCCCCCAAATTAGTTTGCTCTTAGCGTTTCGGTATGATTGTGGAGACCTGAAGGCATATGGATAGAAGTGTAAGGGTAGGAAGGGCCACATTCCCCAGGGGAGGATTTCTTCTGGCTATTGCTAAGTTAGCCACTCTTCCGACCTTCAGAGGTTCCTCTAAGGCCCTGTTGTAACCTATTTTGCCAGAGCAGAGTTGGAGCTTAGCAAACCGGCTTCCTCCGCTGCTGTGTTTCTATCAGCTCCTTCATGTTATGGATGAGCCAGGTGCAGGATTAGGGAAGGAAATTTACTGGAAAGACAAGAAAAACCTGACTAAATAGGGTTTGCTGTCCTCCTCGCACTGGCCTGCATGGTTTGTTCTACCTGTGCATTTGTTGCAGCTGTGGCCTCCGGAGACATGGGACTGGGACCATCTCCAGCAGCATGTTTCAGGCGATAAGCTGGCAAGCATTGAGAAAAGAAAGGCAGAGATCAATGATCTGTATCTGGGGTCTTTCCCCCTCCCCAGCATAGCCTCTAGGTGAACACAAGGGGTGTTTTTACCTGATGCCAGCTGTCCTGCTGGAGTCAAGGATCAATGTGCTGGATGGGCATTGTTCCTGGAGGTATACATTATTTAATGAAGTTGTACCCTGATGCTAATGCATACTTCATATGTTAGAGTTAGGCTTTCACCTGGCACTGAGGAAGAAAATATTAATCATATAGCACAGCACCTCAGCAACGAATGTCAGAAAATGTCCATCCATTACACCTCATTTTTCTATTGTGTTTTTCTCACTATTTTCTCCTATTTTATTAATGCCAGACTGATTGAAAACAGCAAGGGAAAACGCAAGCACTCTACAGATTTAATAGGAAGAGAGATGGACAGTAGCTGTTCTTAAAACTTCACTGCCCATAAGGAGCTTTTGACAGTCCAGAATTATATAAGGCTGGGTTTTAAAAAGGTATGGTTAAAAAGACATAGATTTCTCTAATATTTTTAACTTGCTTTTTTATTCATCTCCACACTGAGTTTTTAGTATTTTGAACTGCTAAATGTTACAATTCACTGTCATGTTTTCTAGCCACTGGAGCAATGCTGTACCAAATGAAGACAAAGCAGAGACATTATGGCTGTCAAATGAAGTTACTAGTATCTGACAGAAACAGTTATTGCTTTAGCAGAAAAATTCAAAGCCCTCTATGCGTGATCTGTTTCATTACAAGAACCCACTGAGATGGGATTTGGTGTGTGTGTGCATGCATGTGGGTGCATGTGTAAAAGCTAGAGTGCATTTCAGTTTATTCACACACACACATCAACTGGATCCTCCCTTGGGATGAAGGCTCACAGTTTCTGAGCCCAGTTGCAATTGTCATCAGAGACATTACATTTAATGTGGATGTGGTCATAGCATTAAACCAACAAATGGGTTTATTCTATTTTTTATGTGAGGAATTGATACTGAACAAATTCAGAGAGACATAAAATATAACAAAATAAGGTGTAAGAAATGTTTTTGATGTATTCAGGCAAAAAAAAAAACCTCTATAGAGAATCTAAATCACAGCTTTTTTGAGGTTGCCCACTCTATACACATTTTTAGCTAGTTAAGCTTATTTAGAAATTTTAAGACCATTTAGAATTAATATAAACACAATTACATGAAGTGTCATTAAGGTAAATTATGCCTCAGTATAAAGATTCAAAAGAAAATACCAGGTTTTCAAGTTAGTTTTTTTTTTTCTTTAAATGTATCTTAAATGTAATGGTTCCATACATAAAACAGTCAATAATCATCTTGGGAATCTTTCTACTTTAAATGGATGTCAGCTAACAGTAGGTGATTATTTTTCAGTAAATGTTTAGTAATAATCAGTCTTTTAACACCTTGTTTAACATTAGGGTGCTTAGATAGCATTTCCAAGCAATGCCGAAGGCTGCTCCAACCTGGATTCAGCTCTTTTTGGGCTGTTCTGGGTAGGTGCAATCTCCTGCTAGAGGAGAAATGCGTAGGGAGAGTGAAGGTGAGGGCCAGGGCTCCTTATTGCAAAGAAAAGGAGAATAATAATATATAAATAAAGGAAAATGTAGGGCTTCACTAATTTCACAGCAGCTCCTCAGGTCTTTTCTTGAATGTGGTAAGTGCTCATTTTTTTGAGCTAAATACTTTTTGAGGCCTAGAGTTAAGGGTGGGTGGTTTAAGATTGGGAGGAAATGGCAGTGTCATTTCAAGAGCTTTTTCTCTACCATTTCAGGCTGGGAAATTCAGAGAATGAGAAGGCTCCACTGGCAAGCACTGAAAAAACTCCTGGGCTTTGCATTCCAGTGCTTTCTTCTTCATTTGCCTCCTCCAGTGCTGACAGAAGCCACGCTCCAATTGTAAATCTAAGTCAGCTGAATATCGATCCCCAAGAGGTCTGATTGTATTTGTCCAAAATAATAGAGATGAGTAGCTGACTTTAAAGACAACCCTAAACTTGCCCATCTAACAATTCAGATCTCAGATTAATGAATTCTAAAGTAATTGGGTCAGCCATAAATAGGGTTGTTTGCAAAGATATACAAACATTAATCATTAAAGGTCATATTATTAGTATCACTGAGAAATATTATAATATTTATATCCCAGCTTTGAGGATCGATTGGTTGGAGTTAGATTGCTTCTGATTCTTTCACAGATATTCAAAATAAAGAGTGCCCAGGAGGCTTTTCTCACATGTTGCACAACACAGGGAAAACACTTGTGTTCAAGGCAGAAACAATTTTGTTTAAATAGTCACGCTAGTGAGATTAGTTTCTTTAAAGGGGATTGGGAGAGAGTATGTCTGCTATGAAGAGTCACAAAAACAGTATTGATTTCTGGATGTTTACTTCAGGAAGGAAGAAAAGAATGACTTGCCTGGTGTTGGGGGTCCAAGGGAGTATTACAGACAGGAAAAACAGGATCTCCTTGTTCAGCATGTGTCTGATAAGGGATAAAATGTTCTTTACACATTGCGGTGTACTCTAGAGATGGGTAGGCACTTCTGCATTTTGCCCATTAAGTTACAGTGGCCTTTCTTTCCTCAGTCTTTAGAGGAACCCTATTTGTTCCATGCCAGGAAATAAATGATTTATTTGGGGATTTCTCTTCCGTCTTGTCTCAGAGAACCTAGCATCCTCGTGGTCTTTGGGAAGTATAAACTAGAGTAAACCTAAAAGAGATGTGATTTTACAGCCTTCCTTGAGCTTGCCATGGGAATATAGAACACCAGCGCTTTGATGCTGCGATCTGACAATGCTCACTCCCTGCTTAGTTAGCTTTGTAAATGTTCTTCAGTCTGACTGTCTTGTCTCTTCCTGAGCTCCTCCACGGAGCCTTTAGAGAATCAGAATTAAGAGTGGTTTTCTAAGCCATTAAATTAGTAATAAACTGCACAACGTACTGCTGTCTTCAGCCAAATCCTGGAGGATTTAAACCCTACTGTTGCGGTCCTTATTGACTCTATGCAAACAAAAAAACCTCAGCGTAA
Source organism: Apteryx mantelli (assembly GCF_036417845.1). Taxonomy (NCBI): domain Eukaryota; kingdom Metazoa; phylum Chordata; class Aves; order Apterygiformes; family Apterygidae; genus Apteryx; species Apteryx mantelli. The sequence goes on from NC_089986.1 coordinate 17,680,186, forward strand.
AAATCCAATTAAAATGGGAGAGTTTATTCCATGAATTTTAATCTAAATCCAGTCCCGCTCTGTCCTAAGAAGACAGAATCTTTTACAGCTTATAGTTTCTCAGTAAAAGTTTTCAGGTTTGAGTTGGGATGATCACAGAGGAAACTACAGCAAGAAAACAGTCAAAAAGTCCAGTGAAAAAGAGCTGAGGTAGGAAACCAGGCTAGACTGAATAAACGCCAGTGGAAAGAACTGGTAGCTAAATCTGAGCAAATACCTTATCATGAATAATTTCATTATTTCTGCCTAATATTCCATGTTTATAAATTATGCATGACTGACTGGGAAATTCTCAAAAGTAGTCCTTATTTAAAATGTATGAATAAATTTCTGCAAAGCCCATAGACACTATGAACTGCAAGGGAATTTTCAGGGAGGGGCAGTCGGATCAATGAGTGCTTTCAGTTAGACTGTGCTCTACTTATCTTTGCACATCTGGGCCTAACAAAGTCACTAGTATCGAAATACAATTGCGAGGAGCACCGAAGTTCAAAATGCACCAATAACTCACTAATCAACAGTCACCACGACTAGTCAGGGTTCCCTTAGCAGCTAAAAGTCTGTCCAAGAATAAAATATGACTGAAAATCATTCTGAGGTCATTCAAATCTGAAAGAAAAAAGAAATTAAAAATTGAATATAGGAAATAAATACAAAATAAAGAAACCCCCAAATAACGTAATATTTAATTTCCATAAAGTTAATTCTATTCAGTTATGCTTTACAGAGAATACCAACATACGTTCAGTTTGGGTCAGCCCCTTATTTTTTTGATTAGTCACTTCTAAAGATAACCATTAATCAGAAGTAATATTACAGTTCTGCCTTGTATATACCAACAAAAAACATATTTGCGAGCTATGTATGTTGACATAACAAATTCACACACGATCAGAAAGTCATAGTTAATCACATAGTTAATGACACCTGCTTAAGCCAGACAGTCCTGATGGAGGCAGACCTAGGGTGAAATTCACTGCATTCAATCGTTTCTGCTGCATCTCACGGCTTCCTTTTGTAGCAGTTCTTCCAAAAACAGACAAGCACATCTCAAAACCAAACAAGCAACCAAAGAGCCAGAGCCACGGGCAAAGCTTTGTAAAGTGCTTTCTGGCACAAGTCAGGACATGACTGGGATTTCAACAGCATTTGGGAAATGATATTTGCAAAAACAGTATTACAAGGTTTAAATTTCAATTTTTAAGATCTTGCAGTTATGCTTGTTTGATTGTGAGACTTGCACGTTCTGTGGAAATAATAATAATAAAAAAGTTAAGCAAATGCCCACAATCAGTCATTTTGGCTTTCTCTTATTCTTTCTTGTTACCTGTCCCTGCGTGGCAGAAGTGTACTAGCATGACAGTTACTGTAAGAGAAGAGCCACAAGCCAAAGCACCAATATTGATATTAATAAATGGTGGTTATAAGACAGCTTTCAAAAAGAATGTTCCTAAAATAAATTCATTAAGGTAATTTATCTGCTGGCTTTCCTTGGGGCAATAATGTAGTCAGTGTTCTTGGAATTCAGAAAGTGAAGTGGTCCATGGTATTAGCTTTAACAAACAATCATACCAAATGTCTTTAAACTCTTTCTCTGAGCTCTCACACACTGACGTCTGCAAAGAAACATTGCCTCATTTGCAGTGAATCTCTGCTTGGGGAAGCTTTGATGTCTTTTTTTGTCTAGCCTTTCGTGGCAGCATGTTCTTTAAGGCATAGGTATACCGTAACACAGGCTACTGCTTTTTCCTGGAAAAGCTCAGAGATTCCCCTTACAGAGAGCAAGGGATGAGAGATGCACGGCAAGAGAAGTTGGGAGCTCTGTGGAAAAATGGGCACTAGGACATAATATGCTAGATCCTGTCAGGCTGAGAGAAGGTTCAAGAAATCTTTGATCATTGCCTGCAGTAGCAGAGCCCTGATTTCTAAGCTGATAAGTGCACAATGACAAAATTATGTTGCATTCCCAACAGCATGTGTTTGCGATGCTGACTCATGGATCATCAGGACATAGACCGGTCATAAAATGGAAACTGCTCACCCAAGAAGGAAAGGAGAAGGACATCATGGTTGGCTGAAATCGAAAAGGCCATAAAATAGCAGGTAACACCCAGGCCAGGGCACACAAGCAGGCCAGCAGGAGATCAATGCCCTGTAATAGTTTTTCGATAAAAATAACAAGCTCTACATATTGTGATGGTGAATGTTGAGGACTGTTTTCAGGTATGCACTGTGATTACCCATTTTGCAAATGCAAGTATCTTTCAGGATAGCAATGTAAACATACAGGTTACAAAATTATGCTTTAATCACACTGTTTCTTTACTTTGCATAAGCAATAGACTTCAGACCTTTAAGTGTTTTGACCCTTTGTAATAATAATCTTTATCTAATTACCATTTAAGATCCCAGGCTGAATATAATTACCTGCTTTATATTACTGGAGAAGTTAGTCGTAGTTCTGCAAAATTTATGCAAGGTTTACTATTTCTCCTCTATCACAAAGGTTATTTTCTCATTAGCTCACAGGACATGCATTAATCAGTATTTAAAAAAAATATTTTCTCCCAATGATATAGATTTTTCTTTTGGAACTGCTTGGCCAAGTTTTAGTCAAACAGTGTTTCAGCATGCTGCAGGTTGCTAGCTGAAGCATAATAAGATGGACTGAGCTCTTAATCAAATCTGCAGCGATATTTGAGAAAGTATTAATTGTTTTTACTCCTCACTTAAGAAACTTCATTGCTTTCATCCTGAAGCCACCTCTGCATTTTGTTGCTCTGTTGAATCAATTAATTATTTTTTCAATATGGTCTAATTGGTGAATGAAGCACATAAGACACTGAAGAGTGCCTTGCCAGGAAATTGCTCTTTTTGAAGCTATACCTATAATTTCATATTGCAATAAATGTGCACCTAGTCCACACAGCGGGAGGGGGGAGCCCAAGACATCCATCACCATGTTATTCTGGCTGCTGGCTACAAACACAGAAAATGGTGCCTGTAGCCTCCAGGGAGTTAGTCCATCATTAGATTAAGCACCACTAAGGCAAGCCCATACATCATTAAAAAAGACATGCACAGGGAATAGAAGAATAATAAGTAGAACAACTTGCACTGTCACTTTGTGTAGAGATGTGGGAGAAGTTTTATAGATGCTGGCGGGGCAAGGGAGGCTGAATAGGTAGTCATTACCTCAGGAGAAAAATGAACGATGTTCCTATTCAGCAGATGTGTCTTTGCTTATCAAGTTTATCTGCATTTACAGAACACTATGCAGGCTAAATACATCAGTTACTCAATGTCTAAATGCGCTTTTCCAACATGAAAAATACATTTGACTTTCCTGATAAGAGCTTGAATGCTTTTTATTTAACCTTACCTTTCTTTACTTCAGTTGTAATGACAAATTGTTATTTATGTGAAATGTTTTCTATCTAAGCTGCTTAGCACAACATTGCTACAGAATACTATATACTCCTATGGAGTCTGAATCTTGCACCGCTCCTCACAAGAACGTTCTCCTCCTCCTCGGGAACTTGCTGTAACTCAGTGTGACTGAAAAAGGCAACAAGTTTTCATTCAAAGTCAGTAATGCCTTTAATGGGAGACTATCTGTGACAATCTTCTTTTACATCCTTTTGCACTTACTAATTGATTAGAGCATTCAAAATCCAGGGTTGGGTTTCAGAGCAGGAAGTGAAATTTATTAATTTTTTTGCATTAATGGAAGTGGAATACTTAATTTTGATGGTCCTCACTGAGAAGAGATATTTACTATGCACAGTGCAGGACCCCATGCCTCCTAGTCAGTATTCAGGATTACCTTTCTTTAGTTTCATTTCTATGGCCCGACCTACCCCTTCCTTTTCCTTTTGCTTCACAGTCTCATGAATGGAAACAAAAGTAATACAGGGAGTGAATGTAGGTTGACTCTTCCTTCTGCAGATTAGCAGGCTTCACACCGTTTAGCATCTGGGCATCTCTGCCTCCTGTTGGAAGTCAGACGGTCTTCCTCCTGAGCACCCAGCTCATGGGACATGGCAGCAAATATGTAGGTACCTTTCTCTGCTGATGCCTCTCATCAGTCTCTGAACTGTCTCAATCATCTCTTGGTCTCTCTGCCTGATAAACACGTCTATCTCATTTGTAATATTCAAGAAGCCACCATGCTGTGGTATGTGAGACTCCGGGGACCTTTCAAGCTATTATTTTCTTGACTCAGTCAATGCAAGCAACATTGATTTACTAGCCTCTAAAAAATCCCCCTTGTAGCAATCTAAACTTGTATTTAAGTAGAACTTTTTAAGCAGAAAATCAGGACTAGGTAACAAAATGGAATGATTCACTTTCTACTGTAAAAAAGTAGGCAATTTGTATGTATGACAGAAATCCTATACTTGCAGGTACGTGAACCAGTTAACATGCCATTCCATTTCTCATGTCTATAATTCTCTGAACTTCTGAAAACAAACTATGTCTTCCTCCTTCTGTGATGTGTCATTTATACCCAGTCAATAATTTTTTTACAGAATGGACCAAAACACATGTTGGCAACCCACTAATTTGTTTTATAATTTTCCAAGATTTTGGGTTTGGGCAGAAAAATAACATTTAGCTAATTAAATCTAATAGCACATTTGTATAATGCTTTTAGGAAGTAGATCTTGGTACACCAACACTTCATTACTTGTGCACTTTATGCTGTCACTGAAGCCCACAGACTGCGGATACCTGCGTAACGCAGGACTGTGCTCCTCACAGTCTGCGCACCTCAGTACAGTGATTGAACCTGGACTATGTTCCTGGGATACTGGCAACCTCCGATGTGCTCATGTAAATTCTACCATAGCTAACGCTTCACCTTGTAACAAGCCCTGTTCAGACAAATCCCACTCTACTTTAGCAATGCTCTGCACGGAGTGATCTCTCTTCTTTCTTTTCCTTTACACTGTCTTCTCCCATGCACACTCTTCCTGCACACCTTAATGGAGGACTGGGCCTAAACAGGAAAATCCGGCTCAACAAAATACATTGAATTAGTTCAGTCAATCAATCAAGAAAAGGTAACATTATTGGCATGAATATTTACAAACCAAAACAGCAGGACTTTTAATGAAGACAGTGCAGACAAACAATTTCAGAAAAATAATAGTGAAGGATGAAAGATAGCCAAAGACTCCAGGTATTTGCTCATGTTTAAATAAAAATTAATTTCTTTTATATTCTTTTCCCAGTATGGAGTGGCCTATGTTTTCATTTAGTCTTAAGAAAAAAGAAAAGAAACTTAGTAAGTGTATTCTGGAAAAAAAAAAAAAACCCACACACATTACTTCTAATTAGGATGGCATATTATTTATGTATCTAGATTTTAATTGCACTCACTTGATATACTCATTAAAATTATTTTCATTACAATCAAGCTTGTTGCTTTTTTTTCTAACTGCATTAGACTTAAATATTCCAATTAAGAAAAAAAAGTCTTAAAAAATTCTGGCATTAAGTATTCCTTGAATCTAAAGTGACCGCTGTTTCTTTTCATAGACAGAAATAAACATTGCTAAAGACAGAGAGTGTTTTGCAGCGCTCCTAGTCTTTGAGGGCAGCAGGCCTTGGTTGCGGCAGGCGCCGTGACAGCTCTGAGCTCCATGAGGTGCCCTTGCCTTGCACGCAGTTGAATGCGCGCGGAGGCATCTCCCCGCTCCCACCGCGCCACCCGCTCTGGAGGCCGCTTGTGCTCTGAAAGTCCAACCCTTGCCTGTTTAGTACTGGACCTCCCCACTCCCCCAAATCTGAGCTTCCAGGGGAAAAAAAGAAATCATGCCACATTGTCAGTTCAATATACCAAATTCGGGAAGATTCTCTGGCGTTGGTTCTAATTCCTTCTGAAGTCAGTGGATGTATTTCCACTGGCTTAAGAGATGGTCATATTAAGCCATGCACAGCAGGTTTTGTATTTACATTTATATATTTTCAGTATAGAAACCAAAGAGGGATATATGCCAATCCATATTCCATTCAAACACAATAGGAGTTTTGATATTTTTTTTCAGAAATGGTATCTTGGCCATATGCGTTTCCTACTGGTGATTACTGCAACATGTGAAAAGAAGTCGGATAGACTTCCCCAAGATTTCAGTCCAGCAATACACTTAAAAATAAACACAAAACTTTCCCACATCACTTCCATTTTTGAAAGTATACAAATGTAAAAGTGCTTCACGTACCAAGGCCCACGTGGGCGTGCGGTGTGGAACAACTGCCTCTCTGGAGCCAGGTTGTTAATCTCTTGCATTTTAACATCAGACAATCCTATGAGAATGGGTAAAAGATTTCTAAACCACTCTTCCAGGAGATATAACAAAAACATAAATCTCTTAATTAATTTCATCATTTCGTGCATTAGCTTAGTTTTGCTTCACTGGAACAAGTCTTTATTCTCCATTTCTGAAGAAATTTAAATGAAAAAATGTAAAATCAAATAATGTAAAGTAAATTTACCAAAAGCAATTGCAAATAACCTTTGAGTCACATGTCTTTACTACCATAATTAAATATATCAAATATTTTATCTCCAGAATTCAGTTATTTCCAGCATTTTTGGCACTAAATTATAGGTATTACCTTTGCATTATTTTGTGTTATTTTGTCATGTCAACCCATCTGGTCCTCTGAGGAAGGTTTAGTTTAATTATTCACAGAGCTGAACTTCTGCTATGAAGTTGGATGAGTATAAAAATATTTTAATGTGCAGCTTTTCAACATCTGGTGGTGTAACTAGCATGTTTTTCCTGAGGAAATTATATTCATTCCTCTTTTTTCTCTTTGCAGTAAAACACGCTATTTTTACTTACCTATTTTTGTTCACTTACAAAGTGAAATATAAAAGAGCAACTTCAGCAATGTCTTTTTCATTTATCAGTTTGATTACATTTGATTTAAACAAGATCCAAAAGTGCCACATACACACATATACTGTAAGAATTTTGACTCAAATGAAATAATAAATGAGACAGTATTAAAATTTGCTTATATAGATGAGCTATCGATCTTTAAACCTGAGCACAGTGAAACTTTCACTGTGAAGATGTGAAGATCAAGACTGATATGTGTAAGCTATGAGGATCAGGCCTGTTCTGAACTGAAAAATGAATTGTGGAAATGAAATAGTAGATAAAAACCAAACCCCTAAATTTCAGACTATTACAAATATTAGGGAGCTGGGATGATACATTTCAAAGTGGCATTCTCTGGTTCTTTCCAAAATAGCACGAAAGCATTCCCCAGAGACAAGGAGGTTTTAACATCATAACATTTTTCTTCTACAATAGGAGCTAAGATTACAGACACGCACAGACATACAACTGCTTTATGTAATCTCAATAATCCAGACTCCTCCTGATCTGCCTGTCACTGATGCACTTGCTGCTCTCTAGAGCGCCGGCGTGCTGCTGCTAGCGGGTCCGTGTGGTCCAGAAAGCTGGCCCTTGGCAACATCCATTTCTCAGAGCTTTTCCGCTAGCTGAGTAGCTATGAATGAGGCATGCAGTTGGGAAGCATGCTCATTTATTTTACCTCCTTTTCATCATCATCATCATCCATACCCGTAGCAGTAGCAGTAAGATTTGTAAAGCAAATGGAATAAGAATTAGCTCATCAGACTTCAGACGACAAAATTCTTCCTAGCCATATTTCACCCTGCCTAATTAAAAGATATAAAAACCTTTTTTCTTCTCGTACATATCTGGGCTAATCTGCAGTGTCTCAGAGTAAAGTATGCCGTAGTTGTATGTGCTCATGTCATACATTTAGAGCTGTAGAGCTGTGCCTCAGGAGGTCGAGGCAACTTACAGTTATTGGAGGCTTTAAGTGGTACAACACATGAAATGAAAGTTCCCTGTCACATTTCACCACCACTATATGCCTTTCTTTTTCTCTACATCTTTGTGTCACATGGCTCTAGTGTCTCCTGCCTGTAGGTCACAGCAGCTTGCACCAGCTGAAAACCCAACAGCTTGGCCACACACCGTTGCTAGTGGGCATCTGCAGCTCTGTGTTCCCAGAAGGTTATATCACCCTCTGCTATTTAATATGCAGCAAGATGAAAGGAACTATAATCCATTGTATTTGAAGCACAGGTTGCTGGTATTATCCTCAGCTTTCAAAACCTGTAGAAATCCCTCCACAGAAAATGCTTGTAAGCAGATTTTTATAAATTTTAGAGCAAGGAGAACATCCCTATTGTAAGGGTTTGAATCAGATTTACTTGTACCGGTAGTCTCTTGAAATCCTGCACAGGTCTTCTCTACCACAACCCTGCTAACCACATCAAAGTTGACTTAAGCAAATCATCAAGCCCCTTAGAAGAAGGAAATTCCTTCACACATAGTGGAGAAGGTTTTAAAGAATGACTTACAAGAGCAGTACGTTGACATTGTCACTCCTGACAGAGTTTCATCTCCGAAGTCACCCATCATCTGTGCCCATGAGTGCATGTGTAAGATCTCTGGGAACTTCACAAATCTCTGGAGAGCCATAAATCAGAAGACCACATTAAGTTTAACCATTACCAAAAGTACAGGATGCAATGCAACATATTAACTCTGAGGACATATTTGTATCAAATATATTGCTATGCTAAATTTTCAAAGAAATTTTGTTTATCAAGCATATCTGTCAAATCTGCTGTCATTATTTTGATAGTACAAATAGGCACTTTTGACACAATACATTTTTCAGTTTAATTTCTTTCTGCTTCTATATCTTTCAATGAAAGATCTGTCCATTATCTCTCTTACTGAAAGTCTCCAAAAAAGTGATATTTTAAGATATTATTCATGGTGTATAAATTGTAATTCCTCTGAAATATATTGCTTTAATAAGGGAGAAATTACTATATGATATAAGCAGAAAAGAAAGTGAAGTAATAGGTCTTCAGTGTCTGAGTAACTTTGTTCCTTTGTATCCCTTCAATTTGATTGTGTTGGTGGAGTTAAAATTTCATTAGAGTGTGAAATATTGGTTGCAGTAGAGTACTAATTTAAATAATATACCCTCGGTGTTAAATTTTTAGGGTAACATGCATCAGCTTGGGAAGGCACCCTAACCTAAGGATGCACCTCTGAGCAGCGGCTGCCTCCCTGCTTTTTGGCACTGGTGGAGGAGAAAAGGGCCAGGTGGGCTTCCTGACCTTGCCAAACAAATCCCACAACCTTCTATAAGCCAGCATCAGGGCACTGGGGGAGGGAAAGTGAAGTCACTCACATCTATTTCACTCACACAAATTAAAAGACATTTAGTCCATAAACATTCATATAAGCACAAGTGCATTTGTACTTCCTTTTACTTCATTGTGTGAGTGTCTAGTACTACTTTCAGTCTAGCCCAAGTAATTTAGAGGGACCAGCACCTATTGCCCTGATCTCATTTATCACCAGTCCATCTGCGTTTTAGAGGCACAGATACTCAGTGTACAGTTTTTACTGTAAAATTGAACTTGTTTGTTGTGACAGAGTAGGCTGGTTGAATTTATGATTAACATTGAACATTCTTCACCTTGAAAGCAGCTCTCCTGCTGTAAAAACGAGGCATGTCTCTCAGGAGGACACAATAATATCATGATACAGATGCCCATCCTGTTAGACAAGGTCGTGCCAGTAGAATTCTAAATTTAATTTTCTAAGACATTCCAACACTTAGCCCTATTTTTAACTTTACAAGGATAAATATTGGGAAATACTTATGCTGGTGTAATAACTACTTTCATCAGTGGAAGAAAGAAGTGCTTAATCATGATGTTCAGTTCAAAATGTCTGGGTAAAAATACAAAAAACAGGTTGAAAACACATTATTTGTCTATCTGATGGTTGTTGCTTTCAACTCTACATCTCAGAAAAGAACTAAATTATTCCACACATGTAGTTTGGAACCAGATACTTTATTATGGGGTAAAATTTTATTCACAACTGTATTTTGGGAGTTTCTCAAATCCCTTGATACTGGGTGTATTGCTTTGCTCCCCCTTTCTCTTTTGTCCCCTCACCTGATTGCCAAATTCCCAGATAAAACTTCTCCTAAACTGGAGAAGTTTTATAAATTCATTAATTCATAAAACAGCCTTGCTGTTTCCATTTTGTCTTTGGACCTTCACAACCTACCTAAAGTCTGCAAATGATGCATTTCTTCTTTGGTAACACTTCACAGCAACTTTCCACCTCTAAGACAAAAAAATTCTGTGCAAGCCCAGTCCCTCCGTCATGCAGGGGATAGCACTTTCCCTCATCCAGCTACAGCAGTCCTGGTGGGTCCATCCAGTTCCTTCTCCTAAGGGCAGCCCAACAGGAGCAGTTCCTCATTTGCCGAGAAACAGATCGTTTACTTCCCCCCAAGTGTCTCTCGCCATGCCTTCCCTTCCTTTCCTGTTTTAGCCAATCTGTATTTATACAGACTCCAAAACCAGTCGCAGCTCAGTTCCTGCAGGAAAGGAAGTAGGAACCACCCTCATAATTTGTTATAACAGTTTATGTTCATTCTCCTTCTCTGGAGAAACTTAGTTGCTGCCAGCTGTTAAAGGTAGTTTGCAATTTTCCAGCCAAAGCAAACACTTGCAGGCTGTAATTACAGCCTTTTACCACTCCTCTGCCTTAAGAAACTAAGATGTTGCTGACTAAAGCTCCTCAGGTCTATCCGGATCCTTTTATAGACCCAAAAGGGGTATCAGTTCACAGCTGGAGAAACACTTCCAAACTCTAATTTAATCCAGGATCTGTGTGCTCCTTGGGCAGGTACATATCCCTCGCAGAGCAGGTGGATTCTGCGGTACTCTTGAGATGTTGGAAGCATTATTCAAATAAAAATACATTATTTATGAAAAGAGGGAGAACTATTCATGTGCCCTTTGAATAATAAATTCCAGCTCTTTTGCATTTCTCTAGATCATTATGCATAGCATTTTCCTGGCCCGCCGTAGCGATATTGAGCAAAAAATACATGGCACTTGATGTCACACTTTACTCTTCATTTTTTTGTGGTTGCAAGGAACATCAGAGCATCTCCTGGACCATATGTTGCACAATGGAAATGGGGGAGCAGTGTTCCAAGACTTTCAGCATATCATCCATCACTTTCAAAGGTTTACCCCAAGAGTGAGGTCTTTTTCTCCAGGAGGTAGATCGGCTAATGTGCTCTTGATGTATTTATTCTGCAACTGTAAGAATGTGCTTCCTTGAAAGAATTTTGACTTACTGGGCAATTGGATCATAAGGCATCACAGGCAAAGGATACATAAACCTAAATTTTTCTGGGAGGCCTTCAAAGATTATTGTAATAAGGGCTCAACCTTTCCCAAAATTTTTTTTTCTTTTTTCTGTCTTCCTAGAGCTGCTGAAATTTTTTATGATCTAACTTTTTCATTTTGACTTTTTTTTTTTAACTATTATATATTTCTCCCTCACTAAGAATAAATCACTAGAAGAAGCAATTTTGAAAACTACTTGGACATGTTTTAACCGACAAATCCAGTGTAATCAGCAGGCCCTGATTCTCAAAGTTGAAGGTTTATTTTAGAATAGCATGCCATATTTAATCAGTTTTACTAATACTGTACAGTACTATCTGCTTTGACAAGAATATGTTGATCACATTACAGAATGATTACTGCTAATGGAGCTCTTTTAGACAAGATTAGATTTTGCTTCTGTCCAGATGCCTCAAAGATAGTTATTAGTTTTTGGTGTCATATTTTTATAACATTAATATGATCTGCTTATGGGCTTGCTCATATGCTATAACTGTGGCAATTTATCTGACAGTTAAGCTGTCAGGACCATGCAGCTTCTAACCCAATGAACACTACTGCAATCTGTATCAAATTAGGCACTGCCCGCGCAATCTTTACATCGCTGTGATCTGACCAGTGAATATTTTGATGAGCTCCCAACCTTTGAGATTCAGAAATTCACATTGTGCAACTCAATAGCTGTTTCCAAGATAGCTGGTTACTTCCTGATATTATTACAAGCAGTATATTTGCATATTTTTAAAGGAATATCGCTTTTTTAGTTTTTATAAATCAGCAAGATGGGATTCACAGCTGTGCTACTTTGACAGATAATTAATGTGGCACTGTTATATGAAGCCCATTAGTATAGCAATAGCAATAATAGTAGGTTTTCTATATACATACAGAAAGGATGATAAATCACCTTGTTTTTAAAGCATTTCTCTCCTCTTCTTTCAAAACTACCAGATAACTGAAAGTACCTTTGGTGACCTATATTTACTAGTTAGGCACAAAAAATTATAAATGCTGAGAAGCATAAAGATTAGTTTTAATATGTTTTGACTGGAGAGCCTTACAATATCTACTAAGCAATACTCTTGCCCTTAAGTTTAATAATACATGCTAATATGCACTCTGATGGTATGCTTCATTCCTTTTGATAATATGCCTTTAAAAACAATGTCCTTTAGGGTCCAATGGACCATGAAATAGTCTCTGCAAAAGTACCAGTTGTGCCAATGATGAGACAAACATTCATTCTGGCTGTCAGCTTTAAGAACTGTGGAAGAAATGAAGCACATTTATTATGTGCTGATGTATTCTGACTAGATAATCCTTTTCAGTTGTAGGCCCTATAAAAGCAAGTGCAGATTACTGAGGGGGAATAGTAAAAAAAATGAAATAAAATTCAGATGGGCTGAAACAGTTGTGCTTCCAATTTCACAGTTGGATAATTTGCTTTATAAACTTCTATTTAAAAGAAAGTTTTACTGGCAATGAAGTGCGTTAAGTAAACAATCTATAATTTGAAAGAGCAAGTTGGAGATACTTACTCAGAAGCTGTTTCTACTAATGCTACATTTATTAATTAATATTGGACTTTGCTTTTCCAATTTGCAGGCATTGTCATGGTTTTTCTTAGACATTTACTTTTGTTACAATTCTCTACAAATTCTCCCTTTAAAGTGTCACTATTTTATAGAATTTCAAGAGCATGATCATTTCTGCATAGCCATGATAGGGTCTGATCAGCTTTCACTGAAATCAACAGGACCTGAAGATTAGGAACAGGACACTTTAATCTTCGTATTTTGGTACATTTTTCTGTGTATACACATAAGTATTTTCTGTGCATTATTTCCATTTTACAGCTGGGAAATTGGAGGCAGAAACCCTAAGGGACTTTTTTTCATTACACAGTCAATAGAAGAGAGGCTCTACCCAGAGCTCCTACCTGGCTCCTGGCCACCAACATTTGCCCTTGGCTTGCTGAGCACATATCATCAGGTCTCTTAAGAAACATTGACGAGGAATTAATCAGATGTAAGATGCGTCTGACTGAAAGAGAGAGCACAAAATTAACAAGTAGAAGCAAAGTCTTTATTTTTTTATGTACTTTTTTTAAGCCTCTCGGTGCCCAAACCCAGTGTATTGGAAACTAGCAAAACAGAGGCAGCCTAAAAAGCCAAGCAGCAGTGCAAGGTGCAGGGTACCAACGTGAGACCTACTGTCCTGAACACAGTGTTCCTTTTCCTACTTGCTTCTTTTGAACCTTTCTTGCTAAGTACAACATTTTGCCAAAATTCAGAGTAGGGACAAACGAAGGGAGGGTTCACTCCTAGGAAGTTGCTATCCTCATATTCCCATGTGAAACTGGCACATGAGGAAATTGTTTTACAGACTGAATCTTCATGCATTATAAATGTCTATGGATGTCATTAGATCCACTATTCAAGTATTAACACCAGCCAACATTCTGGCACCAGGATTTCTGTATATTCTTCTAATTTGGAAGAAACAGTTTAGACAGGTTTCCTTAACTCAAAGGTACAAAATACAGCTAGTCTGATAATTTATGGCATTCTGATGACTTTTAGATTCATAGCGGATTGAATGTTCTACACCTTGCTCTTGCCTGGTTTAATATCTGACACAATATAAACACAATTCATTAAACAGCTAATTCACTTTAATATATTGCAATCCCAAGTCAAACCTGTTTGGGGTTTATATTTTGCTTAGCTATCAGAGACCCCAGGTCTGAGAGAGAACACGAAGGAGCGTTGGCACCATGGTGAAGAGCACATCGTCCTGCACCTTCATGTCATCCGCTGCCTCCTCCGCCCGCTCGTGCCGCAGCCTCGGCAATGCGCCACACCTGGAAAGCTCCTCGCAGCATGTGCTGCCTTCACTGGCATGCCACATTGCAGAAAATGCAATTTATTCCAGAACTTTCCCTATGTATTACTGCTATCTGTATGCGCTCTGAAATCAAACACACTGCTTATGAGAAATGGGAAGATGTACATGTCATTTGCACATATACTGAATAAAGCATTCAGAAGCTGCATCTTTTATTCCTTTTTTTCCCCCCTCTCTCAATGCAAAATTCAGTTACCAGCCATCACCAATTTCCCAATTAAACTAATGCACTGATCTTCCAGTGGTGTTAATAGCGTTCAGATTACTAGATTTGGGTTCTGGTATAAAGAAATTCTATATAAAAGCTTAATAAAGAGTTTAAAGTAAGAGCAGTTCTTTGGAAACCTACTAATGGCTATGAAAATGCAATTTATCTGAAAAGATAAAAAGGCACTGTATGAAAATAAAGATTGGATGACAAACTTGCAACTTGCATAAATTGCAATCGTTCTGAAAGGGATGATGTTCACACCATGTAAGGCTCTGGCCCATAAAACTAAACAGTTAAGGGAATCAGCTATTTCTTCTTTGTCATATTATGCTCCAACACTCATGAACATCTCATTTGGCAATGTGCAGAAATAAATATCACAAAAAATACAGAGCTGCATTATGAGATTATCTGCTAAAGAAGATGGTATAAAAAATTGTAATATTATTACAAGTAAAACTGCTAGCAGAAATATGAATTTCCTGACTGTACACTTTCACAATTTCATAACACTCAGTTGACACCAGCAACAAAACGACATATGAGAAAATCAGAAGTGCTCTGTGGAAGAATTAGAGATTCTTATACCATGGCACATTTCTCAAGAATAAATATTTATCATTTGGATGGATTCAAGGATTGCCTTTATTTATATCAATTTTATTAACCAATTAAGTTGGTGACAGAGACTGCAATGAAACAAAATGAATCTTTTAATAGTAAATAGCTGTATACTATATTTACTTATCATAGTCTTAAGGTCTTTATTTATAATTTGAGGGTAGTATCTTTAAAGCCAATGAGAAAATTTAAATTAAGCTCTGTTAACTGTCAACTATGTATAGCTCTGACAGGTGTTTCATATCAATATGTGTAATTTGCAGTTGTTTATTCGGTCCGGTTGCTAAACACATCAAGAGAAAAAAATCTGTTTTGAATATACCAACAAAAATGTTGGGTTTGATTCTGGACCAAATAAAAAAGTGAAAAATGCATTTAACTTTGGCAAAATATTTCATTCTGACAAAATAAAATATTTTTCCAGGTTGCCTGAACCCTTGAAAATGGAATATCATTAATGTTATTTTAGGATTTCATAGCAAAAGAAAACTTGAAACATTCTGTTTAAAAATTGTCAAAACAAAAATATTTTATTTTCTGTTATTGAACACTATTTTTTAATTTCTTTAATAACAGCCTTAAAAGGTGTTCAAATTTTTTTGGCTAAAGAGCCCAAAATGGAAACTTATGAGAAACTTTGGTTGCACTAACAGTTTGGATAAATCTTCTCAACCCGTATGTACTTTTGTACTGCATGTGCTCTCAGTCAGGAAAATTTAAATGATGTTTATTTGCTGCGCAACTCTGCACACGTCATGAGGCATATGCTGGAGGAAGCGACCAGTTTCATCGACGATTGCTTGGCAGACTGACAGCTGCTTTGCCGTTCCACTTCTCTGTCACAAAGGAAGATAGTATCTAATATTGCAGTAGAGAAATTCCCCAGCAGCATGTTTGGACACTTGCCCCTAGAACTGAACACTCTACATTCAGGGGTTTAGTTAACCTTGGTAGTGCATTATTCTGATTTACTAATCGGGGTATCTTTTAGCTCATATGGAGATAGAGAATTCCAATCAATATCAACCTCAGTTCTTCTGGGAAACTGTATCTCACACCATCCATTGTGGCAAAATCCCCAACATAAATCAGGATACCCATTTTAAACTCTGTTTGAATTCTTCAGCAATAAGTTTAGTCACTTAGAAGAAAATTGAGTTTTTTTAAACAAGTCAAGGACCTGCAGTTCATTTTTTATGCTCAGTCTTTTTCAGCGTGCTTCTGGCACATCAAATATTGTGGAAGTGCTCCCAGTTTCTTATAAATACTTGGATGTCTCAGTACCAAGTTCACTGGTGAGCTGACAAGCATTCTTAAATGTTTCTGAGGTAGGAAATGTCCAGCTTTTTTACAGACGCTGTTAATCTAGTTATTTCTCTTATGAAGAGTGCTTTTGCATTTCATTCCCAGACTTACTGTATGTTGGAAAATTGTTAAAATTTGAAGTGCTCATACTGCCACTCAGCTTATAAATTAATGCCACACTCATTTTATTTCCGTTCTTCAATCCTTCTGCCAAAGCCAGAGCTACATGGGGTATGCTTGGCTAACATACACATGTACATATTCTATTCAATTCTTTACTTACTTAACACCCCACAGCTTCACTTGATGGCCATTCTTTCTGAATACTCCCAAGAAATGCACAAAGAGATGCAACAGCATAGGTCAACTCACAGCTGACTCAACAGACCTCTACAAGGGTTTCATACTAATTAATATTTTAGATGAACACTTGATTTTTGCAATCTGAGAACAGTTGATTGCTCTGAATTGCAGGTGTGTTACCACCATGATTGCAGTGATTAAAATAATTAGGGTTGGAAGAGGCATAATTAAGTTATTAATATACGCAGTCTTTGTCACATGCAGAACAGGGCATTTTGACAAGGCAATAGATGTAATAGGATAACACTGCAAAAGGTTAAATTTAAAGTAGTCAGTCAGATGAGAAGCCAAAAAACTGCCTTTTACATGAATTAGCATCGCTGGAAAAGCAAGTTATTTATATAATTTTCAATTCAAGTAAATGTTGAGATAATGCTAAGCTTAGGATACACTTTTATTTATTCCTATTTAGGCTTTTTGTGTTTGAGAAAGTTTCACCAGAAGTATTACTACATAAAAGTTGTAATTAATGTGGAGATATCAAATGCCAGATCCAAGATCGGTTATACTTTTTCCTACACGATAACACGACAATTTATTTAGTTCCACTCTACACTGGCATCTTCTGTTTGTTATTTTTCTACTGTATAAAACCTATTACAAATTTACGTTATTCAAAAATGGAGTGCTAATGCAGTTTCAAGAGAGCCTGCCAACCCATCCCTTCCTTCTGTTATAATAATAGAAAAATTACGTTGGCAGAACTTTTAGAAAATGGAGTTGCAATCTTCTGCTTCCTAATTACAGGGTATAGCTACAACATTCATTAGTCCATAAATGGCAAGATTCCACAATTTTTAGGCTATCCAGCACTTTCCTACTGGAAATGATAAGTAATGTTAAGGGTCTGATCCTAATCCAAAGAAAGAGCAAGCATTTGTGCTGGCCTCTGATCAGATCCTAACAGCACAATGTACATACATATGTATACATGGAGTACTTCACCCCTGGTGGCTTTAGGTGAATTTCTTAGGTGGGATACACTAATGGTCAAGGAAGTTTGTGGCATTTTTGGCTCCAGCTTTTAAGATGTTTGGTTTTCAAAACTCACAATTATATGAGAGATGTAAATACTGAGAATAAGTCAGATGCTCTGAGTCTCTAATGTGGCACAGGAGCCAGAGATGCCCTCACTGTACAACGAGATACTGACCTCTGACATACTGCTGACATCTTGGTAAAAAGATGTAAGAAAAGAAAACAGATTTTTTTTTTAAAGAGAAGAAATCAATAATCACAAATAATTTTTTTAATGTATTTTATGTGCATGTGAGAATATATTATAGCTTCATATACAGCTACAAAGATTATTTTGTAGCATGTTTTCTTTTTCTGCCTACTGTTTTGTGAAATAAATTACAGACTGTGTTTTGCCACTGTATCTGTTTAACGATGTGCATGAAGGTCATACAAGGTTTTGGCTGATCTGCTGCAGAGTTTCATTTTTGCACATGCAAAAAAAAAAAAGGTGAAAGCACACATAAAAGAAGCACTTGTAGGTCTGAACACAAGTACTGCAGCTGTACACATGCTGCATATTTATAAACTGCAAGTAGTTTTCCATGAAAATTGAAGATATTTACCATGTCTGAAAAATAAGATTTTTTAAGTTACTGATCACACCATGGGTTGAGATGGTTATGAGTTTTAGATGCCCACCTTTGTATATTTTTAGATGTAAACATCTATGTACTGGTAAACTCATGACATCAGTTACATCTGCTGATAATTTTTGCCTAATATGCAGGCAAAATAAAGCTAGGACTCAAATAACTTCTAAACAGTGCTGTTTTTAAGGGCTGGCTCCATTGTCAAGAGAACTGCGTTCAGTGGTCCCCAATGTCAGCCCACCAGACACCCTGCACACTCATGAAGACCACCATGGCAGATGCTGGGCCAGCAGCATCTCTGCGCCACGTGTGTCGTGAGACCAGATACACTGCAAGACTGTGCTCTTCCCTCAGGCACCACAGAGTCACTTTCCTCATGTGCAGTGTCCCATAACCTTAAAACTACCTTTCTTCTGGAAGAATTTGGACCTCAAAAGCAAGCATCTTGAACAGGTATTCAAATTTAGACTGAGAACATTGAAATTAAGCATTTAGACTGAAACGCCTGCAGGAAACCTTTTTGTATGCAGTCAGGTGATGGACCTGACATTGCCCACTATGCAGGAAAGCTTCAAACGAGGATGTCCCACAATCACTTTCTGAGGAAGAAGACAGCTAAAAGTTCTCCTTGCCTCTGATAGTTCTGCACTAATTTGTTGCTCTCCTAGTTTTCTTAAACACGTGGCTGCTGTACCCAGGCATTCTGCAGGAGAGAATGATGGCAAAGCTGAGCCCTTCAAAGGCTAATTAAACATTTTCACATGAAGAAATACAGTTACTATTTACCAGGAGGCTCCCATTCAACCCAAAGGCCTGTTTCCAATGTATGATGGGTCAATACATCCCTCAAAAAATAATACATTTCAAATCTACGCCATTTTTTAGTGCAGATGTTTCTTTGTTGCCAGCTATATGCTTTATAATAACTGAAAACAACAGAATTATATGTACACAATATAACAGTCAGATGTTTAGGGATAAAAAAACTGGTTTCATGGTACAGCAACGAGGTTATTTTCTTTCATCCTTGAAAAAGACACTAAGATGGAAACAATGGAAATGGGTGGCCACTTCTATCTAACGCTCCAGTTCGTCTTGCATGGATCTCCAGCTGAAATCTGCCTTTTGTGATTTGTAGTCACTTGGCATTTCAGTACTTGCTACTGAGTAGCTGTGCTTGCATGTCTCCTTCATTCTTACAGGTAATGTATTTGTGGTTTTTAGATCCATCAGTGCCATTTGCTTCCTCAGGGCTGGATGAGAAGAATATTTGTCTAAATCTGCCACACTTGTACAGACTTATGTGGAATAAGTCAGGCAATATGACATTCAGTACAAATAGTGCAGTGGATTTAAACACTTGCAAAGTTCTCCAAAGAAAGGCTGACTGTACAGGTTACACTCTTCCAACACTTCTTTGTTTTCCATTGACCTTGTGCATTAAAGTATACATACCCATGCTGGTAAAGGGGTGAAGATGCCAAAAAGCAAAACAAAAATATAGGCCAGCAGCTTAAGAAAAGCACTCAGCAGGCACAAATCAAAAACACATAGTTCAACTCCAGGTTCATCCCCTGAAAACTAAGCCATCAGAGTCTATCTGGTAAAGTACAAAAGCCTGACTTTTTTTTAAGAGAACCATAAAATCATCTCCTACCTTATAAAACAGTATAGAACATGTTCTTTTCCTTTTTTTTTTCATATTGAAGTATATGAATCATTGAGGTCTTCTCTTTCAAATGAGTTTCTGGGAAAGTTTTCCAATCAAAGTTTCTTTGTTGAAGACAGTTTCCCTACTAGAACTGAACAAAACAAACACAAATACCCAGGTGACCCACATTTCCCCTTCATGCTGAGTTTCTAGCAGTCTATAAGGACCTTCCAGAAATTCCTCACAACTCATTAGGATCACATCTGTCATTTCCTCATGGTAGTTTTGAAAAGAATGACAAAAAATAAAAATGCCAGAAGCAAAATGATGGTATTTTTAAATGCTCCAGGACCACACTAGCAATTGATTCTATGGTGCAGACTCTTCTCAGGGTATCCATTGAACAGGAGAGCAAGGTTCTCGTCTTGGAAGACATACCTACCATTCACTTGATTATTAGGTTTAGAGAAAAGTTATTTTTCAATAGTATGGAGGTTTGCCATAGATGTTTGTGTGGGTCACAACAGATGTATTGTAAATGAAAGAAAATATTCTCATTAATAAGCCCATATCTTCTGTCATGAAGTTTCCTGCACTGGGAAGTTGACCAAAATAATTCTAATACAAGTATTACTGTTACCAGAAACATTTTAGGCTGAAAAAAGTGCAAGTTTGTAATCTGGCTACCTTCTTCCCTTATATGAAGTATCAACAGATATGACTTCCAATAATTAGGTGTAAAAACCAGAAAGCATATGGTGTTCTACACAGCATGTTAGATATTGGTGTCAATATGACAAGAGAGGTGAGAAGATCAGGGCACAACATCAATTAAAACAAACTTTAAACAATAACTAGTACACAAATAATCTAATTAGTGATAGTTTTGTTCAGTAAAGTTTAAGTACAATGTAAAATAACTTTTTTTCCTCTGGAAGCTGTATCGGCTTTCCAAACAGTAGATTAGAACTCTGTGGGGTTTTTTTATTAAATCTATTTTACTTGTTATGTCAGTCGCATTCTCCTAAGGTGATTCAAGTAAATGCTTTGCCACAGGTTGGAAATTACCATCACTAATCGGCATGTTGATGCCTTTTTGTTTCTGTGCATGCACTCTAAACCTAGAAATGCATTCTCCATGCCTGCACTGGGAATGAAAAGAATTGGAAACAGACCTAACACTTCTGCCAAGTTTTCTTGAGAAGAGTTATGCAAATATTTATGGGTGGTAATGAAAGAAGTTCAGAAAACCTTAGTTTGCACAGCTGTCTAACTGGAATACAGATGAAGGATTTAACTGTGGCTTTCTTCTGAAGAACTCCTTTTCATAATCTTGGCCAGTTTTGAAGTTTCAGTTTATTCAGGCACCTCACTGCATCAACAATAAACTGAAAATTACCAATTTTATAGACTGTTTAACTGAATACTTCAGTTTATCAACATTTTTATTTTGGTACCAAAAAGGAAAAATATGTACTTTGAATATAGGTAAAAAACAAAACAAAACAAAACAAAAAAAACAGCTAAGTATCTAACTATTTTATGCTCCGTGGGCCACACTCCATTGATATATACATTCTTAATAAACACCTCTAATGAATATACCATCTTCTTTCCAGACTTCAGCCTAGCATCTAAAACCTTCCTGTCTTTGGGTAAAACTACCCCAGATTCTAGGCTACATTGGATGAAGTAACTCATTATGTTTTCCCATGAGTGACTTGTGAAAAGTGTTGTTAAAGGTATTAAACTAATCTATAATCCTATTCGTGTTAATATTATGTATTTTCTTGAAACAGTAAGACCACATAAATGAAGCTTAGTAGAAGTGAGAAGGACAAAAACCAGAAGACAGAAAGGCAATTTTGAAAACTAGTAAATAGTTTTTGCAAACCAATTGTGTTCCTGCTGAAATAAACAGGATTTTGTCTTCATCTTCACTGAAAACAGGATTCTACTGAGTATTTGTGGGTAAGATTGTGAGATTTTTGTGAATTACAAAAAAACAAAACCTATTTTGGAAGAAGATGGAGAGCACCATAAACTTTCCTCCATGAATTCAAGATGCTTCATTATGAAATGCATCTGTGTGTATGTATATGTATGTATATGAGATTGATTTGCATGACAATATAAAGACAGAGACACAAAGACACCATTTAGGGTATCTTGTCTCCTGAGACTGATTCCATCCTGGACTAGTTTCTGGCAGAGCTACCAACACTGATCTTTTTTGACTCAAAAGTTGCTACCTCAGCTCTGTCCTTTTTCTGCTGGTCATACTGCAGTATACTTGTTAAAATAACAGTGTGGAAGCTTATAATTTACATGTAGCAAAATTCTCTAAGGGAAGATATTTTGTATATATTATATTATATCTGCTTGGGTATCACTTCTTCACTTGCTCTGTCTTTAAATATAGCAATGTTCATGCTGACTTTGAAAACAGACTGCTCATGCAAATAACGTAGACAGCTTTTGGCCTTTGATGTCAAATGATACAATTGCTCTTATGATTAACAAGGGCTTTTAGCCTCGTTAACTGTCAAAAATGCAAATACTTAGACTTACACTTCTACATAATAATCTTCTCCGTATAGTACAATGCAGCAGTGGGATCTGGAAAAGAAATTCTGTGTTAGTATTTTAATCATTCTTTGACAGAAGCAATGAAAATTTTTGTAATTCAGTTCAGTAATTCAAACAGAACTCTTTCCACACAGCAATACATGAAAATGCTCAGATAAAGTAATGTATTCTCTTTTGAGAAACATCTAATGTTACCTGAAAATGCTTTGGGATGAACTCTGCCTAATGCCGATGCAACTATGGGACAACAGAGACCATAGACGCCTTTCATATCTATGAAATGTTATGAGCCTATATAATGATGGTGAAGGAAGAAACTGGAGTCTGATAAATCTGTAAGATCAATAAACAGAGACTTTGTGATACTCCCAAAATTCTTCCCTCAGTCAAACACATGGGTAGGAACCATCAACATGCCAGCTGGTAGTCAAGCTGCTCTGAGATGAGAGATGAAATCAGTATTTTACGGCTAGTAGCCACGCCATCCCAGGCTCAGGCAAGTGTATTTTGTGAAGGTGGGATGTACTGAAATGGTGTTTGTAAACGATAGCAATTTCTGAGAGCCTCAAGAGCATGCTATCAAGATGATATGTATTATGAAATCTGACCATATTAATGAAAGACCCACAGCAGAAAA
Organism: Apteryx mantelli; assembly: GCF_036417845.1. Classification (NCBI taxonomy): domain Eukaryota; kingdom Metazoa; phylum Chordata; class Aves; order Apterygiformes; family Apterygidae; genus Apteryx; species Apteryx mantelli. The sequence continues at coordinate 17,703,415 of NC_089986.1, forward strand.
TGGCATCCTTTCAACTAGTGGAAAACCCTTTTTCCTCTAAAAGATTAATCAATTTTCAATTTAGTTTTTTTTTCCTTCTTCAAAAAACAATTTCTGGGCATGCAATATTGAATAATGCTAGAATGAAAAAACATGCCTTATTGAAAAGAATTTAGTGGTCTCCCTTTACCCTGAAGTGTAATTTTCTGCTGAATTGAGGTTCTTGAGATAAATTTTAATCTCTCAACTCTTTACTTGTCATTGACAAGGAGAAGCAAGAAAAGAACAATAAATCCCTGCTTGTAGAGGTAGGATAAAATGAAACCACTCAAGCATTTACCTTATATTACCAAATGTGAACTTTAGTTCCTCAGGACCTGTTTGCTGGACCTCTCCCTGTTACTTATTTTGCATTTGTCTAATAATTCATTTTGAGGACAGTTTTGACAAACACTTCTTATATGAAAGATATTAAAAACCTTGTGTGTACTGTACAAGGAGCACTAATAGATTTTTTCTGTACCTGTCATAATGCTAAAAAGATTGAGTATGTTTCTGAGAAACTTCGATAGGTATTTACAAAGACAAATTCTTTTATGTAGCTTCCAGATTCATGTTTGCTTAGTCCAGAGCGCAGACAGAGCAAGTAGGGTCTATCTGCACCCCTCTTCTTTAGACCCCAAATAGGTGTGAGCATGTGTATACTCATGGTTTTCATTACGGAAATCCCTCACAGTCTTTACAGTTCTCACCTATTGGGCAGAACAACGCTCGTTACCCTCATCTTGTAGGCAAGGAAATGGGTCTGGAGATTACCCGTGATTTACTCAAGGTCAGGCAGGAAATCTGCATTATGATTTGAACTCAAGTGTTTTGATCCCTACTTACTAATCCAAGCATTAGACTATCCCTCCTCTGTTTGCGATGCAAAGTTGAGCACATCCCTTCGGTGCTTTCTGAATTGGCGTGACAGTGCTCTATCTCCTGCATGCTCATGCCCTGCAGGAAAATAAATGATTTCAGAAAGCATGTAAACACCTGCTTAAAGCAAGTTGCTTGATGAGGATGAAATGTTTGAAGGTGCAGTCAGGCACAGAGAACGTTATCCCTTATATACAAGCCAAAAAAGAGAAATAGACTCCCCATACTCAACAGTCTGGGCACAAGTCTCTGTGCAGGACTGCAGGACTGGTAGTGGGGCTGAGTGGATTCTGTAAGGGGTATGTCTCAGTTGATTAAAGCAAGCACAGTTAGGCAATAAGCTGTGATATCCCTGAGTTCTGTGCAACTTTACAAAGCCAGTGAATGTCTGTCTTGTTGGCTGGAGCTGAAACAGGACCCCGAAGAAGGTATAGCAGATTTTATACAGCATATTAGCCATAACTCTGCTTTCAAGTTCTTAGTTCCCTTCACAGGGCTTTCTCAAAGCCCTAGCAAAAAGAAGAATTCTCACTTTTCACTACTCTACTGGCTGGCCAAGCCCTGTGTAGTCTCTGTATAAATCTGTCCAAATCTTACAGAGATGTTTTGCTTTCTTTGGCTTTGTGGCCAGATTCTTATTTTTACTGATATTTTCCATCTCCGTGTATCATGGAAAAGAAGTAAGCCTGGAGAAGGCACTTGCTTTGCCTTTGTGCAAAACCCCAGATATGCATATAATGCCTTTGGCCTGAACTTCAGAGTATTGTTTCAGGAACCATAATCTTGTCTTTCCCTCCCTCAAGGGAACATTACGGCAGACTCCTTCCAGCCCTGTACTGCTGCCAATGCGGGAAGCGAGAAGCTATGGCCGGCTGTCCTCCAGTGGAGAGGATGAGAACTGCCAGCCATGTATGCTGCAGGACTAACTTTTCTTCTGATGAACATGCAAAACCTAAAATTTTGGTAGCAGAAGGAAGTGCATCTTATTCCATAGCTCATTCTGCTCCTCTGCAGATTTCCAAACTGCAAAGGCCTGTAGCCTGCTTATTACTCTGAGGATGTTATAGGGATATTTAATTAAATGGTGTGCATTAGTCCAATTTTCAGTCATCTAAAAGTTTGCATTTGGATTTTCATTATACAGAAACAGGGAGGATGTCAATGAAGTGCAGTCTCTATTATCTGTTAATGTAGAATGAATTATTTTAATGGAAAAAGTTGCCCTTTTTAAAAGTATATCTTAAAGTCTTTTTCCCATGAACCGTAAAAAAAAGGAAAAAAAACCCTATATTATGCTTTAGTCTAATTCCAGGCACTGTCTCAGTCCATTTGATTTTCTCAGAAACAGAGATATCCATCTATATTTTAACTCTGTAATGGGCATTGCCTTATATAACCAATTCAGAAGCCTACTCTTTTATTTTAGACATCTTCTTTGCATGTTGATGATCATTTCCAATAATCTTTCATTCCATTAGAAAGAACCTGCTTATTACTTAATTTTTACTCTATCACATGTCAGAAAAACAGGGGGCCTTGCTAAACTCAACATTGTTCCTTGAGTCTCAGCAAATGAAAAATATGTGTAATGGCCTCTATTTGGCTTCTATAACAAACACAGAATTCATAAAGTCATTGTTACAGAGAAGAAAGGGAGGCTATGAATGAGATAGGTGCTCTAAAAAAGTATGTAATAAAAAGTATGAATAAAGCAGAAATCACTAATGCTAAGCTCAAGAACACCGCCTGGGACGAATAAGCCCACTCCAACTCCAAAAAATGAAAAGGTCATCAATTAAATATATTACACATATTTTATCATCTTTCTTTGATAAAGAAGTGGGAGAGAACTACTTCACGACTTGTGTTAAAGCCATCACTCAGTCTATTATAAAAAGCTATTGATGCAATTATGTGTCACTAGTAGCAATTAGTGAGAGGTTAAATGCTGCATGGTATAGTAATGTTGTGCATCAATTGGAAACTGCTCAGAAGAAAAGAAAACCCTTATGAAATTAGATTTGTAATACTAGTATGTCAGAATAACAAGTCACTTCTTGAGCAGCTTGATACCTTGAAAAGAAGAGGTTCATATGGTTGGTGATTTTTTTATTCATCTAATTTTATGTCTCTATTTACCAACTTCCAGAACTCCACACTGAGAGGAAACAGAACTGCAAGATCCAGGCACTGCAGCTACCCAAAAACCAGCAACTGGGGACAGAGAAGGGCAATTCATTCTGGGAGAAATGGATGAAGGATCAGCATACTACTCTGAAATACTGGATTCAGTACTGGCTTGTGATACAGAGCACTCACCTACTTGCCCTTAAGCAATGTCTTTAATCACGATTCTGCACCAATAAAGGAGGATAGGTTGTAAAAGAAAAAAAAAAAAAGTGTTAATTACTATAAGGTGCTGAGGTCTGTCTACATATTTAGATAGATATTGCAGGCAGATAGTGCTTATAAATACCTTTCAGAGGATCCTTCATTCCTGTTAACTCTGCTGTGGGAGCTGTAGCCTGTGCGCAAGGGGAGAGCTCTGCAGCCTGCTTTACCAGCACGGTAGGCAGTACTGCAGCCTGTCTGTGGGTGCCTGGCAGCGCAAAGCAGGACGGCGTCGAAGGACAGGACGCTAGCCTGAGACTTGGGAAACCTACCTTGCCACGGACTTCTGCTGTGGTCTCACACAGCTACCTGTAATGTAACTGGACATTTTTGAGGGCATGGGCACTAATTTCCGTGCCTTATATTAGCTTGTAAAATAGGGATGATACTAATATTGTACCCAGCTGACATGAAGTCCTCTAAAGTCAGAACATTACAGACATGCAAGGGAAGTTGTCTTTTTATTTTCTATAGTAAAAACTAAAGGTAAAATTTTCTTTAAAAAATTATACATGGTAGATAGTTATGATATTCAAGGGATGAATTGCACCATGGACCTGTGTCTGTTTCACATACATCCCGTCTACTAAACTGCCTCCAAAAACTCCCTCCAAATCTCAGATCGGCTCATGTCAGAAGACACTAAAAAGAGAAACAAACAAACAAACAAACAAAAAAGCCCTGCTGTCATCAGCTAAGACAGAAGTATTTGGTAGTTTGGACCCCTACACATAATATGTCTGTCTGTGTTCCAGGAACAACTATATTTCATTTTTATAACAGTGACAAACTCTAATGCTGCATAAGCCTGCAAAGTTAAAAAGGGGTTTTCCCCCTAAAAAGTATGTGGCATGTAAAGAAAACATGATGTTGAGGTACAAACATTTTATTGGATGACTCATAATGCACTAAAGGCTCTGTCATTCATGAGTGATTTGGCCATCAAAACTGAAACGTCGCCAAATATTTGCTGAATTCATATATAACCTGTATCAACTGTATATAAACATATAAATTTGTATATACATATACACATATACAGTATATGTATTTATACATATACTGTATAAATTTGTATATACATATACAAAGTATATACATTATAATATAACATTTGCGTATATATGTATTTGTCATAATATTTATTACATGTCATAATATTTGTATATGTATATATTAAGTGAGTAAATTTATAGGCTACATCCTGTCTGACAACTTTGCCTTGTCAAGGTAGTTCAAACAGAACTTGCTGATCCCGCTTGTGTGAGCGATGTGAAGGAAACCTGAGCTGCTATACAGAAAACTCAGCTAGACTTCAGCAGACGCCTTGGCTGAGGCATTCAGACAGCTATCTGCGTGCTAGACATGGGAGGCAAAATTCTGGAGCTCTTCAGGGTGCAGAGCACCGGAGCGCTCTCAGCCGAAGCAAACACAGCGTGCCGGCCGGCTGCGGAGCCGGGCTGCTCTTGCCTCCGCGCCCCCACCCGTGCTGCAGCAAGCAGCTATTGCAACGGCTCCAGCAGAAAAGAACAGTCACCTCCAAGGTGGCCCACACAGCGCGTGTCCCAGCAGTTCAACCCCTTGTAGGACCAGTGAGCTCAGCGCTGGCAATCGCACAAAAATGTGTCAAAGCACATGCAGCCCATGCCAGGTCACTCCTCAAAGGAAGCTGAGGCTGAGATGTTTCTCAGGGCCAACTTTGCCTTCTCTCTCACTCAACTTTTTCACCAGAGCTGGGAATTTAGCTGAAGACCTTTGAAAAAAACACCTCTCCTATTTAAATTTATGAACCAACTAACAAAATGATGTGTTAATATATGTGGTGGAAGTATCCTGTTACTTGCACAAACATTGTGGCATGCCTGCCGGGAGATGTTATGATGTTTTCCAGGCTTTTGAAACTCCCAAGATTTCTGCTGAGAATTCCTCTAGCTTTCTATTGGTTTACAAATGGAGAAATGGTGCTACTGCTGAAGTCCAACAGCGATCCAAAATATACAGTTATTTGGAAAAAACATATCTCTTGCAGCAACTGAGATAGGGATTTAGCTCTGTGACTTAAATTGGATTTGCAGTTTTTCAACCTTTTTGATAACAAACCCTGAATTTGAAGAATCATCCATGTACTGCAGGATACTCAGGAAGTTTCAAAATTTTCTCTAATTGTATTCTTTAGACCTGACAATATCAAGCACCATAGTCTTTTCATTGATTTCTGAGCTCCTCTGCCATCCACATACTGCCAAACATAAGAAAGGTAGACAAACGTGGAAGATGGAAGTGAAAAAGGAACAGATGGGCTCATCTGCAATTATACCTCTGAAAAGACTGAGAGCATCATGGAGATTTATAAGCCTTCTGGAGACTAGACATTTGGTGATCACATAAAATGATCCCTGAAACCTCGTTTTCAACGAGTAATTGAAAATACTAATTTTATGTAGGATATAGCAAACTTCTCAATTCAGCAGCCATCCAACAACCAGAATACCATTATGAGTAGCCAAAATGTTATTGTGACTGTATGACTTGAGTAAGCAAATGCACAACTCCAGAAAAGGCATTTCGCCCCCCCCCCCCCCCCAAGATTTCAGCCAAGTGAGTACGCAATTTTTAAATAAGTGCAATGAGATGACTCACTAACAAGAATGAACCAAGGATAGCTTCTCTGGTCTTTCAGTAGGATGTCACAGTTATCTCGCTTTTCCCCTGCAACGGGAAAGATCAGCTTTTCTTGGTAACAGTTATTTGGTCAAGTCTATGAGGTTCCTTCCTTTTCTGGATTAAATAAAACTAAACAAGTACTCTGCTAGACCTGCCTCTTACATTTTTACAATCTTCTACTATGTTCCCATAAGTAATATATGTGCATTTATGCATGAACGTGTGTGTGTGTGTGTGTGTGTGTGTGTGTGTGTTAAAGAGAGAGAGGGAGCAAGCATGTCCCTACAAAGCCGCAAGTGCTTGTCCATTAAACACTATATGTTCATCTATTTGGTAGAAATAAACCTAGAGTAAATGGAATTAAAAGCTCTGCCAATATCTCCCACTTATCTTCATACTTTCTGCTAAGTATAACACACTGATTTTTCTACCACCTGCTCAGCTCTGATGGCTTTTTTCTAAAACGTCTCTCTTTCTCAGCAGGACTTTCAACAGCCTGCAGAGGGATGACTCTGGTTTACAAAATGTTGGCTGTACAATACAGAAGAAAACAATTAAACTGTGTAATTTGTATAAACTGAATTTGAAATAGCAAGTACTTACTACATGAAATTTTGTGAATTGAATGATAGTCACAATATAAAGTCAGTTGTGACTAACAAAGTGCTTCACAAAAGTTTCAGTCAGTTTGCAAAGAATCCAAAAAGAAAATTAAAGGTACATCTTTGAAAACTCACAGCTGAAGCAGTTCCACTGACATCATTCCAGGAAATTCCTTAAACTTCTGGCTTCTAAACTAAGCAGGATGTAGGAGACACTGAAAATGGAATTGCTCCAAGGACAGAGGCCAGAAAACACCCAGGTGGGTGCATTAATATTTCTCAAACAAAAGAAGAAATATTCTGGAAAGCAAGTTTTCTGGGAAATAAGAATAGAAAATGTTGTCAGAAAAGCCATCAGTAAGCAGTAAAAGCAAGACCATTTGTTTACCTGGTAGTAATACATTTCCATGCTTTTCACTGCATTAACCAAAGATTTGACCTCAAAGCAGTTGAAAATCCTTGAGAGACTTTGGAAAACAAAACAAACCACAAACAAAAAACAACAAAAAAGAGGAAAAAAATCAACCCCCAAACCTCAGCTCCAGCAAGGACAAAGAAAGAAAGAAAATTACTCTGGTGTGAAACAAAGACTTAAATCTAATTTCTCTGCAACTGTTCTTTCATTCAGCCATAGAAAGGGTTTTTCAGACTAAAAAATACAAATTGGTTTAGTCTGAGAGAAATGGCATTTAAAATAGAGAAAAGGTTATAGGTTTTCACAAGTCAATTTCTAAGCCTTGCTCTGTGAGACAGAATTAGTACACGTGCACTGTTCTGGTATTGTTCATTCCCTCTAAGGTGTGGGTAAAGGTGACTGGATTTTTGAAAAACAACTTGAAAGAAACTCCAAGATCAGTACAGACAGTGTTTTTGAAGGTCTACGTTCCTGAGACTTCTGGGATGAGAATTTCACAGAAAGGTACAAAAGACATTTTGGAAAAAGGAGCAATGGAATTAATCTAGCTTAAATCTAAGTATCTGTTTTCCCAAATATTTTTTTGGGGGGGGGAGGAGGGGTCCCAACATAGGGAACTTAAAACACTTAAAAATATCTTAATGAATTTCCATGATAACTTGGTTAATTTCTAACAGAAAAAGAGATCTGAAAAAGCATATAAAATGGAGAGGGAAAGTGAAAGCTGAAGTTCCATCTAGAAAAAGGCACACATTTTTAACTGAGACAGTTATTCATTTTTAGAATAATTCATCTAGAAAAGTAGATTTTTTACAACTTGAAATTTTTAATTCATTAATTGTTAAACAATGATCTAGTTCAGCTAGGTGCTGTAAAAATAATACCACAATACTTGCCTGTGATATGCAGAAGGATGGACTCAATGATTATAATATAAACTTAGGGCTTAAAAACTATGAAGCTGTTAAGAGAAATGACATTGGGACTAGCACAGGGAGGAAATTTTTAGTGCAGAAGAATAGAATGGGAGACATACCTACTTCCTCTTTGATCAGCTGTAGCTATTAAAAATGACTTGTATCTTCTTCAGGTAAAATAAATATTTTGGTAGCTAAACTGTCATTTCAGATTTTTTTTTCCTGTTATACGAATAGTTACAAGGCTTCTTGTGTCTTTTTCTTTCCAATATTTTTTCCATCTTTTCATTTGATACAAATCTCTTTTCTTGCCCCCTTCACTCAAGCTCCCCAGGAGTCAAATTGCCAAATAGTTTACTAAATTCTTGCAAAAGGTTTAGATTCAGCAATACGCTAAACATTTCTATAATGTTGAATCATGGAGGGAGCCTCCATGCAGCATTTCTTTGCAGCAAGGAAAATGCTATAAAGTTGCACAGCTATCCTAGCTCTGAGGTCATTCAGAGCACAGTGGAATTAAAATTACAGCCTGCCACACAAGCCTTTTGTAACTGAGGTGGGGAAAAAGGGAAAGGAAATTGAAAAGATGGAAATGCATGGGGTATTTAGGGCTGAGGTTATCACCTCAATTACACAGAAGAGTAAAACAAAATGAATGCAGGTAGATAAGGTCGAAATGTAGTCTGATATTTCTGCATAGCTTAAAGGACAAAGAAAAAGGGATTTATTCAGAAAGTTCTCCTTACATTTCTGTATAAAATACTCTCTCCCAAATAACCAGATAATACAGGTTTAGGTACTGGCAGTGTGGGGACATATTGGCATGCTATACTCTTCCCCCCACCAGCAGTGTCCCTACACTGCTTCCAGGGGAAATTTTTATTGACATTTCCAAATTCCAGATTATTTTTCTCTTTAAAACCTTAAACCTTTTTTTTGGAAAAAAAAACAAAAAACAAAAACCCTAAACCTATAACCTGCATTTTAAATTGATGAAGCTTATCTAAAACACCTTTTTACATACAATCTTTTCTTGTGCAAAGGGTAAGAGAGACCTGAGGAAGACTGAAACAATATGAGGCAAGTTTTGCTTCCTCTCCCTTTCGTATAAAAAGGGGCATCTGCTGGGCTCCCTACCTTGTCACTTGAATGAGAATTATGTTCACTAATGAATGCTACGGAAGCTTTGCCATATTACACAATGAACTAGAGAACCACTAAAATGGACGAGCAGAACAGCTTCTTCTCTCACAGTCCAGTCAGTGCACTTCCCACCAGCATTTCCTCTCTTTCTTAATATAAATAAAGCCTTGACTGCCTCTCTGCTTGTCCTTTGCAGAAATGAGTCCTTTCACTCAGAAAAGGAAAAGAGAAGGTTATCTTTTCAACCTGTCACACAACAGGGCAGCCTGTCCAAATTGCAAGGTCAGAAGACTCAAAAAAAATGAGTTTTTTCTCTTCTTTTCCAATGAAGTGGAACGATAAGTGTTTTACCTGATTAATCAAGCTGATAAGGATGCCTATTGTATTTTTTTTCCCTCTGTTTTTCTCTTCTCCTTTGGCTCCTAGAGATAAGAATGGAACTTTTAGCATGGCATTGAGCCAAGCTGTGAAAGGCTCTGCTGATTATGGGTAATGTTTTTATTCAAATAAGCGGTGCCTCTGAAGCAAACAGAAATATTGCCTATGTGTGGCAAACAGAATTGAATTCTATCTTTTAAATGAATGCACATATCACATAAAAATGTATTTACATATTCCGAACACTGATCCCACTGGGACTTTCACCGTTGATCTGCAAAAGGAGAATCTGCACCCGCAATGATGACTTGAAGTCAGCTAGTAGGTTAGATCATAGTAAAGCTGTCTTTCCCTTAATTTCATGTGTCCATGGGACAACATAAACTGTCACAATAAAGGACCAGAAAATAAAGGAGTTGCAAATGTCATATAAAATACAAACGTGAAAAAGACTGGCAATTCATGTATATTGTGAATTGCAAACCAACGTTTTTGGTATGAGTAGAAAAGGCTTTCCATCTAGCCTAGGTTATCTCCAAAACAGCCCAGTGGCTCTATCTATATTTGTGAGGGGAATATATATATATATAACTCAGTCATGATGCTTGCACATTCCCCATGGCCACAGCCCAGACATCCGCTGGGTGTCCATAGCGGCATACAGAAAGCAGGGAATTTTGGTAACGCTCCCATAAGTCCCTACTCCTGGTGCTCAAGCAATGGGAACTGCCGAGCATGCCAGTGAGCACATTTCCTTCTCAGTGTAGGCACTACTAATGTGAAACAGTTTGCCAGAGGTATTTTCTACATGAATTAGAAGTTAGTGAACTATGCCAAACTCTCAGATGCTAAATTATGACAAAACCTGGTTCCCTACAGCTCTTTATTGGCATCTTTTCTTTGGAGCTGCTCAGAGCAATTCCTGCTACACCCGATTTCCTTACTCTGCATGCGGAAGAGATGGGGAACCGTTACCTCTGACTGATCATCCTCTCCACATCACTTATGATTTGGCAGACCGCCCCCCGGAGACCTCCCCTCTAAATTGCCTCCTTTCAACTAAAAAGTCCCAGCTCAGATAGCCATTCACATATGCAAGCCATTTGATCACCCTTATTTCCTTTCTATAAACCTTTTCAGTTCTTATACTTCCCTTTTGAGATGGAGGTGGGAGGCACCAGAAAAGCACACTGTGTTCACGGTGTGGATGAACAATGCATTTATGCAGTGGTGTAACAATTCTTTTTATTATTATTATTTCTTTATTCCTTTGCTAATAATTCCTAAAATGTGATTTGCTTTTTGACACTCAGAAAACACTGAGCTGATGTTTTTCTTAGAAATATCTGTAACTATACCAAGGTCTTGCTTTTGACAGGTAATGAGTCCAGAGCTCTTCATTTTGTATGTGGAACTCAAATTGTTTTCTTCTTCTGCATTATTTTACATTAATCTACACTGAATTTCACCTCTTATTGCAGCACTCAGTCTTATAAACTCCTGTAATTGTTCTTGCTCTTTCTACTTTAACTAACTTCCTATCAATGGAAAATGCTGTCATATGACTGTTCACTCCTTTTGCCAGATCATTGATGAATCTGTTGAAATGCAGAGATATATACTTTTATTCTAGTATATAAATCTGAATCTAGAAGTATAGAGTACTTCTACCCTCCAGCAGAAGCTGGAGTATAGCCTCTCTTACACCTATCTGTCTTTAACAGAGGAGATAGAAGACTTAATATGAATCAACTTATCTTTAGTTATGAGAATACTACTAAGTGAACAAAAACTTGATTTTATCAAAACAGAATTATAGATTTTAAAGTTATTTTAAATTAAAAAAAATGAATAAAAAGTCTTTTGAGTCAGTTCCCCTCAAACATGTTTTTTTAGAATGTTTTGAAAATAGCACTGTGATGATTTCAGAATGATGCCATATTTATTTTCTTCATAATATGTAATTCAGCAAAAAACAATGAAAATTAACTTAATACTTTGGTATAGCTGGATTTGAATTTTATTATTAAAAAATAGTATAATTTTAGCATTCTGCTTTAGTACAATTTTAGTATAAAAAATTCTGGCCAGACTGAAAAATATTTTCCAGTCCTTTGCAGCAATATCCAGTTCTAGTCTTGTCAACATATCTACTAGGTTTTCATTTGACATATTTGATTCAAAAAAAGGTATCTAAAAATGATATCTTGCCAATATAAAACAAAAATGCTAACAATACTGACTTCATATAACAGGTACTTTTAATAATCCACTTCCAAGTTTAAAATATAAAAATTTTTTTTTTCTGTGAAATGTAAAAATATGTGTAAGATTTGACATCATTTTTTATGTTTAAAACATTTTTTTCATTTTCAGTTTGCCAATACATCTATGTCCACATCCATTCAGCAATAGATCAGAATGAAAAATTATAGTTGACATTTCTGTAAATGAGAAATGCAGACTCAGTGGTGACAAAACATTTTGTGAATCCAATGGTAATGTATCTAAAAAATTCTGAAAACATCTATTTTATTTGTTTCAATAGTTTTGAAATGAAACATTATCTTAACCAAAATATTTTTAGACATTTTCTTCAATTTCAATTTTTAATATTTTTAAACTCTCAACAAGAAATGGAACTTTTTTTATGCAGATTCATTTTTTCTGCCCTTCCAGCTTTCAAAAGAACAGCGCTTAGCTCTTCTTCATACCATTAATTCTAATATTTATTCTTCTAGTGATCAAAAGAAACAATTATTTCTTGTTAACACTGAAGAACTCCAAGGACTAGCAAAAACAGTCAAAAGTAAATACTAAGCAAAATGAAAATACCCTGAAGAATAGAAAATTGTAGGTGAGGCTTCAAGCTTAATGAAAAGAAAATGGATGAACTATGTCACTGATAAATGGAGGTTATTATAGGTGGTAAATAAACCTTACCCACACAGCACTGTGTTTCATATAACTTCTGATAAGGTTACATGTCATACAAAAAATTAAAATTAATCTTAAAGTCTATCATCAAGGTGACCTGATATTACAAAGACTGTCTTCATTCACACCGAAATATATTTGCAATGTACTGTTTATTAATGTCATAATATTTTAGTCTTAAATGTTAGAGAGAATCTCCCTCTGTTAACGAACTATAATTACCTTTGTGACACTTCAGAAAGACTTTAGTTAAGCAACTGTCCTCAGGTGTTTTATTTTGGGTATTAAAAGGAATTAAAATGCAGCAAAAATGTTTGAGTTGTATAATTCTGAGTCTTAATATAGTCATTACACTTAAAAAAAAAGAGTAAATGACATTTCAAGGGGGTTTGAGAATTTTTTGCATGAATATACTATTAATCATCAGCAAAAATTGCTAGACTTTTGTAAAGCTTGGATATGAGTGATCTGAAAATGCTAGAACATTTGAAGTTAAAAAAACAGTTCATTTGTTCAGCTTTCTCAAAATGATGGTGCTTTTGATTAATAAGATTCAACTGTCAAGAAATTATTGACAAAATCATAGTTTATTCCCAACTGCCTAAGAATATAATTTCTTCATCTGTCACTACGTAATTCTATCACACACAGCACAGTCAATCTGCTTATGCAAAGCACACGCTGATGACAGTTATGCTTGTTATACCAATACAGGCTTTCAAGTCTTTCATTTAGTGTATTTGGTGAGAAATTTTTGACCTTGTTCTCAGTTCACCAATCATAAAACATTTGCCCCATGATAAGCAGAGTTAACCCACTGGAGAAATTTTTTTTGTTACCTTTCATTGCGCTTTTAAAAGCCACCTAAGGATTTACAGATAACATCCTGAAAACCACTGTAGCCCTTTCCTCAGTACATCTGCGATTGTGCTTAGTTCTGGTCAAACTGAGCACAGCAACAGGACAAATTGTCCTCTGTCTCCATGTGGCCTTGCAGGAGTCAGTCGTGGCTGAACTTCTAAATCCAGAATAATGAGAAAATGATGCAGCCCCAGTGGATGAGGTGATGACTATTTTAGATGATGATAGGCAAAACATCCCAAAGCTGGGTAAGATCATGAATGTAAAGCACAAGTAGCGTGACCATCAAATTCTTTGCTAGAAGGTAGAAATGAACCAAAATAGAGCAGATGACATTTCAGTCAGATGACATGAAAGCAGGATAGAAGCTTTAAAGCTGAAAGATAACTCAAGGAAAGCAGAACAGTCAATAACCTGATATAACACAGTATTTCAGCTAGAGATTACTCTTAAAACTAAATCATGCTTGAAAGGTATAAAAAGTAACTACAAGTCTTCCTGATAGTAATCTTCCAAATAAAACAAAGCCTGCTCATTCTCTCAGGATATGAACATATCCTCAGATTTTATTTTAGCTTCAAGATTTGTCCAGCTTCTCTGGACAGGCTACCATAGAAGTCAGGGTGTTCCCTTCATTATGAGTAACTAATGGGTCTTCTCATGCATGTGTGCTTTACTTCAGTGTACTTTAATGATTAGTTACACGACTTTTCACAAAGGATTGACTACATATGCCTCTCACCCTTGTCATAAACTGTGACACAATCATTTCCATCTCTACCTTAAATCAAATAATATTTTTTAGCAAACAAAAAGTGTAAGCAGTTAGCTGCTTCAGATCGAGTGAAATGAGGTTGTTGACAGCTATATTAAAACACAAGAGCAATTGCACATATGAAGTGAAATAGAGGAATGCAAAAAGAGAGTCTTCAACCAAATATGAAAAGGCATATTCTTATCAGTAAGAACAGGAATTTAAGAAACTTGCAGTAACAAGTGTTAAATATTTAAATCTCTGTACTTTGCAACAATAATTTGTCCTTTAGTGTGCATTCTTTAAGTGATAACAAATCTGAAAATCCTTTCTGACTTCTCTTAAAAAAAGTCTGAAATATCAACAAAAAGGATCTATTTTACAGAATCAAAAAATCACTGAGGTTGGAAGGGACCTCTGGAGATTGTCTAGCCCAACACCCCTGCTCAGGCAGGGTAAGTTAGAGTAGGTTGCTCGGGGTTTTGGATATCTCCAAGGAGAGAGACTCCACAGCCTCTCTGGGCAATCTGTTCCAGTGGTCAACCACCCTCACAGTAAAAGAGTCTTTTCTTATGTTTAAATGGAATTTCTTATCTTTCAATTTGTGCCCGCTATCTCTTGTCCTGACACTGAGCGCCACTGAGAAGAGTCTGGCTCCGTTCTCTTTACCACCTCCCATCACATATATACACACATGGACAAGAACCCTTCTGAGCCTTCTTCAGGTTAAAAGTCCCAGCTCTCTCAGCCTCTCCTCAAGTGACAGATGCTCCAGCCCCTTAATTATTTCCACAGCCCTTTGCTGGACTCACTCCAGTAGGTCCGTATCCCTCTTGTACTGGGGAGCCCAGAACTGGACCCAGCACTCCAGATGTGGCCTCATCAGAGCTAGGTAGAGGGGAAGAATCACCTCCATGAACCTCCTGGTGACACTTTAACACAGCCCAGGAGGCTGTTGGCCTTTGCCACAAGGGCACATTGCTGGCTCATGGTCACCTTGTTGTCCACCAGGACCCCCAGGTCTTTCTCTGCAAAACCAGCCGGTTAGACCCCAGCCTGTACTGGTACATGGGATTATTCCTCACCTGGTGCAAGTCTTGGCTTTTCCCATTATTATAGTGATTTGCTCGGTTAGTGATATGTTACATTTGGAAGCTCTCAACTCAGTAGGCATTTCATGAGGCAGTTCAGTAGCTACCTCCTGTGTGCACCACATCCAGACATAAGATTGTCCCTCTCTCTCACCAGCAAGTCTCTGTAAAAATGTCTCAGAAACAGCCCTGACTCCCAACAAATCTGCTCTAACTTGTGTTCAGTCACATCTGCTTCCCTTTGAAGAAATACTGCACAAACACCACAGCTAACGAAGAGTGAGCTGGATGCCAGTGCTCTTTCAACATCAACAGTAGGACTGATCATTATTACCTACTCAAATACACTGCTTATGCTGGTGGATACTTAGGCCTCCAGTACTGAAATGTCTCTTGATCTCTCTCCTTTTTCTTTTTTTTTTTTTCTTTCAGAGCAGCCTTAAATTTAAGAGGAAATATTTTGGCAGTTGGATATATTTTGATCAAACAAGCCTGCACTAGTTTGCCAAGTACTTGCTTAAGTTGGAATTCAAAAAGACATTTAAGCACCCGTCTCCTCAGATTGAATTTTAGTTGTTAAGAATTTCTTCTATGAGCCTCTTAATTCCCATGGAATATTTACAGCTTCCTGATCAGATGACAAGTTTGTATAAATACCAAGTAACTCCCACAAATGATCTATAACCACATATTAATTATTCATCTTTCCAGTTGTACTGATTTTCTTTCTTCCAAGAAAAAAAAGATGCCTGTTCACATGACTGCTGCGAGAAAGTTATATATGACTTAAAACATAATTGAGCATTATGAACATCTTTAACCATGACTGACTGGGCATGCCTCCCTAGATGTAAACAGTAATAAAATATATACCTCACCTCCTTTTGTGTTCTTTTCAAGCATTTCCTTACAGTAATTTACCATAAGGGAAAAACAAAGGAACAAAAATCAATGATTTGTGCCCATTTGAAATATACAGTTTCACAAAGAGAATAAACAAGTGCTTATCTGACCTGCTGTGACATACAGCATGGAAACTCAACTGATTTCAGTGAAGTCACAAATAGGAGTGGAAGATGCAATATTCACCCAGAATAAATTTACCCAACTCTTTCCCAAGCCATCCTTCTGCTTCCCCCACTACTCCTGAGTGACCCTGATAATAAACAAGTAATTCCATGAAACCAGAATTAGCAGGGCCTATTCTCCTGCAGAGTTGTGTTTCATGGATAACTGCTTTTTGTGTTACTTCTCACTGAGGCCTTTCTTATAGTTGTGACATTTTTAAAGTGTTTCTCTTTCCTTCTGATATCTAATAAGAATTGACCTCAGCCTTCAATTATTCCCCCAGAGAGGGCACTGATAAGGTCTCTTCCCTCTACGTGGCCAGCCATTTTAATGCCACTGAGATTAACTCTTGAGTAGCTTCAGACTTCTACCCATCTGCTATAATTTCCTGAAATTGGGCAACAGGTTCAAGATTTGAGGACACACAGACACACATAAAAAAGCCTCCACAGGAATGACAAGTGACACAAGGAATGACACTCCAAACTACAGCTGTGTTTTTTGTTTTTTTTTTTTAAGTTAAATAGGGTACTGCAGACTATGTCAGTGACTAGAAAAAGTATCTACTGTCTCTTAAAACTCTCATATGCACTTGAAAAATGTTTCTTTATTACCTAAACAGACCATTAAAAGTCATAGAGAGCGAACAAAATTCAATTTCTCACAAAACCTAGTGCATATCTATAAACATATACATGTGTGATTGCACACGTGTATGCAATTTTTTTTGCATTTAAACACAATAATCTATTATGAATTGTCATTTTCAAATCCTATTGGAAGCTAGTCTCTAAGTTATCCATGATTTCTTTCCAATAACTTCCTAATCTCTGCCATTTACTGGTAAAGGCAGCATTCAATCACACTGAAATTGCTAAAATCCTGCCACTGTGCCTAAGAGAGATGTATTACTAGCGCAAGCATATGAAAATATTAATGCAAAGAATATTGTTAAAGCTCACAGAAAAGAATTTATGTCTTCTTGTAATATTGCATATTAAACAATCTTATACTGCATCATACATACAAAATCAATTTTAGGTGTTGCAGAGGTGTGGAAAGAATGGAGAATGAGGCAATTTGAGCTGTAGAAACAGTAGGAGATGGTCCCTCTCCAGATGTATTTGGAGCAGAATGCAGTTCTTTGGCGCTGGAAGGAGAGCCCATGCAGCTAAGAGGGATGGAAGGAAAGAGACTTTGGGGCTGGGGTTCCTATATATTTGCTTCCCTCCACAATACCTCTTCATTTTTTTGCCCTGAAACCTGGACCACTTGGACTCACGCATACATTTGCCTATGATTTCTAGATGCCCAAAGCCTGTTCAGAGCAATGGCCAGCCATGTCTCTAGCCAGAGCGCTGGGCACCCAGGAACCCCATAGAGACCTGCTGCACATGACAAATGAGGTATAGACAGCCTGATAAATCCAAGCTGTGCTGGACATCATCTTCACATGCATCACAGAAACACACCTGCAGTAATGTCCAACCCATCGTGTTTCGGGTGCTGGGGGTGAGCTACGCAGCATGTGCTCACTAAGGCAGCTGTTCCCCATCGGTGTCCGGCTTGCTCAGCATGGGCTCCACAGCACTGTGCAACATTTCTGAATAAAAAACCTGGATAGCAAACACTTATTAATACTGAAAATACACAAAGAAGTCATTATTTATCAGCATGGAATATTACAAGAACTATGGCATTTATTTTAAAAGGTGGGAGTATCCCTTTTTCCACATTACAGTTTCTAGAATACAGGTGACAAGACTCTTCTGCATATCCTATGAACAGAAGGAGCAGGCAGGGTAGTTACCTGTTTTCCTATTTTATTCTCCAGTAATGGCTAGAATTAGAAATGCTTGTTAATTAATGTATTACAGGTCCTGGAATACTAACAATAAGAATTAGAGTAACTCGGGTTGGACAGGGACTTTCTTTGCAAGCTGATACACATGAACTCTAGGTTCTTGTCATGGCAGCCTTCCAGAGGGCATGCAGGTATCTTGGCAGCCTAGACGGCGGGTGGTTGGTAGGATTTCTATTTATCCTTTGTTTTATAAGCAGACCATGTAGCTCCTTAGCTGGAATATGTTTGCTTCTGACATTTCACAGCAAGGATCAAAACCCAGAAAAAAACATTAGTTTTTCCTCTTAAATTCTATACAGACATTTTTCACAGATGCAACAACACTGTCAGAAGGGTATCATGAACTGTGGAGCTGTTTTTTTTTTTTTTTTAAACTGTGGGCAAAAAGGCTGAAGTAAACGGAGAAGCAGCTTTTCTCCCAAATTTGCTACTTCTTGTGTTCCCTGGATGGCAACAACAGCAGATACGTTGATGTAGAATGATACACCTGACACCATCGCATTAGCGATGTGGTCTGCTCTGCTCATTTTCACCAAGGTCAGCTGGGTAATTTTACTGAGGTCAACTTATTTTTACGAAGGCCTGTCAGTGGGAAGTGGGACTCCCCGTGCCACCTTTGAAATTCACAGTATGCTGGCACACTGCAGCAGCTTTTCAAGAGACTGGGGGAATAATCAGCACTAGAGGAGCTTCTGCAAAAGTCAGGGAAAGACATTTTTTTTCTCTGTAGAGGTCCAAGCAAGAGACTTTCACCGCATGGATCCGAACCAGAGCCTGTCTTTTTTGCAGCTGAGGGAATTCAGAAAAATGTCCAAATCTAACCTGAAACTGCCAATATTCAGGAAGAAAGAAAAGTCCTGATTGAGACCCCAAGCAGCAGTTGTGGTTCCTTTCGTTACAAAATAAAAACAAGCAAAACAACTGCCCCAGAAAAAATCTTGCCGACATGACGGAGAGAAGATGGCAATACTGGCATGAGTAACCTGATGGGCACTGAACTAAACAAGGGTTTATGGTTGCAATTTATGACATCATTTTGCAAGGTCTTTATCTTAAAAATACCAACTGATACTTAATTTTTCTTTGCTCAGAAATTTAATTACAACTACATGCAAGATTTTATCATCCAAACAGACACAAGAACGCTAACCCAACCACAGGGCCTAAGAATACAGCTTGCAGCAAATCTGCTTCCCTATAACCAAAATCCACTCTGAGCACTTTGGGACTACTTTATACTGCAGTCATGAGTAGATTTTGCCTCTATAAGAATATTTATTATTCACTGTATAACCAAAGAGTTAGGAGACTTTTTATTGTATTGTTTTATGTGCAACTACTAATGCAGAAGTAGAAAATTATGCAGACTCAAGTTAGCAAAAAAAGACTCAACAATATAAATACTAGCAGCATGAAAACATTTTGGACTCTGCTTCAGCACAGATATTTATACAGACTTTTGAAATTACACATCTCAAACAATTTTCCTGCATATGAACAGGCCCTGAAACAACTACTCCCAAATACCACCATATCTCAGATATTTTGCACTGTTTTCTTTGTTAAGAATTTCCTATCAGCTACCATCTTTGTCAGTTTTTATAATCTTCCATTCAGGGCAGGATTTCTTCTGAAATGTTTATTTAGCTAAGTCTGAAAGAGGCTCAGTGTCAGTTACTTATTCCACCTGTAAGCGCTTAAAATAACAGCTAAAGTTTCTTCCTTAACTGGTGTGAAACTGGGCTGAGTCCACCTCCACAGGAGAGAGGCATCAGAGGCAGGAGTTAATGGGTTACCAGTATTTTTCTCCTTGCCGTGTCCAGTGGCCATAGGAACTATGGGAGATCAGAAGGTGGACTGTGAAATGACTACCAAAAAAAAAAGAGACAGCGAGAGAGAAAATAGCCACACACCTTCCCATACACATAAGCAAACGACTAATCAAAACAGAGGAAAACAAAAGCAAAAACAATTATCCAAAGCTTAGCCTAAATGTTAGGGCTAAAAATGAAAACCATGATAGTAACACTGGCCTTGTGATTCTCCCCTCCCCCCCCTCCCCCCAGAAAAGGCCATCTGGTAAACAAAAAGTCTAAATACTGATTTACAGAATCCCTAAATATCCATGGATGCTAATATTGATTTTACAACTCTTGATAGAATGCAATTATTCCTAAATTAGCTCTTTAAAAGGAAACAACAACTTATTCAGAGAATTTATTATTTTCATTCAAAACTCATGAGTCTAAGGGATGACTGAAAGACAAACAGTGAGAGATCTTGTAACAGCCTCCACAATAACAACAAGAGTGATAATAATGAGTGTAATCCCTTAGAATTTTCAATGAGTAAGATATTCATAGGATGACATCGGGAGAAAGCACTTCCATTTTTTTCCCCACAGATTTTTTTCTAAATATACAACATAACAATAAAACCAAAGCTTTTTGTACTTTCTTGTACACAAGAGTAAGTCCTGAAACATAAAAAAAAAAGCTCAAAAGCATCAATTTAGAGACTATCAACTGTTCACATTTAAAATGTTATCTACTCTTGTGTTTCTATTTTCGCAGTTTACTGCACTGCTGAGGAGGTTTATGGTGATGGTCTCCAGTTGCTATTTATGATTACTGGCACACTCACTGTGAGAGGTTAAACTCCAAGAATTATCACTCCATTCCGGCAACAGAAAAGAAAACTTCAGCATTCAGCTGATAGCTATGTTATGCTGAAATTAATAGAATAGCATGATTTTCAGAATATTCATGAAATCTAAATCACTAGATATTTCCAGATCTCCCAGCAGTTCTCCTTCTCTCTCCCTACTGGCCGTGGATGAGAATGTAGGCTTTAAACATAAAGCACTATTGTAAGGCCTGTCATCTTTGGAGAGCTGATTATGCTGGTCGTAAACCACGTGTACAAAGTCAACTTCTTTCATTTTAACTGAAAGAAGCACAGACCATTTCTTCCTAACACAGCTAATCCTCTGTCTTTTGAACTTCCTACTGAGTTAAAACTTCCTTGAATGCCCACAAAAACTTTTAAAAACCTATTCTCCAAGATGTGTTTTCTTTCTTTCTCTGTCTCTCTTATTTATTTATTTATATTTTAATATGTTCTTGTAATGAGTTATTTTATATCTCCTTGGCTGTGGGCCTGCACTGGGATTCAACCAATTGCACTGTCTGGAGCTGGAAGTGGCAAACCCAAGTGGCTTTGCCACGTGCCCACAGAGTCTGATATTACCTGACCCTGCCTTTCCCATTCATTTTCCAACTCCCAATCTCCAGTCCGTCTCCTTCTGTTCCGGACTCTGTGCTTCTCATCTCCAAACATGGAGTTTATAAACCCCAAACAACACATCCTCCCCACTCACTTGTGTGGAAGGCTATCTCTCTGGTGAGGAAGGGGCTGGAAGTAGATCCCATTCCTCTGCCAGTTCTCTACCTCTGCCCACTGGCATTTCCATTTTTTCTTTCTTTTCTACATCACTTTGTTCCTCCTCCTTCTGAAGGTCTTTCTGTTTAGAGCTTATATTAAAAGTCATTGGGTATTCTGTCTACAGTGTTATTTTGCAGAGCTCTAATTACTAAAGTATTTAGCATTCAGAGTTCAGAATTCAAGCCTTTTGACAAATTATTAATCACAAAGAGGAGAAGCTTAAAATAACAAAATGAAAAGCCTATTTGTGGCCATGGGCATGTTAATCTTTGTTATTCAGCAGCTATGCTTTTTGACAGGAATACTAACAGAAATCATGCAGCAGGAAATTTTCTGCGTGAGAACCTATTTCCTGAATGACGTGCAGATTGCTAGGGGATCTCCTGCCTCTCTTGGCTTTCCATCAACGTCTCCCCAGCCCATTTTCTTGGAAGATCAAGTCAATGTCAACTTGCTTTTCCTCACTCATCTGGTCTCCTCTACTCTGCTTGTTAGGACTGTCTAAAGAAAAACTAAGTTAGTTACTAACTAAGGAAGCCCTGGTTTTCTTCTTCTGTTAGGTATTGAACAATGAGAACATTCTCCTTTCCCATTTAGATCTTTCTGTATATCTTCATTCGTGGTGCAAAGTGTCTGCAACCTTAGGAAAATACTGCTTATTGGCAGAGAAAAGAATTAAAGAAATGAATTCCTGAATCACAATTATGTCATCTTATTTCATTCACTAGCAAAAGAAAAAGAGAATGGGAGAAAGGAAAGAGTATTAAAAAGTTAAATGTCCTCAGACTCCTCTAGAAACTTGACAGAGCTGTAGGTAATGACTCCTCAATTACAGTTTCCCAAACTGACTGTACCATTGCACCTAAGGAGCATCTCCTGCAGCCTGCAAGTCCATCAGTTGCTTATGAACGTGTCAGGGGGACAGGGTATTAAGCTTTACTCAAATTTCAAGTATAATGCATTGACTGCTTCTATTTAGATCCTTGGCTAGCTTTTTGTCAAAGAGGAAAATTGAATCAGTTTAGTACTATTAGGTCTTGATAAATCTGTTTGGCTGTTTCTTATCACCTCATTCAACTCACAAGTATTTGGTCACTGTTAACCTTTTTGAGAAGACAGAAGGAAAAGGGAAGAGGAATGTCTTCTCTCTGACATCCACTATTTTCTCTATTTCCCATTAATTTCGAGGTCTGACTCCTTTCTTTGTTCTGTTGTTCATCTTACCTGTTTTTCTTTCCTTTCTCTCTCTTGCTAATCTCAACACACTCAGTACTTTAGCCTGCCTGATTTTATTGCTACACATTTTCAATAGCCTATGAGAGTCATCTGTCCTTTTTTCCATTTTCATTTGTCTCCTTTTGTATTAAAGATACCATACCACAGCCAAATTACCTTTCATTACCTTCTTACTTTCCTCTGCTTTTAGACAGTTGGCTCTCATATCAATACAACCTAGGTTAGTCATGTTTGGATTCACATATTTGGATGCTTTTGTACCTTTAATGAATCTTGGTTTGTAAATTATTTGCGATACAGTTCTGCTCCACTGTCTGCAAACCTGGTGACAGCAAGTTGAGCTGAGAAGCTAGGTGCTCAGTACACCAGCCATTCTAAATAGGCCCTTAAGTAGCTGTTGTTACAATCCCTAACATCATTATAATTTTACTTGGGAAATGATGTAATTTATGTGAGTTTTCAATTCTCACTTAAAGTGTAGACAAATTATGACACTGGCTAAATGAAGTTTTAAGGTTAAAGAACTTTGAGTCTTATGAAAAGCATATTACAACCCCAGCTAATTGTTTCAGTTGAGGACATAACTAATGCTCTATGGGTATCATCCAGACTAATTAACTGCCTCTGCCAGCTGCAGTTTTTGAACAAGGCACAAATACTATGTACATTCTTCTCATTTTAGCAATTTAGCTTGTGATGATTCAATGAGTGTAAGTGATCCAGGTCCTCAGAGCCAGAAAAGTAGTTGGCTACACACAGCAATGGCACCTGTTAATTCATGTTCTTTCCAACACGCCTGGATGCAATCCTGTGCAACATGCTCTAGGTGACCCTGCTTGAGCAGGGGGGTTGGACTAGAAGATCTCCAGAGGTCCCTTCCAACCTCAGCAATTCTGTGATTCTTCTATTATAATAGCATTTATTACTAATATAACCTATAGAGATGAGTAAAAT
Organism: Apteryx mantelli; assembly: GCF_036417845.1. Taxonomy (NCBI): domain Eukaryota; kingdom Metazoa; phylum Chordata; class Aves; order Apterygiformes; family Apterygidae; genus Apteryx; species Apteryx mantelli. The sequence goes on from NC_089986.1 coordinate 17,727,034, forward strand.
TGTTACTGTCACCAGGTGAAACCAAAAACTGATAATTCTGTGACAGTTACTTTTACATTCAGAACTGCAAATGACTAGATGTAGCTAATTAAACATCACTCAGGAATCTTACATCAGCAAGCACAGGTACTTTATCAGAAACTTCCTTGTGAATATGAGAATCGAAACATATTTGATGTTCATAGACTGACAACCACAGACACTCAGACATATGAAAAAGAAGCAAAAACAATGCTATATTGCAGGTGCCCTATTGTGTAGGGCTACACAATAAGATGGGACTCAGCAGAGATGGTTTGCATTATGCCCATGATTTGCTCTGTAACATTTTGTAACTTATTTTGGTCCTTCTTTCTGCTCTCTCCCTTTGATTATGGAACAAGTATTACTTTTGCCTACGCATTTGTATAGCACTGCTCAAAACTGGGCCCTGATCCTAGAGGAAGCTTCAAGGTCTTACCGTGGGGGGGGGAGACAAAAAGCAAAATCAAAAAAGAAACAAACAAACCAACCAAAAAATCCCCCCAAAACAAATGCCTTCCTTAAATCCCCAAACCATACAAAAATATACATTCTGTAGAGCTGTATAGCATTATTGGCTCTTAGCTGATAAACCTGCAGCAGCTGCTGTGTATCTCCGATACACAAGAAATCCAGTTATGTCAATAGGAATACTTAGCCACTGCAGTAAATACATGCCTTATCTCAAGCACCATGCCAGAAAGCCGCTTCTATCTGTGATGTGTAGAAAAGCAACAATTACACTCATTTAATTGATCTGATACAAGTGTATCTCTGAAGCTAACATATACAGAGATATCATCACCTAATCTATTAAGGCAATATTGGCATTTGCAGGAATTGCTTTCTGCAGATTAAGATGAAACAAAGTTGGGATTGATTTAAGTATTCAAAATGGTTTTATTCTCTGGTTTTACACTGTAGCGACTGTCATTTCTGAAAGTCAGATTGATTTAAATTGATTTGCAATAGAGTTGTTATTTAATTACCCTGCACAATTGCTGTATATGGAACTTATTGATTACTGGAAGAGGCTTTCTATTGCAAAACCTTACAGCAAAGGGAGATGGGAATCAACAGATGAGAGGACCACTGTTAGCAGGCTGCTGCAGAGTGAAGAAATCCAAAACTAAATCACCAATTTTGAAGTTCTTGTGAGTTTCCAGCTTGGCTAAGACTTAGGGACTATATGTAAAGAAGAGACTGGATAGTTAATAGGAAATAATTGTAACAATCTAGACTTCAAAGTGAAGGGCCAAACTTCAAAATATCAAGCAGTGGAAGGCATGCTCTTTTAAAGAATATCTTAATATTAGAGCAGTTTCACAAGATGCAGTAGTCTTGAGTTTAATCTCTCCTCAGACCAAGGGGAGTCAAACTGCTTTTCTCAGCCTATCCCTATTTGGAGACACAGACTTATTCCCCCCAACACCTTGGTTCTGGCCCCCTTATTCTGGGCTGTTTTTCACACAGTGGCAGCAGCACTACCTGGCTCAGGTGAGCAGTTGCCCTTGCCAGAGCACCCGAGGGAGCTTTTGGTATGGATGTGTGTGAAGGGAAGAGGGCAGGAAGGCAGCACAGAGCCTTTTCCCACATCCTGGGCTTCTGCCCCCAAGCTGATGACTATTGTCATGAATCAGGATTTTCAGTGATGATACAGTACCTAGTTCTGCAAATGTGCTCTAAAACATCTCCTAAGTTTCAAGGCTTGCAGGGATGTAGATGACAGAAAACTTGGATCTTTTTTCTGGATGACCCAAATCAGGCTTCAGTCACAAGATGTTCAGCCCTGTCACAACCAAGGCAGCTTTGGACAAGCTGATGAATGAAACACTAAGTGTCTGAAGAAACTTTTATGCCCCCCCAAATCCTGGGAAACTCAAGGGTAATACAGCAGGCAGGTAGGATTTTCAAAATCACATTTATGGACTTGCCAGCTAAACGTCAGCATTAGGGGCACCTTCGGGTCATACAGAAATAGTTGCAATCGGTCACAAAATGCACTGAAGAGCTGAAGAGTGCATGCAACTCTGCAGTTTCCTAAATCACACCTATCACCATAGTGACCAAATGCCTTAGTGAGAAAAATGAAATTGCTCACAAGTGCATAAAGCAGATCAGACGTGTTTATATCATGGAAGTCAAAAATCTGATAACTTGCAGACTAACTCCCAGGTGGTCAAATTTTTCAGGCCCAGCTCACACAAAAATATTTGAGGTCAACGGGAATTTTATGGAAGCAGGAACTGCAGGATTTGGTTCTTAAGGATAAAAACATTTCTGGCTATGGAACAGAACCCTACTAAACTTTAAAGATATATTTTTCCAACCAAGAATGTAAACTTTAGGGGTCTGAAGAGTAACAAATTGGCTCTGACAGTATTCAGTTCTCCAGAAACACCTCTACAAGCTGTGTGACAGTGGCTGTTATTGCTTGAGGCTTTGTTGCCTCCTTCAAGTTTGAGGAGATAAGGAATAATTGGAATTATACAGCTGTCATAGGAAGCAATCCCAAATATATAAGACTGCTGTATAGCTCCTAGTATTAAGCCTCATCCTTATCCCAGGAAAAAATAATGAACCTAACTTGGGCTCCGGGCAGCTATTCCCCATTCTAAATGAGGAGACAGGAAGGATGCTGTTGCTTGTTCTTTGAAGGAATATGACATCATGTTTAACAGCACTGTAAAAAACATCTTTAAGATTTTTTTGTTTATTTTTTGGAGGTGGGTGGAGGAATTGAACTAAAAAATACTGGTTTAGGTCAGTGTGGCTAATTTTGGCAAAAATTTCTATAAGCATTATTTTCTGAAAGCTATAAGACACATGCCTTGGAGGGCAGGGTTTTGGAGGAGGGGGATGTTTATGGATTAGATCAATTGAAGAGCTTATCCAAAAAGTCACACTTGTGCCTGAGGAAAAAATATAAAGAAAGTTAGAGATGCATTTTTACTGTATTTCAGATAAGCATGAGTTAGATAAAACATTTTCTCTTGAGATTTCCAAAGACAATAGGTCAAGTTTAGGTGATTATTTAGAAAGAATATAAAGCAAACCAAGTCTCAGATTTAAAACAATTCAAGTTTTGGCAAGACTCAGTTTCCCTTTGATCACTCAGTATTGCTTCAAGAACAGTTCTGCAGAAGTGCTGAGCTATGGTTGACTTCATATTGAAATTCCACCCCCACCCCCTCCTGCAACTGCCTCTTCCAATGGCTTGCAGTGAGCTAAATTAGCAAGTAACAGACTGCAATTTAATTAAAGCTATGTTCCATTTTGAGGGAACACTGATAAACCACTGCAGGAATTGTGAGGAACTCAGGTTGTCTGAGATTTTTAACCAAGTCAGGTAAGTTTGATACTTTCCAGAGCTCTGCTGCAAGGGTCAAATGAGACTTCTTTCTACCTTCTCAGATTCATCCATCACCAGTAAAATAATGAGGGCTTTTGTAGATCACTCCCTTGCAACCACTCATAAATAAATGCTACAACACGGTAAATCTGCATCCCTCATATGCTCTCTGCAGTTTTATGCCTAAATTAAAAAGTCAGAAACTATTTCATACTGTCAAATGGATCTTTAGCAACAGGGAATTGTTTTCATATTGTTGCACCTAGTAAGCATAGAGAGTACATGAGCTTTTTCAGTAAATTAAATGAAAAGATTATTGTTTTTGCCCTAAGCAGACATTACAGAACATGCCCAAGAAGATAAATGTAGAAAGCAAAATACAGCAAAAGATTGAGTACTTGTCAAAACCAAATTGAAGGCAGTAGGCAGCAAATTGGATTTTCTTTTACAATAACATGCAGTTCACATTCTACTACTGTAATGAATATTATAATATGTGCTTTCTAATATAATATCTAGTGATGCATTTCTAGAACTATTTCTCAAAGCTTAAGGATATTCTTGCTATATCATGGCTCAGTACATAGTAATGATAAGTTTGTTCTGTTCACTGCATAGCCTTAAGGATATTTTTTCTGAAGAAAGGAAAATATGAATCCCTAGATTTCTATTTCAGTTACAGTGATGTAAAGCTATGAAACTCAGTGGATACGCAGCAATGCCATCACAGTGGCCAGCTCCCCAAACCTTCCCAAAGTGATTGCTTTGAAATCCAGCAAAGATATGATAAACAAGCATTAAATCTTCCCTGAAGTTTAGAAGTAACATTGAATCATGTTACTTCCCAGTTTGCAAGTAACGAGTCCAAAACAACTTGATTCTTCCAATTTTATGAAGAATCCCAAAGATAGGTAAAGCAGACAGGCACAATCACGAGTCACTGCTTCCATTTTTAGAAGCACATAAACTCAGGCTAAGATCACAGGGGTAAACCAGCAGTTTTCTTGGGAAAGTCCCTTGGTATAAGTCAGCTAGCCTGACTCCCACCGATGGGAGAAGGCACGACATGCTCGTGGGACAGCTCTGGGCACTGTGCCGGGGGCACCCAGCCTCCTCGCACTGTGGGTGCCCAGCTACCGCTAAGTGATGTTCCCAGAAAAGTCACTCTTCGACCCAGGAATTGAACCCTGCTCTTCTGGATGACTTGATCATTTTTAGATTTATGAGAACCCCTTTCTTTTTCTTTGTGGATGGGGGGAGGAGGAGGAGGAGGAGGAGGAGGGAGGGGAGTGTGATGTATATGATGAAAAAAAGGGAGCAGAGGAATAAAAATCTTTTTATACTAGAGACTAAGCATTACCATATATTCCAGAAATAAGAAATATAGGCAAAAAAGCAATAACATAAAAGGAGACAGGACCATGTGGGTAAGAGGGATGCTTGGTTGTCATAACAAAGCAATACCTTTCAGAACAATTTAGATCTTCAGGGAACATTTCTTGCTGAATTTAGCTTAAAAATAGGCAATCAGAAAACACTGACATGCTGAGTCCCAAAGGGATAAAAAATGTACAAGGATTCCAGCCTTGGGGATTACTGTATATGTTCCATATCAGGTAATAACTGAAAATTTTGTGCTGTATAAATTGTATTTAAATTAAAGAACCTAGAGAGCTCTACTAATACCTTACAGTCAGTGAGAGTGATGTCACCAACTGTTAGTGCAACAGCTCCCACAAAATGCTTCTTGAAGAGAAGCAAGCTAATGCAGCAAGATTAAAGAAGATCACTTAAAGGAGTTTAGTCAGTGTGTATATAGAACTACTCTGGAGAAGTTATAAATGTCCTGTACTTTTTTGATTCCTCCCAGGAACAGATTTGGTATATATTTGTTCAATAGAAGCAGGCTAAGGAAGATAGCCTGAACCTACCTCAAAATTCAAACAAGTCCACAACCTGTCATGTAATATACGCAAAATGCTTGTAGTACTGTCAAACTAAACTGTATGTTATTGTCTTGGAGGAATATATGCAGAATTTCTTAAAGTTTTTTGACATATGCAACGTTTGATCACTTTGTTTCACACCCTTCTCCACAATATAATTTACTGATCCTTGTGGATTACTCAGTTCTCAGGTTTAGCGTGTTACAGGCACAAACCTGATGCCTGGGATTTTGCAATTCCCATGAGTTCCAAGTCTTAGACCAGTTTCTTTCTGATAATTACAACTGCCTAGTTATTTCAGATGCCAGTATTCCTAGTAGTAATCCTCCCGGGAGCTAATCTGACACTGTGTCATTGTTCATTTAATTAGATGTGATTTGAAATCAGACAGATGAAACTCCCGGAAAACATTCTTGGTTTTGTTCCATTTTATCTTGTAGAATATCATTGGATTGAGTTGCCATTGTCAGTTAGGAACTACAAAATAGACTGAAAAATCACTGTGAAATCGGGGAGGGTGGCTATCTCCAGCTGTGCTTCTCTGAACATGGTGGGTACTAATGATAAGCATTTCGGGAAACTGAGGAAAGAGAAAAAAACCACACATTTTGAAAAATGTCAAATAGTTGCGTGCAATGTGGACTTGGAGTGGGCTAGAGGAAAGTGCCAGACCACTTCCTCTTCACCGCCGTGGGGAGCACCCTAGCCAGGAGCCGAAGGTGTCACGGGGAGGCAGGAGGTGAAACTGGGCAGCCCCGGCTGCCGCGTGGCGGCATTTCAAAGGAAAGAGGTAGGAAGAGGAGAACAGCACGCAAGACACGACGACTGGATGGATAGGATTTTCTATTTTCATAGAACCAAACCTTCTTTTTCAAGGCATGATTGAGCAAAACTGGGTGATTTGCATAGAAAAGAGTTGTTTGTACATAATCTGAGGTAGCTTCTTTAACCTGCTGTATCCTCTTAGTTACACGCTCTCCAATTGTAGTTATTATAGACTTTCTCTTACTGCTACCACTAAATTACTCAGGCTTGAGGATGATGCAACTGTTACTAACAAATCAGGGAATGATTTCAAATACAGAAAGATTTAACATAGGAAAGACTGAAAATTTAAAACCATAATAGCTTAAACAGTTGCAAAACAACTTCAAAACCTAAAACAGCTCTGTCCTTTTCACAACTGCCGTATTAGCTTCCAGTGTTAGGAGAAACGCTAAGTCAAAAAACCTGCTGGAGAGTGCTCATTTAAAATCTAAGTCTTTACAAAAATCTGTGTTGACACAGAGACAGACACAGACAATAGAGAAGTATGTGTAGTTACCTAGGCATCAGTATAAATACGTTAACTCATTAGATGTTATTAAGGTTTTGTGATATAGATTTGTACAGCTAATGTGCTTTTCCATTACCATTTGTATTGTGGTAAAGTCATTCTATTGCAGCAAGCAAACAAGCAGCATTTTGCTAATGAACTTTTGAACTCTTTTTAATAAAATTTGTGTTAAAAAGAGACAGCTAACCAGCAAAACAGATGTTTTAATGCTCAGTGAGCATTAAAAAAAGAAAAAAAATGAAAACAAAACAGATTAGGAAACCAGAAAAAAATCCAACCTTAAAGTCCAACAGGAAAGTAATACAGTTTTCCTTAGCATATTAAAAGACAATATTGGAAAAAAAACCCAAAAAACAGATTCTTACCATTTGATATGAGTTCAGGAACAAAGACATAACTGAATGCCTAATTTTGAAAAAAGTGCATCAGTGAAAAGAAAAAGAGGATGGATACCAATATAGATCATATAAAATTAAAAGGACATGATTTTTTTTGATAGACATAACAGATGTTTGAAACTCATGCTGTTTTGTTAAGCAAAGCTGATTTGCTTGTCTGTGACTCAATATTAAACTGTAGATTAGTATTGCGCTATAATTTATACAATCAACTTCTGAATTTAACCACGTCCGTTTGGAAGAAATGGAGAAAATTTTCTTTGTAAGCAGACAGAATTAAATCGGCATAGAAATAGGAAAATGTTTTGGGCTAAGTGTCACAGCACACAGGCAGCTGGGTGCATAAGTGCTTACCTAGATAAATGGGAGATAAATAACCAGACCTGTGAGCAATTACTGCTTTAGAGACAAGTTATCACAGTTCTCCAATCAGATGGTGTTGCAAGAAATCTCATGAAGCTGTTATAAGGTAATATTACTTGTACATGGGCCAGCGCAGCACTGGTGCCCAGGGTGGCAGGGCTTGGCACCGGTGCTGCTCCTGCCGCAGGGCAGCCGTGGCAGGCACCATACCACCAGCAGAGGAAAGCCGGGGGGAGGCTCCTTCCTCCTCTGCCCTTCTCCCCCTGTCCCTCCGGAGCAGCCTGGAGCTGCTCAGGGCTCACACTGAAAACCATCTGTATGCTGTGGCAACCCCCACCCTGTGATTTGGCAAGAGATTTGGTAAGTTATACAATATTTTCAAAATACAGAAGGGGCCAACTAAGAAGCCAAAACAAAGCGCGGCGGTCAAGGACTGTTCTGCATGGCAAGTGCTTGGGAAACATTGCTCCTGGCATGGCCCGGTGTGCCCCCAAACCCCTGGGTGCCCTCAGAGCCCCGGGATGGCTGCAGAGCCCACGCTGCTGGAGCCCAGCATCCTGCAAGAGGCACTGAGAATTTAAAAGGTTCAAAGGACTTTGCTCAAAAGTCATCTTGCTGCACCAGCATCCCAGCTGAAAGAACTGGGCATGCCTATTTTGTTCATCATATTTTTATAAGCTGCAGTAGCCTGAGGCAGTTTTTCCCTCCCTCATTCTCAAATGCAATGAATTGAACCGTAGGGTTTTGCATCATCTGATCAATATTTACTTAGCAAGACAATTTTAACAAGAACAAAAATATTCTCTCTCCTGCACTGACTTTTTCCTTAACTTGTCAAGATACCCATGTGGTTCTGAAGCAAGACTTAAAGCCTTTAATGAGACAAGGAAAGTAACTGAGAATTTGGAATTGATTCATTTTGAAATGTTCACAGTTGTTCAGAATACAGTTTATACAGAACAGCGTTCACATTCAGAATACGTACTTTCCCTACCAAGCTGTAAAACCATTCACGCGTTGCTGAAAATATATCTCCTGAAACGTATAGCATAATAAGCCTCAGATGCTTCTTTACGAATTGCTTGTGGTAGAAATGGGATGGCAAACGCAGTGGGCTATCAAAATGTCATTTTTGTATTTGTGTGTTAGATCTTCTGTATGCATGTATTATATGTGTATATATATGTATGTATATATGTGTATATATATATATTCAAATAAATCCCTGCTAGATAACATTTGTGAAAAAAATAAAATCAATCTCTTGACTTTTCTGGGTGGTAGAGCTGCCTTTTTTTTTTTTTTTTTTTTTGTAGTTTGTTTTATTTTGAGGAAGAAAGTGTGCATCTGATTTGCTCAGTGCCTGATGAAAATAACCTCTGATCACACTGGTAGTAACTTGGAAAGGCAAAACAAGTTCCTTTTCAAATGCAGTTTTTCTTGACGTCTTACATATTCTTCATGTCAACTGAGAGCTAATTACAGGCACATATCATTTTTACACTATGAAGCCACAGTAAACTGAAAATGAACAGCCAAAATTTTGAACCAATTTTGCAATTGAAATGTTATTTAAAAGGCTAAAGTTTCTTTTACTACACTGAGAAATGAACATGTGAAAAAGCACTTGGGAATTCACAGAGTCTAGAATGACAATAATAAAACCAAAGAAGTCTGACCTTGTATGTTCCTTCCCTCAGCTCTCAACCACTGACCTCAGTCACCATTTTGCCCTTATTTCTTTGTAGATGTGGGTCCAGACAGATTCATTCACTCAAAATATTCTGCAACTGTTGTTTTGTATGAGAATTAGCACCTCTAACTCACCATTCAGAAGCATCCACAGTCCAGGCAAGCCACAAGCCCAAACTCCAAACAGTCCTTTCATCTCTTCAAACCTTTTCCAGAAGCTGTGGTCCTTCCTTAGGGAGAGCATACCTACATCTTATATCCTTCCATGCCATGTTCAGCATGCCCTGCTCTCAGCAAGCTATATGTGCAAGAGTGTGAGTAAGAGTGTGTAGCTTGGAAATTGCCACAGGGTAAGGAAAGGGGTCCTCAGTGACAACACTGAGCTGCAAATGTGAGCCTTAGGAGACAGAAAGTAAAGAAGAATGGGTTAATGTATCTTTTAATGTTTCAAAGGCTTTAGAAAATGAGAGAAAAAATATTTGGATTGAGAACCAGGAGCAGATCAACCCTAAGCTTGATGAGTAATTGCCTTGCTCTTCTGCTTCATGTATTTGATTCTCATTTCCATTACCAGATCAAAACTTAGGTCCACAAAGACTCCCTATTTATGTTTTATGAAGTATAAAACTCTCTTGGATTTAGTTTTACATGTGTTATCATTTTCCCACAATAAAGACAGGTTTTCAGAGTACAGCAAGGCACCTAAGCTTCTAGCAGTCTGATTTCTGTGGGGCATTTGGGTCACCCTCTGAAGAGTGGCTTGTTTAAATGTCACCAGGCTGCTCTGCACAACGGCAGCGCTGGGCTCCGTGCATGCTCCATTCGGGAGGCTAGGAAGCACGGAGATGGCATAGGGATAGTACTGGAAAAACACAAGCACCAAAGACAGAAAGCACGTGTCTTGGTAGGGGTGAGGGAGGAACTGTTTGAACATTTTTGAGTACCCATGAGCTTGTTCTTCCTAGAGGAAATGTTCCTTGAGGAAAACAGGCATTTGTTGAATGATGTTGTTTTCTCAGAGTCCTGATAAATTTATCTTACTTGCTTAAAATAAACTATTCTGCTATAACAAATCTCCTTCAGAATAAGAGGATTTTTATGCAAGGCTTATTTGAACTGAAATGAAGACTTAAAGCCACAACATAACAAATCATTTTCATTCCTAGCATTATGTAATTAGAAAGCATATTTCATTTCAGTTAGTTGTCATCCATCTTTTTTCTCCTTTCTTTCCTAGCCAAAGTTGAAGATACAATGTAATTGAAAAAGGGAACATTAGTAAATAACTGCTTGAAAATAGATTTCTTGAAAAGCTTTTAGTCCAGATCTTGCTAAAACAACGACTGGCAATAAGAGATAAAATGGTAAAGTGCTAGAATACAGTCCTTGACACTATTATCTGATTCTAAGTCTGTGGCTAAAAAGCTAGAAGCCTTTACTCTTTCTTCCTCCTACTACATTAAACATATTCCCAGGAAAGTCTGTTCCTTAAAATGCGAGTGGATTTTTCAATCCACTAAGTTTACATTACTGTGTCCATCGTAACACTAATTCATGTTGCATTTAATGTGTCATGCCAGGAGTTCCCAGTGGCTGCTGCTGCCCGAGCCCCACAGGCAAGCAGCAGCATGTAGCCTGCCCATATGTGGTTACCACTGGCAAACTCTGGGTGTAGAAGAAAAGGGGTGAGGAAAGATAGGTCTGTGGTGGTAGGAAGGCAAATAGTAGCTTGGAACTGCAGCATGCGGCAGAAATCAGGTTACAGTCTTGCTTTGCAAAGTGAGTGAAGATGGATACAAAGGAAGAGATGGGGCAACGCATTGCCATAGAGCTGACCCATAATTTATATGACAACATTAATCCCACTAAGTACACCTGGAATTTTTTCCTGTATCTTCAAAGTGTTCAAAATTTTCCTGTCCATTGGCTCTTTGCCCAGGAGAAACATGTGCTTCAGAATGCAAAAGTATGGCCCAACTACAGGCAGTTCATTGTTTGCTTTCAAAGAGTTGCATACAATCTTTTGTAACTTATAACAAAAAAGAAGATAGTGGCTCCTACTATATCTTCCCATTATGCTAACATGTTCTGAATTCTTCATTAGAAGCACTAATCATTACTTAGCCAATAGGAACCTAATTAAAAACAGTTCCTGCAGTGCTAGAAATTTAGTATATTTTTAAAGTTTATCTCAATACTGGAAAGTATATGCTCACATAAATGTATGAATCTATATACTCATGTAACCTAGGTATATTTACTTTTTCATAAATGCAGTTTTTTTCTTTCAGGCAAGAAAGAAGTGAAGGTCACACTTTCAGAATAATGCCACTGCAGTAAATACTCTGTCATAAGACATCTAAGCATCAGAGTGCCTTTCAATTCTATTTTAAATCTCTGTGGTTAAAAATTACTCTGGTAATATATGAAAGTATTACAGTTGTCTTGCAGAAAGACAGCTATGATTTCTTCACACCCACATGGTGCTGCTACTACATATTAACCTATTCTATCTATTTGCTTTCAACTGAAGAGAATTTTAAAATTATTATTTGCACTTGAGACTTTGAATTTGAAGCTACTTTTGTTCTATACTCTCCTTCCTTCTCCTTCTCCATCTGCCTGATATACTGAGACAGATGAAAACATTTTGGGCAGACCAGAAGTTGATTCATTCACATTAAGAAGTTACCTGACCCTGTCGAACATTCCCAGAACAGAGAAACGATAAAATGTAATAACAAAGTGATGGAAAAAAAATAAAGCCAGAGCTCGCTCTGTCTGTTGACAAAAGAGAGGAAGGAAGGAGACTAGACTCTCCAGCTCAGGTGAAACCCAGGATATTGATAAGAATATTTGTGATCTATCTTAAAAGAGTCAGATTAAATGGTAATTTAAATTAAATTATAGCTGCTAGATTGTGGGGTTATCAGACCACTAAATTACAAAGCTTAAAGTTGCTGTAATCCTTAGATTTCAAAACTATAAACTAAAAACATGATGAAATCATATTTTTAGTCTTGAGACAGTTCTTAAAGCTGAAGGTGAACTATTACTTAGACTACTGCATACATATCTTTGCCCTGCTGAGGTATGAATTATAGAAAATAGTCACAATAAGAACACTATCAATGCAAATCCTGATGTGTCCACCAAAGACAAAATTCTTACCCTGGAATTTTTTTTTTTAGAAATTATTATTAAACTAAAAAAGGACAAAGTAGCTTAGATAGGTCAAGTAAGTAGAGGATTTTCTATTAAAATACTCATACAGCCTGGTGACACAATTAAAGTTTTCTTATGATTAAAAAATAAACAAAAAAAGACATGCATCCCTATCTCAGTGCTTGTCATTGTCTTCACAGCTCTTTCAATAGCTAGCAATGAATGTTTTCTCCAGTCTAAACATGATTTATATGGTTCTCAAGCTATAACAGATTGTGTATTGATGAGGACTTCATGCAGTAAATCAGACTGGTTTGTGCTGGGCCGAATGAAATGTGCATTGTAAGACTATGTTGATTATTGGCATGTTAAACATTCAGTTTTTCTAGGTCTGCCATCAAGAGGTTGCATTCACAGCACCTTTGCACATCAAAGGCTAATAGTGCAACAGCGATATTTCATTAGCAGAGAAGTTACATTTTACTCTGTTGATGGATTTAATTATCAAGCGTCAGAGTAACCAGCATTTGCTAGGGATGCTTTCACTTTCCTGGGATCCCCAGTGAGAAGGGGAATAGGTAGAGGAAGACTCTGCTTCCAGACAATGCTTCTTACTTGGAAAGACAATGTCTCAGAGATCCAACTTATCTGAGAATTGGAGCCCTTCCTGAGAGCAGAGCAAATCAGTCTGGTAGTTCAGTTCACAGTCTGCAGGAAACATCTTGACACTAAGCCAAAGCAAGGCATGCTGTTGTTTCATTTCTTTGCATCGGTTTCAAAACACATGAAAACTTGTTTCTTTACTTTGAATTAGATTAGAATGAACTTGATTTTACTTCATTACTAAAGTGTGTTTGGGTTAAAAAGGAATTTCAGGTTGGTCCCTTAAGGGACCAGTAAACTCAATAGAACATAATTCTCTGTTAATCATTTTCATTGGGCAAGATGTTTCCATGAAGGTGCTAGACCTAGTTGGAGGCTAGTTATACAGGCTGGCAGGCTTTTTTTTTTTTTTTGGGGGGGGGGGAGCAGGAAATATCTTGTATTTGCCAGGAATTAAGCAAAGCCACTTCAGGAAACAGAAGGATACAGAAGACACAAAAAACAGGGACCCTAGAAACTCGTAGTATATTACTACTTTCATACTGAGACCCTGCTTTCAGGTGCATTAATTTCGCTAAATTGTAGCTCTTTGGATTATTTCTGTGTTCTTTTTTTAATATTATTACTGGGACATATTTAGTAAAGAACTCAGCATTCAGTGAATCAGGCTAGAAAAAACACATGGTTTTGCTAATGTCAAATGGATGTAAAATTGTATCACAAGTCTCAAATGCTTCATTTTTTAGAGCATCTCTCAATGGTTAGTCTGGGTCAGCAGGATGCCTTTTGTCATCCCAGTGAAATAAGTCATAAACCACAGCAAGCCATGCTTGCATAAATTCAGAGGGCCTTCTCAAAGCCAAAGCTTCCCAATACCTGGTGAGTCAAACATGCTCAACAAAATAATGTTGCAGCAAGAAGAATAAATCCTGTGGTTTTCCAACAAGAGGCCAAATTCAAGCTGTGCTGGTGTCTTTCAGTTCTGACAGTCAGGAGCTCAAATGCAGTTGATCCGTATACACCTGAGAAAGAGTCTGCAGTCTTGTTTCTTCTTTTTTCCTTCTAATACTCAATTGTTAATTTTAATATTTAGCATAACATTAGAGGGTGGTAGACATGCTGACTCTGTAATATCCTTTAAAATCTAGTCTTGTATCAATACTTTTTTCCAGCAAGAAGAAAAGCGTCCTACTAAAAGGTAAGAAAAGGAATCTGAACTTTCTAGAGTTTTTTAGATCGTAAGCAGTCTTTGATATTTTCTTTTCCTCAGCAAGGCATCAAAGGCTAAGCAATATTGGTACTGTCAGAGTTCTTTCTAGATAGAAGTTGCACATGGAAACTGAATCCAAATATTAGTAATAATCTGATATGTTAGAAGTGAGGTGACAACTCGAATTAGTGTTTTAGGAAACAAGTATGAACCCCTGGAGAATTATTTCACTGAAAGACAAGTAAATAATTAGGCTCAATTCTGAGAGTGAGACTTCTCCCACACAAAAGCTATCTAAACTGTTATCTCCTGCTATAATAGCTTAGCAAAAGGATAAAACAGAATTGTTTGTACAAGCGATAATCTCAGTGTAGGCATAGCTATGGGGCAATTTAGCTGGAGATAGAAGTGTTTCTAAACAAGCAAAAAATAAGAGTAATGCTCTTATCTCTCTCTGTATTCCAGTCAATTCCTCCTGTACGTTTCTCCTTCTCCTGTTTTTGCTACTGGTTAGAAAGTGACTGCAGCATTAGCATCTGGGGAAGATGGACCAGAGACTTTGCTCAATAATTATTTGATTATGCCATGTTTACAAATTTTAGAGCATTTATAATAAAAGAAAAATTTTAATCATAGGATTCTAATAAAAACAGGATTAAAATGCACTTCAAGAGCTGATCCAATCTATTCCTTTGTCCCCGGGGCAGGATTAGCTATAGTAATTATGGTATTTGAGGTGGGTTTCTTTCTAAGCCAGCTGTCTTTCCTTGCCAATTGCCTGTGTTTTCCAAACACACTTGCAGACATTGCTGGCAACCCACCTCCATGCAAAAAACATAGCTGGGGTCAGCACCTGCATATAAGTAGATACCTACGTGGAGAAACCCACCCAGCAGCTTAGACCAGCACCTGTCAGGATGTGGTCACATAACACCTGGCTACATATGCCGGAATTTAGACATGCTTGTTCTTAAAGACATCCAAGGGTGAGGATTTTGTAGTCTCCATACGCAGTCTAGGCTGGTGCTTCTCAATCTTAAGAAAGCTCCCTAACGCCTTTCCTCGCCACAATTTAAATGCATTCCTCTCAGCCTACCCACCACAGACATGAAAAACAAACTTTTATTTTCTTCCTTATACCAGCCATGCTTGAAGCCTTTTGTCTCTCTTCAGTCTTTCCCTGATTAAGCAACCACAAATTACTCAACAGCTCCTTTCCTTCAGACTCTGTTTTTCTGGATTTCTAATCATTCTCAGCAGTCTACTCTGGACTTTCCCTAACAGCACAAAGCAAACTGAGACATCAGATCTTGTATGTGCTATTCCAGCTGATCCATCACAAGCTGCTGGGTTTTTGCCCTTCCCCATCGTGGTTAGCAGTATGACATTGGTAACTCCTGTTTTCGATCCACTACAATCACCAGATTTTCTGCAGAACAGCGAGCAGCCAGATGTTCCTTCGCCTGTGCCCCTTCTTCCCTCATCTGCACTTGCACAATTCACTGAACGATGCCAAAGCACAGACCCTCATCCCTAGGGAATCACTTTTTCTTAATTCAAAACAGCCTGCAATTTTGAATACTAATCTCGTTTTCTTCATCCAACTGCAAAATAATTCTTTTCTTTTTTAGAATGCTTTTTTTCCTGTTTTTGCTAAAGTGTCAATTCCTAAGTCATGCCAGAACACTTTCATCTTTTTAGGTTCTATTTTATTTTTAATCCTTTGTGTGTGGGTGTGTAGCAGGAAAGCAGCTTCAAGCTTTCTTTGACCTCCCCAAACACAGAATAATCTTTCAATGCCACTATGTTTTATTTCTTCTTTCCTAAATAAGGAATGGTCATGCTTTGCTCATGTGAGAATGAAAAGCAACACAGCAATAAATACAAAGGTAAATAACACTGCTATTCAATCTGTCTCTCTCCTACAGCTTTACCAAGTCTTCCTTTACATGCCAGAGCATTCGATTTTTTTCATTCACTCCTTTTCTTTCTTCCTGACTTGCCCTCGACTCTTTGCCCTTCAGAAATAATTGGGTAATTAGCAGGCAAGTTGCAAATACATCCCTGATGATTTTCTCAAAAGCAACATAGCATTTAACAAACAAACAAACAAACCCCTTCTACTTCACAAACATATGGAAACAAATGAGCAAATGGAAATTCTAGCCAAGATGTCCCATCATACCATATGCAATATTCCTCCCTATTGCAGATTAGTCTTGTCCCTAATGCAAAAACTTAGGACAGCTAAGTTCTGCCATTTTTGGCCACCAATTTTAATGTGATTTCCAGCAAACCAGTAATCTTACCGCACATCAAAAGCTAAGGTTTCACACAACTTCACTGGCAATAGCTGAAGCACCCTGCTGTCTCCTATTAAAGGGGCATCTGCACCCCTGTGCCACCACACTGGGTGGCCCTGACAGCTGTCAGTGCACTTACTAGTGAGCTGAAATAAAGAACTGAAAAACAACAACAACAACAAAAATCTTTCAGCCTGATCTGTTCACTGCTCAGCCATTCCACATGGCCCCTGCCACCAGTGTGAAACCACAGCCAAACTTGCCATTTTGGAGAAAACAAAGAAAACAATGCTTGTTTCAGAGTGGCTCAGGAGGTTCAGCTGAACAGTACTTCTCAAATGCTCTGATATTCCTTCCGTTACAAGATCCTACACAAGTACCCCAGGTTGTGAAGTTATATATACCCTGCGCATACAAGCATCCCACGCCTGGTGCAAAGAGCAATGCGCAATGGAGCAATGCTCCGCTGCAGAGCTCTAGGCCAAGGAAAGGGACTGGGCTGCGGAGAGGGCGAGCTGTGCCCAGTTTTGCCTAGATAGAGCAAAATCCAATATCCTACCTACACTGTGCCCAACTGCAAGAGATCTCTTCACAGATGCCATTGGTAAATGTTACGTCCTTAAGTCCTGCATGCCACAGTGATGGGTTTATGTTCACTCCCCGACCCCCTTTTCCCCCCCCCTCCAAATTCAGGGCAAAATTTGCCTTTTAGAACAAACAATGAAAAAGCCTCCTTGAAAAATTATATCTCATTTCTTGTCTTCAGGTAATACCTGCTGAAGATGATATTTTCTTAACTCCTTGACAGGCGAATGAGCTGTATTTTACCCAGAGTTATGCAGTATTATAAATCAAAAGGATTAGTTACTTATTTTTTATTTTTACCTTGCTACAAGAGGCCAAGATATAAGATCTATGTTCAGATCCTTTCTGTGCAAAGCAAGGTGTCCCACTTTCACAAGTAGCTGCTTGGGGAAAATGACCCTCCTGTTCTGTGACAGTAAATATTTCAATATTTAGATGGAATAGAAACATTTTCCCAGAGTAACCAAGTAGCCGTATCTGAGAGTAGCAGACAGGTCACTGGGTCTTGGCACTGAACTGCGAAATGGAGAAAGTAAGAGTTGCATTTCAGTCTCTACTTCAGTTGGGAAAAAATGATTTGAATCCATAACTCTTCCTTCTCAGATACGTGTCTTAACCCTAGGGATATAACGTAACCCTGAGTTTTCTGAACAGCAAGTCTGTCCACCTGAAAGAAAGTTCCTCCCTTAAGAAATTATCTGCAAAAAAATACCCATTCTAGATCCTCACAATACTGTGAAATCTCATCATGGCCAGTTTCCATCATGCGCAGGCTGAGACATGAGATGACTCCATTCTCTTTTCCTGTTCGGGTGTTTTAGTCTACCCACTCCATATATAGACCACACTCTTAAAGAATGCTAAAACAGTTAAGGAGAGAGGAGCAAATGACATGATGTATATGTAGTTTAGGCTTAGTTTTATTGATCATGTTGAAAATCCAATTTCCAGTGAGCAAATGTTCTTTTAAAATATAAAAGGCCGTGAAAAGATGTTACTTCTGAAAGATGTTATATCGTTAGGGAAGAAAAATTGAGAGAAATGAATTAACACTAAGTGCTGTGGCTTTGAACTATTGAACAGCAATTAATGTGCACCACAGACAGTTTAATACACTTCCAATACTCTATTGCAGAAAAGACAGCTATGTAATTACAACCTAAATTCTGGCTCTCAGCATCAGGAAATACACATGGTTTCACAAACGGCCTGACTCTTTTTAGCTTCTCTGAAACTTTCAAAAACATCAGTGGGACTTGGCAGTCAGCAAGGATTGCAGAATAAGTCCCCAGAGCAGAAAAAAACATGCAGTCCATAAGAAAAATTCAGTAAACTGTCTGTCCCTCCCTCTGAAGGCAGCTGCAGCTGCTGTGGGGAAGGAAACTACCTACAGCTATGATTAACTATAAAACTGAAGGTCAGCTTTGAATCCTCCAAATGTATTAATATACTCTAACCCTTAGGTTAAAAACATGACATATTTCTAACATCTCCGTGGTGGTGTTCAATAAAATAGAGTAACTTAAAAAAAATCCTATTATGATTAGCTGTGAAACAAAGATGTCTTAAATTCTTCTTTGGTTCTTGTTTCAGTCTCTGTGATTTCCCAAAAGGTGCATATATTCAGGGTCACAGCAAAAAGAATGATTTATAGTCTAAATTCTTAATTTTCCAGTTCATTACCAAGTCCTCATTTACTTCAGTACCTTATTTTTCTCTGGCCAATGCATTATCCTTTGTGTTTCCAATTTAATACAAGTATACAAAAATATCCACAGAATATTAGAAAGAAATAATTATGTGTAATCTTTATGAAAAACAAATCATTACAAATAACCCATGGTGATCTTATATTAAAAAAAAAAAAAAGGAAAACATAGTTGACATTCATTAATCTACTAAGAAAGCATATTTGTTTCTTTCCAGACAATTAAAATGATACATTTGGGGCCTTAAAGAATACTACGTAATTTCAAGAACAATAGGAGAGCATTAATCTAAAATTTTAAAAATACTTCAGGATATTTTCAATTTTTGCTTCTTACAGCTATATGTTAAATAGAAAGTGTTATAAGTAGACTAACTGCTAGCTTGCTGGATACATTAGCTCTCGAGTAATGTCATATTACACTAAACCATATGAACATACATTCCAAAGAGAAAGAACTGGTAAAAGAAATTCAAATACCAGCTGGAAAAATTTGACCCATGGTGAATTTTTTCAGTAAAGGGATAGCTCTTCAACTGATGGTGCCATGTCAAGTTATACTAGAAACAGGATTATTCTGATCCTAGTTATGCAACTAACTCACCTGCTTTTACACCAGCTCCCAAAGGAATCACTGCCCAAAGAGCCACATTCTTGACTTTCGTGATACAGGATGCTACCTGCACAGAAGAAGGATGAACTTTGTGCCCCAGAGTCCTATTTACTGATGGATGAAAATATTTAATTGTCTCCAAATTCATATATAAATTAATCTTCTGAGTCCTGAAATATTAATGATTTGTAAGACTAGCTGCCTGACTAACATATGAGGAAAAGTGTTAAAATTAATAGATAAAATGAAAAACATATACCAGATGTTTTAAATGCTACCTTCTCTCATTAGTAAAAAGTAATTACTTCTAATACTTTAAGAGATCGGTTAGGAAGCATATGAATATGAAAAACACCAAAATAAGTGTAAATGGACACATAAATGGACACAAATATGGAAATCTTGCTAGATTAACAGAAAAATGGCATATGGCTGAAACTCTGGCTCTGCTTAGTGACAAGTCTTGTATTGAAGCTAATACGTAATTAACTAATACCATGTTTTTTGGTGGAAAAAGGGCCCTAAAAATCAGAAATAAACACCAGAAAAAGTCTCTTGGTATCCTGTCCCTAAGTTAAAATCACAACCTAATGTAAACTATCCATCTCAATCCATGCTGTAGTCAACAATATCAGAAAAAGAAAGGGGAACGTGTTTGCAAAGGTGGTCAAGGGCTTGCTAAATCTCATTTCTGTTGCATGTTATTCCTCATAAATGATTTATCACAGACCCAGGATTAGAAGGCAAGTTCCAAGCCCCAGTTCTCCTGCAGCAATACTATCCAGAATCTTACTCCCTTTCTTTCACTTATATTATGAAAGTTCAAGCTGACCGTCTTTGCAAACCTCAACTGTGGCTAATATTCAGCAATCAAAGAGAAAATTCTTGAGGTACGCTGGCTCTAAAGCATACCAGATTATTTGTTATGATCAATATCTTGAATTCCATCCAGAAACCGATTAAAAATCACAGGTCAAAAAGCGCTGATCTAGTATCTACTCATTGCACATACTAATGCTCTAAAGGAATTATTGTGCAGTCCTCCAGCTTCTGAATGGGCCAGGGATGCATTTTCCTACAAATGGCATCATGGTAATCTCATCCCGAGAGCAAACGGACCTGGATAATCCTGCAGCAAAAAGAAAACTTCACACTATTTCCCGAGGCTGCCCGCGAACGAAGTGCTGTTTCCTGGCCCTTGCAGGAAATGCCACCGCACGCAGACTGCCGATGTGCAGACCTTTTACAAACGGCAGCTCACCTTCTTTCATTTTGAGGTACAGAGGGCATTTCCACCAAAATTTGGCATCCTTTTCCAGGCTACCCCATTAATGTAGCGTCCTGTGGACTGTGTCATCAAGCCACCGTTTGCCCAGAGCTCAAGTCCATCGAGGCGCACCGTTATGCTCGGCAGTGGGCAGCTGGAGCCGACAGGGCGTCCAGCGGTCTCAGTACCAGGTACTCAGTACTCGGCCTCAGCACGCTGACAGACACAGGCCCCCTTCACCAGGCAAGTCCCACCGGAAAGCCAGTGCTGCTTCCCTGGCTGTGATGGCAGAGGAGAGCGGTTCACAGTCAAATACGATGCAATATTCACTCAAATTCAGTCAAGCATAGCATTTGGCTATTAGGATATCTGCAGCTAATTAGGGTATGCCTATTCTGTAATTTTTGGTATATAGCATCCTGCTTACCATATCAGCAACTACCAAGCTTCCTCTTAAAAAAAAATAAAAAAAATTAAACTCTCCAACAAAAATGTGCTCCTGCTGTTAATTATCTTTATATTTTTTCCCCCACTGTGTTGTCCACCCCATATCTCCTGACTGAAGTACTGGCTCAGGATGATAAAACTATAAAATGAATCAGCACATCTATATGTAGTATGGGGTCTTTTCTACTGCTACTGTGATGCCAAACTATACAAAGTAAAATAATAACATTGTACGTCCCTTGTACAGACTGCGAAAATTGCATGTGAGCCAGAGAAAAGCTACAACAGTGCTGTGTGTTCCTGTGTTATTGCTGGCATCTTTATAACAGGAAAATGTACAGAAAACTGATTTAGGACAGCTTCATTTACCAAAACATCACTACTTCCCAGTTTTCCAGAAGCAGTTTTGGGCAGCTGCATTAGGGAATACACATACTTTTAAATTTCTCCCAACTGAAGGAAACTGGAAGACAGTCTCTGAAGCAATGTAATATAACCTTGGCTAGAGCAGGACAAATTGGAGATTCAGTTCAAATAAAGTATAACTGAACTTTATTTTACATCCAGTCTGGCTCAAGACACTACTAAATTAACTATCATCATTACTAAGAAGAAGTCTCAGCTGAGGCATCTACTATGGCAGCCCCACTCTGAGGCACTTTCTAGACCCTCTCAAGTGCTATACCTAAAAGTCAAACACAGTAAAACCGGATAGGACATGCTAGCTACTACCAGTTTCTTACCTGCCTATCACCAGTAATAAAGACAATGTTTGCTTTTACTGTTGAGACAGTGAAAGGCTCTCTGCTGTTTTCGTGTTTTCCTCATTAATCTCTGGCCCTTGTTTCTGATCACTTGGTTTCAGCTTCTGCTTCCAACTGGCTGCTCTGCCAGGATAGCCCCGGGAACTGGTAGTTCAGGGAACACTGCAGCTTCTTATCCAGGTCCTGCACATACAACAGGCTGATTGCACCTGCGCAGGGGTATGGCCGCGTGTCCAGCACTTCATGTAGTACTAGCTGCACTTAAACTGCATTTACAGATATATACAGACTCAGACAATGAGATATACTGACCTTGAGAAACCCACTATTAAAATTGACCAAAACATGTTTTGAATAGAAACTACTAATTTAATCAAATATGGGATTTTCATGCAGAAAACATCTGTATTTGTTTGATTTTTCTTGGTTAAAATATTAAAAAAAAAAAAGAAGCATTTTCATTTTGGCATCTACATAACAAAAACATCTAATTCAAAATATCCTGGTTCCAATCCCTTTATATAATGAGAAATTTAGGATTAGTACAAAGGCAAAAAAGAAAGAAAAAGAACATGGTTAAAAGCAATACATTATGAAATCATTTTCCAAAGTTCCGATTATGATTTTGGATTTCTGATTCACAAAAATGTTTGATTTTTCAAATTTGGGAGGAAAATGTCGACCTCTCAATAAGTTCAGCTTTACCTATAGCCTGAAGTTATCACTCATCCAGCTCTGCAGAAGTGGCTATTATTTAATAATACTTGATATAATTTCATTCAAAATATTTGCATTTGTATATGAAACATTTTAGTCCATATAAAAATTTGTGTCTAGTCCTATTAGTAGCTTTGGCATGTTTTTAATTCCCTGGAGGTAAGTATGCATAACATATGCAGCTCCACAGTAAGTATGAATTACTAACTGGTAGACATTTTTAGCAGGAAGCTCCTGATATGAATGTGTATGATGACAGAATGACTTTTTGTTTTTAAAATAAATCCACTCCTATGATAGAACTGTGGAATGACAGAATAATTTAGGTCGGAAGGAAGCTCTGGAGGTTATCTAGGCCAGCTCCTGTTGGAAGTAGTTCAGGTTTCGCAGGGCTTTGTCCTGTTAAGGTTTAAATACATCCAAATTACACAACTTTATCCTTCAACACATGTCCCTATAGCCTGCAAAGGCCTCATTTGTTGAAGAGCTTTTCACAAAGATAGAGACCTCCTCTAATTCCTGTCTTGCCTGTAGTGTAACTGGAGCAGCTCTAGCTATACAGTCTGGCTCACTCATCCTGATGCAGCAGAAAAACAGACAAGATCTTATTATGCACAAAGTAAGATCTCATACACATAAGGAGAAAACTTTGTTGTTGTTGAATAGTCTCCCCTGAAGTGGGAGAATTATGTGATTAACATCACACTCTCCCCCTCGCTCACACCTGCAGATTTATACCTTGCAAAGTTTTCCCTTTCTCCTAAGCTACTTCACTATAAGTAAAAATAGAAACAGACCTTTAATCATTTAAATCATCATTAATGTTGCCTTCGCTATATGCAGTCACAGAAAGGATTCAGACCTGCCCTTCAATAAATCAGTGTGCCTCCTCTTGGACAAGATTCTAGTACCAGCACAGCTGAGCACGTAACTTCACAGACTTGAACAGAAAAATTCTTGCATATGATGGAAACATTAAGAATAAATTTGGTCTAGTATTTGAGAAGAGAAATTTTCAATAGGACTTTCAGGTTTGAAGGTTGAGTCAGAACTTAGTAGTGTCTAAGTGAATGAAAAATTCCCCTGTCTTGTCACTTTTTGATACTTTCTGGGTATATTAATCTGGCAGATAGCACTGTGAAATGGTTTTTTTTCTGAGCAGGAATAGACTATTTGTATGTATTTATGAATGGTTCCATTCCAAAGGTACTGAGTTTTTATATTTTCTCAGTTACCCCCATAGTTATGGTTTATAGGCCTATTTGGTGAAACTCATAAAATGATTCTTTTTGTGCATTGGCAGGTGCTGTAGTGGCAAAAAATATAAAAATTGCTATCCTCATTCATCTGGCATAAAAATGATATGTTCTGAACCACTTGATATCACATGAAATGTGGCTGTTACTTCTTCACTGCTACCATAGCACTTAAAAATGCACCTGATAGGTCACTAACCTGAGGAGTTAACACTCTAAACAGGATGAAACTATACGGTCAGAGGATTATACATGAGGGAGGAATAGATACATACTGGGATAATAGAGATAGAACAAAAGGTGGGTGAAAGGAAAGAAAAATGAAGACCATTTAAAAACTATTCAAAGAAAATGTGAAGATGAAGCTCAGTGCAGGGCATAGATATAAGAAGATGAGATCAAGAGAGCACTGGAGGGAGACACCACATGTGGAAGAATAATGTAATCAGCGGAACACATTCAAAAGAACAAGTGATGTGCCAGAAAGAATAGATACAGAAAGATTTTATATTTAGCAGTCTGTGAATGGGATTTGATGAAACACACATATGGAGATTTAAGTAGCTCATGAGAAAGTGTTACTGAAACTAAAGACTCTTTGTGCATGTGTGTGTGTTTAGCAGAGAAAAATAATTGTATTTTTGAGTGATGAGAATCCAAATAATGAAGATAGAGTGTGGAAGAATAATCCAAGATTGCAAGTTTTTTTCAAATTTTACCGAATAAAGAATAGAACATTTTTGTCAACAGCTAAAAAAAGAGAAAATTTGTGGATATATCATGCTTCATTATACACCATTAATATGAACTGTAAGAGAACTCAGATTACATTTTGCAGGAAAAAAGGGAAAACTAAACATATATAGATGATGTAAAGAAAAGGATGAAAGTCAAACAAGTTGTTACAGGCTTTCAAAATATGCTAGAAGAATTCCAGTTTGCCTGTTTTAATGCATATAATCACAGTTTGCCTAATATTCTTGGCAAATGTTGTTTCCTACTAGAAGCCACAGACTGGATGAAAATCTCAAACGTAAATCTCAAACTATCCCAAGTGTGCTGTGGGGGATATTTCCTCTAAAATAATATCATTGCACATCTGAAGTTGGAACTTGTTCCAAGGACTAGCTTTCAGCTGGTTTAATTACTCAGCCATGGACAGTATTGCCCACAATGACCTCACATGTAAAGAATTAATGCATTATACCACTTAAGGCCACTGGGACTTGTGTTAATTTTCATCATTTCTTCTTTGCTGCCAAAACAACGCTGTTCTCTGCTTAAAGTCATAACAGACAATTGAGTGGCTTTTGTTGGAAGGTGGTCAGCAAAAACGGTCTGCTGAGCTCCGAAGCCCTCTGCTCTGGCTGCTGCCCAGCACCTAGGAAGCAAGGGCGCATCCGAGAGGAACCCCACTGAGGTGGCAAGCAGGCATCACATTGCCGCTTTCCCTAAAAACCTAGGAAGAAGGCATCTTTACAGGGATGACTGACTGCTAGAGCAGCTGAAGCTTGAAGTATTCTCTGCTGTATGGTGATAGACAGTTCAAGTTACACAAAACTTACTGCGCATCTGGAATTTGATCTCTCAATCACGACTGCTATTGCAGTTGTTATAGCAAATACTGCATGCTTGCACACAGCGATGAGAAGATCTAAGCGTAATACTATTATCAACAACAAGAAAAACTGACAGCTGTGCTCATTCTTTTGCTTGGCAAGAATAAGATGAATGATGGATATAGATGGATATAGAGATCTTGTACTGTTGAAACCACTACTCTCAGATGTGCTCCTCTATGCCACAAGCATCCAATTTACATAGGCATTTGTAAGCTCCTTACAGTTCATATACTCTACAGTATATTTTGAATAATCTTTATCAAGTAACTTTACACTTATACCATTCATAAATAACATTATCCTCACAATCACAGTGCTTTCAAGCATTAATCTTACAGGTATCTTAACAAGTTTATTGTCACCAAAATATGACTTTGCTAGCACAACTAAAGGCATTTCATATTGAAATTTTATTTCCTTAAATGACGCACTTTCAAAGCTAAAAGTAATGTACCATAAAGTTAACTATTATTCCTATTGCATTGAAAGAAAAAGCAGACTAGTATGTATAAAGGTGCAGCACTATGTTCTTATGCCTATGGTACCATGCTTTTTTTTTTTTTTTACATCAATTCTTTCATGTCTGTCAGAAATCAGTAAAACTTTTAATTAGGTCTCTCAATAGCCTAATTAATTCTTGCTAGTCTTCCATATCAACATTTATAAAAGGCCTTATATATAAACGTCAGATACTTTAGCCTCGTATGAAAGTATGTACAGATAAGTATAGAGATGTGATATACATAAATAAGGTCAAATTCTACCATTATCTCTTCTCACTAAATAGAAATTGAACTGAAAGGCAAATTATTCATAGAGTAAGGTACTATTGACCACCTCCTTTACTGGAACCTATTCAAAAAAGAAAAATTTTAAGTGCCCACAATATTTTAAAAGCTTTTTCATTTGTCCATCAAGCCCTATTTGCTATTGCCTTTTCATAGAGAGACCACTGTTAGATTTTCTTTTCCTTATTTGCCTTCATTTCATCAACATCATTCTCCTTCTCTTAAACAATCTCTGTTCTCTCAAATCCTTCTTTTATTATCATTAAAGAAATGGCCATAAGGATGATATTGAGTGCCAGTCAGATAATGCTTCTAAATTTTAAATTTGAACTTTTAAAATAGCCCATACAAAAAACTGAAACTTAATTTGTGGAGTTATATTCAATTATTTTTTATTTCTAATTATTATGATTTATTTAAAAAAATGTATTTTTAACATAAAGCATCTACTCTCCATGAAAATTCCTACGTAGTAAAAAAAACCCCTCAAGTTCCCAGAAAAAATTGTAATAGAAATTTTACAATCTTTTTCAGCCATTTACGCCTTCTTTTTGGCATGAAAAAGCAGCAGTATTCAAGATATTCTGCCATCCATTAGGACTTGTGGAAAATGGTGGTGGTACTCGGAATCTACAATCCTTTCTCCCATACTGCCAACTTTCTCCAAAACCCCCCCACCAACACTAGGTCACCACATGAAGTGTGGGAATGATAACACTCCTGGCCTCTGGTTCCTGCATCCCTCAAAAAATCTCTCTCCAGTCTGGCATCCTAAAACTTGGCCTGAGTCAATTTTTCCCTAAAATGTCTCAGGGTTAAACCACATTATGGATTTTATGAGTATTAATACTTGCACCTGTTTGAAGAATCCAGCACCCTAAATCAATTTCTTTCATGAACCTGCCATTTAAATTTTAGCTGTTTAACAATAAGCAACCACATAAGCTTACTCCTCAATTGTCCCTCACAAACAACGCAGAAAATTGCCTATCTTTGGATGAAAGTGCTGTCTAGAGCACAAACTATTATCATTATGATTACTGCTAATCAAGATGGATAAAATTAAAAGTTATCCTTTAAACTTCAATGCCTCATCACATGCAAAGAAAGCTGGGCTGCACAGTTAGAAACTATTTTCATGGAGAATATCCAGAGCTTCACTCTGGGCCCGAAGGAAGGAGATGGTGATCAGTCCTAGAGAGCAGAGGACTACCGGGACACATCACCCTTTTCCCTCTTCTGCTGTCAGAAGCTGGATCACACTTGTTGCTGCTTCAGGCAGCAGGCAGTTTCCCTCCCTCTCATCCCAGCAATGGAAGCAGAAGTGGAATTGCTCTCGGAGAAACAGGGGTTGCTGGGTCTATTGCTGCTGCAGGGCAAATTACCTGCAAAGCTCAGTGCTTGGCCTGCAGACACAGTAAAATCTGCAAGGACCACACCACGGTTTCACCACACTGTTTCGTTGTTCAGTTCACGTTAAGCTAAGTTCATGTCTGTTCCCACTGTGCGAGCAGGACGATGAATTGGTGTGCACCTTGGACAGGTTTTTTCAAATGGAAGGGAAATGAGCTGCAATCTGCAGCTCGGAGTAATGCAAAAAGATCAATTCCCAGTGCGCGTGTTATTCTGGCACTGCTTATCATGCATTACAAAAATTTGCAATAAAACTCTTGAGTAGGTAAACTAAAAATTGGTACAGTATCTAATATGTATCACAAAGTTTAGGTTCTTTTTTTCAAGATTATTTTTCTGTGAATACAGCCAGTGATGTTTCTCAGTTCATCAGATAAATTGAATATCTGCTCTTTCAAGTGTAAAGAAGACTGCAGGGACTGAGGAATATTTTGCTGACAACATTTTTCTATAATACATCTTGGACATAATGTTTAAATAACATTGAGATATGGCATACTGTGTAGATCACCACTTGATTTACACAGCACTGTATATTACATAGAGGTGTTAGATTTTAATGGGCTAACAAAATATAAATAGATGTAACATATTTAAGATGTAAATAGAATTTCTTTATATGAGTGATTTAATTTACATACTTTCCTGTACATCTTGTTAGACTGAGAATTTTCTGTTCAGTATAAATTAGTGTTAGTTGAACACGCAGAGCCCAATCCTGCATCTACTAAAGTTAAAGGTCCTGCTACCTTCAAAGAGACAAGGTTTGAATTTAGAACTTATGCAATCAGTTGCAGCACATGAGCAAATGTGAAAATATTATGATTTTGTTTGCTACTTCTGCCCCTTCTGCATTTTATATGACTGAATTTATTTGTTCTTTCTATTTCTTTATACCTAATCATTAGCGCCCCCCCCCCCCAGTGATATAAAAGTTTCCTCAAACTATCTTTGTTTTGCTTCCACTGAAATCTGTATGGATCAAATTTTGTCCAAATTCCATGGTAGACATCAAAAGTCTCTGAATTTAGTTGATATATCCTTGTCAATAAGTGTTTAAGACAGCAGTAACCACTGCTATTGCAAACTCCAAAAAAACCTATATATAAAACTATACTGTAAATCAAATATTTAGTTTCCAATATAAGATATACATCTAAAATGTTAGTTATTATGCTACGATAAATAAGAAGCTTTGCTTACAATTCTGGGAACAGAACCGTATTCCAGTTTTATACATGTAAATGGAGAAAAAAAATCAGAAGAATTAAGTAGGTTTGAATTTGCAGTGGTACAATCAGATCTACTCCTAGTACATACACACACAAAGAAAAAGAAAAAACGCACTAAATGCACACAGATTCTATGCAAACAAAGGAGTAGTTTTTGCAACTGATTTTGGCAGGATAAAGAGATACCTTCAGGAAACATATGATTCATTCAACTAGCCTGAATTTTTAAACTAAGTGTAATTTAGTGCATAACTCGTGTATACCAGTGTCTAACTACGTATAATAATGCTCCTGTTTATTAATTCCCAGTCATGAGAAATCATAATATGCCACAAAAGCCTGGTGATAAATGTCACTATCCTCACCTTGTTACCCATGCAGTCAGCAGTTTGGGAAGTCTGCAGCCCTCCCAGAGAATGGCGCCTTATGCGCACTGGCTGAGACAGGGAAGAGAAAATTCCCAAGCAAGGACAGCCTCTGCTCTTTCTCTTTTCTTGATAGAACCGTAGCTAAAGTGCCTTCAGTTATTTCAAATATTTCTGCTTTGTAAACCAAGACCAATGTATTCTCGCCAGACACTGCAGCCCAGTCTAAATGTCACACACCAATATAATTGCAAATGGTAGGCTATATTAGCAACTATACACAGAATACAACAGCAGGAATCAAGACCTCGCTTTCTACAGCTAACCATGCTGAGCTTCAACTCCAAAGCAAAGCTAAACTCTGTAAGTAGAATACTATACCCACAACAGCAAACTGCCTAGCTCTTGAATCCTCATGCACCAAAAGATAACTATGG
Source organism: Apteryx mantelli (assembly GCF_036417845.1). Lineage (NCBI taxonomy): Eukaryota > Metazoa > Chordata > Aves > Apterygiformes > Apterygidae > Apteryx > Apteryx mantelli. The sequence continues at coordinate 17,756,637 of NC_089986.1, forward strand.
CTCTACATTGCTGTTTGCTCAAAGTCGGTAACAAGAAGCAACCATGGGCTGCTAAACTAAACATTCAGCTGCTCTCTCTAACCTCTACCATTAACATTCAACTTAAATTCATCATGAAAGTGGTTGGGAATAATAGACTTTTTAAATAAAGAAAACTCTAAGTGATGGGGTCTGACAGAATAGAAAAAAGAAAGGATTTGTAGAACTCTCTCGCTTTCACTGTGTCTTTCCAGGTAGGTCCTTGTTTCTGGACAACACAAACTCACTGCCTTTTTCACTGAGTTGTAGCAAGTTCCATGCTGCCTTAGCTGGTCCTTAGGGAAGTCCATTCCATCTCTGGAGAGGCTTTGACTGGTCCCAGATCCCTGCTGTCTCTCTCTTTCCAATTCATTGCTTTGAGTCTTTGCAACATTTTCTTCCTTGAAAAGGCACTACAGCTTATTAAAGGAGCATTTTCCCCTTTCTCCAGGGTGTCTGACCTCATCCACTCTTTGTCAGACAATATGAAAAGATTATTAAAAACAAGAAAAAAGAAAACAAAAAACCCCGATACCCATAAATAATGTCTGTTAGAGGTCCATTTTTTTTTTCTTCCACGGATATACATACTGCAGAGAGCTGTTATAGGTGTTCTTTTATTATCATTATTACTGAGAAGACAGAATTATTTCCTAGATTCTTTGATTGATATTCCTTGAAAGTGGATATTCTTCTCTTTTGCTATACTTTCCTTCAAAACTATCTACCTATCCTTTACAGAAAATGATGATTATGATAAGTTCTGTCTTTATGCCTGTATGCCTTTTTTAGCAGTAGATCTGAAGAAATTAATGTCTAAGTTCATAATAACCTGAAAGGATCTTTTCTGTTTCAGGCAACCAAACAAATGTTATTTTATTTTGTCATTTTGTCTGTCAGCTCCTATGCCAATTTTATCCAAAGCTTTCTTCTCTCTCCTCTGCTATAATTATAGTACACTGAATGTGACTTTGATGACAAAGATATTTTCACTAATATTACCTATGAGAAAGCTTGATGAACATAATAGAATTACTTTCTAAATTACTATTGCAGGACTTAACAGTTTAAATTTTATAAGGTTTAAGCACCATTTTCATTTCCATCTTTCAAGTGCTTTTTAAAGTAACAACAAAAACCTCTCTGTCTATATTGTACTACAGGAGAGCATAAACTCTACTTTTGCAGAATATGTAAATATATAGCTTGGATGCAATCCAGCAAATGAAGCATACCATAGTGTTAAAGCTTACTGAAGTCATTGGATAGACTGTCCTGACTTCAGTGGGCTCCAGAGAGGGATGTGAATGTTTCAGTTTTCAGCAGAACAAGAATAATTTCCTCTCTGCCTTCCTGACTGCATCTCCTTCTTGGTTTGTTTCTCCCTCCCTGAAATGACATCTGTGATTAAAATAATTAGATACACACAACATTCTTCTACCTTACCACTTACATTGTTGTTTCTGAAGGTGAATGATAGTCTATTTCTACAATGGGGAAAGGGAGAACAGTTTAGGAACGAAAGCAAGATTCTTCCAGAGGATTAGTTAATACCTTGATGGGGTATTAGACAAGATGCATTTTAGTTAAGAGGGTCCTGGATGATATTGCAAGTATCCTAGGTCTGTAAGTATTTTCAGTGGCACCAAGAGGAAAGTAGGAAAGTCAGTGCAGAGATTGAGAAGAGAATAACTTGGGGTTCACACTGCTCCTGTTTGTTTGTGCAGTGGACAACTGCAGTTTATGTAAGAATCTGCAGCTGATCAAGTACACCTCCACTTACAAATTTTTGCAACTATGAATAGCCCAAGATCTCCTGTTGTAACATTCCCCCCAACACACATGTACACACACTTCTCCTCTTGTGGTGCCTATTTATTTGTAGCTTGGCTTTCTTTTATGAGAGTCATTGGAAATGTGTCTTACTGAAAACAACAAAGCACTCTTTCATCCATATTCTGTCATTTTTCATTAAAGAATCCCTTCATTTCAGGATAAAAGGAACCTCTTGGAACAGTCGAGTTTATTTTCCAGCATTGTTGTGCCACTTTTGTTGGTCGCCTGCCTCATCCTAGGAACTGAACACCCTCACCCTTTGTAAATCTATGTGCAAGTTTAACGGCCATCTGCTTTCACAACAACACTGCTGTGTCACAAATACATAGGACTTTGACACACAACAAGCAAGAGTCAATAAAGGCCTCAAAAGCAGCTGCAATTTACTGAAAACCCTTTACATTTTTAGCCCTGTAGGCAGTCCTTTGTGGAAGGGCAGCTGCCACAGTCCAGACAAATGATTTCTTGATCATCATCAATCTGCATCAATGTCTCTGGGCTGCTATTGAAGCGTTTTCTTTTTACTGCAGATGATGTCCCATGGTTCTGATTATTCTCTTGGCTCACCTGCCATTTGTAAATGGCAGAGCAATGGTAAAGTGGAAAGTTTCTATTACTAAAATCTAAATAGTTAAGCAAGGCTAAAAAAAGATTTGTTTATTAATTTATTTTCATTAAAAATTCAACTATTAAAAAAATGTTTACACCCAATCCTTTCCAGTGTGGGCTTCCTGAAGAATTGTGTAAAAAACAAAAGAGCAAGAAAAAAATCTCTTGAAAAAGTGAAAATAGGTCAAATTAGGATTCTATCAAAGTCAAAAATTTCATATTATTTATTTTTTAAATTTTATGACCCATAGAGATTGTTACTTTAAATTATTCTAACTCTCAAAGTAAGGTGTATACAGCAGATATGTGTCTTCTTCTGGTACAAGTTACCTAAGATTTTGACAGTCAAACCGTTTTTCACGTAGAAACTTGAAATGAACTTTCCAAAATGAGATTGTTTCATGCTTCATTCTGAAAAGAATGATTACTATCTAAAAAATGGCCTTGCAAACTAGCAGTAGGTGTCAGCGTTTCTGTTTTGGTGCAATGGTCTGCATCCACAAATTCTGTGCTGCTAACGTGCAGCTGGGAAAGACATTCTTTTGTAAGAAAATATAAAATGAGAATAAATTAGAATTTTCCAGATGGAAGCATATATATGAAGCCATACTGATGCTCAGTATGAATATACTCAAAATCAAGATTCAAATAATATGGCTTATACATAACATTGACAGTATGAGAGAAAAAAGAAACTTCTAGCTTAAGCAAGCTGGAATAAAGTTGAAGACAGCCATTTGTCTCCGTTCAGTGGTCTTTCAACAAGATAAAAGAATCCCTGCTCTGGAAAATGCAATGACTTGCAGATGCTAGAGGTATGAAATCCTACTTTCACAGAAGTCATTGAAGGAAAACTCTCACTGACTTCCATGAAATTAAGATTTAATCCAAGGACTTCCTATGTCATGAGGTCTTGAAAGGCATTAAGGAACTGAGAAAGAAAATTGATCATAAGAAAAGCCAGGTTAAAAGAATCAATTGAAAATCATATCCCCCAAATACTCATCTTCTATTTTGTCCCCAGAGGCACTGAATAAAAGAGAGAAAAAAATTATGAGACAGAGGACTTCTCTTCCAACCTTCAGCTATGTTATTCCTTTAAAATATCCAAAAGATTTCAGTCATGAGGAAGAGGAGAAGCATTATAGGCTGACTCAACACAAATAAAAATGCTTTGTTGAAATCAAGACTTTGTATGTGCACCAGTTTGACATTAACCTGCCACTAAGCTCAGACACCTCTGGGCTTGATCTTTGGTTAAACCACACTGACACATCGTGACCTTCTTCCCAAGAAAGTAGTGGTGGGCCACCACAGCTGTAGTTTGGCCAAAGATCTTTGCATTTGTGGTAAGATAAACACATGAACCAAAACGAACCAAGAACACAGAGCAAAACAGAATTAACATGATTTGCAGGTCAGTGTCAAATGGACCAAAGCATTTCAGCTCAGAAAATAAAATAATATTTTTCAGTGTTCTTCATGGGGACAGAAAAGTTTACATCAAAAGCTCAGAGTTATAACATCAGGGTTCAGTGTTAGAACATCAAGGTTTCTTGAATTTTCTGTTTCACTAGAGATGGATGTTTGGGGTATTCTTGATCAATAGGGGGATGCAAAAATTGTTAAAACATGAGAATTTCCAGTGAAATGGCTATCTTTAATTATCTCTACACAAAAATATTTTCCCCACACTATGATATTCTTCAAGATTTATTTATTTTTTCTTTTTTTCATCCCAGTGAAACACGAGCAGATCATAGCCTTGAGAAGCTTGATTTTTTTGTCAAATAATCCTGGTCTGAAGGGAGGCACAATGCCAGGGGAAACCTAACCTCTGATGAAGAAGCTGATGTGCAACTGATGAAGAGGATTTTAGATATCTAGTTGACTGAAGCTGCTTTCAAGAAAACAGCTTTATTTATTTAGTGTTCAGGCTTCTTACAGTGATCTCATTCTCATTTGATTATCACACCGATCTCTGATCTCATTCTCATCTCCTCTGGGATAGCAACAGCTTTGATGGAAGCTCTTGCCTTTGAATTTGAAACGAGTTCATTTTCAAAGTTGCCTCTTTTTTTTGAAAAAAACTATACTTTGCTGAAACTATACTACATTGTTGAAATTTCATCTTCATGAAAGAAATACTGGCCTATTTCCTGTCCAGCTATCTGAATCCAAAGTACTACTACTGACATACATCTGATTGATTGCCCCTGCCGTTAAAAATATTTTCAGATACTATATAATGTAGCATATACACAATCATCATATATATATCGCCTTCATATAATTACAGGCATCTACATATATGTGTGTATGCATATACCTGTAAGTATTAAATAAAAGCAAAAAGGCTGACGGGTTCCCTCTACCCCTACCACTGCAACACCTGGAACTTAAAACAGATGAACAAGAGACTTCTGAAGAAGCAGAGTCAATTAACAGACTGGGAGAGAAAGGGCATTTATCCATCATACTTCAGATCAATAACAATTAAAATAAAATTTAAGCAAGACCATTATTAAAATATGGCTTACAGTACCATACCATTCCTCAAGGGTATAAGCTTTCTAAAACACAGAATTCAGTTTCAGCAAAATATCCCAAAAAAACTTACAAAAAGCTTTGCAACTTCTGAAATTTGCTTGAAATGCATATAATGTTGAATCAAGACAGCATTTTCTGTTGCTTTATCTAAGCTTAGTTTTATCCATTATTCTTGATATAAGTCATTAAAAATGCATATAATGAATACATTAATAATGCCACAGTATTTAACTTTTTTTATTGCAACAAGAAGTGAAAACCACATTTGTCCTTTTTGTTTCATTCCTGACAACACTACTCAAGCACAGAAAGATTAACAAAGATGTAGAATGATGTCACATATGTGAAATCTATATATTTTATTATCTAATCACATAGTATCAAACTAAGCTATCATAGTGATGTTTTTGTACCCTATTATACAGATATTCCTGGGGGAGCTAAAAAGCTTTAGAAAACTCACGATATTGCTAATTTGGACATAAACGTAAAACACTGTGGTTTTATAACTGTGCTTTATTACTATGGTTTAAAAGCCAAACAATAGCCAAGATTCATCACTGTGATTGGACAGAAAGAGTCTTTTCTTTGGTTTTCTATTAATGCCATGGTGTTCAGTCAAACAGCACTTGAATTTGAAGTAAAATGCATCAGATCTCTCTATAGAAGGAGGGAGACAATATCTGACAGTTAGTGAAAGACAGACAAAAGGAACAACACAGATGAGACAGTGTAATACAGCAGAGAGAAAGGAGATGGATCAGGATGAGAACAAAGGGAATGTAAAAGGAGAACAAGGAAAAAGAAAAAAGAGAAAGAGAGAAAACACTGACATAAAATTTATGTTTTGAGGACTACCTCCACAGACCAGAGAAGCAGAAATATGCCTTTACATTGAAAAGGTCAGGTTAGTCTTGACATCCTTCTAAAAACCCAGAAAACTGAACCCAAAACCTGAGTGGCTAGAGACCTGGCCTGTGTACCACCTCTACTCTTCGACAGCCATACTCCAAAGAGATTTTAAAATAGAGCAGGATATGGCCCTGTCTGCATGTGTGGCAGATAAAGCCTTTTTTCTTCTAACACAGCACAGAAAAGAAATGGCTTGTTTTACAAGCACATCATTTGTGGGAGGTAGAGTTGAACTGCATAGTAAGCCCATCAAGATCACTGGAATGCTAATTAAAACCTGAAAAATAAATATGCAGTCCTTACATTGCTATAAAAATTGATCCAGCTGTTGATGGAAATGTTCTTCCTGAAATATATTTCACATGTCATGCTGGAGTTATGTCAGCAATTGCTTCGTCCTGACCCTTCACCAACATGCTCAAACAAATCGCACGACCCACCAGGTTAGAGGGCATGTAATTACAGGTACATGTGGTAATCAATGCAGGCTGAATATGCAGCACCTAGAAACTCTACTTTGCTGCTGTTTTTTTAAAGCAAAACAAGGCTTAAATAAGCCTGAAGCTGTATGCAGGCTCTGTGGTGGCCTTTCGTGAGGAGGGGAATTGCACTGCATGGGAGTTAACTATTGTTTATTACAGAAGATTAAGCAGCTTGGGTTGGGTTGAGCAAGGGAAATCAATATTGCACAGACAGCTATAGCGGTTTTGCTCTGTTTGTTTTTAAAGCATGTGTGGATGTTACAAGCCAAAAGTATTTTGATATACATTCTTCCAGTCAAAATGCCTGTCAAGAGCTCTGTATCTCGTGTCCACCACTAGCAGAACCGGTCATGTACACTTGGGCATGGCCATACTTACCCAGTAGTTTTGCAAGGGTTATCCTAGGGATAACTTATTTATTTATTTTGACTGAGCACAGGAGTAGCAATAAACCTGAAGGCGATATTGGGTAGAGTTAACTTTTATCTGCTTAAGATTTTATAGGATCACTTAAATATCCTATTTAGAGAGACTAAGAAGGAAAAGAAATTGGAGAAAGAGAGAGAATAGAGAAACAAGGTATGTCTTTTAACATTTAAATGAAAAAGAATTACATTTGTGTTACAGAGAAAAGAGATATTGCAGGTCAGCTAACCTCTTGCTACAGAACAAGACGACAATAAAAGCAAATACAGAACACTGCATGTGCGTGTGCATATTTGTGTGAGACTCTATGTCATATATGCTTGTATCTAAGTCACACTTAGGGATTTTGCTTTTCCAAGGAAACCATCAGCGGTGTGAGCCTTTTCTCCCCCTGCTCCCTCCCCCTTTTTTTTAAGGGCTGAAGAATTGGTAGAAACTGACAGGGCAATTGCAGCATTGGTAAGAAGCTTGTTTTTAGCAGATGAATCCTGAACTATAATACAAGATCCCAAATGTACTTCAAAGTAATTTAGTTACTCTAAAACCTATCTTTCAACTTCAGGGCTATTTCAACACTGAAAGTGTCCCTGGACTTTATGAGTTTATCTGAAAGCATGGTGATATATTTTATATATATTGCCAGAAAAGCTGCTCTAGATTTTTGTTGGCATGGAAATTTAATTTTTTCAGGGATCATGCCATTATTCTAGTTAATCAAAAGACAGAATTTATTCCCACTGTACAATATTGTGTCTAAAACTCACATAAGTTTAGAAATCCATTCAACACTACATGTTCTCAAAGTAAACACATCTCTTTCATGAAACCTGATGCATGGAGAGCCTTTTGCTTGGAAATACATTACAGCATTGAAAACCAAATGAACTTTACTCTTGTTCCTTGGGTATCCCTCATGGAATCCAACCACCTCACACAAAACACAGCTTCTTCCAAAAGTTCCAGAGTGCAAAAGGTGAGTAAAATTGGTAGAATTTTTTGGAATACATATACAACTTGGGTACATCTAAAAGTTTTATCGAATGGACCTTAATCATGAGGCACGTCTTGAAATGCTTACTTACTCATTTATCCTCTATTCAGATGCACGGTTTTTCCATTACTCAAGGATATTCTGCAGGCAAAAGATTTTTTATAAAGAGAGAGGTAGAGATGATAGAGGTAGAGATATAGGCAGGACTGGGACCATCTCTGTTTTTAAATTTATATTATTAAAATAAAGAAAACAGAAAAAACACTATCTACCTCTCCATCCCATGCCCCATATAGATATCTAGGCCTCACAAACTGAACTTCAGGCACGTATTGATTAATAACTTGGATATCAGAAATGATTTGAAGATTAAATTGATTCTGTGGCTGTGGGTAAATTTAGTATAAGGCTGTAGATGGGCTGATGGGAAATTATGATAGTGAAAAAAATGGATCAATGATGATCCAGTAACACAAATATTCTTGAGATTTTCAGAATCTTTAATATGAGTGTGCTGCAATTTACATTGAGATGTGGAAAATTCAATAGGGGTTGCACCTCCCAGAATTTGGGACCTGGCAGCTCAAAAGGAATGGAACACATAAATAATGTATTTCCTGTTTTTTTGGTCTGTAGCTGATCTACTGATGAGCATTGAGAAAGAGTTTTAGATTCCTAAGAGACAGCTGGTGCTGTCTAGCATGTTTGAGTGATTTTGTGAGCAGAGAATGAAAGACAATAAAGGGAAAAATGAGCATCTAAAACTAAAGAAGTATTTTCTCTTATAAGAAAGCCTGGAAAGTTAAAAGCTGTGCAAGAAGGAAGAATTATCTGCTCTAAAGTATCATATTATTTGACAAAAATCTCAAGTAGACTGGATGGAAATCCAAATGTGTGCAGTTTTCTCTGCAGAGAAACAGAATCATGTTCTTGTTAATACGCAATACTTTGCATTTGGTCTCAAATGCCAGAAAGCTAACGACTGTAAAAAGATTTAGATCACTTGAGAGTCTGGACCTACAAATATGGGTCACCAACTGAGAGCTGCTTTGTGGAGACAGACCAGACTCCAGACCCTGACTCTCCCTCTGCAAGGCCAACAGCGAGCTTGGCAAATCATCAGGCAGAGCCACCAAAGGGCTGCCGTGCTGCGGCCCCAAGCAGAGCCCGCACCAGCATTTCACACGACAGCACAACTTCACCTTCCTCTCCTGCGCCAGCTCAGTGGCTGGGCACTGCCTGAAGCAAAGACGGTAATGGAAAAATTTCTCACCTCCAACAGACAATACACCTTTCGTACATCAGGCTTCAACAATAATTTCGTTTAGCTCATCACATCCTCTCAATTAACAGGTTTCACATGTAAACCTGTGGGAATTATCCCACTAACAGAAGAACTTCCAGCACGCTCATGCAACCTCCATGTAACAGCCGATTTGGCAAAAAAATGTCAAAACATGTCCCAGCTTGAAAAGTAATTTCAAGAACTCAAGAAAATGAGACAGAAAACTGCTGCTTCTATTCAGCTCTGAATAGAGCTGAAATGTATAAATCATGACTCATGAAAGAAATATGGGGAGTAGAATTTCACAGCACCACAGATGATGAATCCTGGGCAGATAACCTTCAAAAGATGCACACAGCACTATCACAGGGAGAAAACTCCAGTGGAAAGCAATCTCACACTCCTTATGCGCCACTGTAATCAGCCAGAAAATGAATTAACATAGCCCAAAGGACAAGGTATTATCAAAAAGGGTCTTGACCCAGTGAGGCACTTAATCTTATGCTTAATATCAAGCACCTGAGCTGTTCCATCAAGTGACATACATATGTGAATCAAGCTTGGACCAGCACTACGAATAGATAGCTTGCTAGAAATTATTTTAGTTACTTACTTAATGCAGCTTCTTGTTCTACACACAAGATATCCATGGCACTATTATTATTTTTCAAACTATATTAAATTATTTAGGATTATACCTGCACATTTCTGGCACAAGTGCTTGGGCTGTGCACCACTCACAGTTAGTGAAATTCAAAGTTGTTATGAAAACGTTGATCCATCATATATTATTTACAATTAATGAGCCATACCTTCTTCTTAGTGACTAGCAGAGTACAGCTTTCACATACTCCAACAAGTTCAAAATTCTCTAATATGTATATAATATTTGCTGTTTCTGCAAAAAATGCTTCCCTTAGTCACTGTACATATTTATAAAAGATGGCATAAGTGCAGTCAAAGCATATTATTTTTCTTTTATCTGGGCACACAGTCAGAGGTATTTTGTTTCTTAAATAATATTCACCATGCTCTGCTTTACATATTCTACCAGTTAATGGACCAAAAAATGAAGCATATTTAGAGTGATATATTATGAAAATAAATGTTCCTTAATCAACAGGACAGTCATAACAGCAGGGCAACATGGAAATATTGACAACAAGCAGGAAAGAAAACTTAGAAATCTGAGAAGAAACTTCCCACTTTCAATATAGCAAGATAAAATGCCAGAAATGTGAAATATGGGTAAGAGCAAAAATAAGATTAGACAGTCTCAAGATTGGCTTGAGAATCATTCAGCTTTAATCAGTAACTTGTAACATCCAAGGAAGTAAGACAAATAACTTTACGATAAAACAGTACTGTGATATGGAGCTGTCAACCTTTCTCTGTGTCAAGTTAGGTTAAGCCATTTTGATTCAATCCAAGGTGACTGAAGTCTTCTGAACAATTTAATTTTGCTGCCCCGGGAGGCAGGGCTTCAACCGAGGGGATGGTAAAAGGAGAGCGGAAGTGGCAGAGGAGGGACGAGGAGCCCAGGAACGCAGCGCTGCGGCAGGGCAGGCTGGGACAAGCGTCCCAGGCATCGACGCCGCTGGACAAGAGCATTGCCTGGCACTAACACGGGCGACCTCGTATCGCATCGGCATATGGCTACCTGCAGTTCTGGCAGGACACCTCCGGGGAATGAACCGCACCTGCGGGTATGGCGTCAAAATAGCACCTCTGGCACTCAGACCCACTGGATCTGTGGACAACACAGCACTAAATAATTGTGTGGCTAGGTGTGTGCGTTTAGTGTATGTACTAAAAGGATGAACATACCATACAGTTATTTTCTATTACTTCACAATGCTTCTCAAAAATTGGCATTATGAAAGCTACATAACGAAACAAGGTTTCTGGTTGTTCTTCCTTTCCAGATTGAGGTTCAGCGCTCACAGACATTGCAAATTAAATAAAACATTGAACTGCACTACCTTACCAGGAAAAAATACACCAAAAAAGAAGTCTTGGATGCACAGGGGAAGCCAAATTAGTTACACCTGCTATAATAAATTTCCATTTGTAGCGGGATTTGGAAGAATTATTTAAACAGCCACACTATCAACCTCAAGGATGGGAGCAAAGGGTCTGATTCAGCAAAGTACTCAGGCAGGTGTTTCTCTTCATGCTTGCCAGTTTTGCTGAGTGTGGACCTGTGTGTAAACTCTAATGGCATTATCATTTCTCACTTCTCCACATTCTCCCCATGAAGGCAGTAGAAAAAGCTTTCTGGACTAATCACAGTTGTACTCATCTGAATATAGTCACTTCCTTATTAGAGGCTTGCTGGAACCAACTGAGAAGGCTTTTGAACAAAACAATCCTCATATTTTCATTAATAATGTATTAATTATTTTTTTTAATTACTCAACACAAAATCTTTTAAAATTATGAACTTTAGAAATGATGTATAGCTTAAAAAAATAAACACTGTAAAGCAATGACTTTCCATTGTATTCTCCAAGGAAAGTTTCAAAGACTGTATTAAGCACTGAAACCATCAAAAAATATCTCTCCTTATGCAAGAGACAATGGCATACTGCTGTATCTGCACACTTGTGCTACTGCTTTAAAAATTAATAAAAACGACATATTTACATCCTAAGATAAGCACCGTTTCCACCTCCCTGAAATAAACCTCCAGTCCATTTCACTTTTAACAAGTAGATGCTGAAGTAATTTTTAATTGCTAGCAACATTGCCACTTTATTCCTTTAGCTTATTTATATCTCAGCGCTGCTGCTTGCAAGTGGAGTGACTGACAATGTTCACCTTCTGTTTGAAAAACAAACCACCTGCTCCATTTTTCTAGCATTTGCCTGTCAGAATTCTTTCCTTTGCTGAATTCAGCTCCCTTGGCAGGCTTCACAAAGCCTGAGAAAAGGGAACGGATACCTGAATCCTTGGGAGATTTCTACATTCTTGAGCATTCATCCTTAAAATGCATCAGGTTAGCTCTTCTTAACCCATCACTTTGGCAACCAAGAAAAAGTGGGGACACTTTGTTGCTTTCTCCATAACTGGAGCATTTCAGCAGCCATTCAACACCCACAATCCAGCAATTACCATTGTACTGCCAGTAAATGAGATCTTATTTATTATACTACACAATGCATATTTACACAACGTGCCTAAAAATCCATACAGCACTTGTAGGAGGAAAAACAAATAAAATCTCAGATTACAGTAAAACAAACCAGAATGCTTAGCAAATAGTAATTCAAAACAAATGTTACTGCAAATGAATTTTTTATATCTCACAGTAGCATATGTCCACCGAAACTGAGAAATGTCCACTTCAAATTGTCGAAAAAAACCCTCTTGCCCCAAATTCAGAGCATTGCTCCTTTATATTGAATCTCTATAGCTGCGAGTAGGGTGCACTCACCAGTGTCTGCAGGAGAGCACTTAAACTAACTTTTGCTATTTTCTTTGGAAGCACTGGAATGAAATATGATACTGGCCACACTTTTGGACTACGTCAAAATCAGATTCAGGAAAATCAGAGGTAGGGCAATCTCTCCTCCCCACTTAGTGGATAATCCTCAGAGAAGATGTGTGACCAGCATCTACAGTATTGCTGCTATTCAAGAATAAGGTGACTGCCCTTCAAGGAAAGGAGTTAAACTCCTGTAACAGACATGAGAGCCTCGATGCTCATCCCAATAGTTAGATTGGGGTCTTGTCAAGCACTGCAGTGCTCTTGGGTGCTTTCATCCAGGTTGCTTTCTTCCTTTTTTGCTTGGCAAGACCCAGATATCTCCTTCAGCTGTAAATCTCATGCATTTATACGGATGTGTGTTGTGGGCAGTTTTTCTGAGGAGATTCAGAAATGGCATTGATGCAGAATACGGCTAGCTGCTAATTACTTTCTGTAGACAGATCTTGCCTCTATTTGACTTCTATCTTAATATATTTAAACTTTAGAACTATTTCTGATAGCGATCTGGAAGCTGACCATTTCAGAGATTTCATCTCATGAAATATTCGAAATAGCTGCAAACTGCTGTGATAAAATTTAGCCCATTTGCTGAGAGAATGGTTTGTATGAAGGACTCCTGAAATGAATAAATAAATGAAGTGTAAGCACAGAAGAAGTTTTAGTGAGATGATCTGATTACTGAAAAGTGCAGAGAAATTTCTCAGCTAGGATTTTAAAATGTGTCCACCGTTGTGTATGCCTAATCTCATAATATTTTACTCCTGTGCATAGTGGAAGTAGGGCTGGGCCAATGATGAGCTTGGAAAGGATGCATCCCAAGTGAGCAAGTCTTTAAAAAGAAAATAAAAACCAGCAAAAAAGTCTCAGTCAAAAGATCAGCTAAGTGGAGCACTTACAACCACAGCACGAGGTCTACGGATGGTTAAACAACAGCCAAAACATGAAAGAAACATAAAGACTCAGAGAGGAGTCTGTGAGATGTCCTCTACCACTGACTTTTGCTGCTAAAACAGGGGGATCAGAGCGGCAGGTTCACAGCAACCATTTTACCTGACAGCCCGGGATTGCCACCAAAAAGCCTGGGGAACAGGATGAGCAAGAAACAACTGACTGCGTCCAGATCTCGATCTGTCTCTGAACACGCAGGGGCAGAGACCTCCCCTCTGCGGTCTGCGACGAAGCCAAATGAAACTGTGGCCTTCAAAGACTGATGCGGAGGGACTTGAAAGCATTTTACGATTTTACCTACCCAGGCACAGCTAATACTTAAGAGAGATAATTGGCACAACTTTTCACTGCTACGCTGACCGCAAGAGAGGAGGTGAACAGTCCATACAAAGGATTGGTTTCAAAGTCTTGAAAACCAGGCAGAAAAACTCTTGATCCATAAGAACATGCATCTTTTCCTCTTTTTGAAACAAATATGGAAGTTACATAAAAAATTAAAATACAAAATTAAAACTACAGAACCCCACTGTTAGTAAAGGAGGTGGTAAATTCTATGGGGATTACCAACTTCTTCAATCAGATTAATAAAATGCCTGAAAAAAGAGGAGAAAATAATTTTCTACAATGATACTGGAAATTATTGGAGCATGCTAACAAAAATCCCTGGAAGCAAGGGAAAAGATCCAATATTGTTACACAGACCCAACAGTTTAGAAATAAAGAAAAGCTTTTTGTTGGAACATTCTCTTTTGCCATAATAAAACATGTTTCACACTGAAACTTTACTGTTAATATCTTGTTGGTTTTGTTGTTGTTGCTTATAACCTAAAACTCAGTGAACTTCATGGACAACTATTCACAACCTGCCTGGACTGTTTTACTAAAACTCAGCTTTAGGGGAAATTTAGGAAAAGGTAGAAGTGCAACTGCTCAAAAATGAGAAAAACAAAACAAAACAGACATACTTATTTCCTATTCAGCATTCTCAGCACTAAACTTCCCCATAAAAAATCTTCATGTCTGTGACTGCAAAAGGAACAGAATATACAGTCTGAAGAATGTAATCTTAAAACAATATGTTGATTTGCTGTCTATAATTTACATCCTTGACTGAACTAGCACAGAGAAAGGTTATCTGAGTAATTTGAGAATTAATTCCAGAAGACTAAACAGAGTTGTTTCTCTCCGTAAGTGCAAGCAAAATTTTGAACTGAGCTACATTTCTATGTCATTGCTTCCCAGAGATTCTCAAACTACTCAGTCTTCGAAGTTTATTTTGTAAACAAGGCTAAACTTCTTTTTTTTAAAAAAAGAAAAGATCTAAAAAAAAAAAAGGTAAAGCCAATAAAAGTAAATATAATTTGATATTTTCCTTGATCTCGTTTGGTTGCAGTTATAGCTATTGTATTTACCAACCCAGATGTTCAAATAATATAATTCAAGGCATGAAAACTTATTATTTTTAATGCCAAATTTGAGGGGCATTACTTTTGATTTCCATTTTTTTGCTCCCTTTAAGACTTAGCATCATTTTCTAATTTTTTTACAAAGTGAAAAATTAATTAAAAAATAATGAAAAATACAATTCCCCAATAATAAGATGATTCCATGAGCCCGTTACTGAAATGTAATGAAGATGCTTAGACCAATAATAAAAAGATGAATGTCAATAAGTAGTTAAATAGCCAGTCAAGACTGTTTTGTATGTTTTTAAGTGAATATGTCTTTGAAAGGAGTGAATGCAGTTTTCTCAAATGAAAAAGACTTTTAAGTTGTATTAGTTTTGATCTCTGACTTATCCTTCTGGAAAATTTCTGTAGAATTTCATTGAAAATGATATTCGTTCCATATAATGCTTCGAAACCTTACAGCAACATTTGCACTTTCTATTTAATTCTCTGATTTTTCACAGCAATTTCTATTGAGGCAAATTACATTTCTACTGAACCATACAGGCTTAATCTTTAAAATCTTTAGGCTTTTCCAATAACGGTATACTTAGAATGACATACTTGAGAAAATATTAGAACGGGGTATTATAAGAAATTTCAATCTGTATGAAGAAGCAGTAAGACAATGTGGATTTATTTGTGCTGTGCTCTTGAACAAAATTTATGGAAGTATTCAATATTATGTTGTAAAACTAAAATGAGATTAAAAGCCCTACTTTTATTGAAATTGCCATTAAATTCTCCATTTTCTTCACTGAGGAGGTCTTATTAAACAGAAATGTATGGTGTGTAAGGAGGATATGTTTATTTTTTTCCCTCTTGTTTTCTGACAGAATATGACTATCCAAAGCTGAAAACCTACTCCTACTGTGCACTGAACATAAATACTTATCAACAAGCTTGGACTACAATACATATTGAATTATTGGAAGGAAGATGTGCACGGAAACTCAAATACTGCTGTGCATTGCATCAAAATGCATTGCAGTAGAGTCTAAGGAACTTGGTTCATGAAGCAGCACCTTATTTTGCTAGTTGTTGCACAAGGGACAACAAGGCTTGACAGACTAACATGAAAGCTTGACAGCCATGGACTTTTTAAGTGAATGTCCCGTACTATGGATTCTTAGGCACCCTCCTTACAGTTTATTTTGCCATCATAGGGGAGTTTTAGAGGTAGCGTGACAATGTGGTAGAACTGACCTATATATTTTGGGAAACAATCCACCACGAAATCCAGCTGTTAAAAGGAGATTTATATTTATGCTGCTGTATGTTATATCAGAGAGCATTTTGCCAATGCCAGAGTGTCGCACAAGAACCGGGGAGCACATACTCAGCCTGGCATCCTCGTCTCCCCTTGCACCTTTGCTGCAGCACGCGCAGGCAAGCTGTTTGAACCCAAAGCCCCTTGGACAGTCTCAGAGCAACAAAGAGAGATGATATATAGCTACTCACACTCCTCCTCATCTGTTGCTATGGCATTTTGCCTTCTCACAAGGTGATTGGGCAATTTTGTTAAGAAAGTTGGCACCGAAGATCAAAAGCTCTCCCTTGGCACCGTGCTGCCTGTGCCATCTGTTTTGCGTGACGTTCAACAGGTCCAGGGCAAACAGATGAGAAGGCAATACCATGCCACGCTTCTACATATTTTTCCTCACTAGCTGGTATTTTGTCCCACCTTTCTCCCACCTGCCACTTAGAAAAATGTGCCTGTGTGGTGGTGGTGGTGGTGGGGAGGGGGGCTTTGAAAAGAAAAAGCAAACCACCTCCACCAGGTGACACTTCAGTCTGTAACACAGAAACTCATAGTCGCCCATAAACAGAGACTAATAGATATCATCATACATGTAATTACTTCAAGCACCCTTTAGGAAACAAAACCAAAACCTACCGAACATCTTGGGATGCCCCGCAGTGGGTCCCCTGTTTGCTAACATGTACTGAATAATGCAGAACAGTTAGTTGAGCAGAAAATTTTCATTTAGAGCAGAAAACAGAATGAAATCTTTCTGAAAGATAAGTATTAGGGAAAAAGTGGAAAAGATTCATTAGCAGCTACTTATAAACAGATTCTTTGAGAGAGAGAGAGGTGCAACAGCCTTGTTGGAAAAAAAAAAATTAAAAGGGAGGAATGAATGGCACGTGATTCAATTAAATCAGATGAGAACTCACTGAGAATCCATCAGACAATTCTAACTTACGGTGTGCAAGCACCGGTAGCAAGATGTTTGAGATCTCATTCATCTTTACACAAGACCATTACAAAGACCTTTAGAATGCCGTTTTGAAGGCCTCAATAACAGCCAGTATTTCTAGGCATACTCTAAACAACAATCTTGATGAAAAATTCCTGTTTATCATCCCTGAGCCTTCCAGATTCCTAAGTGTTCTCACTGTAGGGACTGAAATGAAGCCACAAATATTTTTCTCACCACAGGCAGCCCTGTATTTCCACCTCCCTGTGTGGGAGACTTTTTACATTACCAATGGATATGCTTGCAAATCAGAGCACGCAGGCGCTTCTTGGGTCCAGATGAACTGTTACAGCAACGCAACAGCTCCCAGCAATGTGCAAGAGAACAGCTATCATGATGTAGCTAATAATATAGCTAGTCCTCCAAAGAAAGACCTCATTTCTAAATTATTCACACATGTTAATTTTTTCTCCCCATGCTGTTACACATTTGAATTGGTTTTTTTTGCTCTCATTTACAGCAATACGCATTATGGCTGAGATTTTTCAATGCCATGAATCCCTTTGGTAGCTTTGAAGATCTAAACCTAATCTTTTAGTTTATACTCATTTAGAGTGGATTTGCAAAGGAAGACGCTCCTTCATTACAGCAGGCAGTTAATGTAAATTAGTTTTCTTTATCAGCTGCCCATCCTTCAGTATTGTGATTAATTAGCAGACTAGATATTATATTGTGAAAAATGTGTTTTTACTTAGTAATTACAAAGGGCAAAAACGGACACAAGCTGTCTTCAGTACAAGGTTGTGCAGAAACTACATACTCAATACATTTACTACAAATTAGCTCTGGATGTACAATGCTTATTTTATATTAATATGATAATGGACATAAAGAGATTGATTAGTCCTTTTGTATGAAAAAAGCTGTAGTACATTTCATCTTGAATTAATACTGCAAAATATCTGGTAACGTATATTGAGAAATCCAAACAATGACCCATGCTGTGAGAAGAGTTGTTTCATACTGTTTCTGAGCATTACAATGTCAAAATCATCAGTCTTCTTGAAGGAAAAAAAAAATCCTATTATTCTTTCAGCAGGTCCAGGAAAGAATGGATGAGAAACCTGTTTGTAGTGAAAGTACAGCTGCTCCACAGCACCTAGAAAGACCTCCCTAATTTGGGATTGGCCTGAGCAAAAATTTGTTCTTAAAATCAAAGCTGGCAATCTCGTCTAGAACCATTCCCTGAGAAACACTACTAGCAAGCTCTCTCCACCCCAGTGATTCCCACTTTGAAAATAACTTGCTAGTCTCCTCTTTCCAAGCTTCTTATCCACCTTACAATTCTTGTGTTATTGTCCACCTTAAATAAACAGTACTTTTCTATACTACACACTATATCAAATATGGCTACTATATGGAAAATGGCTAAATCAGGTCTACTGTATTACTACCATATAAAAAAGTTACTCTATTACTGTTCTTCTAAAGGGAACATTAAATTAGTCTGACATGATCCACATTGGGATCAAAAGTGCCTTTTTTTTTTCTTTTTTTTTCAATTTAATTTAGCCATCATGTCTTTCAAAATTGGTCTATAACTCTCTGTAGTACTGAAGTCAAACTACTTGGAGGAAGTAGCACTCTCATTCCGCTATTTTTTGTTTTCATATTGGTCCTATGTTTCTTTTTTTCACTCATTAAGTACCACTGACAGATTCATTAAAAATTCCCTCTTGTGGATTTATGATTTCATGTGTCATTATTTTGAAGAAGTGATTCTCTAAGGCCTCCTGAGTTCAGCACAGAAAAACGTAAATGTTGATGCCATTTTGGTTAGAATAATTTCTATTATCATTCCCATGTGGTCCTTACTATTAGTTCACATACATAATCATCCTTAACAAAAACTGGCTCAAGTATTTACATAATATTTGGAACATACCTAAATTCTCCTTAATCTCTGCTCTAGCTTCAGTACATCCCTCCTGTCTTCTTTTTCACTGAGTAACCTATTGCCATTTTCCCCAAATACTTTCAGACGTTACTTGACATTTGGTTGAATAACAATAGTATTATTAATCATATATCTCATAACTCCCAGAATACAAAGAATTAAGATGTGCAGAATATTTTAAAGAGGAGATCAGCTAAACCTTGTAACTTTACCATGCAATAGATTTCTTGACTCCAGCCAGTGAAGGTGTATTTTGTTGCTTTGTCACACAGTGTTCATTTACATCAAATACAGAAGCATGGGGAACCTCCTAGCAGGCTGCAATTGATGCAAGTTCCAGGTCCCAGATTAGCAACCTCTCTGTGCTTATGCAGTATTAAGTGATAGCCGTTGAGGGACCTCTGATTGCTACCTGCTAGCTGGGAGCTCAGGGATAATCCATTCCTTGACCGAGTGGCAAGGCAGCCTACAGAAATGCTGGGCAACAGGTCACTGCAGCCCAGCTCCTTCCCCAGCCCAGGAATGG
Organism: Apteryx mantelli; assembly: GCF_036417845.1. Classification (NCBI taxonomy): domain Eukaryota; kingdom Metazoa; phylum Chordata; class Aves; order Apterygiformes; family Apterygidae; genus Apteryx; species Apteryx mantelli. Next base: position 17,776,316 of record NC_089986.1, read on the forward strand.
GGAATTTTGCGGGGCTGAGAGCCCAGGCCCTTTCTCCCTTCTATACAAATCCTTGCTAGTTTATTCTTCAAATATTTATTTTGGGTATGAGGCATCCTTTAACCAAAACTTCCAGTAGCTTCAGAACCCATCAGAATACTGTTTTATTGCAATCCAAATATAGTGCACTGTGAAGTAGCTAACTCACGGTGGGGCACCTGAAATAGTCTGACATTTGATGAGTACCTGTAACTCTTTTTAAATGATACAGAATATGTCTTTCAGCTTCATATTTCGTTTAATAAAAGACTGGCTTCTCAATATGAAAATGCATACTACCATGTAGTATATAACTTCATCAAGAAATTCAAATCTTTGCTCTCTCAGCTTTCCTGTCTGAAATAACACCTTGGCTTTCAGAGAACTTTCAACATTAGCCCTTGATTGTTTGCAAGAAGAATCTGCTCACTTTATTAGCACATGGAGACAAGTATTTTTCTTTGAGACATTTTCTTAAACTGACAGAACTTCTAAAAGCTTTTGCTAATCAACATTTTGGTTGGTAGGAGATTGTTTAAAACATGAACAACAAAGCTCAAATATGCTTTTAATTTTGATTTAGCACAAACAACCCAAGTTAAAGCACAATATATGGGTCACTTTGCTGAAGAACATGTATTTGCAAAGAGTCTAATTAAAATGTGATGATACCATTGGCTTTCTCCACCTGCTATTAAGTCCAAAGGTATATCTTATTTAAGCCATGCTCTAAAACTTGCTTGCTCTCTGATGTCCCTGGACCCAATTATTTCTCTAACAAAACTAATCTCTATATCTTATCACAGCATATCCTTCCAGTATTCCTAAACCTTTAGTGCAACTTCTTCAATATAATAATAATAATGCTCCTTTCTCCTCTCTGGTCTAATTTAATTCACTGTTAAGGAAACATCTTTCTTAAAACCAGCATTTTTGTTCCAGTATTCTAGTGAATTGGAACTGGTCTTCAGCTGAAGATTAGGTTGCATAAACATCATCTCACCCTCTTACAGTGTTCAAAACCAATGATAAAACACTGCCCTCTAGTTTCTCCTGACAATCTATATCTGCTCCAAACTGTGATCTGCCTCAAAGAGAACTATTTCTAAATCTTCCGGTTTCTACTTCTGACATGTGTCATTTAAGCTTGTTCCAATTAATGACCCACTCTACCCTTCCTTCTTTCTTTGAAGTTTCAAATCTTGCTACTTCAGCTCTGAGCTCACTTCATACTTTTCAGCATTCAAGCTTTTCCTATACTTTAATTCCACTGATAATCCAGAGTATGCCTGGTATTTTAACTCTGAAGTTTCATCTCAGCTATTCTGAACTATTTTGAAAGTCAGGAGCTATCCAAGAGTAAAAGAGTAGTATAAAAGTGAAAATGAGATTTGGTATACCATGAAACTTTCAATAGTGTGAGAAAATAAAGGAAAAAAAGAAGGAAGGTGGGGAAAGAACTGACTTCAGAACTAAATGTTGACTCTAATGCCTATAGAAAATATTAACATAAGAAATTAGATAGGGTTAATCCTTTTGGATAATTAGACACTGCATTTGCATACTATAAACTGGGCTCCAATCCCAAGTAAACTCAACACAGTTAGAGAAATTACCTATCAGATAACATGATATAGTTTAAATTGCCTCTATCCAGTATAGGTATATGGGCTATTGGAAAGTAGGAATCATTACCACTTCTACACAAGTTCTCGACACCTGATGAAAGGGGGAGGATTCTCTTCTTCTGCAAGAAAGCTTTTAACAGGTTACTGTCAGAGTCAATGGCATATAATAGCATAAATGAATATTTAGTTAAAGCAGTGACTAAAGATAAAAACAATAAAGAGGGGGAATGGTTAAGAAGAAAAAAAAAGAGCAGAACTAACAGTAGTAACATAATTATGTAAATATCTTAACAGTCTCACTCTGTTAAAATATTTCTGCTAAATCAGACAGTATATCCTATGGCGTTATCCCAGACAGATGGATGCAAGAAGACATGCAAAACCTATGCCTAACTCTAACTGACAGTACAGAGTTGATAACAGTCAATACAGCTTCAGGGTACATGAAATTATCTGAGTATATTAGCTAAATGTGAGTCCACGTATGGAAATAAGCGTCAGGGAGACAGAGAGACGACAAGTGTGAATAGTTTCATGCTGATATACATGCCTGTCTAAAACAGACAAATCGAGAATTAAGTTGAATTCCAAACAACCGAGGAGATGAAACGCCACAGAAACAATTTACATACGCCAACATCAGCTAACACATACATGAGCAATTTGAAATAACTATCAAAATACACACCATTACCATTTCAGTTTCCTGAGACAAGTAATGTGATTTAGAAATACTCCAACTTCTTCTATTAATCTTGCTGCAGAAGAAAAGAAAAAGTAAATGAACTTTTTTTTTTTTTTTTTTTTAGTGTTTTGTAGTTATAGTTAAATTCCGGGAGATCCCGTGCATTCACTTGCTTACACTTTGTCCCATGCTTCTGAGTCGCCACTCCCATTTTCTACCATGACTCAAATTTTCCCTCTCCCCCAGAAGACTGCTCTACTAGCAGCAAGGGGTTTCCACCTCTTCAGCCACACAACCTGGATCTCAATCGCGTAACCTCCTTTAAAGGCTTCATTGACATGCCGTGATGGTCAATGCCAAGCCGCATGCACAGATAGGTGGGGATGTGCCTGTGACTGACCCCCCCGGTCCCCGCAGAGGTGAGCTGCTGACTCGTACACCTTGCAGCTCGCAGCCCGTTGGCCTTCACCCCACTCTCTCAAGGAAAAGGCAACCAGCCAGCCGGAGTCATGCCCGGGCTGGGATCTAGCCAACTGGCCACCGAGGAGATGTGCAGACGGAGGTTGTGTGCTGGATGGGGCATCCGCACGCACTCCCCATTTGCTGGACCTGGAAGAAGGAGGGTGACTTTTTATGTCACAACTGAACCTTCAGCGGGACAGCAGAGTTCGGATCACCGAGCCAAGTCTCAGTCTGTATTTTACATTATACTGCCACTGGTTCCTCTTATTCTGAAAAATGACACTGAAAAGAAGTCATATTAAAACATCTGCGTGGACTTTATATCTGCTGCAAGAACCTGCTAAATGGTCTTGTTCATGGCTATGGTTGTACCTCAGTTTTCAAGTGGCGACATTTATGGAAATTGATAAACAAATAGGAAGAGCACCTACAGTTTTTCCTTTGGGCAATACTAGTAGTGCTGTAACTCTAGATCTCTCTCCTTCTAGTTTTTGTTTCGGTTACTAACACAGAGCACTCTAATTTGCTACACCAGACTGCAAAGTCTGCTTGTAGGTGCTGGTGCTGCAAACATGCCAGTGAAGCCAGGAGAGGGATTTCCAGGTCGGAGGAAGCTACTATCCACATCGCTCCAGGAAGCAAGTAGAGCAGGAGGTATATCAGCCATTACAGATCCTTTAATGCTAAAGAAAATGCAACACTAGAAGCTGCATTGTAAAGAATAAATACGAACAGTCAGGGGTGCTGGGCTGCATGAAGTCTTTTTTGCTATAGGTTTTTTCAATAGCCTTTTTTCTATCTGTAGATTTGGTGATAACCCCAAGGAGAAAAGAAGGAGCCAGAGGTAATGTTTAAGTACTGTGTAGCTCACTCACAAAACAGGATTCCCAGTGATATACATGTAAGAGATGCATCTTTTTTCTGTAATGCTGTTGCCTCCATTTTGAGCGGATTGACACAGCCTAGCTTCAGGAGATAAATCTCCAACTTTATTTTGAGGAATCCATTACTAACTCATTCAGAGCTGGAGTGTAGCAGAGCAAGTTGGAACAAAACTCCCCTTCCCAGGTAAAAAGGTACCTAATGTTATCTCATAGCTCAGCAGCACTTAGACCCTTTCAATTATGTAGAGAACTTTGAAAATCAGCACTAGAATTGATATTTTCATGAACAAACACAACCAACATGTAATAAGTATTTACATAGTTACAGTGCAGTTAAACATACTCCTGAAAATTGAAAAGTCCACTAAAGAATGGATATTTGTTGGCTGATAAACTTACCTTTGATATAATAGTCGACCAATGAAGTAGGCGAACTAGAAATAAATTAGATACAGATCTGGTCTACCTTATTTGAACATTTGGCATCAATCTCTAGAATATATAAAAAGTGAATTTCAACTCTTTCTCCCTCTCTGCTTTCTTCAGTACAGTTTTAAACACTCCATCATGCAGGATAGCACAATGACATTTCCATTAGAAGGTAAATAAATGAGTACAAATGTCATTGCACCTCCCATTTCTTGTCACAGACACTAAAATATCAACTTGATATGCTTATATTTAAGTATCAGTAACAACAAACTGTGCTAACTTATAGGAAAAGAAGATACATATATTCTCATTTGGGGGAAATTAAAAGTCAATACAGAATAATGCTGTAAAAAAGAAGTGATATTTGATGCCATCGCTATATACTACTATGTCGAACCTGTCATTACAAAGAAGTGTCAAAGCCATCTGTATTAAACGTACCTTTGACCTGCAATTCTCAAAAAATCAATTCTGTAGGAATTGCAAGTCCCAGTTCTTAGGAGACCAAAAATCAAGCAATCTATAACATCTCATAGATATTTCTTGAGGAAGGCCTATTAGGTTATCTAGGCAGAAAAGTTCCTTTTATTGTTTTACTGAGTGTTTTGTCCAGTTCAATGATAAATAATTCATTGATTGGACTTCCAGCTGAAAATTCTCTCTTCCCGTTTTTTTGTCCCTGGCTTTTAACTTGAAGAACTATCAATAAGTGGTACCTTCTTTTTTTTTTTTTTTCCTGAGCATAAGTGGTGGTTGCGCATAGATGGAGAAAAGCTGTATAGATTTCCATTCCTAACAACTGTTAGATATTTTTAATGAATTCCTCCTGATTTCACAGACTTGAGAGGAACATTGTTCACAAATGTGTCCCTACATTGGCAGCGTGAAAGGTTGAACATCCACTTGCTTCATCATTTCTGTGAGTATACATGCATATTGTGGATGTCAAATCATGCTTAAGAATAAATAGTTTATCTTAAAAAACAGAAGCCTGTGGAAAAATAGTGGGTCAGTACTTTAATCCGCTTTCACACAGGATCTGATACAACTTTTCTATTGTCTTTAACAAGCATTAGATTAAGGTATTTGCAGTCTATGTATGCAGACTGCCATAGCTATAGTATCATGAGGAAGAACACCTATTATTATGTATAATAATATTAACACTGAAAATAGTAAAAAAGAAAAATAGTAAAAAGAGACAATGAAGAGCTTAAAAATTTATTATAAAACCCATTACTAAACATTACCTAGCATTTGCTCCTGAGGCTTACTGTTATGCTAAATTAATGGTGCTGTAGTCTTTGTTCTACAGATTCTTTTCAAGTATTATATAAAAGATGAAAAACACACTCTAGTAACAATGTGAATCATATTTAACCACATGAAAAGCAAGCCTTTATGTCATTATTTTGTAACTTACGACATTATAGCCCAAAGCATAGTCTAAGCATCTTTTAATTTGTCAAGTCAGCATTAACATACATAGACACTCACACAGACGTGTAAATATAACAATTTGAGAATACTAAAGATAGCTCTGATAGAACACAGGAGTCTATGATGTATAATACTCCAACCCATTAAAGACAACTGGATTATTAGTCCTTGACTTTAGTAGTGTGGCACTGAGCACTTTATGAGCATCCTGGAAATTTTCAAGAAAGGGCAATGGGGCAAAAGCTTTTTTGCATCTGTTTTGTCCCCCTTGCTGGTGGTCGTCACTGGTTATGTGCACTAGAATCTGCAAAGCTCTTGGAGCATGCCGAGTGTTAAGGAAAGCAGAAGACAACAACATCCAAGAATTAAACTCTGAAACATTTAGGCAATCTCACTGAAGAGATGCCACTGCTCCTCAGTTCCAATTTACTGATGCAGATGCTGCCTGGGGGGAGCTTCCCAAATACACTTGCCAGAAATGATTGGTACAGACTCGTTGGAAAGCCTCATCATTCGGACAGTCTTCCACTGTCTTGCTGCATGCCAAGGACATGCCAGCAGACTCTGCTCCCTAGAGACCATTCCTTCGGAAGCAGATCGCCAGCTGCATTTCCAGCTCCAAAGCTACATTAGCTTAACAAAGAAATCCCCCCTGCCCTCCTCAGTATTAAGGGTGCTGGTCTATCAGTCACTGCACCCTTCACACTAAAATGTCAGTGGTTTGCAAACTTCACCAGAATTACTGCAAGTGCCTTACAACAGCTAAAGTATTTGAGCAGGCCTCAGGGACTGTTTAAAATGTAAGCAAACTTTACCCTTTTTGCAAAAAGAATTAAGTGCTGCCACAATTCCAAGTATAATTTATGTACATAAACTTCATTTCAGACTAATACTTACAATGAAAATAACACCTTACACTCATATATATATTGGCTCTGTTTCCTTGATTCATTAGTTGCTTTTCATGGAGATAGACATGATAATACTCAAATGACACTGGATTTACCGCAAGTCTGGAAGGACCTACCTGCAGCTCCAGGTCTGGAGCAACCCCTGGCAGCTGCTCTCCACCCTGTGTGTGCCCCTCTGCAACCTCTTTTGGTGCCTGTGTCCTACCTGCTGGACCTTCACACTTTATTTCAGCAGTGCTTCCAGATTTTGCCACTTCCGGATGAATGAGATTTATTTATTTATTTAATATTGTGTGCCATGTGTGAGATTCACTTTTTAATAGCCATTAAAAAAAAATTTCAGTCCTTCTAATTCTCACTGTGTAAATTGATATCACACAATGATGATCTTTAATAAATGTGTGCCATCATCCACTGGTAGAAATTATATAAATTGAGTTAAGGTGACTTTGGGCTAAGCTCCGGGTAATACTGAATGCCCAGTTCCTACTGACTTGAAATCTCATATGATCTGGCCCATTACATACCGTAAATTTAATTTCAGTCAAATTGAACTTTAAACTAGTTGCCAGAGTAATGAAGTTTTCTCTGCAAAGTCATTCAATCAATTCAAATTCTGCTCATCCCCAAGTAGACATCTACAATTGCATCAGTGAAAATGAAATTCCTTTTTTCTGACAGTTCTGATGTTTTCATATTGCTTATTGATGGGTTTAGATATACTGGTTATAGTGTCATTCTTTGGCTTACATTCCTTTTCTCTGGAAAATTTCAGTTTTCTCAACTTATTTGGGAAACTGTTGTTGCAAATGCCTGTTATTTAACATTAACAACAATAATAGTATTGAAAACATATGACAGTCACTAAAAAGCAAAAAGGAAAGGTAATATTTTGTGCAGTGGAACAGGCTAGCAGATGCCAGGTGATTTGAAAGTAAATAAAAAGCCCTGAGGTTAATACTAACCTTCACCTCTCCTTATTTAGATATATATCTAATTTTAGGGGGAGGGGAAAGCAATCTATGTCTCCAGAGACTGACACTTAATTAGTTTTTAATCCATTTCTTCACCCAATGCCTCAGAGGGTGATTTCAGTTTTAAATACATGTAATTGGATGTGTTTTATTTGAGAAAGTCTACAATATGCATAATAGAACTACTAGCAGTTAAAGTACAGTTTTATATTTTAATGTGTTTATATTTAATTTAAAATTCAGTAAACAGGGTTTCATTCTCTGCTGGTGTAAATTGGTGCAACTCAATTAACTTCAAAGGGACTGTTCACAGTGTGCAGCATATGTGCAGGTCTTGAATGATTAGAGTCTAAGGACACCTGCAAAGCATCATTATAACACCAATGAAAAGAGAAAATACTTCTCACTCCTTTTGCAATACCTCTGCAAACTTCAACTTGATGGTGGGAGGGGAGCAGAAGTTGCCTTGCTGTTCCTTCATTTGACTGAGTTACTAATCTTGAACTAAATTATTGCTTAGTATTTCTGATCAAAATGTATACTTATTTGAGCTGAGGAAAATAAACTGCATTTGATAAATTTCACCTCTCCCTGCTACTAATTCTGTATGAACGCATTGTAAAAGTACTGATAGCATGGAATATTCCAAGCAAAAGAAAGCTGCTGCAATAGAAAAGTTACCACTCAAAAATTTTTCTGCATTTAAACAGTTCATTAAATTGTGCATCAATCTTGTACATGAGCCTTCTCAATGTGACTTCATGTTAAAAAAAAAAAAAAGTAAGATCTGGGTCTAAATTAGTACTTGATTAATTACATAAATCAAGCAAACACATTTGTGCTCCCTAACCAGAGACTTTTCTACCTTATCCATTAAATTAGAAACTTCTTTTGAAATAATCTGAACTAAACACATAACTGAAAAAGCTGTTATTATTGGTTGACTTTGTATATAAATTTTTATGAATTACTATAAAAACATTTAAAACTTGTATATTAAAAATGTCCTTTAAAATAAATTTAAAAATAAAAATTGGTCTTTACAAAAATTATCAATAATTTATTACAGTTTTGTAACAGAGCCTAACATCCAAAATGTCTCAAGCTACATTTTCACTCATCTTCACTTTTCAGCATTTGGGTTATAATTTTCTTGTAGAAATATCATTTTGTACAGAGAAATACATACCACATATGAGTATGTAAACTAGGTTATTAGAAATACAAATGCTTATTTCTGAGTGCAAAGAGGTGTGTGTCCTTCTACTGGAACAAAATTAGAAGCTATGTCCAAAAATGGGATTATTCGCCTGCGTACCTACCTCCTTTTTCATTGTGAGCATCGCTAAAGAATTTATCTTGATTACAGATTTTTGATATACCCTAGAAACAACTGCTCCTGTCATCATATTAAAATAACTACCAATCAGCAAAATGAAGGGGGGTTTCCTGCTGGTACTCTAGATTTGGATGGAATAAAACAAACAAACAAACAAACAAAATCCCACCAAACCAGGAAGCTTTTCCTCCTAAACCATTCATTAGTGTATATCCTTCCGGCATGTCTCTCCTCATTCTCTCTCTCACTCAATCTTTCTAATTCTTCCATGCTTTAACTGGAAAAGGATACAAGCCAATTGAATTGCTGTTCTCTAGATTAATATCCACATTCCATTTCAATGAGGCAATAAGACTGCTATGAAAAACAAAAACTAAAATATGATAAATATTAAAACACGATTCCTTGTATATCTTAACATTTCCTGGCAGTAAAATTATCATCTATTGGATTTAAAGCAGTTTTTTAAATGGAAACAGAGCAGCTGTTTTTCTGTCAGGGGCATATATAAATCTTTTTATTTAATTTCCTGATTGTATTTGCTTTTCTAATGCTGTGCATTGGTTTGTTATTTGTACACTTAATTATATAACCAAGTTTGGAATAAACTTTAATTCAGCAACCAATCTTTGATGACGCCAATAAACTTCATAAAGTGAGCTTATATACAGCTAGGGAGAATGATAGTTGACAGATCTAAGACACTTGAAGTTTAATAGCCCCTCCGACAAAATAAGACAGAGGACTATACATATAGCACAACGCAGAAACATGATATTGATCCTTGAGCAAGCCCTTTTGTCTACACAGCACATCCGAAACGCAACACAGCTACTTTATCATGGTATTGCATATTTTGCATGGTGCTCCTCTACAGTATGCATAGAAAGGTCCAGGAAATCATCTTGACTCTAGAGGAAAAGTACTCAAAGTGTTTCTCATTTATGCACAGGAAAATAATAAAAGTTTAATATGAAAATAAGTAAAACGCTGAGATGTCATATAACGACCCTCTGCCAATGCACAATAGTTGCCCCTACTTGTCCTGGAGATAAAATTCTTTCCCGACTTGCAATATCAGGGTCCACCTGCTGCCCAGTAAATTCAAAGCATCCACCCAAGCTCTAGAGGAGCCTAGCATGAGCATACAGAAAGCAGTCTAGCCACAACAGCTTTGGGTCTTAGCGCTAACTGATTTACACCCCTGAGAAAAGCGCTGACACTAATAAACACCCATGCAACCTGCAACAATATCCCTGTATATCAGGAGAATGAACAACTCAATTAGCAGCAAAAAAGATAGTGTCTTATTCAGAAAATAAGAATCTCCCTATGAGAAAATCAGGCCATGTGGAGCTACATGGATGCTTCCAGGCGTCCAGTTTCTGTGCTATTATAAAGTTAGCTCAAGTATTCTTAAATATACACAACAGTCTGCAGCACAACATACTGAAAGTTGCTCTGAAGATGCTGCTGTTCCATCCAGAAGAGGCAGCTCCAATTACTATAATTTGGCATGCTGCTAAATGGAGACCTGAACACAAAGGAACAGCAGAAGCAGCCCTCACCCCTTTCCCTGAAGGAGAATTACACATCACAGAAACATCAGTGTCAGGCAGCAAGAAGGGGAGGTACTATACACTAGCTCAGAGTTCACTTTAAACTCCAAAGTAACTGCAAGGAGGCGAGAAGGGCAAAAAACCTGGATCTCCGTTGTCTGCGAAAACAGGTTTTTTTAAAATAGAGGTTCTGAAACACATTTTCATTTTGCACCAAAAGAAAGGAAAACTTCCCCTGCACACGCTTTTCTCTTACCCCCAAGATGAAAGTTTGAGAAAAGCCCATCACAAAATAGTCCTCTGTTTCCTGGGAATGGCACTCATCCGAGAGGCAGACAAAACAAGACCAAGATTTCTTCAAGAAATGAAGCAGAGCGAGAGCTTCGGCCTTATGTCTTACATCCCCAGGCATTTGCCAGAAGCCTCTTTGTTGGGGCCCTTGCGGTACTTCAGAACAACAATCTATATGAAATATAGATTGTGGAACTACACTGTTTAGGATTAGTTGCTTAGCACAACTTGCTTAGCATAAGTAGCTAAATTTGCTGAAGCCTTAGGCCTCAGACTGTAGCTGCTGCTATGTGCTTTGAAGTAGTTTACCAAGGACACTGGTGCAGCTGGGAATGATACATCCTGAGAAAGTACAGATAAACTAGCAGAAGCCAGTGGGAACCAAGGTTAAGGGCTAGACAGCTTTGCTAAACAAGCAGCAAGGTACAAGGCATGACCGCTGCGTGCGTGATCGGTGCAATGATTGGCTACCTGTGACATAATCTGTATGAACCACAAATCAAGGGCCAGAGCGCCGAATGCTTGTACTTATAAAATAGGCAAATTGCTGAATAAAGATGGAATTGAACCTGCATTCTGTGAATGCGTATGATTCATTCCCGTCACTCCCGCGGACCGCGACATCTGGCGACCCCGACGTGATACTGCAGAGGAGAAGCTGGCTTTGCTAAGAGTTCGAGTAACAGGAGTGGATACCGCCCGGGAGGCTCGTGCCCGGGGAAAACGAGCCTGGCCGTCTGAAAGAAGATGGGAAAAGAAAAGTCGTAGCTACGCAACTCTTCTGACCGGTGAGTCAGGCGCCCTTGTGAGGCGGCGGGCGGTATGGGAAACGCTGTATCAGCGGTAGAAAAGGCCACGTTAGAAAAATTGTCACAAGTGGCAGCACAAACAGAGCGCCAGGTGGAGCGCCAGGCGCTGGTGGACTTGCTGTTGTGGGGAAGGCGGCGCGGTTTGTTACGGGAGTCCAGCCAGGTCTTTAGCGCAGAAGCCTGGAAGAAGGTTGGGAAGGAACTGTGGGAATCCATCCAGAACGGAGAAAAAGAGGCCAGGCGTCTGGCCAAAACATATCGAGACGTGCGGCTCATGATCGAACAGCTGCACAGGGAGGCACAGGCGACTGCTGCCATACGGAGGGCGCTGCAGGCGGAGCCCCCTGCGGCGGCACTTTCGCCGGGGAGTGAGTGCACGGAAGGAGCGGAGTGCGCGGTGCCCGTCTTTGATACACCATCCTCGGGGGGGCCCTCGGTGACAGATGAGCCCTCCCCGACATGTGCGGCACCTCTCTCTAAGCTAGAGCGGGAGGCTTGGGGGACTGGCACAGGATATGAGGACTTGCCACTGTACAAGAAAGGGGACGTTGCTGACGCCTTTGCCGCCCCCCCTGAGCCGTCCGCTCCCCCCATGGAAGTGGATCCGGCCACTGTGCCTTTACCTGAGGAGAAAAGCGTTGATCTGACTGAATATTCAAAGAAAATGGAGGAACTGTTGGAGGAGATGAGGAGGTTGGATAGGGGGTCGAAAAAGGCGCATGTGAGGGAGGCGTATAAGAAGGCGCATCAGGCCATTGTGGACGGCCTGAAAGCGGTTGAGGAACGGTTCTCCGGGGATCCTGCCGGCGGATCCCAGGAGAACCAAGAGATCGCCCCCAGAGACTGGGTGATTACCAACGTACTCAAAGGGACGTGGTCCCTTGAGCAGGCGGAGCAGCATCTGCAAGCCTGGAAAAAAACCCCTTTAACACAAAAGGAGTATCGAATGATTTTGGACCGTTTACCGAGAGCACCGGAGAAAGCCCTGCCACCTAGGGACCCTGACTTTGACATGGCAAAAAGGTGGCGCGGGATCATTCAGAATGCTGAACTGGTTGGGGACATGCAGTTTTTCCCTATAGTAGCCCCGGTGGTGACCACGGGTCAGGGACAGACGAGGTGGGAGCCTCTGGATTGGCAAGTGGTAACAAAGCTGCAACAGCTGGTAATGCAGTACGGGATAAACAACCACCAAGTGCAAGCGCAGCTGAGAGCCCTGGTAAAATATCAAAACCTGGTGCCGAGTGACATCCGCGCCCTTGCCGAACTGATTTTGGGGCCCACCTCTTTGCTGGTGTTTCTGAATAAGTGGCAGGAACTGCTTGGTCAATGCCAATTATCTAATTTGGACTTACCGGCAGATGACCCGTTACGTATGACATCTTTGGACATGCTGATGGGCAACGGAGCTTTTAGAGACCCTGCTCGACAGGCGGCACTGCATCCCCGAGTCCTGATGCAGTCAAAAAACGCTGCCTTAGAGGCATTCGCCGCACTGCCCCAAATAGGGAAAGCTAATCCGCCTTACCTGTCAATAAGGCAGGCAGAAGACCAACCGTTCCTGCAGTTCGTGGACAAACTTAAGGAAGCCGTTGATGCGGCCCCGAACGTGCCACAGGATATGAAAACAATCATGGTTAAGGAGATCGCTACGCAGAACGCCAATCCAACCTGCACAAAACTGCTCGCCACCTTGCCTTCAGGAGCGACTTTGCTCCAAATGGTGGAAATTTGCTCCCGAGCACCCATGGAGCTAGAAAAACAAAAAGCGAAGATCCATGCTACTGCATTAGCTGTAGCTATGAAACAGGGCCCTACACAAGGAGGGGGCGGCCGCAAAACAGAGAACTGCTACATCTGTGGACAACCTGGGCACTGGAAGAAACATTGCCCCCTCAGACGACTGGCTAAAGACAACCGTATCTGCCAGCGTTGTGACAAGTTTGGACATCGGACAAGTGAGTGCCGTTCAAAATGCAAGAAAAGCGGCACCCCGTTGTCGGGAAACTGGAACAGCCGCGCCTGGGACGCGGCGAAGAAATATCCCATGGTTGCCTCTTCGAACACCATGCAGCCACAAGAGGGAGCGCCGGAATCGATCTGGCCCTGGCAGAATCAGTAAGCATTACCACTGAGCAGGTCCACTTGGTAAATTCAGACGTTTGTGGCCCCTTGGCGGGGGGGCTGTCGGCCTTACTGATAGGACGATCATCTGCCTCTAGACAGGGAATTTTTGTTCTCCCTGGATGCATCAACGCCGACTACCGTGGACCTATAAAAATCATGCTGAAGGTCTTCTGTCCCCCAGTTACAATACCAGCAAAAAGCAAAATTGCCCAATTGATCCCTTTCAAGTCTGCGGTCCCCCTGACCAGCGAAGATGATAGAAGAGGAGGTTTCGGCTCTACGGGGACGCCCCTGGCCTTGTTCTCGACTGCCGTGTCCTCGACTAGACCCACTCGAAAGGTCATCATTACCTCTCCAGACGGAATGAATCACCTAAAAGCCGAGATGATGATGGATACCGGTTCCGACGTCACCATAGTACCTCGCGACTCCTGGCCTGCCGCTTGGGCGCTAGTGGATAGCACCACTGCAGTACAGGGGATTGGTGGTTCAGCCCCCACCTGGAGAAGTGCGAGACCCGTGAAGATCTGCGACGAAGAAGGTCATTTGGGTGTGGTAACACCATACGTAATGAATACCCCTCTCTGGATCTTAGGCCGGGACCTTCTGTCTCAGTGGGGCCTAGTTCTCTCGTGCCCTTTTTAGTAATGGCCGCTGCTGACACTTCTCCGCCCACGCTGAAAATTACATGGAAGACTGACGAACCAGTGTGGGTCGAGCAGTGGCCGCTGCAAAAGGAGAAGCTAAGGGAACTTAACAAATTGGTAGAAGAACAGCTACAATTGGGACATATTCAACCTTCAACCAGCCCATGGAACACGCCTATCTTTACCATACAGAAAAGGTCAGGAAAATGGAGACTGCTACACGATCTGCGAGCTGTGAACGCAACAATGGAAGATATGGGAGCGTTACAACCAGGACTGCCATCACCTACCATGCTCCCGCGGGAATGGAGTCTGCTAGTAATTGATCTGAAAGACTGTTTCTTTAGTATCCCCTTACATCTGGAGGACTCCAAACGCTTTGCATTCTCAGTGCCAACGATAAATCGATCTGGTCCTTCAAGACGCTATCAGTGGGTCGTTCTACCCCAAGGTATGAAAAACTCCCCCACGATATGTCAATGGTATGTGGACCGAGCCTTAGAACCCTGGAGGCAGAGACATCCCGAGGCTATAGTATACCACTACATGGACGACATATTAGTCGCAACAGAAACCCCGCTGCTGGAAGAGAGTCAACGGGAATTGAGTCAACAACTCCAGGCCTGGGGTCTTACCATCGCCCCTGAGAAGATCCAGCAACACGCACCGTGGAACTATCTTGGTATGGTCATAACCGAGACCCGAGTCTATCCAATGAAAACCTCGATCACGTGGAAGATCGCAACAGTGAACGATGTACAGAAACTTCTTGGGGACATTCAGTGGATCCGTACTTACTGCGGCATTACCAATGAGGAAATTCAACCGCTGGTGAATTTACTTAAGAATAGCAAGAACCCCGGAGAAGCAAGAACATTGTCTCCTCCAGTGCAGGAAGTCATGGCTAACATCGAGAGGAAGCTTGGAAATGTACAAGCCTATCACTATGACCCCATGAAACCCATTGACATAGTGTGCTACAATAAACAACAGGAGGTGGTTGGCATAATTGGTCAAACAAACGAGACAAATCAGCTCACGATCCTGGAGTGGGTGTTTTCGCCAGTCCGGCCACGCACGGTGATTATGCCCAGGAAAGATGCTGTGGGAGAACTGTTACTAAAAACAAGACAGCGCGTCCGCATCATATCAGGGAAGGAGCCCTCACGCATCGTTCTGCCCCTGGTTTCTTTGGATCTCGTATCCGAATGGGCCCAACAGAGCATTTCATTCGCCCTGGCGACGTGTGGGGTTCCCCTCGACAATCATTATCCAAAGCACCCACTGCTGCACACGCAATTGATGCTTGAAGAAAGGAAGGTAATGGCAGATGGCCCCATCCACAACGCGAAGTCCGTTTTTACGGACGCCAGCGGTAAAGAAAAGAAGTACGGATACGAATACGTGAATGTACGAGGAGAGTGGGCTCGAAAGATCATGCAAGGTGCCCCCGAGCACTCCGTGCAAATTTTAGAACTCATGGCAGCTGTACTTGCATTGAAGGACTTTGCAGAAGAACCTCTTAATCTTATAGTTGATTCACTATATGTGGCGGGTGTGTTACAACGACTACACTCTGCTCTTATTGGGCAGACCGCTAACCCCAAGATTCAGGCGTTGTTGATACAAGCAGGATTTAAATTCTCGCATTCAGCCGTTCTGGTGCACACACGTCCGTAGCCATTCGGGGCTGCCGGGAATATTGGCGGAGGGCAACCAGCGCATAGATGCCCAAGTCTCGGCCGCTGGTGAAGAAAAAACTAAGCTACAGCTGGCGCAACGATCCCATGCATTTTTCCACCAGTCAGCTAGATCTCTGCAAAAGGAGTTCAACTTATCCCGGGCAGAAAGCAGGGCCATAGTGGCCGCATGCCCTGATTGTGCACACATTCCCCCGCTGCAGGACACAGGGACAAACCCACGCGGGCTAGAACCTCGCCAGCTATGGCAGACCGATGTCACAGAAGTCCCTGCCTTTGGGCGACTGCGCTTTGTCCATGTATCAGTCGATACATTCAGTAAAATGACCTGGGCCACTGCCGCAACCTCCACACGCTTCACTGCCTGCCGCCTGCATTGGCTGCAGGCCTTTGCCGCGCTGGGGAAGCCGGCTCAGATAAAAACCGACAATGGACCTGCCTATACGAGCGCCGCGTGCGCTGAGTTTATGCGAGGTTGGGGCATTACACATTCCACGGGGGTCCCCTATAATTCCACTGGCCAGGCCATAGTGGAGCGCCGACATCAGGATTTAAAACGCCTTTTTGCTATTTTGAAAAAGGAGGGGGAGGTACCTCTCCCCGTCCATGACATCGTAGCAAAAAGCTGTTATGTGTTAAATTGGCGCAACCTCATTGAAATAGACCAAGGGGAGTTGATCAGCCCGGGGGCACGCCATGCACAGACTACGAGACCTATTAAGACGCTCGTGTCCCGATGGGTACCACAAACACATTCATGGCAGGGGCCTGTGGAATTACTCACTTGGGGCCGAGGGTATGCTTGTGTCATTGCAGGTTCTGGTACGGAGTGGATACCCGCGAAGTGGGTTCGACCGTGGTTGAAGAAGAGTAACGCTGGACCTGCGGACAACTGCCCACTGGAAACAGCCCGTGAGTCAGCTACTACCTGCGCTTGAAGACCCGCGGCAGGAACTGGAAGCTCTTGACAGAGGACGAAAACAAAGCACCAGCCTCACCCGGAACGAACGGGATTGTGATTGTGAGTGTGCTGCAATGACTGGGCACGAACAAAAGAGTGTTGGGGGGGTTGGTGGAAGAGCGGTCCTAGTCACACTTATAGGCAGCATAATTAGTTTGAGCAGCATGAGCGCGGCATTACCCCCATTTCATACTCCAAGGAAGAATGTGTGGCTTACGATCGCAAACAGGACCGGCCAGACATCGTTCTGTCTGTCTACGGGCAAGGTGGGTGACCCTTTTAGGACATGTTTAATCGGTGTCCCCACCTGGAGGGCAGAGGAATTCAAGGCATATGTTGGCAACAAGATAACCTTGAATTTCACAGCCGTCGATAAGACCAGAATGGCCCCAGAGTTAAATAAGTGGCAACGTGATGGAAGGTGGCAGTGTCGTATTATCCTGGCCTTAAACAAAACCCTAAATTCAGACCCTGAGGAGTTGGATCTCTTCGGCTGTATGGCCGCCAGCGCCTCAGAAAAAGATACGGGCGGGTATGTCAGCTTCCTTCCCCCTGTGGGGATGCTCACTGAGCGGTCATCAAAATGGGTAACCTTGAATTCCGCCTTAAGCAGCGGTGACGTGCATGGCCAGGTGTATACGAACTGCAACGCAACAAGCCACATAACAGCGAAAGCGCTGCCGCCTGGTATATTTCTGATATGTGGGGATAGAGCCTGGAACGGCGTGCCACGCATCCTGCGTGGAGGCCCGTGCTACCTGGGGAGATTGAGTCTGTTCCACCCCAATCTCACCCAACTGCAGAACTTGGTCTTGATGAAGCGCGGGCGGGGCAGAAGGAGTGTGCATGAGCTAGAGTGCAAGGACATTGGCGATCCCGTATTTTGGTCAGGCTTCCGGCAGCTGGCGACTGCTACGCTACTGCCGGGAGCCGCTGGGCTTAAGGCGATGAAATTGGCGGAGCAATTGGCTTGTTGGACCAAAAATGAGTTAACTATTACATCACGAGTACTAGATGAGATGTCTCAGGATGCACTGAGCATAAACCACGCTGTGTTACAAAATAGGGCCGCTATAGATTTCTTGCTCTTAGCTCATGGACATGGGTGTGACGAATTTGAGGGGATGTGTTGTCTCAATCTTACCAACCATTCACAATCAATCCACGCGCGTATACGAAACATTCAGAATGGGCTATATAAGCTGAAGCAGGAGAATGGCCTTGGGATTGACGGGTGGCTTCGTGGGCTGGGGATCGGGCCCTGGTTGGCAGCAGGATTAAAACAACTGATTACCATAGGTATCGTGGGTATGTTCCTATTGATTTGTGGGCCTTGTATCCTACAATGTATCCTAGCTCGGGTACAGAAAATGGTTGATCTATTATTTGAAAGAAGAGGGGGAGGTGTTGGGGCCCTTGCGGTACTTCAGAACAACAATCTATATGAAATATAGATTGTGGAACTACACTGTTTAGGATTAGTTGCTTAGCACAACTTGCTTAGCATAAGTAGCTAAATTTGCTGAAGCCTTAGGCCTCAGACTGTAGCTGCTGCTATGTGCTTTGAAGTAGTTTACCAAGGACACTGGTGCAGCTGGGAATGATACATCCTGAGAAAGTACAGATAAACTAGCAGAAGCCAGTGGGAACCAAGGTTAAGGGCTAGACAGCTTTGCTAAACAAGCAGCAAGGTACAAGGCATGACCGCTGCGTGCGTGATCGGTGCAATGATTGGCTACCTGTGACATAATCTGTATGAACCACAAATCAAGGGCCAGAGCGCCGAATGCTTGTACTTATAAAATAGGCAAATTGCTGAATAAAGATGGAATTGAACCTGCATTCTGTGAATGCGTATGATTCATTCCCGTCACTCCCGCGGACCGCGACACCTCTTGACTATTTATGTTAAGTCACACTTTTTTGGACAAAAATCTTCCCAAACTGCCGTATATTCATAAAACATTTTGGTTTCAGTGAAAAGAAAGGAGGAAAAAACCCCAAAACTCTCAGTGATCACTCCTTATTCTCAATGAGACTATGAGAGATGAGGGGAAGAGATAGGAGAGAGATGCCCTCTTTGACCTTCTTTTCCTTTGCCTTTCTTCAGGATAACTTTCAATCTAGAGGCATAAGTATCTGAAGATGCGTTTCTATACATACAGAGCTACAACACTCTGCCTTAGAAAATTCCCAGTGCCTCCAGCCTTGTTAAATTGTCTTCATACAGCCCCAAAAGGAAACTGAAAAAAAACCCTCTTTTTTTCAGTCTGTGGACATATCAGTCAAGGTATCTAAAGCCACAAGAGAGGAAGACTCTCAGGCCCTCACCGGAGCAGCCCCAGCGCGGTTCAGAGCCCCTGGCCACTGGTGCGAGGAGCACAAGCCCACGGCACCAGCGCTGCAGCTCACCGCTCCCCAAAACCTGCCGTCCTGCCCCCGGCAAGCACAACTAAGCAACTGAGAAAAACGACAGCAGGGTTACAACAGCAGCCGCTCCACCCTTACTCTGTGTGGACAACTTGTATGCATACTGGGGGGGGGGCGGAATCCACCACTTGAGAGCTGTGATCAAAAAAGAAAATAAAATGAGACCACAGGCTCGACTTCGAAGCATAGGACAGAACCAGATAGACAGCCGCTACAGCCTAGAGAAGGATGATAACCCTCACTGACAAGAGTAAAGCTTTAAAGAAAAATATACATTACTTGTTCCCCAACAATAAATACCTGGCAACTTAACAGTGTATCTCTTGAAATTAAAACAATGAACAATATAGTTAACAGATGAACTTATTGGAAAAATAAGAATCCTTTAAAGGATGATTTTCGAAAACACTATTTGCAAGATACAGTAAGCTAAACAACTTTTTTAATCTACACAGTGCAGTCACCATTTTTGTTATTATAATGTTCCTAAAATCATTTTATTTTTCTTAACTCAACACTAAACAGTATATGAAAACCACTGGTATTCATCATTCGTATACAAAAACTAACGGGGTAACAACAGCAAGGCAGCTAATGGATCTGAAAATACAATGGGAGAATAAAGAAATCCCAATTTCTAGTGTATACCAGCAATTCTCGTGGGCCAGTATGATACACCTCTGGTACATAAATATTACTTGTAAACACTCTTGCAATGCTAATATGTAAAGGACAAGAGAAGGACCAGTTACTGGCAGCAGCTTTGCAAAGCACTTTGTTGAATATAAGATCATAATCTTAAATGAACAAGAATTAGGATGAAGTTTGCCCTGATAAGGACATGTGCAGCTTAACTAAATCACACAAAAAAATGGAATGAGAAAAATCAGAAGGAAGATCTAAAAAAAGTGGTCACACACTGCAATAGTGGCAAAATTCAAATGGATTATTCCATTACAATGGGTCTATTTTCCCATGTACACATCATGGAAACCTTGCTGGGAAACTTAGAAAAACTTGAAGAACTTGTCCGTTTTGGGAAATTAAACAGAGAATACAGTGGATTATCTCCAGTCGTCCTTTTGTTTCTAAGCACACAAATGGAGGAGCTTCTCTTTATAGCATATTGTAAAAATGGATGTAAGCCTACAGTACTTACGCAGGAGAATAAAATTTTTCATATTATTAGTGCACTGAGCATACACAAGATCACTCACATATATAAATATTCTAGTACAGTGCACAATGACACAACATCTTCCGCTGGAAATAGCTAATAAAGTTTGAGCTATTCAGAATAAATCTGGCCAAGTGGTATGATTTTTCATGACACTGTTCTGCTGCTCAAGTATCCTTTAGTTCTCTGATTGGTTTTGCTAGTTTTCTGTGAATGTCACTGAATAAATCACAATACCAGACCACATTTTCTGAATTTCTGCCACAAAATTAAGTGCCAATAATAAGCAGCAGACATTGCTTTGTTGTAACATAGACAGATGGTCAGTTAATCTTAGGCCTTGGCAAAATCCAAAAGAGAATATTATTAAATAATAAAATAAATGATCATATCAAATTCAGTCTGTCTTAGTTTGGATATGTAAATTAAACTCTATCCATGTTTTTCTTGTCCAAATATCATGAGTATGTTACACCAAATAAATTCCCAGGGAAGAATTCTCTCTAGCCAGAATTAAACTTTTCATATTGCTGTAAAGTTTACTGCCAAGTAGGATTGCTAAAAATATTTAGAACAGGGAGGTGCTTTAAAGGGAATCCTCTTTTAAAATCTAAGTGTGCTCTAAAAATGTACTGACGTTACCCAAGAAGTTTTGAGAAGAAAAGGCTCTGTGATATCAAATATCTGAAACACATACTGAAAACAAAGAGGTCATTTTATACCTCAGATTTACCTGTACTGAGTTTTCATTTCATGGAATCTTATTCCATGACTGGAATAAGATTGTTGCAAATACTCTGACATTGAAGTGTTAACTTCCAGATTATTTTTCTCTCTTCTCTTTTGCCATAAAATTGCAGAGACCATGCATGCAATGTCACATGAGGTTTTTTAGGGATTACTCTCTGAGAGTAGGAAAAAAAAAAAACAAACCAATTCTATCTGCTTTTCCTCTACTCAAAGTAGCTGAGATAATAAAAGCCCTCAGTGTGAATGCAGCTATGTCCATGAAATGGAGAAGATGCAGTTATACGATCATGGCAGAAGTAAGGTTTCCAAGACAAAGACTGATTTAAACAGGATTATGTACCCATACATCAGATGCTATATCACTATTTGTTGCACTTCCATATATATACATATATAAATATAGACAGACATAGCTGCTGTCATAGCTTTACATGTAAAGATAACACTGCTTGCTCTTTTCTTTTTGTTTTGTCTCATTTCTACTTTCCTTTGTGTTGTATCACAAAAATCAATCAGTTATCCCTATCAGTGTGAATACACCACGAGGCTCAGAAAAAAACACACAGAACAGTGCAATCAACAAAGTCCAAACCACATATGTAGGTGGAAAACATCATGGGAAAACACCATGGGGCAAGTATTCCATATAGAAACCCTCCAGCCATTAAGAATATGCAAGATGTTATTCATTTTCATATATTCAAACTTAATAAGTATTTCTTTTAAAAAAACAAGTCTATAAAAAAGAAAAGGTAATGTATTATCCAGAAAATGTATCTGCCTAGAATGCCTGAACAAATCTATAAGAAGATTATAAACATATGTACATATATATATATATATATGTATATACACACACACACACACACTTCTTATATAAGATTTATGATGGATCCCTTAATGAATCAAAGTTTGAGGTACATTTGTCTGCACTTTTTCCTAGTGACCTCCATAAAGATGCCTAAATAACTATAAATAAATAAATACAACTTTTATTAAACCATAAACTACAATAATACTTTTTTTTAATAAAGACGATTCAAAGGAACTTGTAAAAAAACAACAAAAAAGCAAAGATTTTATAAAACAACTTTCCCCATGCCTGTGTGGTCCTTGAAGGAGTTTGTTTCCAAATCTAGTTTTAACCACATGATCATATTTTGAGTTACAGCAAATTTTGTCCAGTCCCCTTCAAAAGTTCGGTAACTTCCGAGGCCTGGCTGTCATCTCGCTGCTCCTCTCCAAAGCAGGTCCCCAACTCGTGGGGCTGCAGGCTCCCAAGCACTTGCTATGCCACTCTCATCTTCCCTGCCATACCCTGCCAGCCCCGGAAGCTGCCCACTTCTGTGCCTGCTCTGCTGCTCCTCCACAGAAAGAGCAATTGCCCAAATTTGCCCTTACTCCAGCAGCCTTCATCTCCCCTGGCTGTCATAAAACAAAAAAGACATAATTGTAAACAAAAACATTGAAGATAACCCCCCCCCCCCCCCGATCTGGGACAGGTGGGCATGAGAACTTGCCCATTTAAGTGTTACACACAGAAAGCTTAGCCAAAGGGCAAAGGCACATTCTCAAAGGGCCATCACATTGCGAGGCTGGGGTCCAAATCAACCACAACACCACCCAGCTCCTCTTGAAACCATAAATTATAAAAAAGGGAATATTATCTTTTTACAGCTGATACCTTCTACTCAAAAGCTCTTTTCATGTGCATTTAAAATTATGACTAGTGATTTTGCTACAGGCTTGAAAGCGTATCAGTGGAGCTGCCTGGAACAGACTTGTGATAATGTGTTGAACAAATGTCCCTAAGGGTCAAAATAGGTCTGAAAAAATGTCATTTTCAGAGACTATGTATGCCATGGAAAAACCTAACCTGCTTCCAGTAGAGCAAGTTGAGTCTGCAAGGCTTCTGGAAACAGCACAGAAGACATAGAAACATGCCCTCAGTTCATTAACACCAACCACAGAAACAGCAGACTTAAGCCAAAGTTGATTACTTTTGATAATTCCAGCCTTTACATACAAATTATTGCTCTGTGAGTAAAATGGATAATTCAAAAATATAGGACATTTGCCCTGTCTTCTTGGTTCTGCTGGAAAAGTTTTCTTTTAAGCTAATTAAAGTATCAGATAGATTGACAATATTAGAATAGTTCTGACACTGCATTTCATTGACATGTACTTCACTGTCAGTCAAAGCTAAAACTAATGGTAGTATTCTACAATCTCTAGGAGAAGATCTAAAGACCTACAGCCAGAAACTAAATTTAAGGATGCAATTGGAATAACTAACAAATCTGAAAAACTGTCAAGTAAATTAAGTTTCTAGAACACAGTTTCTGAGGTACCTCAGAAGCAAAATGAATGGTATTTTGTTAGATATGTTGCAATGCTGACACTTAAAAATTGACACAGAGTATGCATAGTTATGATATCCTAGTATTGCTTAACATAAAATATTTGTTTCATTACAAATAATTCAACCTTATTCGTCAGTATGAAAAATTTGATACTGTTTAAAAAAATGAAGTTAACTAAAATGAGTTTTATTTTTATGCCACTCAGAATTAAAAAAAAAAAAAAAAGCTATTCCAGAAGTTCATCCATACTTTGAGCAGGATTTGAACTAGGATTACAACAGGCAAAGTGATCCCATCTTTGTCTTTGTCTCAGATGACTCCTAATTTGAAACCAGGAGAAAATCACCTGGCAAAATAAGAAGCTCAAGTGCAGAGGAAGGAAAAGGTTCTCAAAAAACCTTTAACTAAAAATGCCCAGGCTGACGTGTCGATCTTGACTTCAAATATGGAAGTAGATTATCTAACTCTGAAAAAATTCTGAGTTTCAGCTACTTTGGGGGCAATCTCAATAGTCAGGAACGAACTCTCCTCAGCAGGTAGAAACCAGAGCGAGTCCTGATTTCCTTCCAGCTCTGATGGAAGGAGAATGGAGCTTGCCCAAAGGAGCAAGTGAGCACCAGTCACTTGAGGGAAGTACCTTTTTGTCACACAAGACGAGGTTGGAACGGGATTTTAGAGAGACACTGAGAGCAGGGGAAGGCATGATCATACATAGTTCTCAGTAGCCGTTAGAAGAGCTGCTCAATCATACTTACCAGGAGTTTTGTGCATAGGAAAAACATTTGCTGGTCAAGAGAGCAGTGAAGGTCAATTTTTTACTTGTCTGAGCCAATTCATGAAAAAATAATGAAAAATTCGGTCCTTTCCTCTCCTACTCTGAAGGGAAGCAGAATACTAACAGTTTTTAAAGAGCTGCTGAAAATCTTTAACTGTGGACGCTCTCTTTGACGTTCTGCCTCTCCTGCTACATCGGATATTTCAAATTCAACCAGCAACTGCTACAGGAGTGTGTTTATCACACAATGTTGCCATTCAGCTGGATTTGCATTGCAAGTAAAAGAGTTGGAGTACTTTAATCACTTGTTCTGGCAAGCAAGAGATTAATATTAATTATCGTCTTCCAAGTACCATTTAGTTTCTTAGCCTTCCTGGTGCTGATTGCTTTGTAGCACTTTTGTGCAAGAAGCTTGTTTTACATTTATTTACAGTACATGAAACCCTGGAAACATGTCTTGTGTGTTTTGAATCATAAGCAAAATGATATATGTGATGCATAAAACATAACGTTGGAATCTATTTACTGCTAAAATATGCCAGTTAATATGTTCTCACTATAGGCGTATCTAGTTTAAAACCTCTAAACAAAACAATGTATAAGTCTAGAACTAACAAGCAGTTAATTAAAATGCCAAAATATATCCATCTAGCAGGCAGAAGATAAATTTCTTAAATTAACACAAGATTTATAAGCACTTCTGTGCCATTACCCTTTCAAAGCCTGAAGACGGGTGGTATTGTATGGATCTGCACATTGGGTAGAGTATACCAATATCTCTTCCAAAATGATTATTCTATTAGAGGCAGGGAAGAAAAAAAAATTAGACAAAAACAGTATTTTCAGGTCCTCCAAAACCAGTACACAAATAATATTCTGTCTGTTTAAACAGACATGGCAATATAATACTAATTCAGAGTGGATTCATTTCAAAACAGTGGCATTTCTACCTTTCATTCTCCAGGCAGTCAGAAACCATAACAACTGTCATGACAAAAGAAAAATAGGGAGCTATTCTCAAATACTGATCTATTGTCTATTCTATCATCAGCCAACTGGAAAAAAGAAGGCCGCCCGCCTGCATTTGGTCTGCTATACAAATGCTCACATTTTGATTCCAAAACTGAAATAATCTGGGTTTCCTAAGAACTGCAAGTGAAACACTGTTTAGAACATTATAGCAAAATAGTTGTAAAGAACCAATGATAAATTTTAGATTTAATGAATATATATGAGGAATATATATAAAATATATGTATATAAAAAAAAAAAAGAGAGAGAGAGAGAGATACCTCATCAATAATAATTTAATCCAGAACAAGAAAAACATGGTGATTTTGTTATCAAGGAAAACATTTCTAAAAGAAAATTACACTTTGGAAAAGGATAACAAAATTAGGCACTTTAGAAAAGTCAGAGGAGGAGTAGGAGAGCAAAGGAATAAAACAAAAAATATCAAAGCCATTTCATTATAGGAAGAAGTATGGACCACAAGCAGCATACATGCAGTATGTTATGGCAGAAGGAAGGAACCTGTCAGCGTGCAAATTTAGCCAAGATGGAATGAAAATACTTGATCTCAGATAATGAAGTCTAAGAAGTCATTTTAGGAGAACAGCATCTAGCATTAGATTAAGCAGTACAGAATATGCAGCAATGAGTAAAATGAAATGAGAAAACAGTTCATGCCACAAATATGAGACTGAAGAAGTGCCCTTCATACAGTTGAAATGTCAGCAGGAAAAAAAACAGCAGGAAAAAGCCATAAGAGAAAAAACAACATAATGGGAACTATACACTAAACCTAACATCCATCAACTGATGCTATTGATGAGGTACACAAATCACTTTGTGAGACATTGCAGGTTGCAGAGCTGGTAGCTTGTGTAATCACGGAACAAATTCTCTATTACAGAGTATGAAGTCAGAGGAAGTATTATTAGGTATCATCATTTTATAGCCTAGTGAAAAGAAGATTGAGGAGACGCAGGATAACAGTGTTCAAATATCCCATCAGCAAAGTAGAAGGGGATAATGAGATCTCTACTACAGACAAAAATAACAAGGTTTGAATTGCAGCAAGAAAGGTACAGGACAGACATTAGGAAAAGCCTTCTGTACATACAGAGAGGTAAGTACGTGATTATGTAGTTTAGAAAGGTTGTAGAATCTCCTACATTGAAGGCTTTTATGGACAGATTCAGCCATTACTGATTTGATATTTGGTAAGGTATATCTGATGACAGACTGGAGCAGAAGCATTAACACTGTGACCTCTTAAAATCTCTCAGAGCTCTATTTCTGCTTACTTCTCTGCTCATTACCATCAGAAGAAATAATTCTACTCTGCAAACTAAGCAGATACCTCAAGTCAATAGTGTCAAATTTAAAAAGCCTCACTACATATTTTATTAAAAAAAAAATCTAAATTTGGAAGCTACATACAAATAAGATGGTCAGTAAGCAGTCTTAACTATAGTCAATCCACATAATCCTGCTGGTCCCCCTTAAGATTTCAGAAAAGTTTTCTAAGCCAAAGGGTAGATGCCAAGATGCAGCACTGTAATATTTTCTTTCTCATTGAATTATAACATAGACTTTTCACAGGAATTTCTCTTCTTTGTCATTCATCACCAATATCATGAGAATAAAATTTAATGAAATGATTCATGAAGCACTAAGAAAAACATTTTCACAATGACACTTGTTTGAATTTTCACAAGCTCTTTTCTTCGCAATAATGCCCATAACGATGAAAGCAACAGAAAATATTGTTTTATAGCTCTAACACAGGAAAGCAGAGTTCCCACTTATTGAGATGGCATATTAAAAATAGAGTGTGTGAATCATTCATACCGTCTGAAGCCACAAAACAACCACTTGATTTAATTTCTTCAACAATAGAAAAGAAATTATGAGCCAGCAAAAATCTAGCTCAGTATTGTTTAAAACAGTCCATAAAGAACTTGCACTGAGCACATGAACTGCAACTGTCCTGTCAGCGTGAGTTATAGCTACAAGGGCAGTACTAAATTCGCTAAGGCACATCTTAACTGTTGGATGTAAAGGGAGTTCCAGGCATCTGTCTTACACAGGTACTCCTCTCTGGTAGGCTTGCTCAGCAAGGACAGCAGTTTTGCACAGGCTGGATACCTGCTCCCTTGCCCTGAGTTTCCCATCTCTACATAGCGTGTTGCCTTTATAAATTTGGCAAGGTAGAGGAAGGCAGCTAAGCCAATCCTCCCTCTCAGAGTCCATCCATCTCATACTTAACTAAGGAATTATTGATACACTTTGAAAAGGTAGGTGAGAATGGAAGGGAACGTGTCTGAAATGTAGATTTCTTTTACTCTCATCAGTGGTGAAGCTTAACAGTTGGCATAATGGAGACTTGGAAAGAATCCTTGCCAAGAAGCTCTCTTCTTCCCTCCTACTCCAAGAGTAGGTCCCACAGTGATCACCTACGTGTATCTGTATCTTCCATATAGATCAACTCTACAAAACTGCCATCTACTACTCTACAAGCAAGGTTAAATTTGAGTTTTCAGTGTGCAATTACTGACGATCGGTGTTTCAACTGTCAAGTTTTAATAAAATGCAATGTGGCCGATAACCCTTCCTCTTCCTAAAAAAACAGCACAAACATTAGGTAAGCTTGGTGGGTGTTCTGATTGCAACAGAAGATTATGGGAAGAAAAAGACTGAGAAGGAAACTGGCAAAGATGATTAATACACGTTTCCGAAAGAAATAATGCTTAAAGGTTAGCTGCTGCAAGGATAAATTGCACCTAGAGGGGACAGATTCTAGTTATGGAGAAATGAGCTGTCTCTTTTGGATCGCTTAATTTATAAAAGAAACAAACTTCTTAGCCTGGAGTTATTTATAGAGATATGTTACAAGAAACATGTCCAAGCTGCTAATAATCATGAAAGAGAACAAGGAGGTATAATGGTCAGTTATCTATCAAGAGATAATGTGGCATGAAACATATCTTTTGTTTAAATCAGCAGACTAGCTGTCACTCTTATTATTTTATAAAGAGAGCTTCAAAGGTTGGAATATTCATTCACTTAGAATTGATAACATTATAATATTAATTACTGATGGCAGTATGTCATTTGCGAAAGTACAGTGTAGTATACTACACTGAGAATAATGTCAATGAAACCTGTGAAAATTACCTGAAATGCACATTTTCAAAGTCTGGTGAAAATAATAAGGTACTTTTCTAGTCAAAGCAATCCTGGAGACAAAAAAAGAACAGCTGAAAGCAGTATGCTGTGGAACAGGCATCGTGCTTTTAAGGCTATAAAGTATACTCTGTAAAAGGTATCCTTTGCTCTTCAACATGAAGGAAACTTCCCAGCCCTAATCTGGAGGGAAGGAGGAGATGTGATACACTTAGCAAGACCAAGAACCTCCCTTAGAACAAAGCACCACTACGCCTATTGTCCTTGCACTTGGGAAACAAAGGCCAAAGTAGTAGAACACCTTTCTCCACCAACACAGGACAGGGTCTTGAGGGTCCCAAGATAGGGTAATGCTTACATGGGGAATCAGATCTCTCGAACAGGGTGGTCAGTTGCTGTCAGGATGGTGACGGGATTCTCCACTGCAGAGGATCTTCCAATGGCATCTTCAGCTGGATCAGGAGGGACTCCCCGAACCTGCTATCACTTCATCTGTTCTCCTGGCAGTGCATGGTAATATATCCACCATGGAGCATGAACCAAGAAGCTTACAAAGCATGTTTTTTTACCAAAATCCTCAGACCAGGCAATTTATTCCAGCCTCACTCTAAGCTGCCTTCCTTCCCTTCTCTTCTCCTCTCGTCTCTTCCCTCTTTCACAAGGGGGGTGAAGTCCCATGAGAAAGGATGATGAATTTCCGCCAGGAAACCACAGACACCTTCCTTCAGCCCTTTCACTGGCCTAGGCAGAGTCCTACGGTTCAGACGCAAAAGGTGGCCAAGTCACTCTCAGACTAAACAGTGTTGGTGCAACACGCTGTGGGGCAATACACGGACTCAGCCACTATTTCTTCTGAAGTTGTCCTATGAGTAAATGGAGGGATTCAACTCCTTAGTCTGTTGCTTTCTCAAGCATTTAATTTCTTAAGATATTAAAAATAAAATAATGAGTAGCTGACAAGTTATTTTAGCATAATTGCCTCAGGTTACTACCATCTTGTCTGGCAAAATTGAGGAATAGTATAAGCACAGCTGAAGGGAAAAAGCAGCCAAATTGCAGAAAGCTGATGATACAAAGTTAGTGTATTATGAAGCCGTTAAACTTGAATTATTTTCTAATACTCTTTCCCTAATATTCATGATGAATTTTAATATGCCAATATCTGTTCATACGAAAATCTAAAGATTGAAAACACAATAGAGTAACACAGATGTCAATGTAGAGAACATCAGTGACCTTTAAGTAATAAAAGCATAGCCTTTTACTTTAATAGACTCTGGCATTATTATAATTCTGTCCTGGTTAGCCACAAAATGTGAATTATTACATATTTTAACTGGGTCAGCTGTGCTAGGATTTTAAAACAACCAGAAAGAACTTTAGTAGATTACACAAATCGTATTCAGGATTTGATAGGTCTGAACTGCAAAGAGAATTATTGAGTCCTTTTAAAAAAGACTTGCAAATGCAAAGTGTGAATGTAATGATTACATTAAAGTCAAAGAATAGAAAGGATTTGAAGATTTTTTTTTATATTATTGGTAGCTCCTTGAAGTAAATTTTCTTTTCACTTGGGAGGCAAGATGACTAAATTAAGACATATCGCAGCTCAAGATATCATGCCAGGCAGACAGTCTCCAACCAGCCATCCCCACATAGCACGCACTTGCACTGTGTTAAGAAGCAGCTACAAATATGCTTGCTAAGGAAATCACAGTCACAATCTTCAGCCTATTAATATGCTTTTCATGCTGTATGAGGAAGGCAAAAGTTCAGCTCTCAGTCAGACCAGACGCATTTTTGTTATTTACAGTTCCTGGAGTTACCACTTGCCACAGGAAGCCGCACTCTTGCAAGCAGCCCTCCCAGCGATTAGAAAATTGAAAGCAACTTTTAATCTTGAATTGCACCGCACCATGGCTTGTGCTAATGGCTTGCTTAGGGTTGCCTGCTGCACGGCATCGTAACCCACTGCAACCCCTGCCACCCTGCTGGTCCCTGCTGCAACAGGGGGCTGAGAAACACCCACCCGGGGGAAAGCGGAGAAGGCAGCCCTGTACAGAGCATCCCCATACAGCACGTGTCTCGTGCACCTGGAAAAGAAACACCGCCTCACTGTCAGGTAAAGGGAAGCCTGTTGGTGTGAGTGTAACAGAGGAAAGTAGTAGAGCAGAATTTGACACTGCTTTTCTGAATAAATTATACTTTCTAGTAAATCAACATGACCATCTACCATACAAGTTATGCAGCCAGATGATTGTAGTCTGGCCCAGCAAACTCAGTGCTTTGCAATAGCAAAAATCATTCTACCCAGATGAGTAACTATGTTGACATAAGCGGTAGTTTGGGAGTGTAGGTACAATTACAAACTCTGGTTGTGATGTGACAAAGCTGTCACCATGACCATCACCACCTAACAAAATGCCACACACAGAGAAATAACCCACCATCTGTGACAAGGTTTATTTCCAGATGAGGGATGGTTTTGGTTGTTAACTGTTAATCACCCATTCAAACTGGAAATCCTTTTGGACAAAGGAGTGGCTGAAAACAGGAATACCAAAATTGTTCCACCATACTACAGAGATAGAAATTGGTGAAAAGCCTATGTATGTTAAGTGCAGCCCCCAACAATTATTCCTAAAGAGTTAAACTGTGAACATAGAGCAGAAGCAAAATTCAGTCAAGTTTCAAATCAGAGTTGAAAAATCAGGCCTGTGTAGTCAAATTAGTCTGACGAGAGTGTCATAAATTATACATTAGACTACCTATCTGGCTAAAAAACAATAATAAACTATCATTTATGGTAAGTGCTTTCTACTTGTGTGTTATCTATTACCTCTGTAATTTTATGGTCTGAAAACGCATCTCAGTCACCTAAGGTATTTCAATATCCCTTTCAATATCCTTTGTAAATTACCAAAAGGGAAATAATGCAGTTGCAAAATAAGTGCAGTAAATTTGAATTAATGAGCAGAAGAGTGTACAACATCTTTCCTACTGCATAACACTGTCCTTTTAGAAGCAATCCCAGATCACAACGTATTGCACATGTACCCTTGTAGCATTCATAATGCTACACCAAGAATGGAACCTCACTGTTGCCAATAAGATTTTTTTACTTGCATTCCTCAGCACATACATTTTGCCCTTTGGAGTATGATTAGCAATATTTGCAAAATAAGAAAAATCTTTGTTAAAGTAGCAAACTGGAAACATTGCATTTCTATTGTCTGGAATGGTATCTCACAAGTATCTAAAAGGCTTATCTTCTTTTAACCTTCCCCCTATTTCCCCTCACCTTCTGTTTAGTATTATGAAATACTACTAATATGAAAGGGAGGGGGGAAAAAAAACCCAAAACTTTTGACAGCAAACTTTCCCAGGATGAGGAAATTTTTAGCTTTCTGATCTCGCAGACTATATTCCTCTCATTTCTCTGTACCTCTTTGTACATGTTCCACAGAGCTTGGCATCTTTTCTGTATCTTTTCTCTGAATAATTTAATTTGCAAACAAACTTGAATCACCATCTCTGAGTGCTGATTCACACATTCATCTCAGTCTCTACTATCTCTGTCATGCTCTCCCTGTGAATATATAGCTGTCACCTCAGAATAACATGATTACTGTATTGCCACATCAGTCATGCTGTCTTCTTTCATGAGTGTTCTGAAATCATTATCCTACCTATCCTTGCAGTCCATAACTTGGCAGGATCTATGCCTGGGACTTCTTTAAAGCCTCACATCCAGACTAGGTAAAGCCATGGTGCAGATATCACTACCTTTACAATTCAGCCCTTTACAGTTAAAATTTTTCCCCAGGATATCACCCCACATTTTATTTCTATAATGTTCTTTACTCTTGACTAGATAAATGCAATATTTCAACTGTATTTTGCAGTATTCAGAAATGAATTCAGCAGAATTATGCTGCAAAGACTGGAACTTGGATCACATGTCTTCTCCCTATACTTCCCTCCACATCTCCATCTTTATATTCAAAACAGTCTGAAAAATCCAGTCCTGATTCCAGTAAGCTCCTGAAAGCAAAGTCCAGAAGTATGTTAATGTTTTCCTCAGTGTTGCTCCTTACCCTGTGAAAGATTTCCTCACCAACATCAACAAAAATGTGTTTTAAATTTTTTTCTTTGCTGTGTGGTCACTGTAAATGATCCAAAAATGAAGAGTATGTGTAATAACAATGCTGACAAACTATCTGTTCAGGATGCTTATTATACCAGCATGCAAATACCAACACATTGTTTCTTCATCTCCCCACTCCTCTCCTATCTGTTGTCTCTCATCTTTTACTTCAAAGAAACTCTCAGAGGCAGAAGTCCTTGTTTTATGCTGTAGACAAACTAGAAAAGTAGGACTATATTCACTAATACTGACTCATATGCATAATTATCAGATGCTCAGGGAACAGCGTCCAGACACTGACAGGCAAGAGGAATATCCCAGCAATCCCTCTTTTGGCAAAGAAATTAAGAGGCAATAAAATTCTTCTAATTCATACTAATCATTTACCCACAATTGGAAAGAAGAAAAGAGTGCTTGCAACATATTTTCCTTATCATAAGGTCACTCAAAACAGTCCTGAACAGAAATTTAAAAGGGTACCCGTCTTGGATTCCTGCATTTACCTAAATGATGTATCCTTTATTTCTGATTGTTTGTTTTTTTGAATATTTTTAATATCTTCAGATCCTGAAACCAGTTCCTGTATGAGGGAATGTAATCGTTTGACTCAATTCACAGTAACTATTATTATGACAGGGAGTCAGATCACTGATAGATTTAAACTAAAGTTTCCAGGAAAAAATAGAAAAAGTGCAACGCTTAACAGTAAAACTAATTTTTTTTTTTTTTTTGGCATTACAAAGGACGGTAAAGATTACTGCCATAATGGAAAGACGTTTGTGACTTTCAATCCTTAAATCAGATAAAATGGCCCAACTGGCACTGATTAAGTTTGTGGTACTTTCACTAACACAGGGAGTAACAAAGGTATAACAGGCAATCATTACTACAGCGAAAAGACTGAATACACAGTATGATAAAAGTTCAAATATTTTATGTAATCTCAAGTTTGGATAACTCTCCTCTCCAGAATAATATTAATGTCACTGCAGCTATAAAAAATTCAACCAGTCTGGACAGTCCCTACTTTACTTCGTTTGGTGTGCTGAGAAATCCGTCAGCGCAGCGTGCCAGCATCATAGAAAATTAATGCACCATATATTAGAGGCAAGATCAAAATATGTTAACACCTAACTAAATGGCTGTTTCCAGGAAAAACATACAAGATACATTTTTTTAGTTTTCAGTCATTAACCGGAAAATACAGTCAGACATGCATTTGAAGTAAGATTACAAAATACAGTAACAAATAACACACGTCTATAAATCAGCTTTTCCTCCCTCTCTGGTGCTGAAAAGTTCAATATCTATCTAGATATAAGCTCTTTTCTTTATTTACCATTTTCTGTGGGTTACCTTAAGAAGGTCCCCACTTCCCTGTCTCTTGCGTATGACTTTGCAGCATTCAGACCTCCTTTAGATCATACACAAAATTTAGAGTGTTAGAGTTCAGGACTTTAGAGTTCACCTCAGAGGCTGGATGTCTCTGTGCAACTAACCCCTCAGTATCTTGAATACGAATGAAGAAATCTTTGCAAAGAAATCATTTCAGGTTGGAAATCATCTAGTCTATTCTTCTCTTCACACGGTAAAGATTTAATGCAGAAGGTTAGATTTGTGGAACTGAAAACAAAGATTGTTTCAAGAACAGTTGAAAACCTATTTCTTATATTACGAGGATGAACAAATTCACCTTTTTTTTTCCACGCACTACATGCTCTCATCAAAGATGAATATTACACAAAAATGAAACAACTTGAAAATATTTTTACTCACACTTTGCCATCAGCCACCTTCCAGCCTGGCATGGTTTACCTCTCATCTCTCTTTCTTCTACTCCGTAAACAAAATATTGAAGGAAATTGTTAGTTTTGTAATTCATAAGTGTCATGCAGTAGAATTTAGACCAAATAAGTTTTCCATAATCCAATGATCAGCCAAAGGCATTTTTGCAACATCAAAGCCCTAGGAGGTGCAGTATTTAAAGAGAAGATTATTGCTGTAATCATTTGGTTACATCTGACCTTACATATTCCAATGGTATTTTTTGACTGGAAAGCAGGAAAATTAAATCTTTGAACTACCAATAAATTGATAATTCTTTCTTAATGCAGATTATCACTATATGCAATATGGTGACTGACCTACAGTTATAAAATTAAATTCTTTCAATGATCATCAAGATTGTGCCTTAAAATGCATATCATGATTTTTTTTAGTTGTCTCTTAAATGATGGAAATTAAGATGCCTCATACAAAATGGAATATTTTTCCATATTGTCTACATGGTGAGATTTACTTTGAATTTTCACAATTAAATAATGCGATGGTATATCGCTTATTCATGGAACAGTCACAGTATCAAAGATTTGATAACTTTAAGTCTTTTTTTTTTTTCTTCTTTTAGGTACATCACTACATTTTTGCTCTCAGAATAGAGGGATAAAAGTCTTAGCATTGGATTTTCAGTGTGAACACTCATGACCCCAAATCACCCTTCCAGTAATAATCTACAATATTTTCTTATAATTTACAAATATTTCTGCAACCATTTCAGGCACCTTTATCACTGCTTAGGGTATACATAGAGTATGGACAAATACGTTTAGCTGAAAATGTGAAAACTTTCCCGGGGAATATTTTGCAGTGCTTGCCCATCAACCACTGTCAAATCATTTTAGGAACACGGAACAGGACTCAGGGCCCTGTTACAAATTACCCTTCATTTCTCATTCTCTCTCAAGTAATGTATTTTGAACTATCAATCCTTTTCTTAAACATTGCTTGACATAACTAGAAACATTTCAGACTTGAATCTGGACTCTGAATTAGAATGTGCAGCAAGGTAACATTGAATATATGACTTAGATATTATTTAAGCATGTTTTACAGGTAAATATTCTTTTGAGGAGCATTAACTTTCATGCTGTCTACAGAATTAATTTCTCTCTTCAACTGATGATGCATCTCTTAAATGAATTGTACAGTGCTAAATCCTCACACAACATAAACTTGACTGACACACAACTTGATTGACTTTAGTAGACATGTCCTGCAGTAGAGTACTAAGTACCAGGTCAATTGACCAGTCGCCCCTGTTGGTGACGACTAACAATGACTACAAGGACCATATGGAAGGTAAGGAGAATTCTCCTTCAAATTGTTATCTCGTCCTAACATTGTTTGGTTCTGTTGAATAAGACTTTCAAATCAGAGTTTACAACTATTACAGCAAAATACATGTCTGAAATTCACATGTGAAATTCCAATATTTACAAAAGCCATTGTCAGTCGAATTACATTCAGAAGTTTGTATTTTAACCACAGAATTCACCAAAACTAGAACTAAATAATAAAGTGAAATAAATGGACACAATAAGGTTGAGAAAATATTGCTGCTATGGAAACATAATGAAAATATTACAGTTTCACTTTTCCCCAATTAAACCACTAAGTAATCACTAATATTAACACATTCTTATGGAACACCTGGATTTAGAAAAAAATATTGTATAAAAAAAATTTAACTAGTTCTAGGTGTAATACACTAGTAAAATACTAGTCATTTGTAGTGAAAAATCACTCTGAAGAAAAAAAAAACACACAGAACTTTGGTGTCCTCAAAACTGTTTAGCTTAGAAACATATCTCTGCCAGAAGCCTCATGTTTCAGAAATATACATTAGCATTTCAGTTGTTTTAGCTTCCCTAATTTGCTTTTTATATAAAAATATGAAGTCAGAGATGCAGGAGAAGAGTTAAGGTCCCCCTATATTCATTTTTAAATTAAACTGAACTTAAAAAACACAGCATCAGTTATTATACTCTGTTGAGAACTGATTTACTTTTGTGTTTATAAATCAGGCATATAGGAGATGATAAAAGGATGTAAAATTTTCAGTCAAGGCAGAGTATGTTGCTTAGCCAAAAATATATTATGCTACAGTCATGTAAAAAAAGTCACATAAGAACCTTTACATAACTACTCAAAAGTCCACTAGCTCTTCTTTGTACTTGTCTTTATAAAGAAGGTTCGACATCTAAAGAGCCTTAAATCAAAATATGAATTCTTATTCCCTGGCAGGATCTTTTCAGCTTGTTTTTTGTTTTTTTTTTTGTTTTTTGTTTTTTTAAGGATAAGAGGCCACGTTTTCAAATCCCAGACAAGGGTGTATATTTGCCTTTCCTTTCCTCTTTGTATTTTTCTCAAACAAAGGACTGCTTATCACATTCTAACTGTTGCAGCTGTTATAATCTTTTAATCTGTTTGCATATTTTCTCCATTTTAATTGTAGAAATGTGTCATGTCTTTAGACAACGTTCTAATCTGCAGTGCCAACTCATTCCAAAATATCTATGCACTCCATTATCCAGAGTAAATAAAAAATAATAAAATAAACAACACTGACAATTACAAAATAGAAATTATGAAGCATATCATAATTATTATTCACCAAACTTGCTCAATGTGACATTTCATAAATGAAGTGTAAAACATCAACTATTTTCTAATAAAATTCAAATTCATGTATTGTTAGTGGGAAAAAAATATACCTCTTGGTTAAATATTGCAAATAAAAGTATATGTAAGAGTAACGTTACACCTATGGGACAATTCATGCATTTACTATAAATAAAATCATATTAAACATGTAGAAGCCATTTAGAAAATACGAATAAAGCTAGAGCTCACTATTTTGTAGGTGTAGTACCAGCTGCCTTAAACCTTGCTTTCCTAATCAAGCTAATAACAGCTAAAGGTCATCAGGCAGTAAAGTTCTTTACCGTGCTTGGTATAAGTTATAGCCTTATATTGCAAATAAGACCTGGTTGATCAACAATGCGTGGAAGGAAGTAGCTGAAATATTTCATGTTGACTTAAAAGAGCTATATGTAATGTGGTCATGCCCCACAAGTAGGAAGAAATACCATCTTCAAATTAGAATTTAAATGACCTTCCATTGATATTAACTTGATTAGAAAAGCAAGGTCTTGGGATGCTGTTACCATCTGTACAGAAAGCAGAACTCAGGTTTTGCATACATCTTATAAATGTTTTTTTAATGTTGCAAAAGCTTAGTAAGATCCAAGTTACAGTAATTACACAGATTTTTCCTTAACTATGACATTACTACAACTCATTGTTTTCTTCATAGCATTTGATTTGAACAGAGCAAACTGTTTTTGATAGAGGTGCTGAAATAACAGAAAATGACCATCATGGATCACTTCCACATTTACATGGTTGACCTCTAGGTTAGTTTAGCTGAAGTCCTTTGGTGTGCTCTGACATGATGAATAGCTTTTAATTTCTGATTCAAACACCAAGCAACTCTACACCTTGTGACTGACCAAAAATTAGAAGAAACGTTTACACGCTCAAATTGAACATACCAAACATGCATCTTCTAGAGAAGATGCTGAAAGAAAGGTGTTCTGTTGAGGCACTCAACTTCATATAACTGATATTCAACATGGTCATATTGTGAAACACACAGCTGAAAGATCATCAAAAACTATATTAATGCTACGAACAGAACAGTAGAATGTACCAGCAACACTGCAAGCTTTTCTGTTTCACACACATACCCTGCATTAATAAAACATATCTCAACTAGACTAAAAAAAAGATGCTTTAACTAGAGAATGAAAAAAGTCCATATACATATATAGTGGGAAACTCCACGCTGAATGAAAAAATCATAAACAAAACCAGAAACAAAAGGAATGGGCACTAACATTGTATAAGGGTCTATTTAGGGTCCTTAAAGATATCACACTGAAAGCTGTAGAATAAAACTAGACACTGATCTATGGGACTGCATGGAAGTTCTTCCTGGCAAGGAGGTAAGATGACATTGAAACAAAAGCCTTTGAATAAATGACAAAGAAGGTTAAAAGTATCAATATGACAAAGAAGAAAAAGAAAATGATTATTTATCTTCATCAATAAACATTTAACTCAATACTCATTGAAATGATCAAAAAAAAAGTAAAAGCAAAATGGGAAAAGAAAACCTAGTTTCAGGGAACACATCCTGAAACTTCTACAAAATTCTTAAATTCTACAAAATATAAGGAATAACTTTGGTGTCAAATTCTTGTGTCACTACCTACAGAATTACATATAACTTTCATGGTCATATTTTCAAAGATGACACAACAACAACATTTAACTCCATGCAATTTTTCTCCCCTTCTATATGTTGGAAATGATGTCTTAGGGTAACCTTATATATTGTTTTTTTTTTCCCCTCAGCTACTCAAAGGAAAAATGTCATCTGTTGTAACAGCAGGTGATCAAACAATCATGATACACTAATACCAGCTTCCCTAACGTTTAGTTACTTACTAGAGACCACTAATGATACTACTTTTATCCTGGTGGCATAAGGGCAGCACGAAAAATGGAAAACCTTGCTCTACATGAAAGCCAATATTTTCAGCCAGTGAAAAAACACCATATGGAAAATTGTTTTCTTCTGCATCATCGTCAAACAATTTCTAGATGCTGTTAAAAGCTTCTCATGATTCGGAGATTATTTTTATAGACACACGTATACATGCATACACTCCCACATTCTTGATGCAATTCCTAAGCAGCTATTTATTTAAATTATTAATGACACAATTTGTTAAATTGCCAGTACACACTGCTTTTTGTAGGCTCCAAAACAGAATTTGGAATACAAATTCTGCTTGGTATTTACTGGAGGAATTTTCTACTCCTTATGATACAAATCTGTGGCTGTATCCCTTTCTCTATCTCCATACCAACCCCTACACTTTTCATCTAGGTTGTATTATCATTTAACACCAGAACATGAAACATACCCTTAATATCTGTTCAGCAGTTTTCTGAATGCTTCCTTCAATCTCCTTTGCTAAATTAGAAGAGGTCAGCCTCTCTTTAGCCTTTTTTTTCAGCACAGGACTTCTTTAGCTTTCTTGGTATTACCTTTACACCTCCCTTCCAACAATCGAAATAAAGTTTTTTAGGGCTCCCATCTTGTGTAGACAACTAAAGAAAACACCCAGATTTTCAAGAGTGCTCAGATCCTAGCAGCTCCTATTTTGCTGAGATATTCCAAATGTTTTTTAAAAACCTGATCTTTCAAACTCCATGTCTGGAGAGAATAAAACTGAGTAACAAACATGAAGTTTAAATTAAAGCTCTACTTTCAGTTTTTCCCTCTAAGTAGAATACAAAGAAAACCAAATAAAGCAATAACTGTTTTTCATAGACAGTGTGTATTAACTTCAAAAGACTGAACTCAAAATATATACTTTTTTTCTTGAATTAGTTATGAAAATAAGGTGGCATACTGCAACCATGCAGCGATAATGAACCTTCATAAAGTAGTGCTCTGTGCAGGGAGAAGAGAGGTTTTTTTCAGTCATAACAACAGTAATGAGTTATGGCCTAGTACTGGAAACAGCAAAATACTTTTTATGTTCAACACCACTATTAGAGGATATTCAGGTTTTGGTAAAACATACAAGACTATACTCTCCTTTTCAGATATTTCAGATTAGATTTTCAGGGTTTTTTTTCATGTTTCTATGAATCTAAAATATGTTCTAACAAAAAGTACTTCTACCCTAAATAACAGTATAATCAGGAATCATGCAACTCTGCATTTCACACATAAAATTCCTAGAACCACTGTTTTCAATGGAGTGAATTTATTATAGCTTCCAACAGATATTTATAATTGCTCATATTGCAGACTGTATCTTGTGATAATCTCACTGAATTTTTATATGAATAGATTTATGTCAGGCTGAATATCACTTCAACCTAATCTTCTGTCACTAAGTGTAAAATGCTGGACAATGTCATTAGTGCAATTAATTAAGCAGCTAATGCATTGTGCAGAAAATATTGAATCATATCACACTGGAATTGCATTGTATGAAGTGTCATAACCAGGTCAGTTTGAAATACTTGTATCCATCATTAAAACATTTTTCAGTACAACAGAGGGAACAAATGAACTAAATTATCCAGTGGCTATCCAGCCACAAATTTTCTATTTCAGTCTAGTCTGATCCATATACATGTTGTATCTCCTGATTTCCTCCTTGAACATACTTAGTACTTAAAAGCCAATGTGGTACAATGATCATACTGGAAAATGTGCCTGCATTTTCACACAATCTATACCAATAAAGCCCTATAAAAAAGAACTGAAAAATATACTGCACTGGAAATCTTCACAGTGGTTCAAAGGCAAGCAACCTAGTTGGATGCGTTTATCAAAATTACTCTAAGATAGGAAAATATTACTCCATTGCATAGAATAAATCTATGATCCTTGAAATGTTTATTTCACCTCCTTTCAGAAAATTATTGCAAACTATAAGAAGTCACAAAGTCCAAAATTATTAAGCAGTGTGGAGATCACAGAGGTTAGAGATATGCAAATAAAGTTATACATTTGTTGAATGGCAGGAACGTAGGTTGTAATCAGCAAGGTAAATATTTCTGAATAGCATTCAGGAAACCAATTTAGCAGTGACATTTTAAGCTTTTACAGTTTATGCTGTATTAGGAAATTGATTTCTGCTATGCCTATTCCTTTCTGAGGATGCATGAGTAATCGGTAGTGGTGGTTACAAATTTTCTAGTGTAAACTTCTTCCTCCCCAGAATACTTTTTTCTAGTAAAGCTGAGAAAATTTGTGATGAATGGTCAATTTCAACTTATTTTCCAGTGTGTTTATTTGTTTCAATATTTCATTTCTAACCTTCAGTAACCACAGTAAGCATTCTGGTTGACTTGATTGATGGTTATATTTTGAAGGTTTTCTCTTAAAGTTTTTGAGTAGGTTTCAGTTCAGGATAGGTAAAACATTCTCAGCTCTCAAAAAAGAAAAACAACCTCTCTCACAGGCAAAAAAAAATTACCTCTCCATTGTTTAATCAATCCATTTTATTGCTAGTAAAACAGAAGGCGGGTACCTATACGTGCATGAGTGGAAGAACAGTGCAATGGCAGCTGTGCATTTTTAAATCTGCTGACACCAAAGTTTAGAGAGCAACATGTTTAACATGCACAGGCATTGGGCTTACAGAGGGATAGAGGAGGAAGCTGAGTTAAGATAATTCAAAACTAATTCATCTTTTTTTTTTCTTCCACAAATGGTTTTGTATTTAACTGGGTAGCTCTCTAACCTATAGGGTGGTAAAGCTCAGATACTCAGCTATTTTTAGAGTTCTTCAAGGCTATAATAACCTAACTGGATATTCAGTTCTCAGGAACACACGCAATTTTCCCATTAACATGCTTCATGGTTTCTGGTTCTGGTTATGCAGCACTCGTTCCCAAATACCACTAGCCATGAAATCTGCACCTCATTTAACACAGGATGGGAATATTTCTGTAAGTCCTGCAGTCAAATGTGGCACATATTTTTACCACCTTACTACATGTCGATTCCAACTGATGCAAAGACATAACAATATTTCTTAATTTTTCCAGCGTTTTCTAGAATACTGCCCGGCAAAAATTTGTGTTTACTTCTCCCCTCATACTTCAGCAGGGGAGTAAGATTGAAAGACATCTCCCAATGTGCTGAACCTGGACTTACCCTCTTTC
The DNA here is from genome assembly GCF_036417845.1 of Apteryx mantelli. NCBI lineage: Eukaryota > Metazoa > Chordata > Aves > Apterygiformes > Apterygidae > Apteryx > Apteryx mantelli. The sequence goes on from NC_089986.1 coordinate 17,818,616, forward strand.
AAGCAAACTAAAACCATAGTTCATCAGTACCTTTAACAATCTTCTGCACTTGATAATCACATTAGTGTAGTACGTACTTACAGAAAGCAATTTTAAGAAACAGGAATACGAGGGAAATTTAACTGAAATGTGATTGTGTGAGTCCTATGGTTGCTATGGCAACTCAGGCTAAATAAAAAACAGATCCAAGTGGAACTACACCCAGATTCTTTGTGGTTTTCAACGTAGGTGAATGGTTGCATCACTATCTTATCAGCAGTGCGGCTCACTCTCTCAAATAGAGTGCATTATTTCCTCTTCGAGATGCAGCCTTATTTTATGCTCTGATCAGACTAACTTCAGCCAGTGCAGTCACTAATGCCAAATGCATTCAAGTGATGTGGCTGGCCGCATGACCTCAAACCTCCTTGGGTCCTGGTCACAGAAACATTTTAAATAGATGAGTTCTGAATGCCACAGAGTTATCTTTTTTCACAGAGAAATACTTTAATACTCTGAAGAACCCTCCTTTGCCAAACATTTGTTTTCCAATAAAAGAACAGTTATTACTTGCTCATTAACACAAGAGGAGGGGAAAAATTAAAAAGCTAAATTTTTGAGGTGATTCCAATATTCTGCTATCTCCACCTGTCAACAACTTGATTAGCATAATGAATATTATGGTAAGTGTCTTAAATCAGAATACTGGTAAAAATTAATGGCAATTGCAATCTTTTAAAATAGATCATCTAGACGTTAGAAGACTTACAATATATCTGTGTGTTATCACACACCACATTGTGCTTTTGACAGTTTGTGAGACACAATTTAACAAAGATCTATGGAAGCGGCTTGCAAAAATAGATATGAAGCCATACAGATATCATAGAATCTGATTCCAGTCTTTATTCAGCCAAAAATTAAATGGTAGCTTCCATAAAGAGTACAGATATATGTCTGATATAGAACTTACAGTTGGAGAAACAGTGCAGATGAAAATTGTTGCTGCATACTTTTATAAAGTAATTAGCCAATAACAGCAGGACAGACGAACAATGAGGGCGGCACTGCACTAGCACACTGCAAAATGCAGACTGAGCTGTTCATTGCATATCGGCTTCTGTTAGATTCAAAGAAATGAAAATGCCCTTCACAGCTGTTGTAGCAACTTATGTAACATTATTCTTAGTTATATCATCTAAAACACAAGCTAATTGCTACTTTTTTCTCTTCAGCCATGATCTATCATTAGATGTTCTTTAGTTCTGAAAAATATTACGGACTGTCCTAACACACGCCAGGGCATAAGTAATGCAGATTACACTGTGTTATCAGTCACCAAAATATAGGACACGCTATGCACAGGTGAGAAAATTGTTAGTTCCAAATCACTGATTTTTAAGCAACTGCTGATATGCGGCAACATATTTGCCACTAAGTTAGAACCATGCAGACAGTCAAAGCTGTCATACAATTAATTGGTTTATCACCAATAACATTACTTTCTTACAGGATTCCTAGTTTGCTTTTTGGTTCCACCGGTGCAAAGGAAATTTTGTTATTCTAAAAGTTACAGCACACAAAAGCATTTGTCTTCTCAGTCACCACTTTTACAGATTTGCAACTGCTTTCTGTGATTTTTGCATTTGACTCCCTTTATGGGGTCCCAGCCTTGAAACCTTTCACTGGTGGGTTGAGGTGTGGGGCTGAGCACTGGGGCTGCTGGAAGAAGCTAACAGTCCACCCAGGGGGTCAGATTCAAGGATGAAATGCTTCCTCGGGCTCTTGGCCCTGAAAAACACCTCAATGTCACACAAACATCACTGCAGGGCAAGATTTTACTTGCCTCAAACCCTTTCTCTCAAGATTTCACATATGGAAAAAACCTATTGCCATTCAGCTTATTGGCAGAGTTTGTTTTTAGAGTTTGATTGGTTTGCTTTTTTGTTAGTTTTGACGAACAGTGGCCTTGAAAACATCTCAGGATATGTTCTAAATATACTTAGTGTGGGCTACAGGTTATATAAGTGACAAAAATAGACAAGGCTTTTTAAGGAGGAGAAATCTGCTGAAGTTATTACAGACAAAAAAATCCCTCCTAAAAGAGAGATTCAGTTCCACAGTCAGAGGAAAGATCCCGTTGTGAAAACTGGAAAGCTTTGAAGAGGTTAAAAAGGAGGCCTAATGTCAAGAGGAATGTTATCGTTTTAAGCAGTCCTTTTCCTGTCTTGCATATTAAAAATTAGAGATTGAGAAAGACCCTTTAGGTCTTTTGTCATAGTTACTGTTTAGACAGTGAGACGAACTGTGAATTAGTTGAAAATTCAGGAAAAGGAGATACTGAGGTTCCCCAAATTCTGGCACCGGCTCCCCATAATAAAAAATATTTTTAATTTTGCTTTATCTTCTTTTTCCTGCTACCTTCTATAAAAACAGCAAAAAATCCAAACCAAACCAGACCTCCCTTCAGTTGCTTGGCTTAGACCAAAACAGGTTATGGGCATTAGCCGCCGATAACTTTATTTTCTGTAGCAATGACTACCTACACATGCTTATATAGCTTTTGGCATTTCTCACAAGCGCAAAATAACTCATTGTTGAATTTGCTAAGACAGACAGATACTTTTTCGGTTCCTCTACAGATCCCCCACAGATGCAGGTATTTTTAAATCTCTTTAAAACTGAAAAGTCCACAATAAGTTCAAACCAACACACAACCCCAAACAAACCTCCTCCAACACCTGAAAGAATGACTGAAACTAGGGTTAATTCTTATCAGATTAATGTGTTTTAGTTGCTTATTTCTTCCCACGCAATGCTGATGTAAATGGGAATTTTTAGAGTCAAACACAGCCGGGATGCAACTAAAATTCTTTACATCATGATGTGGAATGGAGGTGGTAGAATACACGGCGTTCAGCATAAGCCTGGTGTCAGGTCACCAAGGAAACAACAAAGCGGCTATCTAAACCCTGCGCTTATTTGCAATCAGTTTTTTGGCTCACTCACTTTCAAAATACGCTTTGTGTAACAAATCAACATTTATCATCTCAGTACCGGCTATTCAGCATAACAGCTGATTAAACGCTTACATCATTTGAACAACAAACAAATTCTCTAAAGTCCAAATTCAAGAGCTCTGAGCTCCAAATTCAGCTAATTTTTCTCCAAGCAAATCTGCAAAGATTTCTTTGAGAAAAATGCAAGGGCACTATTAAAAAAACATGCCAAAGTATGGCACTTAATTGCTTCACCTATTTGAGGGCAAATAGAAACTTTAACTGAAGTTGCAGGGGGTCTGTGATTCTGAAAAATGCATAATCAGTTTTGTAAATGTCATAATTTAAAAATTTATTCAAACTCATGCAAAAACAGTTGGAATACAAAACTTGGTTAATTGCAGCTATATTTGTAGAAGTCAGGAACAAAGCTAGGACAGCATCCCATTTTTGCTGACGCTTGGCATCTGCGTGCTGCGAGCAGGTGAGCTCAGAACACAAGTCAGGGCTATTCACCTCCTGGCAAACATCATAGGAAACATTACTATGCATAACACCATTTACTTGTACAGGTAAATCGCTTACTTGCTTTTGTGACAACTTGAACTTGATTGCAGTATGTCCTTCATATGAACTGATCAGATGCTTATCAGCAGGAATCTGAATGTATGCAGTACAAGAGTAAAAGGGGGGGAAAAAAAAAAGAGCTGAAGCTTTTGTGACCTTTTCAGAACTAAGCAGCATCTTCTGAGCAGCATATTCAATGTACAACAAATCTAAATACTTGAGACTGACAGAAGAGACTGTATCTTCAAATATGTATCTGGACCAAAGTTGTTACTATACTATGTTACTAACTATGTTATTTTTCAATTCATACAAGAAAGGTAATTCATATTTAAAATTCCCGTTATAGTTATAGCTATTAAGCTCACATAATATTATGGCACCTTTATTCATGCTGAACAGTGCCTTACTATACAACCAACCAACCCATTTCAATGGAATTTTTTCCAGAGCAGTATCAAAACATCTTTTTTAAATATCATTATACATATTTTTCTAAAATCATTATATATATTTTTAGATGCCTGTTAGCATTGATTAAATGAAATTACAAGTTAAGTCAAATGAGATTTTCCTGCTATTTCACTCTTCGGAAATGCCATCTTTTTTGTATTTGCTGCAACTGCAGTCAATCTAAACTCTTTAAAACACAAGAAAATGGCTGTTCTCTCACTGTGTTTCTGATTTAAGTTTGGAGTATGTATATCCTATTTTCTGAAAACTCAGTCACATGAAATTTTCACATTAGCACAAATAAGACTCTTATTGAGAAGCTGCCTCTTGCTACTGACACAAAAGATCCTGCATCAAATTCTGTTCAGCTAAATGTACCCAAACTCGGTTTAAAAAACTACTTTAGAATGCTCCAGAATCAGAATAACCAACTTAACAGGCTTTTTCTAACTAATTAGCTAGATTTTACATTCCACATTGCTGTATTAGCAATATCTGAGCAGACTGAAATGTAAATAGTATCCCTCCGCAAACAAATTATTTTGGTTTCCAAGAATTTCCAAGAATAAGGGTCTTTTGGAAGAAGCAGCATTCTCTTCTGTCTTCAGCAGCCATAGCTCCATGACATGTAGAACATATCTTTATGATTAATTAGTCCATCCACCAAAAGAATACAGAAAGCCAACAAAAATCCAGATAATGGAATTAGATACCCATAGACTTCCTATGTCAATATGAAATCCAATAACATCTGATCACTAAGTCAGATTTCTTTTTATCTATTAATTTCTTCCAGTGTTGCAGTAAGAGAGGAGGCAAACATGGAGACAAAGACATGGGTGCTATGCAGAACTTGCTCAAAGTCATTTGGGACCTTTTTTCTGCAGAGCTCATTACCTGGCATTTCTGCAGAAACGATTCTTATGCATTTGTAAAGAGGGGAAAGAAAGAGGTGGAAAGAACTAAATAGAGGAATTCTTAAACTGAGCTGTAATGGAAGGTATAGGTTTGTTTCTTAGAATGGAAGAAGATAAACTTCAAAGTTTCATATCTCATAAGACTGAAATTGGAAAAGATAAGTATGCAGTTAAAACAACTGGTAGATTTTCCTCTGACAGGGAAGGAGAGTAGCAGACAGTCAAAAAGACCAGATACTAGAAATCAGACCTATTTCTCCATTGTTATTTTGGACATCCAACAAACATCTTCAGAGAAATGCAAACAGGTGCCAACTGATGCTCTTTTTAAGATGAATGGGAGCTCTGCCAATATGATGAAGTCCACATTCAGCAGAAAAATCAAATATTTACAAAGAAAGGCCCAGGCTGCGTTCTGTCACAGCCAGCATCAGTATGAGTAACTTAAATTGATGTTACTAGTCCTTTAACTGACAACCCTGGCAAACTCAAAAACATGAAACTGTATCCTGTGCATATGGATGAAGATTCCAGCACTTTAGTTACATCCTATTTAGCTGCTCATATCTTTGCTCTTTACAGTACCCTTTTAACCTCAATAATTCTGTGACTTCTTTTTTTTGCATAATACATTAAAAGTCAGTTGTAATGGGATGTGATTCTTTCTTCTTTGATAGAACAAAAAGAACTTAGGAATATGTCAACATTAGGTAAAACATTTTGTTCCCTATAATTGCTGTAGACAAACTGTTCAACAAGCTTCTCATTCTGAACATATTTTAAATTCTCACTGACACAAATGACTCCATCAATGTCAATATAAGAATGTTGTTTGGTCTCATTAAAAAAATAAAAAGAAAGAAAACCAATATTCTCTTCATTCTTGCTTTAATCAAAGATTTTCAGAAGCTACTAACAGAACTCCAGACTTACTTTTCCCCTCTCTTGCTTTTTGATAAGTAGCCTACAAGAATTCAGGGAAAAGAATCGTACTCATTTAAAGTTAAATTGGAATATACTTGGACACTGAATAGGATTTTTTTTTTTTTTTAAACCTCAGGGAATATGCTTCAAGTCTTAGGGTGAATAATTTGCAAGTGACACTTGTTCATCTGACCTGAGAACACATTTATGAACAAGCCATGTGAGCGGATGGAACTGGGTATTTTGGCTTGGTAGAGGGCAGCACGCGTTCTCTAATGGATATTGAAATGTCTTTCAACTGGAGACAAATGGGCCTTCTAAATCAATGCTTAGCTGATCTATTGGACAACATAAAGAAAGTCTCACCATTTTCAGCAGGACTGATGTATAGATAAATAGCTATGTCAGCAGTCTAAATCACAGAAGGCCTTCCTCTTCTAAAACTTGCATTTTTTTTTGTTAAGAGTGGTTCAGAAACATTTTCTGAACCAGAAGTCCCATTTCTCAGTGCTGATCTCAAGACATGAACTAGGAACCAACCAAGGAATAACACTAAAAATATTATGGTATATGCCAAATGAGTCAAAATAACATAACACAAATGAAAGAGATACACAGATAGTATAGTTTTATAAAAGCAGAGTCTTAACACTTAAATTCCTGAAAGTTTTAAGATGCTAGGAAACACTGCTATGCAGCTGGCCTAAAAGTGTTGCCCAGTCTCGGACATCAAAGGTTGAAGACCGTGAGGGTCTCCCTTCACCTGCACGAACGTGAGTTCAGTGACAGAGGAATACTGCTTTATGGCACAGCCTTTCTTCAGTACTTACTCATTAATACAGAGCTGCATTACAAATGAAGTAAGTGGATATTCTTAATTCATCACCATATTTCTATGGAAAACCAACTAATCTTTTACCGAAATTCTACATTTGGTGGTTCCCTAAATTTTTCCTTTATTTTCTCTGCAGTTGGTTCCAGCTGTTTGTGTGAGAAATGTATTCCTTGTATCACCTCTTGCTTATACCCTTTTCCTTTGACACACTCCTCTTGTCATCTCTCTCAGCCTAATTCAGACTAAAAACCTTAACTTATTCCAGCACCCTCTAACATGTCCACAAAAAGCTTAGCATCCTTTCTAGCATTCCTTCCACATACTTTCCACTTATTCTTTATATTAAAACAGTCTTTTCACCTCATACTTGTACAAGAATTTTGTGCTCTTAGATGCTGCTGGAGATATACATTAAGCACAGCTTCCCCAAGGGTTATGAGCTCATTCCTTGATCTCAGGTTGTATTTGGTCCAGCATTCAGCCCTGCGGTCTCCCAATAACTTGCCAGAGCAAATTCCTCTAATATGTCTCCAAGTTTGAGAGTTTTGGCTCAAAAGCATGCATCTCCAAGGAATGCATGTTTTTGCTCAAGATAGATGTAACTGCTTCTTTAAGAGGGCAAAAAACTGTTAATATAATTTTAAGAGTACCATGATCACCTTAACTGATTTCCCTTTTATATTCAAATTCTCTGTCTTTATATGCTAGTATTTATATTTCAGTTTATATATATACAACACTTCCTGCTCTTTTCCTCCCCTTTCCAGGTATTTTTTCCCTGTACAGTACCAAAATGAAACTGCTTCTTTCAGAGGATTCTGTACTTTGTGGGCATCCAGAATTGGAAGGGCTCCTCATTAACTTATTTCTTATTCCAGATGGATAAACTGTCATTTGATTTAATCACGTGTTGGATCCTTCTAATGCAGATGGCTGGTATGCAATGCATCTATTCTAACGGGATACATTCCAGATTCAAAAGACATCTGAAATTTGCTCTGTACATCAATGCATGTACAAATGGACATGTAACAACCCTGAGACAGTGATTTTAAAATGATAGGCCAAAATCCCATTAAAGCATGAAGAGAGAAAAAAAAAGTCTTTTGTTCCTGAGACAGACTACGTTACTGAATGATGTGGTTATACAATATGGAGCATAGTGGCTTCAGCCCAGACACTGGGAAGTACCTCAACAGAAAGCTATAAGCATGCTGCAACTGAAGAGCTGTGTCAAACATTTAGTTTGACTGAAATAACCAAGTGGAATTTTTGGTAATCTTCTGCTCGGGTTAAATTTTAACATGGAAGAGTAGACAAAAAGCTAGTCAATGAGATACATTTTTCTTCCTTAAGTTAGCAGGAGCAAAAACTATTACATCCTGAAATGCTATGAAAGCAGCAATAGACAGAGCCTTCCTTTTCTGTAAATAAAGAAAAGTTAATTTCCTATATGCATCCCCAAAAGAACTATTAGGTGTGTTCCTAAAATCCTTCTCCCTTGATTGCCCCGCTACGTGCACCTCTAGCCTTAGCGCTTGCTTTGGGTTTATAGTTCAAACTGAGTTACAACAAGGAAGTTCAGTCAGAACTGAAGAGGTTTTCTTCTCTTACAAAACAGTTTAACTTGTGTTGTTTAATTGAGCGTGTAGGGTAGATGTCACCAAATTCAGTTAGTGACAAGCAGAAGGCAATTGGCTGAAGCTGCCCAGGAGAGGGAAGCGGAGACCCGGGGTGCCCCAGCCCTGGCTTCCGCCAGCTCAGGCTGCCAGACTAATGAAGGGAATTTCTTCTATTACAAATAATTTCATTCCCGGTTTAGAAGATAATAAGGAGGGCTAATGATTAGTCAATTAACCTCCAAAAGCTTGTGTAACTGGCAAAGCTCTAAGAAACATAATGACCTAATTGCTTTCTTCAGACAACAGAATAATAAACTAAAAAATGGATCATACTAAAAAAAGTGCAACCTCTGGGAAAGAGAAGACATCTGTGCTGTCACTCAAGTGAGGGGGGATGAAGTTCCCTCCTAAATAGAGAACTAAAAGTTATAATACTGTCCAAACTTGTGAAGTTATTTCACTGGACTGCAATAGGACTTCCCCTCTTACAGTTTAGCAAATATTTTCACTTAGTCTAGTTACAAATAAGAAGAGTTTTGTTCCTGTACGAAGCATATTCCGGGGTTTCCATTCAGTGCTAAAGGTATAGTTATTTATATGATTCTATCACTGGTAAGAGACTAGAAACCAGGACTCCTCACTCCAAGAAAATATAATCTCAGAAGTTTGGGCAAAGCCACCAGGCTCATTTTTTCTGAGATGGACAAAAAAACAGGAAGATTTTCTATTATTTTTACAAATTGCAAAACAACTTTTCTCACCAACTTCTTTCCACAGAGCAATATAGACACAGCAGTGTGGGCTAATGGAGTTTAAGTCACTACATCCGCACTGCTTTCTGCAACTGCTCTAAATCCTCGAAGGTGATGACAAACATAACCCTGTACTGCTTCACTGCATAGCCTGTAGCTTCGACTCCCTTCAAGGCTCTCCTACTACTCCTTCATCCAAGTTTCATTCCTATGGAAACCTAGTCAGTGTGGGTGAAGAGGGAGGAAAAGGGGACAAGGAAGGAATGGTGCTTGCTCTGGGTTCAGCAGTTGGGGGGCATACTGTAGTTTTTTTATTCTCTCTGTAAAGGCTTCAAAAGTACGCCTTTCACACCAAACAAAACATACCATAGGAAAACTCATATCCTATTATCTTTACTCAGAAGGGGCCCACTGAAGTTAAAAGGAATACAGAAGACTATAGAGGGAAAGGAAAAAAGATTAAGAGGAAAGTCTGGTGGGACATAGTAAAAGGAAGAGAAAGGACTTGACAAGTTAATAGACTTCACAGAAACCTATATGGCAACTCTTAATGCTCTTCTGTGGCTGGTCTTTTATTTGAATCTCTGTCAGGCAAGAAATAGACTCCTTTGATATTTCAAACTAGATATGCCCTATGATTTTCTTTTATAAACTCAGTTTATCCAAAATCAAATCATTTCTGTAAAGGCTGTCACATGCCCAGTTCACCATGATAATTATGTTGACAGAAACAGTTCCTTCAACATTTAAGCCTGTTTTAAAATGGAACAGAAAATGCAATAATATTAACAAATGAGTTCTGCAATTCTTCTTACATTTCTCAAGCTATTTCAGTCTTCATGTCTATGCAGAGATGATGTATCCTTGAAGCAGGTTTTCTAACTGCAGGGCAGCATATTCGACAGCAAGAGAAATAAATAAAGGATTTGCTCAATACCACAGGCAATGGCACTGTAGGCATGGCTGATGGTGCAAAGCTACGTTTTTGTTGCTATCATCCATTGCCTGCTGGAATGCTTACAATTCTGTTTACTTCTACATTAATAAAGAAATTTCATGGCTATCTTGAAGCTTCCTGTAAGAGATTGTAATCCAGCTGTGCTCACCTTATCCTCTTTGCTTCTGGCAATTGGATGCTAGTAACCAGAAGACTTTTAAGCTAATGCTTAAGTAGGAATCACCACAACTGTAAGGGTCCGGCGGGGGTGACGCCTGGACTCCCGTCAGGAACAGATACACAAACACAAGGCACACTAAGGTCAATGCTGAGCGTTTATTACCTCTGCGTCTGAGCGGGGGTTCCCCAGCGATTTCCCGATCGAGGCAATAAAGGAGCCGGAGAGTCCCTGGCACCGCTGAGCGTCAGTCCATGGCGAGGAACACCGGGGGGGGCACTATACGTGGGTTTTGTGTACTACACACATGCGCAGTGGGCACATTGAGCTCATCGCTAATCTCGAGTCAAAGCCCAGGTGCACACCACACTGGCATAGGCCCAGCTACATGGCTATGGGTCAACATGTCCTGTTGATGCTCCTTTTCCCACGGAACGGTCTGGCTAGCTTCCATCGCCTATCTCCTCGACATTCTTCCGCACTTTCCCATACAACAACACACTACTATTAAAGAGGATTTTTCATTACTAAAGTGATCAAGTTCTGAAAGTCAAGAATATTCTCAAATATTCTAATTTTTAATCATTAAAATGTACAGCTTTTAAGGCAATTAAAGGTTAGAAAAATCAGTCAATAAATCTGTAAGAATTACATGTCTAAGTGACTCTTGGCTATCCAGATCTTGATTACTTCTTTACATGTGTTTGTAGGCAATGTCTTTTTTTATTCTACTCTTGAGGAGGGAGTAAGTGAGCTTATACTGACAATTTCTGAAGGCTAATATGGAGCTCATTTAAATACCCGGTTCCATTTTTAAAAAGACATAACCTGTTTGTCAAAGCAAGACATTGCTTTTCTTGTTAGTTCATTCAAACAAGAGGAGTCAGATAAAGTTTTGCGTGCAAGGCATATTTGCAGTTTTGCAGAAGGAGAGATGCAGCACAGCGATAGCTTTGGAATCAGAAGTGGTGAATGCGTTTTAGAACTTTATCCGAAGGCTGGAGAGCTCCTTCTTGTGAGCTAGTTTCCCTCCACCATCCTTTTGGGATGCAATGGGGCCTTGCACTCACCCAGGCTCCAGTTTCCGGTACCCAGTCACTCAGCCAGCTAGGTGCAAGCAAGACAACCCACCAAGGAGGTACACTAAACCCATCAAGGTCCCCAAAGAAAGCAAGGCAAAGAAGTCCTACCAGTTAGTGGAAATCAGCAGAAAGCTTCCCTTCATCCAACAGGCTTCCCACACTATGTAATCATTCCCTTCAGGTACGTCCAACCTATGGCACACCTTCTCGATGCAGGTCACTTTCTGCTCAGCCTGGCTGGGACCAAAGCACTTTTACAGCACTCGCACAAGTGAATAACCTGGAACTTTGGAAAGCACAAACTCCAATTCACATCTCACGGCTCGTTTCATGTATATTATAACCCACACAGTTTGCAAAAAAACAGCACAAAAGTTATGTTCTGGGCTGACTGGGCATTCTCGTCTCCGCCTCTGGCAGTTATTTCATTCTGCAGACAAGAATTAAGGATTCACTGCAGCAGAAGGAGAGCACAGGAATGCGTACAATCCCTTAACCAAGTGGCTGAAGCATTCATCTGTGTTTGGAAAGAGATGCCAGACCTTCCCCCAATGTCCTCGGGAGTAGATTTGAGGCTGCCTTCCTTCACATTAAAAAAATAAGGCCATGGTAAGAATGTGCAGTATTTCCTCTGTGAGAATAAGATTCATAGAGTCTACAGTTCCTATCTGCCCCCCACATTTGAATTTTGCAATGCTATGTCAATTTATAAACTTTCACTAGTTATATGCAAACTGAAATTCTCTCCAAGAAAAAAAAAATCAGAACTATACAATCACACAGAGTATAACAAGGTTTATAAGCAGAATGAAATTTTCTCAGCTGCTACATGCCTTTAAATATTCTCTTATTTCCATATAACCCTGAAATGGAAGAAAAACAAAATTAATAATTCATTTTAGAATGACTTTGCTCTGTAATTGTACTTGCCTGTCAAAGCACTGCATTGCTGCTTTCTAACACCATCTTCTGTGTTTTTGGCTTATGCTATTCTCTTCTTTTATACTTTGCGATAAATCCTTGCCAAGAATACTGCTATGGTCATTTTTGCTACAGCAAAGGAATTGCTTTCTGACCAGCTGCTCCTCCTTCTTCATACTATTCTGTGTCTATGTTACAAAAACTTCTAGGAAACACAATGAAGGATAGAGCAGCCATTGGGTCCCACTGAAAAGACAAGTCTGTTTGTAAATAATTCCAACATTTAGTCTCAGTGGCTGAGACAAATAAAATGAACAAAACCTAAATAAACACAATCTGTGTGTACTGTAGTTTATCTGGGATGACTGTCAACCCTCCAGTCCAGAGCAGAGAAGATTATTTAAAAGAGCCACTACTCCCCATATTAAAGTAAATATTTTTTTGTATTTTAATCTGCCCTGCATCATAGTATCATAGGATAATTCAAGTGGGAAGGAACCTCAGGAGATGTCTAGTTTCCCGGTCAAGTGAATTGATAGTCTGAATAGGAAAGTGCAGTCTTAGAAGAAGGTGAGGAGTTTGGGCTTCTGAAATTGGTAAAGCAGGAAGCAAACTCCATTTCCTCAGAGGCCACATCTTAGAAGGGAAAGGAAGGATGCTGATGGGAACACAGCCATAATCTGAGGGTTAGAAATCTCTGGACACTTGCCTCTTACGTTTAATCTTCACCACATGAGCTATAAAGAGAGGATGGACCACACTGAGGAAATTACTGTTGGATAATTTTTGTTTTGAATGGAATTGATATACTGTGATCTAATTATCCCATCTCCCATATACATTCGTATAATTCTTCTTCTGTTTGTTCTTTTAATATGGTATGTTCCCACCAGGCACTGCAAAGCCAGGTGGATGAACTGGGGCCATCTCATAACTTAGACTAGCGCAAGGCAGCGTAGTGCTATGCCCCGGCAAATTGCAAGTGTACAGAAGCAAGGTACAAGGCTTACAGTCCTGCACAGTCACAGCGTTATTCTGTGCAGGGTGTATCTGTCTGTCTGAGCCTAGCTTGGAAGTCTCTAACACACCATGCCACTGTGTCAGGTGGATATTCTCTTGGATTTCCAAGGGGTTAAGGATCTCCAAGATTGCTCTACTTCAGATGAAAAGCAGCTTGTTATGCCTTAATTTCACCAAATATTTTCCTGCATCTTCCTCAGGACTGTGTGGTATAGTTCTATGGTTTAAGAGCGAACAGTAGATGAGAATAATCCAGCATGGCATTTCATATATTTGGACTGAAAAGTGAGAATACAGTTCATGCTATTTGTATGTTAATAATACTTCTCATTAAGTAGCAAGGGCTTGTGAAAATAATACAAAGATATTAGGGGTATGAAATTTTTTGTTGTATAAAATTGCATTATTTAAACATTTCTCATTATCTAGGAAGAAGCTACTCCCATTGACCACACAAATGGGTAGTATGCTACAGAGGATTATAGAGACACAGACCAGCAGACATGCATAAACTCACAGATAAAAAAATAATAAATATAATGGTTTTAAGATAAAAATGAAACATACAAGAAAAGAGCTGTTCACTTTTCATTTGAAAGGTGTTTAGTTTGGGATCGGGTGATGCACAAGCCTTCCTGTGAGTGGAGCCCCAAGTTCTCCCTCGCCTTCAGGGGACTATTTCAAAAAGACGGCTTAATAACTGCCTGCAGTCACCAGTTTTCTGCAGGCTATGCACACTCTGCAATTGGCTTAGGGATAGCTAGCATTTGGCAAGGAGCTTGTGTAAAAGTAGCTTCGGTGTCCTGCCCTTTGAGAGTATTTATAGGTACCTGAAGACGACAAATGAAAGCTTTATCAAAAGTTGGGAATTTGCCATCATCTAAATATCAGAATTTCTGGGTCTGTTCCTGAAATGCACACCCTTTCTCATGAGATCAGAAATGGCATCACAGAAATGAAGGCATGACCTCATTTCTTTTGAAGATATATTCTTTAAATTACAGAAGTTAATGGTGTTAAAGGAAATCTTTGAGGAAGCTACTAAGCTATGCTTTACATCCAGTGCTTACTTTCCTCCCTTGCTAACTTCTTCATCATTCAAAGAAAACATTTTTGCACTCATTGCTTGCTAGAATGGCAGCAAAAATTAATTTCTCAAATCAGCTCTGTGTGCATTCACTCCTGAGCAGAGCATGTATCTGAACCGCAGCTCCTCAATGAGTAGTGCAGGGGTAACTTGGGTCGGCACCGCAAAGTGCTGACGCTTCAGTGATCCCCAAGCTAGCAGAGACCAGCCCTGCTACGTCCACCATGCTCTCCGGGTGCGGAGATCATGGCTACGAGAACCAGAGCTGCAGGCACCTTGCCAGGGCTCACTAGCTTCGGCACACCACCCTGCAAATACAAGTATTCAGCATTGGCACTGGCTTATGCTGAAGTCAGCTAAGGTTGTTCCCAAATCAATGTCCCAGCTAAGTGGTTCCAGGTCAACAGCAACCCAGGTTTCTTCGCATCCCCCCAAAAGACATTCATGTGATTTCTCCAGTCCTGGGCTGCCTGTCTATCAGGCGGGTTTCCAGTTCTCTAGCATCAGTTACAGCATCCAGGAGATGCTGTGAATTACGTCTGTGATAACAGTACCAAGGCGTTCTTACATCACCTAGCAATCACTGAAGAGCTGCTTGAATCTCAACTTTTGAGAGTAAAATATGTAAAATATCATAGTGCATTTCTATAGGATCCTCGTTTTACCTGTCTATAATTTTCTACAAAGGTTTATAAAGAAGTATGTTCATAACACAAATATTTAATCATAACAGGGGTCCAGTGTGTTAGAAATCATGGTAAAGCACCACAACATTTTTAAAGTCATTCACTTTACAGGTCTTCAGAAAAAAAGCAGACCAAGACTCCCAGTCATTCACCACACTGTCTCATTCTGCAAAGTTTTATAGCATGAAATGCAGGCACTGACAATGCTTAGTGTTTATCTATCAGGCAGTGCCATTGTAAATATAACAATTTATTGCACTTATACTGTTGAAAAAGTCTGTTCTGTTGGCATTTAGAATTGCATACAGGCTGAGGCATGAAAAATTTAACTTCGGCAGCACTTATCAAAGTACCACTCCACAAAGCCCATGCTGTGTCGACCATCACATTGCTTCCCCCAGGAACAATTTTATTTAATTTTTTAAAAGAAAACACAATATATATGCAAATTAATATCACTACAGATGAAGGTAAAAATCAAAATAAAATACAACTCCAGAAGCAACTTCAATTTTTAACACTGCTCCAAAAGTTTTGTTGGATATTAAGGAGGAGAAAAAGGCCAGTTCTTTTGCAATATGACAACAAAGTGTCTCAACAATCGGTTTTCCATAAGGACTTTGACAGGGATTCAGCAATGCCCAATTCTAAGCTGAGATGAGCCAAGATTGTTTGGAACCTTTGGAACATTATAAGCCAACAATGCAAAGTTTAGGACTCCCTAGGAAAATTATATATGTAATTATGAATGACAGAAGGAAATCACTCTGTTTACCCTATTATTACTGAAAAAGCAGGGGAGTGACAAATAAAAAGATGGCAAAACATGCACCTGAGTTGTTGTTCTACTCATTATATAGTTGACTTCTGCAAATAAAAATGGCTAACAGGTTAATCAGTTATCAGAAGATCAACATTTACATGAATAATGAGAACATCTAGGACATCTGCATAAAGACTAAAAGGGGAATGACCTTTCCTACATCAGGATGGGAACTTGAGTAGATAAAGACTACGATTCCAGGGATGTTACTCTAGATGTAGTGAGTTGACTGCGACTGCAAAAATAGTTATTACTATGCCACAGAGCAGCAATGATTCGTCTAGTCTCATATTCCCTGACAGCAGATATTTCCTGAGGTTGGTAGGAAACTTCTGGGTATATTTTCAATCCAGATTTTGTATAGGGCTTGCAACTTTTTCGGAATTTGCTATGTACCACTATCACAGGTTAAAAGATTAGATTAATTTCTGACCCGGTCACATCATTACAACTGTGTTCAGTTAGCCAATTAAAGAAGCACATCTCAAGAACAATGCTGCAGCACTGCTCTTGGTTTCCTCCAGAACAAGTAAGATCAGAAAGTGGCTGCAGCCCACTGAGTGTGAGAATAAGACAAAACTTCACACCCCTGGATGTGGGTTACCCAGCAGGATTACATGGCTAAAGAGAACATACCCTCAAGAAAAAACATACTTAAAGCCAACACAGAAGAACAAGATAGCAAAAGATAGAAAGGAAAACTAATTCTAGTAACTGGGGGTATCTAAAGATGTAGCATTGCCCTGACTCTACATCCTATACCCAAGAAAAACAAGTACGAAGTAATCAAGGTTTTAGGGAAAACATCATTCTGTTGTAGCTGACAGCTTACCATTAACAGAAGGATTTTTTATGTTTGTTTATTTTTAAAACTATGACAGCATATTAAAAGACAGTTTATTAAACATAGCATGTCTGCTCCAAGACAAGCTTGAGGCATATGCACTTCCACTAGCTGCTCTTCTTTTACATCTCCTTTCATGCCAGAGAGAAGTCAAAAGTGCTCAAGGCTCCTCTCCCTCCTTAAATCTTGAAAATTCATCTCCTTTCTACCTACACGAATTCCCCTTCAAAGCCAAGACTCATTCGACTGTTCCAAATAATGAATAATATCTTCAATTTTGCCATGGATCAACAAAGCTGGCTTTTACAGACAACATATGTAGATGAAGCAATTTTCCAACTGGAAGTTTATGTAAAACTTAATTGTATATTATTCAGTGTTTCTATAAATTAACTGCTTCAGACATATATTCTTGTAGGATTTTCTTCAAAAGCATTTAAACTTTTTTTTTTTTCTGAAATTATAGAAGAGAGTTTTTTGCATGCTTCAAGAACAACAACATCTGCATGGCAATGACTTGGAAATGAGCATACCTATTTGAAATACAATTTCTTATTCTGATACTCAAGACAAATATCCTGACACTGACTAGGAAAATAGCCAACCCTCAGACGAAGTATAGGACAAGTTGCTCTGTAGGTATTATTGCAGTGCTGAGACAGAAGTAACATGTGGAGTCCTTTTGCACATTTCCAGATCATTAGATAGCTGTTGACTACACACAAAAGGCCCAGTGTTGTCCCCCGTCTGGCTCACCCAGTCTCCCATATGTACGATAGCACTGGCAGATCCACTCCGGTTCTACTAGATTTGCAGATCCATTACATACTTCCTATTTGGTGTAACTCATACTGCCACTGCACCCAATATGGAAATGAAACAAATGTTTCTTCCAAGTTCTGCCTCAGAAATTTTGCATTTTCATGTTGGAAATCAGCTTTAAAGGCTATACCACAACAATGCACCCATACCTTAAGGTGTTCAACAGCCTAGCAGTCAGGACAACAGTTGATAACAAATACTACGACAATAAAAAAAGTGACAGAAAAAATAAGTGTGATGAACAATCTATTCTGAGAAGTCACTGATGTCACCTAAGTTAAAGATACTGTCTTTTCTTTTCCTTGTGTTTTGCAAGCTGAATCTCTATTGCAAGAAAAAGCCCCAGTTATTGCAAAATGTCAAAAAATACACTAAACAACTATTTGACCCAATTTGCGTATGACTAGCCAGCGATGCTGTATAATTGAGAAGTCAACACTTTGTTCTCCCCCACAGATCCATCCAAGTTTCAGGCCAACTTGCAGAAAGACTTGATCACTTACTGTTCAAGATTGCTGTAGAAAATGCAGATTCAAATGGATTAATTCCATCACAAAGTAGGCACTGCTGGAACCCTTAAATAAACTTCAATAAACTGTCATGCTGCAGAATAACTAGCACTTTCTTCTTCATATCAACAACCCTGGCAAGATCCTCAGCTCAGCACATACTTTATCTCACTAACTTGTGTTATTACCACATCTTTCAGGCACTAAGGAGCCACTTTAACCAAGTGGCTCGTTTCTACGCAGGCCTTTGCGAGGCCTCCTCTTCTATCTTGTTTAAAAAAGCCATGAGGACAACACTACTGTCTTTTATATCTTGTAGCTTTTGCTGTTTTATAATACAGATTCATATGGCTTGAATCCCTCATTGGCGT